>NC_134138.1:207514422-208145047 GCF_033958435.1 Carettochelys insculpta | reverse complement strand
TGGGGACTAGGACAGACTTAGTCAGGTATGAAATGTTGTGGGATCTTCATTTGAATGCTGATGATCAGGACCTTGATATTTTCTCACATGCAAAAAAGGCTTCAAGTACAGTCGTGCCCCTTTCATATTCTAGTAGGGTACTGTCAACCAAATGCTAACACAAGTTCATAACTTGCAAGCCTAAATTTATTTCAACTTACGTAGCATTTATGGACCATATTTGTGGAAATCTCCTTTCTTAAAAGAAGTATATATTATAGAAGTTACTGATATTTGTACCCTGATAATTATCAGATAGTCACTGTTGCAACTTAAAACATTTATTTCCAAAACTGAGAACTTTAGCACATTAGTTTTGTGCATATATATTTCTGAGGACAATAGGCGTTAGTGATTTCAGATAGTTTTAGGAAGTCCTCAAGGTCAAGTATTTTCAAAACTGAAATTCCAAAGTATATGGACTAATATGGCCTTTAGGTATTTTAGCATTGAGTATTAAAATGAGTTGTTTCGTGTGATATAGTTTATTGCTCCTGAACACATTCAGAGTTAAAATTATTAGACTTTTTACGTGGGAATGTCTGATTCTGTATCCAGCAATCCTTAACCTTGGCAAAAATCATCTTTGTCAGTGAGAACTGAGAGAGACAGTGTGTGTATGCAAAAGCTTGTCCATACCACTCAGACAAATAAGTGGTGGATTTCAGAGATCCTAAAAATATTGAGACATATTTGGCTGTAAAGGTGGATTTAAGAGTATATAAAACCTAAGTTTCCTGTTTTAGTAGGTATTGGTGTATTCTGTATTCAGTGGGCTTTGGTTCAGTGCTATGAAAAGAATCTCACTGACTTGAATAAACTTTGGATCATACCCTGGGCATGCATGTTTGTGGAATGTACCAAGTGTCATTGGTAGTAACAAGCCAAGATATGGGGAGAAACGAGCAATCATTACCATTTACAGAGAAGAGTACCTCATGGAGAATCTGGCTTATTGCCTTGTCAGTGCAACTGGAAGGTCCTTTTTGGCCCATGTTCTCTTGATCATTGTGCAGACCATGCATTGAACCCTTCACTGCAGCCTGGACTGCTGCCACCACTGCCAGAATGCATGCCTCACCAGAGATGGAGTGCATACATGGGCGGGTAGTACTTGCTTATGTGCCCCACCCCTCCTGGGAGGAGTGCATAGCAGCTCCAGTGGCTCCAGGCTCCTCCTGCTGTGTGACGGGGGCTGTGTCCAGCTAAGTGGCAGTTCTGGTGACTCACAGGTGTTGGGTTTTTTTGGGGGGCGGGACTGGGCTGGGGGAGCTTGGGATGGGGGGATCCTGGTGGGGTGGATGAGGAATAAACCCTCATATTTAATGGACTTCCAGGCTTAGTGGACACCCCTCCCCTGCATTAGTCCATTAAATGGAGGGTTTACTGTATTAACCTCTTTTTTTCCAGCTGTGGACACCAAAACTGGATAGTGTATTCCAGAAGCATATTAGTGCTGAGAATAGAGATGAATTAGTCCAAGTTTCCCCTGTTCATGCATCTCAGGATCTTGTAAGTTCTTTCTGTCACTGTCCAATTGGGAGCCCATGTTCAACTGATTATCTACCACAGCCACCAAATCTTGGCAGAGTCAGTGCTTCCCAGGTTGGTCTCCAATTGTGTAAGTACAGTAAACCCCCAGCTTAAGAGTAGATTGTATTCCCAGGCAACCAAGTGTGAGTTGAATTTCATGCAAGTCAGGGGAGCCAGGAAACTGACCAGTGCAGCAGTGCTTATCAGTTTCCTGGCTCCTGCAAGTGGAGGGAAGCTGGGAGTCAGGCTGCTGCCTGGTTCCTGGCTCTCCACAGCTCCTAGGAGCCTGGAAACTGACTAGTGCAGCAGCACTGGTCAGTTTCCCAGCTTTCACAAGGGGATGGGAGACAGGAGCTGCCTGGTTCCTGGTTCCCTACCACTCGTGATTTTGACTCACCTTAATCCAAGTAATGTGCAAGTCGAAATCACTTAATAGGCATTTTACCGTATGTTTTAAGGTTTGTTCTTAAATTAATGCATTAATATTTACCCCTATGAAAATGCATGTTGTTGGCTTGTGACTATTTATCCAAGTGATCTAGATCTTTTTCAGTCAATGACCAGTTCTCTTCATTATTTACCATTTCCCCCCAATTTTTGTCCTCTGCAAAAGTTATTGGGGATCTATGTTCCATAAACCTGTTTTGATCTGCATTAATTACATTGCCCTCTTTTAATTCATCATTAATCAAGTCCCATTGTTTTGCTCTGGACTGATGCCAGTAATTATCTTGATGTTCCTGTTTGCCAGTTTTAAAATCTGGCACTTTATTAGCTTTCTTCCAATCTGGAACTTCCTCAGTTTTCCAAGACTTACTGAAAATCATCATTAATGGTCCAGCAAACTCCTCATCCAGATTTTAAAAACTTGCAATTTTTATGTGAATTTGCTGTTTTTAAAAATGCCTGTTAGTAGCTTTAGCTTAACGTCATTTAGTAATACTGGTAGAATCATCATAAGACTATGACAGCTATATTTAGGGGAAAAACAAACAGGAAATACACTCGTGGCTACTTCTGCTTCTTCTCAGTTATTGATAGGTGACCACTTCCATCTAATAATGGATCAGTACCATTGTCAGGATTCTTTTTCTTCATAATGTATTTTAACAACTTCTTACTGTCTTTAATTATTCTGTCCGTAGATTTTTCCCCTTGTGTGCCTTAGTTCCCCTTATCAATTTTTATAATTAAATATCTGATTTATATTCATTATCAATTTCCCCATTCTTCCATTTGTTAAACTATTTTTTATTTTAGTTTATTTTAGTTTAGTTTAGTTTTTTAAAGCTGGCTTCCCTTCAGTTGTGTACCAGGTCAGTTTTTTAACCAGCATGGTCATTTTCACAGCTGTGGCCTTTTGGACGGATAGTAAAAAGTTGTTAATGATTCCCATTATCATTCATTTTTGTGATTGAATTCTTCCTCCCATCTGATTTGGCTCATAACTGCTGTCTGCTTTTCGGAATTGCCCTATTAAAGCACAAAATATAAGCTTACTGGTCTGTACGCTACACATTCTGCTTATTCATCGTAAATGCACTCAAATCATAATCACTTGTACTTAAGCTGACTTTTTTAATTTTTAATTCTTTGTTAAACCTTTTCTTAACAGATTAAGAATTTCCCAATGTTGATTGCTAAACTTTTTGAGTTGGGAAATTTGTCCTTTGTAATGTTTAGAAATCCGAGCACGTTTTAGTATTGGTAGCACGAGACCTCCAGCGTATGTCATTCAGACTGATGTTCCAATGATCACACCGCTTTTTTTCCCCTACAGGTGAGTGAGATTTATGACAGGATGTATGTGTTCACGTTGTTTTATTTTTGAGTGTATTCAACATGTGGCTATTCCAATCTGACATTATTTTGAGGAAGTCATATAACATTATTTTTCTGTCTCCCCTCTCGTCCCTGATTCTTCTCTGATCAGTTCAGGCTAGATCTGTCTTGTTTTTGCTAGTCTGGTAAGACTCGACTAGCCTGCTCCCAGAATAGGTGGTTCTTTTAGCATTGCTATTCTTGTGTTCAAGACTTGTTTGTTCCCCTAGGCAGTTATAAGCTGCCCAGTCCACTGGCTCTCTGGCAGTTGAATGCTTTAATTTGCCATTTGAGGTGGATATTCAATGTGATTCCTCCTTTCTTCTTACTTGGCATGAGGTTCCTCTTTGTCCAGCTGTCAGAGGACACTTTAAGAGATTGTATTCCCAGAGAATGTTTTCTTGTCTGACAACTCCATTTATAGAACTTGGAAAGAGATTGTATAAGTCGTGCCAAAGATTGGCCTCTCCATCAGTGGTACAGGTTTAACATCTTTAGCTTTGGAACTTTTCTTGACTGGCAACATTTATAATCCAGCATTATTTTAGTTAGCTGTGTGACCACTTACCATGGGTATGACCAGGTTTCCTATGGATGGTCCTGTAAAGTTTGTTTGCAGCTACCAGTCCTGGCTCCCTGTGTTCTGTGCTATAACTTACCCCATACGAATTCTAAGAGCCCAGTAAGCAGTGGAAGTGTTGGCAATGCGGATAGACAACATGACCTCCTGTGGTGCAGCAAATTCTCTTGTTTGGCACTGGTTAGCTTATTAGAGTGCTTTACCAGAGAGGCAGGCTGAACCTTTAGATTTGGTGGCTTTCCTGATTTGAAAGAAGTCTTTCTCTTTTCTTGCTGATGGTGATGTGGCTTGAGTGATGCACAACGGTGCCTACATCCAGCAGGAAGATCCATCCTAATTTCTGTCCCTATCTCCCCAACACCTAACCCCTCCAGCCTTCCCCTCTCCTCCACCTTGAAGCTAAAGGTTGGTCACTTTTAATTTTTTAACCCCTTGTTCCCCCCAGCTATCAGGACTTTTGATTACCTGTTTTTTTTTATTCATTTGGGTTGCGGAAAAAGTGAATTGATCCCGTCATGGGACTGTGGGAATGCCAGTGGTGCTGGGCTGTGTGGGAGATGTTAACTAGACCCAGAATTGAGGTTCAGCAACAAGTAGGAATTTAAGTGAACTCCTCTTCCTCTGATCAGCTCCACTACTTTCTGCTACAGATGTACTTCCCTCACCTCCTTTTTATCCCATCTGATCTTGCACAGGGGATTTACTTCCTGCCTGATTGGGCGTACAGTAAAATCCTGAGTTATGCGGAGTCCACACACAACTCAAATTTTTGTGCAAGTCGGGTAGGGTGGGGGAGATGTGGAACCAGGCGGCAGCCTGGTTCTTGGCTCCCCTGGGTTTGAAGGAGCTGGGCAAATGACCTACCAGGACCGGTCAGTTTCCTAGCTCCCAGAGCGGTGGGGAGCAGGGGGGCCAGGCTTTCTCCAGTGACACGGCTGTCTGCCCGCCAGGCTCCTGCAGCTGGGGGGAAGCTAGGAGGGCAGATAGTGTACCGCTGAGGCTGTCTGCCTGCCTAGGTTTCTGCCAGGTGCGGGAGCCTGGCAGGCAGACAACCACAGTGCAGCTTCAAGTTGTGCTTAACTCACGTTAAAGTGAGTTAAGCGCAAATTGAAGCTGCATATTTTGGTGGTTTACTGTACATGTTTTGTGTAGTTTGGTAGAGAATGTGTCCCTCACATGAGTGCATATAACTTTTTCTGACCAGGCCTCTGAGAGTGCACCTCAGCCAACATCATTCAGAAGCGTATAGTAGAGGCTTGTATTGTTAAGGCATGGAGTCCTGTTAAGTGTAGGATGGCTTTTAGTGTCTTGCATTATAGAATTTAACAAAAAAAATTCTTTAGTAGTTAGTATGCATTCCTAGTGCTTTCTGCATCTTTAAATATTTTTTTCTTCACCTTTTTCTCTACCTTTCTAATATGAGTAAACCAATGGGAAGTTGATACCTTTGTCTTAACCTGATGATGGGATGAGCATCTTTCTAAAAATGTAAACATTGTAAGGAAAATATGCTTGTGCACACTTATCATATTCCCTTTCCCTTTCTCAGCTCATCTGGACTTTCCTGGAGGGCACTTGTTAAAGTGTGGTGAAGTCTCAGATATGTTCTGGCTTGTAGAATATTTGGATTCCGTAAATGTGTCTTCCCCCTTCTTCCCTCCTCTTTCCTGTTTGCTGCAGGAATCTCTGTCCAGGGCTCTTCTGAGGTATCCACAGTGGCCTGTGGTGTGTTGGTAAGGGTCTCTGCCAAGTATGATGTGCAATTCATTGTAGAAACAGTGAGTCTGAACCACAGCACTGTATCTGTTCTCTCTGATCTTGTGGTATTGCTTATGAAGTTGATTTACTTTAGCACTGCACTGCTGCTAGTCCCCGTTAGAACCCTATGTTTGCCTGTGTCTCCCATTTAATCAGCTTCGGAATGTGAACACTTCTACAGTTGTTCTGCAGTTGCTTGCGTAGGTTCTTTACTCCACAAGACCTGGAAATCCGAAACTTCCTTTTTCCTAGGCAGGAGCAGTGTGTATGTGTGTGTGTGTGGAGCCAGCATGGTCAGTTGCACCCAACAGAAGTGAGCTCTTACGTGTGCCTGACGAGTTGGGCAATCAGGAAGAGAAGTTTCAAAACCATGCTGTGGTAAACAGAGATTTGTGGTTTCTGTGATCCATTGACAATGGAGTTGAAAATTGCGAACAGAGCAGTCACTGTCAAAGGAAATTGAGTGATAGCTGTGCTAGTCTATATACTATCAAAACAAAAAAAAAAAGTCCAGTAGCACTTTAAAGACTAACAATCATTTATTAGGTGATGTATTACTGTCCCACGAAAGCTCATCACCTAATAAATTATTTTGTTAGTCTTTAAAGTGCTACTGGACTGCTGCTTTTTTGTTTTCAAAGGAAATTGCATATTGTGGGAGAGTTGCTGGAGGACTGTTAGGGTCAGCATATCATGCAGTGTCTACACTTGCTTTGGGGTTGACTTGACTCTGACTAATAGGATGCTTTTGTTGGCTGGAGACAAACGTGCGTGTAGGCACATGCATGAATGGGTTATGCAAGGTAACTTAACGTCAACCTAATTTTGTAGTGTAGACCAGACTTTGGTGTGGACTGTACATTATAAACCTGTTTTGTTTTGTTTTTTTTTTTTACTCCCTCATTCCCTCTCTCCAAGAAAAACCTCAGATCTGTATGCTAAATAAACAGATACTTTACAGCAAGGCAAACAAAGCACGCTTTTGTCCCTAGACCATGTAGCCATGTAGTTCTCAGGAGACAAAAGACTCTTTCAAATGCACAACTTGTTAATACCACTTACTTGGCTTTAGGAGTTTTTCTCAAGCTTTCTTTAAAAAAAATCTGCCTTGGGATGTGAAATTCTAGAAAGATAGGTGTGTTTATACTTGGAACTCTGATGGAGCAAAGGTTCTTTGAACCCTGTCTTGAAAGGGTGTAGCTAGCATTGGTTAAACTGTAGAGCAGTTGTTGCTCCTTCTTAAGATGATGTGCAAGTGCACACCCAAGGGTTCATGTTTGTATTAGTAGTATATTGAGACTTGTATATACTAGTAGTCATCTAGTAAATGCTTGGGGCGGGGAGTGAAACCTACTTCCTCTGGCTCTGCTTATAAGGCTGACAGTGTATTTGGATAAGTGATTTTTAAATAAACCATAGTTACTGTTCTGATCTTAAAACATCAGTGCCTTGTTTATGTGGAATTAAAGGGTGAAAAAAGCCCTTTTCCCACAGTTTTTAAAAATTCAGTGCTGCCCAAATTCACCATATAGCTACAATAGCGCAGTTCCTTTGACGTTTAGGTTTGTGCTCTTGTTTTGCTAAGTTAGGGAAATAGTTTTTCACTCTTATTAGGGCCAGTCAGTACCTTTCATTTATATAATATGTTCATATTCTTTCTTAGAACAAACATGAAAATGTTTGCTGTTATGCCAGCGGACAATAGAGCCCATCCAGCAGCCCCTGCTTGGAGGGTGCAAAGGAGACTTAAAGATACCTCCGCTCCTCGTATCCTAGGTCTTGAGTCCTGTGTTGAGGCTCTTTATAGCACAGCAAGGGCCAAATTCTGGCCCAGATTAAGAGAGAGCACACACATTCCTGAAAGCAGAGTTTGAACTGTGTGCTTCATTTCAGATTGTAAAACCCTTTCCTTTCTAAGAACAGTTAACATGTACATGCCAAATTTCAGAAGTTCTTATGTGAATGAATGGGGGCTTTGGTGTTGCACATGTTGGGGAAAATGAAGTAAACCTGACTTTAAACTTTTTATGTAAACATCTTCTTTCTCTGCTCAGACCTCCCACACCAAACTGCTGCACCAAAGTAATTTTTATTGCAGTTATAAGTCCCTAAACATCTTGATTTTTAAAATCGGAAAACTAAGTACTATATTCAACCATAACATTGTCTTAGGGGTGCTATAACTTCTGAATTATTCCTGGCATGTGTGAAAGGTGTGTGTTAAAAATAATAGTGGTAATGTGTCGCTTATTTTCCATAGTGCTATGGAAGAAGAGTGGCAGTTAAGAAATAAGAATGAACTAATAATTATCAGAGGAATAGCCATATTAATCTGTATCTGCAAAAACAGTGAGGAGTCCTTTGACATCTTAAAGACTCACATTTGTTTTGGAATAAGGTTTAGTGGGCACCAAACCACTTCCACAGTTTTATGAACTAATAAAGATGTGTACTGATCAGCATTTCAAATAAAATGGAAATCAGATCGTTACTATTTTCCTTGTGTATAATGTGCAGTACTACTTATTTGCATCTTTCGTTACTGTATTCTGGAGGTATCTGAATGGCCATTGCTCTGAACTGTATCTTAACATGTGCCAAACGTTGCTAATTAAAATTAAGATATCCACTTAAACTTCATTTTCACTTACTTTGACAGTTTTTTCACTTGTTAACATGAAACATTAGAGGCATGTAAACAGTTCATACAGTGCTGTAATTTATTTTTGTTTCAAAGCTTTAGAATTGGATTAAACAGGACTCTTAAACACTTCCATGTTGCTTGGCCAGGAGCCAGTTACTGTATATCAACTGTCCTAATAGAAAACATGCCTAGCAATGCCTCACATATGGCAGCTCATGTTTTGCGTGGTATGTCTTTATTTGTCTTAAATATTACCTCTTATACTGTAGTTAAATTTATGCCAGAAAGTGAAGTTTCCTCTGATTAACTAACAAAATGATGGCAAGCCACGTTTTTCTGTTTTGGGACAGAGGGAGAAATCTATCTTTAAATACATAATTTAAAGTCAGCTGTGTACAAAGCACTACTTATGTGGCCTTTTAACTTCAGCTCCTTACTCTGACAATATTGAACGCTACAGATAAGTTGATGGCAAGCTTTCTTAACACGCTTGACTCAATACTGTAAATACTATGAAGGCACAGATTATGGCTCCATAGTTTAGACTAAGGTGGGCTTTTTTGCACTTGAATCTGGGAATTCAACTACTTCTGTGCAAAGAAAATAATGTGTTTTTAAGAAAAACAGTTGCTGTTTGAATACTGAATGGATTCAACAATTTGCCAGGGAAATCCATTTGTTTTGGGTTACATTTTAATAGATCCCTAAAGAAACTTTTGAACTCTGTCAGACCTTCTGTCCAGGGTACCTCAGTATGAACATTGCATTTTTATACAAATTTGCAGAGACCACTCTTCAATAGAACTGGTAGAGTAGGTGGGTGGCGGTTTAAAAATAAGACTTAAGGGATAATGGTCCTTCTTTTCATCAGTTACTATGCAGTGTGTCATGAGAAACATCTACCAGTTCAAGCCTGCCTGTCTTTCATCCTCCTCCACCTTCTTCCTCAGTCATAAGCTCCGTCAAGTGCTTTTGGTGGGTCAGCAAACATGACTGAAAAGTCTACCAATATTGCCTAGAAACTCTATTGATTTCTTCAAACAGGAGTAAAGTGCAAGCAAGAGAAGATCTCACATGAAGCCCCCTTACTACAAGGGAGTGTGCAGACCAAAACAACTGCTCAGCAGGATGCATTAGTGAGCTGTTCAGACTTCCTGTAATGTGCAGGGTTGACAGTTGACTTTTTCCACATAGCACCCCAATGGGTTAGTGGATGCATTTTGGGAGGGTAGTAGGAAGTCTGGAATATGATAGTTTTGAATTTGGTCTTTGTGCTGCAGCATGGAAGCCAGAACCCTGGGTTTGACCACAGGGTAGGATATTCTTAACCTTGGGCTGGCAATCGGTGCAGATGCTCAAGTCCTGAGTTCTCTGATCTAAGATCCACTGACTTGTCCCACTAACCTGGGGTTTATATTGCAGTGTGTGCACACTCAAAATTGCTGCTCTCTTCTGTTTTTAGTGGGACTGATATTTACAGACTGACATCTGCTTTTGACCTTAATGCCTTCTTAACATAGTTCAGCAATACTACAAATGCAGTACAATAATACTGGCTTCTTAAATGTACTAAGCACAGTTTTAGAGAGAATTGCTGTAAATAAATCTTAAGTATTTGTTTTATATGCGTCTTAACTTTTCTCAGTATTATCATTACATTAATTCAGAAAGAATAGCAGTGGTCAAATATTGTTGGGGTGGGTGATGCTGAATGCAATTCATTGGGTCTGAATTTGGCTTTGTAAATTTGTATATATTTATTAGCCAAACTGACATTGGTAGTGATTGTTATTTCAACGTCAGGGCCTTGTGTGTTCTCTAAAATATGACTAATCCTAATTATTTAAATACCTTTTTGAGTACTATATAAAGTACCTGTGCTGAAATGGTATAGGGCATCCTGCTGCACTAGACGCTCAGAGGACAAATACTGGTTCATTTTCAGTCAAAACTCCTCCTGTGAGTTCCTGGTGCACCTGTGCCAATCAAGAAGAAAGGGCAGCATATGCTGTCCTCCGTGAAAGTGCAGTTCTGCTAGCTTGTTTTGGAATAAGAAGCCATGGCCCATAATCACCACTGATGCTGGCCCAGAGCAAAAGTTCTGTCTTCAAGTCACTTTGGCTGCACCTACACTAAGACAGAAATTCAAATTTAAATCAGTTAGCTTGATTTTACCATGCATCCATTTTCACTGTAAAGACGATTAGCTCAATTTAAGGTGCACTAATCTCAAGATCACAGAATCGCAGTTACCTGAAGGGTATAGCGTCCAAGCTCTGATTCAGAAGTTGGCTTAAATGCAAATGTGGAAACTCCACATCATAAAATTAAATTTATTAGCCTCCAGAGGTGTCCCGTATGTAACCCCCAATGCCCCTCTCAGTGCTATGCTCTGGCCGCTGCTCTCCAGTAACTGGAAGAGCCTGAATTTCCAAGTGGGAGTAGCAAGCCTTTAGCTGTGGGCTCATGTTAGAAGCCATTTCTCAGGCTGTCATAAACTTTCTTTCTGTGTTGTTTGCAGGGTGCGTGCATCTACTCATTCAAGTAGCCCCTGCAGGGCGTTTGCTACTTTTTCTGTACACTTGCTATTTTTTTTCTGTGCTGCCTGACGCCAGCCCCTGCCCCACCGTACCACGTATCAGTAAGGCTGTGCTGGGGGTCGTGCCTGCATAACATGCTGAGAAACATCTTCTCAGTGGTTTACATTTGTGTGCAAACCTCTTGCCTCCGCCACAGGGACCACACAGTCTGGGTCTTTCCTGTGCACAGGCACGTCATGTGGGTGGGCGCCAACCCAACCCAGTGAAAGGATGTGCCTGCCTTCTGGTGCTGGCAATGCTGCCAGTCATGTGGGAGAAGGAGAGTTTTGCTGCTGCCGTGGGGAAGGAACAGTTCATCTGGTGACCCCCTCAGCCCATACTTGGGGTTGCAGCTTCCACTGCGGAAAAGTCTTCCCCAAGTGGCTAAGGGGCTTGCTGCTGACGGGAGAATACTTCAGCTGGTCGTCCAGTGACGACCCCCTCCTTATCCCCCACACTTGTCCCATACCTGGGCTTACTGACACTGAGGGAAAACCAACAATTCTTTTTTTTCTGCAGTGATGGGAGGTGGGATGGATGGCCAGTTGAGAATAGTTGTTGCACCCGTATTGCCAATATAATGAAGAAGGAAACCAAAAATTCTTTCTTCCTACATTCTTTTCAATGCAGGAAGCATTATGGGCCCCTGCATTATTTTCAGGGATAATGCTTCGGAAATGATGGGAGGTGGAATACTTGGTGGATGGCCAGTTGAGAACACAGTTGTTGCACAGAAGCCTTATAGTGCACTGGAAAGCCAAAAACCCTTTCTATTAACAATAACGTATGGGGAAACTAAAAATTCTTTTTCTTCCTACATTCTTCCCCTTGCATTATTTTTAGGGATCACATTTCAGCAATGATGGGACGTGGGCTGGATGGCCAGTTGAATATAATTGCTGCACTTGTGTTGGCAATGTAAGGTGTAGGGAAACCAAAAATTGTTTTTTCTAATTTTGAGCATTTGCTGCATTATTTCCAGGGATTGACATATGTTCAGGGATTGGGAGGGGAATGATGAAAATGCAGTGGGGGGAAGATGATGTCAAGACCAGTGAGCATACCCAGAATGCTATGGGGATGAGGGAACTGTGGGATGGCTTCCCAGAATGCAGTACTGCAACAGTCAGTGTTAGCCAATGTGTGTGTGGCAGCAATGACTCGACTTTGTGGGAAGCACAGTGTGAAGTGAGGATGGTCAAAATCAAACTTATAAATTCCAAAATTAGAAAATAGATATAAAGAAATTCAGTTTTGTCTCATAGTGTGGATGCAGCCTTTGTTGCCGACAAATGTTGGAAGAGCATGTTCTTCACCCTGCCTTTCTCTATTCTGGGTCATTTGTTTAGGGTTTTGTCAAAGGAAGTAGCAAGTCCTGTGTTATGGATAAAATAGAATTTAATACAAACAACAAAACAAATCAGTTTTCAAAAAATATTTCTGAAAGACTGCTCACTTCATTGCTGCATCTTATTCACAGGAATGTCCAGTTTGCAGTGAAATGCTTTGATACAATTCATTTTTGTAATATATGTATTATGTAGGAAATGGTTATAATGGCTATATTTTCAGTCACTTGTCATGGCAAGTTTAAAGGTGGGAAATTTTATAAAAGATGACTCAATTTTCTTTGCCTGCCTACCTATCTGTGAGGGGAAAAAGCATAATTCGAACATAAAATGTAAATTGATACAATTAAAAGCCTCGTTAAAATATAGTTTATATAGTGGACACAACTATGTAATCCTCTTTCCTATGTATGTTCCCAAAGAATCCATCCTCTCAGGCTGCATCTACATTACACTCCCCTTTTGAAAGGGGAATGCAAATGAATGAGATCTGAAATGCAAATGAGGTGCAAATTTATGTAACTCCTGGCTCATTTGCATATTCTCTCACGATCTCACTTCCAGAAGAGCCTTTTCGGAAAGCAAAAACAGCCATGTAGACAGAGTTCCTTCAAAAATAAACCCCGTTTTGAAAAAAAAAATGGGGCTTAGTTTCAAAGGAACTCCGTCTATATGGCTGTTTTTGCTTCTGAAAAATGCTCTTCCAGAAGTGAGTTCATACAAGAATATGCAAATGAGGTGTGAGATTTAAATCTGATCTCATTTGCATTCCCAGGGGAAAGTAGCATAGACACAGCCCCAGTGTATAGCACTGATGCAAGAAGTTTATTTTGAGTTCTGGTGCACAGAACTGAACAGCAAGATTACCAGTTTGAAACATAATAGATCAGAAACAAAATCAGTTAATCATAAGTAGTAGTTTCAGTGGGGAAACTAGTGTAATTCATGCATGCATCTCCATTGAAGCAACAGTCAACTTGGAAATCACATTTCCACAGAAAATGTTTTAGTATAAATCCTGTTAGAATGCAGTACTTGAGTATAATGACCTCCTATTATGAAGCTCCCTGAGAGATATTTGATTAATAAAACATACTAATTTTGAGTGCTCTGAATATGTATGTGACAGTTGCAGGGAGCCAGATGTATTGCTTCACAAGCACACAGTACAGTGGGTGTAGAACATTGCATTTGTTTGTTTTTTTTAAACAACCTTTGTTGCTCCTAGCTGATACCAGTAGCTGAAGGATATTTCAATTTCAGTATAATCTTTGATTTAGATGATGATGGTGACAGTTTTATTTTTCTGCCAATAAAGTGCACTTTGCAGACTGGTATCAAGGTTAGTTATCACTCTGAGGAGTGAAGCACACTGTTAATCCATGCTCGTCTGAGGAAGATGTTGTTTTAGTATATAGATGAATCTAAAATACAGTGTGTGCACTTACATGTACCAGTATCTGAACTGTTTTCTTTCTTACACGTCCCTTCATTTAACTTGAAAATTGTTATGCCTACATATAAATATCTTTAGTGGGCATTGCAGTAATATGCCAAACATTCATAGCGCTACAAGAAATGGGATTCTGCCAGAATGATCTCTGGGGAAGAGCTTTGCTTTAAGCTTCAGTTCCTTATGTCAACAAAAACTAGTTTCCTTATCTTGTCTGCGTCTCCTTTTAGCAGTCATACTAGTGCAGTTTGTGATTTTCTTCTCATAGTGTGACCAAACCTCACTGACTCGGTGATTTTTATAATTTATGCTAAAACTTGCAAATTATTTGACTTATTTTGCACTCTTTGTTTATTTCCCACGTTCATTTTAAAGGTTATTTGAGTCATAGAACTAAAACACTGTCATTGTTTAAAACTTATTATAAAAACAGCAACATGTTAGGTTGGCTTCCTGTAACCAAGGTAACTGCACAGCATTCTGACTGGATTTAGGTATGACTTTTTTGATCTCCAGTTAGCAGCTGTGCTGTTTGTCTGGAATTGACTGTCCTGAACTTTGAGATCCTCTGTAAATTAGGGCCTTCTATTTAAAACTTTATTAAGCAGCTCTTCCTCTTAAAGTATTTTAATTTTAAAGGATACAGCAGGTTTATTCCACTTGCTGCTAGTCTAGAAGGTTTCATTTTTCCTTAATATGAAAATTATGATGCTAAGGTATCTTTCTTAGCCTTGGGAATTGCTGATTAGATTTATTTTGAGGTGTGGTGGTGCCTGTACTTCACTGTTTCTCATGCAGCTGTTTCCCTGCCATGCAACCACAATGACTTCATTCACATGAAGGTTTTTGTTTGTATGTCTGAAATATTAGCAGCAGCAAGAAAATTGTCAGGGAAGGATGATTTCTTTTTCTTAAGATATGTAAAAGCTATGTTCTGATTTAGGCCACAACATCAAGCCTAGTGTAACTGCCGTGACCCCAGTAGAATTACACCAAGACTGAGTGTGGCCCAATACATTTTCACAAGGCAGGGAGAGAGGAAAAAAACTTACAGAAGATTTTTTAAGATTTCAGAAATTAAAATAAATCACTAATGTGAATGTGTATTGTACAACTTTTTTTTAAAGAAAGCTGTCCTGTAATCTGTTTACATAGCTCACTTTAAAGTGCTACATGACTGCTTTTTGTTTTGTTAGGTTACAGGCTAACAGCTACCTCTCTGTTACAGCTCACTAGTAAAGAGATTTGTAGGAAAACTACTAGTGACTGAGCCTTTTATCTTCTATGTCTTATCTAATTCATGTGTCAGATTACAAAAAACTTTTTTTTTTTTTTTACTGCTGAACATTTTCATACAAACTTGCAAGGATTTAAGACTGAATGGCTTTCATAGCTTTACTCATGACTAATGAAGTTTTAAAGAAACAAAATGGAAAAGAGCCAGCTTGTAATTGTTACTGCAGTAGCATAATCAACCATACACGGGTTGTTTTTTATAGCTCAGCATTAGAACAATGTTTCAAAGGGAAAACATGCAGAGATGATTTGAAAGTAACACAGTAACATAGTGATGTGAGCCTGCCCAACTATAGCAGTGGTCTAGTTGGGATAGTCATGTTAGAACTTAAGTATATACTTACATTTTTCTTATCGTAGTGAGCACTGGTAATTTCTAATTTTATTAGCCATTATACTGAGATGCTATAAAGAAATAATGGAAGTTTTGCTTAAATAAGTGACTTGCTAGAGGTGTAATGAGCACCATCTGGTAGTTTGTTCCAAATTGCTTTGCTCTTACTTTATGCAAATTTGCAATAGTGTGAAAAGGTGAGACAACCCTACTATATAAAGACATATTTTCATTAACACTGAGTCAAATGTGTATCAAAGGTACATTTCATAGCTTTCTTTAGGTTTTGTTTCATAATATGATAACAATTGGCCAATTGTTAAGTGTTCATGACTTTGTATAGTTCAAAGGAAGATATGGGGTTAGAAATGGCAGTGTGGTACAAAGCTACCAAAACAGCGGAATCATTCATTGTATTATGCTATTATAAATGTATGCAGGTGAAAATCTTCACATAGTCCTTTTTTAAGGTAGGGTGAGAGCTTGTCAGTAGCATCCTTTATGTATCTGAAAGAGTAACGCTGAGTGGCATAGCTCTGTGTTGGACCTCATTACTCATTGAACTGAAAGTTAGTGTTTGGCTATGGACTAATAATCCTGCCTTAAGATACAACTTTTTTGTTGTTACTGAGGTCACAGATTCTGTGACTTTACTGGACATGTTTGATTCCTTTTGGCTTCAGCTCCACCATTATACTGCGGTTAGAGCAACTCTTAGCCCCATGGGTCTAGAGCAATGAGGATGGAGTGGTAGTCATCCTTCTGCCCTCACCCACACATGGACAGACTGTGAGCTCCCATTAATATTTTATTTTTTTGTGACCTGTCCTCAACTTTAAAAAATTCCTGTAAAAATTCTGAACCTTAATCATGATTCAACAACAATCTGTATGAACAAATAGATGATCCCAACTAGTAATACATAATTGGTGTTTCAGAAGGGGCTGAGGAAAATCATTAGCAAAATTGACTGGAGGAGAAAATTTATACAGAGTTGAACGAAAATGGGCACACTCCACTTTTGGATCATCTAAAAATCTTCTTACTGAAAGAGGACAGGCTTAGTTAAAATCCCTTGTTTCAATGATACAGGGAAGGCAGCATTCAGAAGTGAAAAAGGCAGTATAACTATTGCATACCACTCTGGAAGAGCTCCACTTGCTGCACGCTCATCAGGCTACTGTTTTTGGGATCCAGTGATTACACCAGTGTTCTCTTAAGCTTCCCTTGAACTGAACAGGTTGGATTGTAATTCTCTTCCCTCCCTATCTCCCAGAACTCTGGTGTATTTCCTGGGCACAAGTAGGGTGATCAGGCAGCCAGTTCCAGAAAAAAAAAACACTATGCAGTTAAACTGTCTTACAGCTCAAGACCAGTGCTAACATGCAAATGACCATGGTTGCTTAAGCTCACCTATTAAGATATGCTGGGTCTACAGTTTAATTCTTGAGACTAATAGAAAATGACACGAAGATGTGCCTTTTTGAAGCCTCTTCGTTTTCTCAATTAAATTACTCAGCTCAAAACATACAGACAAAACAATAACTTTACATGCTTTTTTCCTGCTTCTGTTTCTGCATAACTGTGGAGCTTTCTCTGTGCTTACATCAGAGTCGGATGAGGAGTCCCAGATCCTTCCATGCCTGTATGAGATTTCTCTAGTCATGGAGCAAGACTTTCCCAAGTCATCTAGCTTTCATTTTCCTTACCTATCCTGTAGGTGAAAAACACCTCTGTCTACACTATGAAAGCATGCCATCTCTATTATGAAGCTTCCTGCATATATCTGGGAGTATCCCTGACTGTTTTTTTTTTTTGTTTTTTTTTTTTTTAAAAGTCTGTGCTAACACTTCTTTTTGGTTTTGGGGGGTGTTTTTGTGCTGCTGTATGGGGATTTTTCACTATCCAAACTGCGCTCACTGCAGAGAACTTGGATAAAAATGAAATCATACAAGTGCACAGAACAGTCGTAGAACCATGCAGTCTGACCTGTAAAAACACAGACCAATACATTTTAGCCAGTTACCCCTCTACTGAACTCAGGAATGTAAGTTGGGGTAAATAATCTGTGAAACTGGTATTCAGTCAGTTTAGAGATGGAGAACCTACTACTTCCCTTGGTAGCTTGTTACACTACATGTTAAAAAAACAAAAACTTCCTTATCTCCAGTTGGAATTTTTCTCCGCCAGATTAGACTGCCTTTTAGTACCTGGTATTTTCTCCCATTAGTGTACTTCCAGACTGTAAATCAAGTCTCCCCTTAATCATCTTTTTGATAAGAAAAACAGACTGAGCTCTGTCTCTCACCAAAAGGCATTTTCTCCAGCCCTCAAATAATTTGTGTGGCTATTTTCTGTACTCCCTCCAATTTTCCAAACATCCTTTTAAAAATCTGGATCCCAGAACTCAGGCAGCATTCCAGTATCTGTCTCTCAAATACTGTGTCCAGAAATTAAATCCCCTTCTTACTCCTACTCCCTGTGTATACAGCCAAAGATGGTGATAGCCCTTTTTGTGATAGCATCACATAGGGAATTCTTATTCAGCTGCTTACCTGTGTAACTCCTAAACTCCTTTTCAGAATCATTGCTTTCCAGGACACAGTCCATTGTCCTGTCAGTGTAGCCTCCTCGGTATATAAATACAATTTGGCTGTATTAAAATGAATTTTATTCAGTGGGACCCAGCAGCAGTGCCACAGGCACCAGGGCAAGGTGTGGGGGGGTTGGCTCTGTGCCCAGAGGGGAAGGGTCATGGGCAGTCAGCCTCCAGCACCGCCCTTACAGAGGCGCTGGCACTCCCCCCACCCCCAACTCCCTGACAGCTGGAGCAGCTCTGCCACAGTGTTTCAAAGGGGCCCAGAGCTCTAGCCTCTGCTGCTGCCAAAGTAACAGTGGTGAGGGGCCAGAGCCATGGGCCCCTTTTGAAACACCAGTCCCGGGGGCAACTGCCCCTTTGTCCTCCTCTCCTCCCTGCATCAGGAACCCTGGAGCCCAGTTGACCAAGCATTCCTGATTGCTATGTATGACAGCTCTGTCTTCATGCCTTTTCTTCATTCCTCCAGTCTGTGTCATCTGCAAAGTGTAATCAGCAGTGAGTTTATATTTTCTTCCGACCTATTGATGAAAGTAGTGAATAGCCTCAGACCTAAAATCAGTCCTTGCAGAACTTCACTAGAAAATTCTCAATGGACTGCTGCTTTGAAAACGGTTAGCCAGTTCTCAATGTAACTTCATGTAGGTTCTGGCATTTTATAGTGCTAATTTTTGAATCAGAACATTGTGTGGTACTAAGGTGAATACTTATAAAAGTCTATATTATATCCACTTTACCTTTTGTCAATCAAATTGCTAATCGACTGCAAGAATAAAATCAGGTTTGTTCGTTTCATAAAAATCTATTCTTCCATATACCTATGTTAATTTGTATTAACAGTATCTCTGTCCTTTAATTCTTTATCAACTGAATGCTATTTCAGATCTTCCATTGTTTTGCTCAGGGCTGTTGCCAGGTTACTTGGGCTGTAGTTCCCATGTCATCCCACTTGCCCATTTTGAATAGTGTCACTTTTTCTTTGTTACTAATTGACTGGAAATTATTTGTCATCCTCATGTGATACAAGCATATCGTCCCACTGCTATGAGAATACAGAACAGAAATATATTGACCACTTCTACCTTGTCTGTACCAAAATGTTACCGACTCTACTTAGTAATGGATTTATGCCAGGATTTCTTTTGTTCCTGCCAAAATAAACCATCCTCCTTATCCTTAGCCCTGGATTTTTCCTATTATCTTTAGCTTCCCATATCTGTTATCATCTCCTTATCTAATAAATTAGATGTTTCCCATTTTTTCTGTTTGTTGTGATTAGTGGATTTATAAAGCCTATGAATTCCAGTTTGATTTTTATGAACTGTTTGTTCATAACGCCAGGAGTGAGGGAGAGGGAATGCCAAGATTGCTCATTAGGACAAGCTGCAAAGAATGGCGCAGAGTATCCCCAAAACTAGTGGTGGTTTTAATCATTACATTTACCAAGCCAGCAAAGAAACAGCTTCTGTAATACCTTGCTAGTTAACCAGAAGCCAAAAAACAAAGCTGTCTTAAAGCAATCCAGCCCTGGGCTGCCACTCAGACAGCCAAGTCAAATAGGAGGATTACTAAAAATCTTTGTTAATCATAAAGTTATACCAATACCAAGAAATCAGACACAATGGATACAGGGTTCTTAAACTATACAAAAGCCTTTGGCAAGGTCCTTTACCCAAGGCTCTTAAAGTAAGGAGTTATGGTATAAGTGGGTAGGTCCTCTTTATAGATCAGAAACTGCTGAAAAGAAAAGAAACAAAGATTAGGAAGAAATATATAGTTGTCACAGTGGAGAGAGGTAAAAAACAGGGTCCCTTGGAGCTCTGCTTTTCAGTGTGCTTTGGAAAAAAACAGCAAAGTAGCAAAATTTGCAGATTATGCATCATGGAACTGTCCATAATCTTTATGAAAATGTTCAGGAATATACATAATTGCAAAATGCTTTATGCAAAATATTTTGTGAAAGGTATAATTTGAAAAGTTGCCATCTGCTGCGTGTATGTTATATTTGTGTGCATGTCTCTCTCTCTCGTATTTTACTTGAAATATGAAGTATAACCCTGTTTTTACTTGTATAGACATATGAAGTGGTAGTCATTAAGGATATTTCAGAAATTTGATGTCTTATAGATAAGAAAAGTGATCTGTAAATGAGTTTGCTTTTCCTATTGACCGTGACAGAGTGAGGTCAGTGGAGTAATTTACAAGGGGAAAAACAGCTCCAAAAAGCAGAAGCAACCCTGGGATTCAAGCAGAGTGGGAACAGTAGGGGAAGAGGCTGCTCCAAGTCATGTAGGGCCAGCTGGTCCTACTTGAGGCTGCCATGGGCCTTTTAAAAGTTTTCCTCCAGTTGGGGGAGAGGGAGAGGAGGCTGGAGAGGAGTAAGGAGATTCAAACAAGCAAGGAGAAAGTTGGAGAGTGGTACAGACAAATAACAGTCATGTCAGAAACAGCAGGGGAGGTGAGCAGCTCCTGCAGGGAGTGTTTGGGGCCCCCTGCTATTGGTAACCTCAGAGATCAACCAAAGACTGACGGGGACTGGGTAGTCAGCCCAATCAAACCAGCTGACTCCTACCCACTGCAGTTTGAGCCCAGTGACCAAGGCCTGAACCCCAGCAAGGGCAAGTGGGTCCCATTCTGTGGGACTATGGACTGAGCAGAGGTCTGGGGTGCAGGAGTGACACTGACCCTGCCACACGTAGCGTCAGGAATGGGATGCTCCACTGCTGTGAGATGTATCACAGTGGACCCACTCTGTACAGGTGATGCCCCCTCTAAGAAGGAGGAAAGACAAGGTAGAGGGTGTGGTAAAAGCACTTGTACAGGCCTCCACAGCACAGCAGAAGGCTTCCAGGGTTCAGGTGGCTGCCCAGCAGGAGTTCACGCAGTTACAACAGGAAACTAACCAGCTGTTGATGAGCCAGGCCACCCAGCACCAGGCCACCCTGCAGGAGCTGGTAATGCAGTTGAAGGCTGACCAGCCAGTTGCACAGCCAAGACAGGACTTGACCTCTGCAGGCCAGCAGTTACCTCCAGAAGATGACATGGAAACATACCTCCTGGCCTTTGAGAGGACAGCCATTCAGGAAGACTGGCCCAAGCCCAGTGGGCCAGCATCCTGGCCCTGCATCCTGGCCCCATCCCTGTCTGGCGAGGTCCAGAAGGCCTATTTTGACAAGCCCAAAGAGGCTGCTACTGAGTACACCCAGGTGAGGTCCTAGCCAGCTCTGGAGTATCAACAACCATTTGAGACCAGAGGCTCCATGAGTGGAGGCACTGAGAGGACAAAGTACCAAGGTCCCAACTATTCAACCTGATCCATCTGGCCTTTGCCTATCATGAGGATCCTTTTGAACAGATTGCCATAGACCTTCTGGGCCCGCTGGAGGAAATCAGCTTGGGGCCACCAGAGCATATTATTAGAACTGGATTACTCCACATGATACCTGGAGGAGGTGCCCTTGTAGATTACCCACTCAAAGACCATAGCCTGGGAGTTAATCCAGATCTTCTTGAGGCTGAGGATGCCCAAGAAAATTTTAATAGAAATAAAGGGAGTACTTTGATCCATCTTGATGAAAGACCTGTGTGGACTGCTTCACATACAGGCACTGAGGATGTGAGTCTACCACCCGCAGCTTGAGAGATTCAGCTGCATCTCCAAGAACGTGATCCTGAAGGTGGTGAATTGGGACAGGATACCCTACTTCCATACATTGTGTTTTCTGTACAGAAGTTCCTCAGGTGTCCCTGCTGTTTTACGCATTCAAACCATTGTTGTATGGGGTATCCCAGACCTTGCTAAAGAGGTCTGGGAGGAACAACCAAACTACGGGCACAATATAATTGAGCATGTCCTCCCAATGAAGGACAGGATCATCTGAGTTACCCCCATCATAAGTGAACAGCTGGAAAAGGCCCAAGAAGCGCAGCAGACCTACTACAATTGTTGTTTCGAAGATTACAGGTGGGAAATCAGGTGTTGGTCCCAACAGTGGAGAGCAAGCTTCTTGACAGGTGGCAGGGTCCCTATGAAGTGATTGAGGTCCTAGGCGTGGTAGATTATGAATTATGACAACTGAGATGCAGGAAACTGCAACAAATCTACTATATTAATCTGTTGAAATAGTGGCAGGATCAGGACGTGTAGCTGACAGCCCTGTGGTAGTGACACAAGAAGAGATCTCACAGAAGCAAGTGGGGATCTCCCTGGATTTAACCCTGGGCCAGTGGGTGGAGGTCCTTATGCTGGAGCGACATGCAGATGTGTTCTCAACAAACCCTGGCAGGATCACTGAGGTTGAACATTGTGTTATGACAGACCCAGGGATAAGGGTGAGCTTGAGGCCCTAATGCGTCCTAGAGGCAAAATGGGAGGAGGTCTGACAGGAAGTGAGGAAAATGTTGAGCCAAGTGTTTGAAGAATCTTACAGCCAGTGTTCCAGCCTGGTCACCTTGGTGCCCAAGCCCAATGGCAGCATCTAGTTCTGTAATGATTTTAGGAAGTTGAACAAAAAGTCTCATGCATATCCCATGCCCTGGATAGACGAACTGATTAGTCAGTTGGGAAAGGTTTGTTTCCTATCCACCCTTGACCTGACTAAGGGGTACTGGCAGATCCCCTTGGCCAGGGAAGCCAGAGAAAAATGGATTTCTCCACATTGGAAGGCCTATATCAATACACTGTCCTCTGTTTTGGGCTGTATAGAGCCCCTGCAACATTTCTAGCAGCACATGGATAAGCTACTGTGGCCACACCAGGCATACACAGCAGCTTTCTCGATGATGTCATCATACGTAGCCAGACTGTGACACGCACCTAGAAAAACTGGATGCCGTATTAGATAAGTTGAGGAAAACAGGCCTCACTGCAAAATGCTCAGTGGAGTTAGCAGAAGCGAAATAGTGGGGGTATATCCTGGGATGAGGCATAGTAAGAATAAGGGAGCAGAGATAGACTTGGCCTTGGCCTGTCAGAAGGAAACCGGTCCAGGCATTCCTGAGAGTAGTGGGGTACTACCAGAGGTTCATCCCCCACTTTGCTTCCTGGCCATGTCCCCTGATAGACCTAATGAAAGCCTGTTGCCCAGAGCTGGTGAAATAGATCCCTGAAACAGAGGAAGCATTTGGCAACCTGAAGAGAGTTCTGTGTAGTGATCCAGTGCTTACAGCCCTGGACTTAAAAAAGAGTTTCTGCTCCAGACCAATGCCTTGGAAGCTAGAGTGGGTGCCACACAGTCCCAAATGATCATGGAGGAAGAGGACCCCATCCCCTGTACCTGAGCTGGAAGCTCCTCCCGAGGGAGCGAAACTACACTAGTGTAGAGAGAGTGCCTCACAGTAAAGTGGGCCGTGGAGAGTCTGGGGTTTTACCTTCTTGGGCAACAGTTGTTCTCATTACAGTCCATGCACCCCTGCAGTGGATGCACCGGAGCCAAGGACAAGAACATAAGAATTAACACAGTGGTTCATGTTCCTACAACTTTGTGCCACATAGGGCCGGAACCCAACGTGATAATTCAGATGGCAGAATCGGAAACTGAGAGTATCTTTCTTCTCTGAAGTGCTACACCTCTTTTTTTCAAATACTTCCTTGATTTTTCATTTCCTTAATTTCTCTTTTCGTTATCAAGGTGCCCTTCTTTTGACTGCAGATCTGTTTCATAGCCCCTTCTGTCCCCTCTTACTAAAAGCTCATATTTCTAAGTTTCCTCCTGGGGTCAGTGGCTTTTCTGGCTTGCTCACACCTTGTTCCACTGTTCCGCATACATTACTATGTAAAGGTCCTGTGCATGTCAGGACTCCCTCTGACATGGAATGGCTTTCTCTGTCTGTTTTATTCTTCCCTCTCCTGCACTTTTTCTTGTCTTCCCCTCCCTACCTTGTTTTGCTGCAAGAAGACACTACAGACTCTTGTCTGGTGATTAAATTTGTCTCAATATTTTTTTTTTTTTGCCAGTTTGTAACCAACTCAGCAGACTGCATGAAGCCGCCAGGCTGTACATTATTCTAAAATATCTAGACAGGAGGTTTACATAGTTCAGCTGTCTTCTGAATGCAGTATTGTCTTCAGTTTGCTGTACACTAGTAAAGTATGCCTGTGTAACAGTTATTAAAGTCAAAACAAAAATGTTTGTGCTTGTGTATATTACCTGTGTTAGAAGCCTGTAGCCTTAATAGACTCCGTACATGTAATTGTCAAACCCCTGAGTGTAGACCAAAGAAATTTACTGAAACAGTTTACTTGGAAAATTGAGAGAGATTTGGCCTTGAGTCCTTAAGTACAGTAGTACTCCATGAAATACTATCCATACCCAAAGTATCGGAGGGGTAGCTCTGTTAGTCTGGATCTGTAACAGCGACGAAGGGTCCTGTGGCACCTTACAGACTAACAGAAAAGTTTTGAGCATGAGCTTTCGTGAGCACAGACTCACTTCATCAGATGCTGGTCTTGGAAATCTGCAGGGCCAGGTATAAATAAGCCAGAGCAAGGGTAGGGATAACAAGGTTAGCTCAGTCAGCAAGGGTGAGGCTTACTACCAGCAGTTGATCTGGAGGTGTGAACACCAAGGGAGGGGAAGCTGCTTCTGTATTTAGCCAGCCATTCGCAATCTTTGTTTAAGCCAGAGCTGAGGGCATCGAATTTGCAGATGAATTGTAGCTCAGAAATTTCTCTTTGGAGTCTGGTCCTGAAATTTCTTTGCTGTAGGATAGCTACTGTTAAGTCAGCTACTGTGTGCCCTGGGAGATTGAAGTGCTCTCCTACAATGATCCCCCACTTTCACAGGCCTTGGGAGGCAGACCAGTCCTTGCCCACAGACAACTTGCCAACCTGAACCAAATCCTAACCAGCAACTATACACCAGACCACAGTCACTCTAACTCAGGGACCCATCCATGCAACAAACCTCGTTGCCAACTCTGCCCACATATCTACACCAGCAACACCATTACAGGACCTAACCAGATCAGCCACACCATCGTGGGTTCATTCAGCTGCACATCTACCAATATAATTTATGCCATCATGTGCTAGCCATGCCCCTCTGCTATATACATCGGACAAACTGGACAGTCTCTACGTAAAAGAATAAACGCACACAAATCAGGCATCAGAAATCGCAATATACAAAAACCCGTAGGAGAGCACTTCAATCTCCCAGGCCACACAGTAGCAGACTTAAAAGTAGCTATCCTACAGCAAAGAAATTTCAGGACCAGACTACAAAGAGAAATTTCTGAGCTACAATTCATCTGCAAATTCGACACCTTCAGCTCTGGCTTAAGCAAAGACTGCGAATGGCTGGCTAAATACAGAAGCAGCTTCCCCTCCCTTGGTATTCACACCTCCAGGTCAACTGCTGGTGGTAAGCCTCACCCTTGCTGACTGAGCTAACCTTGTTATCCCCACCCTTGCTCTGGCTTATTTATACCTGGCCCTGCGGATTTCCAAGACCAGCATCTGATGAAGTGAGTCTGTGCTCACGAAAGCTCATGCTCAAAACTTTTCTGTTAGTCTATAAGGTGCCACAGGACCCTTCGTTGCTATCCATACCCAAGACATTTAATCCTGTTACCATTGTGAGAAGGCACGGTCAACATTAACTTTAAAAAAAAGTCTGGTAGCACTTTAAAGACTAAAGATTTTATTATAACTAACTTCTTTGAGTTCCACAGATGTTCCACTCAATTTAATAGCATGGTTATATGTTTTCAAATACAAATATTATTAACAGGTAATATGCAAAACTCATCTTTACTTAATACAGCATTTATATCCTAATTTTAAGTTCTGTTGGCCAAAATTTGTTTTTCGTTTTATCTACTACGTGAAAATAAATGGAAAGCAGTGATAAAAAGGAATTCATTTAGAAGCTTAGTTTATCAGATACAGATCATTCTCAAAAGCATGGGAGGATGTGTTTTTGTTTTGATTAACATGTGCAGTTGATTTGTTGGTAACTTTTTAACCAGATTATCTATTATTATTCTTTAAATTACTGTTTCAGTGGCACTTTATATGGTACCATAATTGGTGTCAGCTGTGATAAATAATTCGGTGGTTCTTTAGCTCTTTGGGTACCAGGATTTGAGAATGACAAGTCTGATGACTGCTGAAAATGGATAGTTTATTACTATCCATCTTGTCATTGTTCAACTCATGTGTAAAATTAGAATTTGAATTATCCAATCCACAGAATAGTTTTTTCTCCCGCCACTGTACGCAGAACAAATAATTGCTCAAAGTCACCATTGCATTTCTAATATGTGAAATTCCAGTACTAGCAAAGTTGTGGCATTGGTGCAGTTTGAAGTTTATTTTAGATTCTAAATGGTGAAAATAGCCAGTGAAGGGAACAGTGTAGTGAATGGTTTTGTGGAGTCTATATTTGACTGAACTGATTTTTTTTGTAATTGGGCATAAGTAGTACATTTAAATTAAACTTTACTAAAGTCAAAATATAGTTAATCATTTCAGGGAGCAAAGGAAGGTTATGTGACTAACACTGAGAAATCACTGAAATTAAAAAATTGTCTTTTTTTTTTTTTTTTTTTTTTTAATATCACTTCTGCTCCTGCTTATTCATCAGTTTTGCTGCTGTAATAAATGGCTTTGGCCTCTGCTAATTAGGTAGAACTGTCCAATCTGATTTAAAAATAAATAAATAAAAACTTATCTTTAGTCCACCATTCATAACTGGTTTTCTAATCTTTTATTCTTCACTCCATGACAGTCCCTAAGAGAGAGGGCCCCATTCTTTAGCCTGTTTTCATAGACAGTGGAGCCCAACAACCAAAGCATGGTTATTTTTTAAAAACAGACTATAATAAAGAAAATGCCAAGAGGAGAAAACTCTCCTGCCCACATAGGTGTGCCATTGTAAGCGCTTTAATATAGATATAAGCATACTTTTTTTTGTGGTGGTTTTTTTTTTTTTAAAAAAAAAAAAAAGTGGGTGGGGGGCAGTGCTCAGTCAGCTCCCTATCCTATTATCCCAGCCAATTCTGTGATTCCCCAGCAAGTACCGGCACAGAAGAACACTGGGCATAATCTTAGTGACAATATGCACGTGCAGGCCAACTACAAGCTGCATCAGTGTTACATGCAATAGTCATACCCCGAGATAAGCCCATTCGAGTTATGAGAATTTGACTTTACAAAGAGTTTCATTTAATACCCCTACTTCAGCCCCTCGCCAGCCAGGGGCCCCCTGTGCCTGCCTAGCTCCCTATGTGGCCAGCCCCTGGCAGCGCCCCCTCCCCACTTAACCTAAGCCACGCTCAGGCCGGGCTACCTCCCTGTGCCCTGCTCTGCTCTACCCACCCCCTTGCACTGGATTTAATGGGATTTGGTGGTGTTTTAGCATAAACGTGTGTAAATTTTGGGGCTCAGGAACGCATACAATTTTTTCCCATTGAAATTAATGCTAATTACATTTTCGACTTACAAGAATTCACCCTAAGGGGGGGGTTTTCAGGAACGAATTACCCTTGTAAGGCCAGGAAGACACTATTGCTAGTGCAAGATAGTAAGCTGAAGAGTCCCTTTTGGCTCCCCCAAATAAAATTCAGCCCTATGGTTTATACAATTGTGGGTAAAAATAAACTTTCTTTTAAAGGTGCCTACGTCCTTTTTTAGCTTATTTAAATAAGGGCTGTCACTAAGAAACTCTAGAAAGAGTTTCATGTCCTTTTAATAAAGGTAATTCTTATTTGGATGACCTACCATGGTTGTGCTGGTAGTGGGTGGTGAAGTGAGGTTTTTGCTGAAGTGTGTTCTTACCATTATTTTTTGAAAATTGGTTTCTTCTAAGGAATGTAAATTTTGGGTTGTGCTGGATGTTTATTAATTATCTGGAATGATTTAACTCTCAAGGATCCTAATACAGGTTAAGGACATTGCAAACACACAAAATGTGGTCTTATTAAATGCATCTAAGTCCCTATTCTAAAGAGAAATCCTGAAGAGACTTCCGTAATTTTGAAATATAAGACTCTTAAACAGAATGACCTGACTCTTTTTTCACTGAGAAGAAAAATGCAAAATTTACTATATGGTAAAATATTGCATTCCTTCTCCACCAAAATTTCTGTAAAAGTCATTAAGAGTTTTGCCAGAGTTGAGGGATTGGGATCTCGGTTACAATGTCAGTTATTTGCACATTGAGGCCTCAGTCTCCCTTATATGGGTTTCTAGACTCTGTTGCTATGAAAACAGCAAGTGGCATTGTGCGCATCATATACCAAAGCAACAAGTTCTGTAAAAATGCCTGTTATTTCTTTTTAAAAATTGATAATTCCACCCTTTGGTGTTGTGGCATCAGTATTGGAGTACCGTGTAACATTTTGGCCAACAGAACTAGGGTGTGCATAATCAAGGTTAGAAAATCCCTGTCTGGCCCTGGTCTGCTTCTGCCTTCCGCTCATGGACTGAAAAATTGGTACAGTAGGGTCTCAATATTCGTGAACCTAAGGTTCGCAAATTCAATTATTGGCAAGCGCCTGGAGTGGACACTTCCCCTTGGGGCTCCAGGGCAAGAAGAGCTGGCAGCTGCCACTTCCCCCAGGGTTCTGGGCGGGGCATGCCAGCAGCCGTATTTACAAATTCAACTTTCACGAGGGTTCCCAACACCCTTGTGAATGTTGAGACCCTACTGTGCATAGATATTTGGGTTGGTGTTGGAGCCTAAGGTCTGGAGCCCACTGAGGGTGAAGGACACACAAGCTGGAACTGTGGCCTGAACCTGAATGTTTTCACACCAATTTTAGCCCCACAGCCTAAACCTGGTGAGCCTGTGTTCGCTGACCCTTATCCTTACAGAACAGCAGGTGTGAATAAATGTGTAGGGGAAAAGGTGACTGGCTAACGGTCTTGAAATATTTCTTCTTCAACACCAGAAGAATTGTTTCTTAAGGAGCATGTGTCAATTATTTTAATCAATGACATAGAACAGAATGAGGAGGAGTGGGCTTAATGTATGTGTTAATGTATGTGAAAAGACATAAACATCTGGGTGTGTGGAACAAGTTGACAAAGAGAGGTTGCCTAATGGCTGGAGGCAGTTAAGTCTGTTAAGAACTGTCACTCATCTATCAGGAATGGTTTATTGGTTGAGAGATTGTGCCATGGTGCTGAGGTATGAACTACATGGCTTGATAAAGGTTCCCTTTAAACCTAGTGAATCTGTGATGCTAACCAAAAAAAAGGCCCACAACCTTTGGCTGATGCTCAAAATGGGGGGGAAGGGGATTTCTTTCTTCCTTTTTTTGCCAATGTCTAAGGCAGGAATGGACTTCAAAACAGTCTTTTTGACTAGTGATGCTCTACTATCTTGTCTTCTTAAGGAGAGTTGTTTTATTTTCCACAAGAAACTTTTGTATCTGGAAATGCTTCCTAGATAGTATTTTGCCTTAACTTTCTGGTCATACTTTTCCAAAGAAGCCAAATGTAGCAGTTTAGATTGGTTTGTAAGGTTGTTCCCCCGTATTGGCTGGGTGGATTACTTGAGATAAGTTCAAGTTGGTGGTGAAGCGAATAATGCCTGTCATTGTAAGCCTCACACTGGTGCATGTCACAGCATTACTACCAGCTCAATCACCTTTGTTGGCAATTTGTTGGCTATTCAGAGAGGAGTAACACAACAGTAATAGCCTATTAGGACTTCTTAGCTGGTTGGCCGAGTCAAGATGTCCCATAACCCTGAGGAGCCAAGGTTTTTATTTCCACTTTATAATTTGAAGAATTATTCATTGGAGTTGAGCAAGAATATGTCCTCTGAATTTTGTTGAGATAAGACAGTTCTGTGATCAGTCTTTTGGTGGCTTTGGGATGTGTTAGTCTATTTGCTTATATTTTAATTGGTTTTGCTTTAGGATGGAGATATCATTGTGTCCAGGATTTCACTTAGTGTTTTCAATAAATGGAATTTGCAAAGGAGGAGGAGGTCACTAGACAGGTGGTTGTAAAATGTATTACCCAGATTTAGAGGTAAATATCTAAATTAAGGCAGCTGCCTTATATTAGCATTCAGCCTGAGCATTATATGCTGGAATGTTTGCTCACAAAGAAGTTGGAAGATGTGGTCCACCAACTAGGATACTGGATTCGCAGTAAGGAGAACTAGTCTGTTCCTGGCTCTGTTGCTGACATCCTCTTACCATGGGCAGATCACTTCACTTTTCTGTGACTGAATAATATAAACAGAATTATGCATGCTATCTTTGTAAAGTGCTTTGAGATCCAAAGATGAAACTGTAGCTGCATAAGTTGTAACATTTATTAATTTGTCCTCTTATTTTATTTTAGACAAGACTATGAAGGTATGCTGTCATAATACTCTAACCCTAAAGATAAAACCACAGGTTCATCCACACTGAACAGACCACAGAAGTGTATTAAACTTTCAGAAAAGTTCTTATCTACACTAGGAACTGACTTACCAATATAGCTACTCTAGTGGAAACCCCCTGTCTTAGCTTCAGTTTGTTCTGATGCAATTTAACCCAATTGGAAATCCATATAGACTGCATCAGTAAATATTGTACTGCACAACTTTAAACCAGGTCTAAAATGGTGGCCGAAATCCCAGTACAGACAAGGCTATGGCCATAGCTATGGTTAAGCTACAGTTATACTACAATGATCTGTCTACAGAAGCTACTGTAGGAAGAGTTGTTCCAACAAAACTGTTGACCGATTGCATCCTCACATAAAAGCAGATCGATCTTTTTTTGTTCTGCTTTGTTGACAAAAGGGTCCTTGGAGCGTCTACACAGCTTTTTTGTCAACGGTTCCTGTTGACAAAATGCATTTCGCATGTAGATGCTCTGAGTTTTATCGACAAAACTGCAGCTTTGTCTACAAAACTCGCTTGTGTAACTGCTTCTAGAGGAAGTGATTCAGTACAATACTAATCTATATGTGTCTGTAGTGAGCTAGTCATAACCTGTGACATTCCCATAAAACACTTTTGTCCAAGAACTAAAATATAACATGGGGAGGAATGCACGCATCTCCTTTATCATTGTTTTGTGAGCAAAGAAAGAAATGCATCTGTCAGTTGTTTTGAGATGATTACGTTGGTCTCCGGCCTCACTAACAGATTTCAGATAACTTTTTTTTTTTAGTGAGTATAAAATATTGATCAATCAATGTGAATCAAAATGTTAATTTTAAAGTTCTGTAGCGTTTTCTATCATGCATCCATCACAGCAATGTGATAGACACTAGTAGTCGGTGTATAAAATTCTAACAAGTCACATTGCAAACATTTATGTATCCTGATAGTCTGTGTATACACCATATACGTTGAAAGGGAGGTTTCCAACGTTCTAGAGTCAGTTGATTTGTGTAAAAGTGTTATTGGCATATAACATATGGTATGTAATCGCTATACTTCTTAAAATGGCAAGCTCATCTATGATCCAGCTTTTTGGCTACGTCTACACTAGCACACTACGTTGAAGTAGTCTATTTTGCCATAAGAACATCGAAATAGGCTACTTCAATGCATATTATCTACACATTCTCCAGGGCTGATGCCATCGACGTTCAATGTCGAAGTAGTGATGAACGTCAAAAGGAGCTGCCCTGGAAGGAAATGTGGAGCATCTACACACACAAGCGCTCCCTGTCAAAATAAGAGGCCAGCAAAGCCCCAAGCTGCTCCCTGAAAGGGCCCCTCCCAGACACTCGGCCTGCACAGCACAAGATCAACAGAGCTGACAACTGGTTGCAGACCACGTGCACACAGCATGGACCCCCAGCTGCAGCAGCAGCAGCAGCAGCGAGAAGCCCTGGGCTAAGGGCTGCTGCACAGGGTGACCATAAAGCCCTGCAAGGGCTGGACAGAGCATCTCTCAACCCCTCAGCTGATGGCCGCCATGGAGGACCCCGCTATTTCAACGTAGCAAGATGCGGATTGTCTATACACACCCTACTTCAATGTTGAACGTTGAAGTAGGGCACTATTCCCATCTTCAGATAGGAATAGTGATTTCGATGTCTTGCTGCCTAACATCGATTTCAATGTTGAAATAGTGCATGGTGCGTGTAGACGCGGCACGTACTACTTCGATGTTGTGCCAGTTGCTTCGAAGTAGCTGGCTAGTGCAGACGCACCCTTTATGCATTTATGTACAAAATACGCTATTTTTTTCTACACGTGCAGAGGATACTTGTAAAGTATTCTATGCCAAAGCTACTTTTTTCATTTTGTTTGACAACAATCATGCTCGTTTTTCAAATTTTAATTAAAAATAGAGGAAAAAATCTGAAGTATAAAATGGAAAAATATTAAAATGAAAATCATCATTAGAATCAAATTGAAAGAAAGATAAGTATCTTGGAAATATAAACAGGTGTTTTCCATCTGATAATTATCTAACTGCTTGGGTTTTTTTGTCTGCACTTAGAATTGGTAAATAATGCAAGAGAAGGGTAGTCTTTAGTCCCTTCCTTCTCCCAGCTTCAAATCCCTTAATTCTCATTAGTCATTGTACCAAGCTTTCTGTGGTGTTCTGGTGCACGACTAACAATTGATTTTAGTGTTGATGTCTCTAATTTAATGTCAGACTAGCAAATCAAGGTGGGTTAATTTTATTATTTATGTTCTATGGTCCAATATGATCAAGAGGAACATACAGTATTTAAATCTTAAGAGCAGACCTGAGGTAATGCATACATCATATTTTATAAAACGTGATGGATCAAATTAATTTCTAATGTAAACATCACAGAAAGGAATGCTATTATAGCAGAGATAAATCCGGCAAGCTGTATTTAAATACAACTATATGGGTGTGGAAATTCAAGGTGATGGCAATAACCTAATGGTTTAAGTGGTTTTTCATAATTCCCTTTTTGACATAGATGCATAGTAGTAGTAGCATCCTTCAGTCTATGTAGACTATGGATCACGCCCTTTGTAGTTCCATTTGGGATCATCATTTGCAGTGTCGACTGTGACCGTGAAGGCCCACACGAGAGTGACAGTCCTTGCTGCATCTGTTGCATGTGTAATGGGTGTCTGGCAGGTCCTTACTGTGCTTTCTGTGGGCTCGCTTCTCCTCTGCTAGCTGTCTGATCCTCATCTCACCCTTCTGAAGGCCCTTGTGTAGTTCCTGCCTCCATCTGCTGCGATCGTCTGCCAGCTCCTCCCAGCTGTCCGGCTCGATGTCTGCCTCCCTGAGGTCCCTCTTGCAAACATCTTTGTAGCGCAATTGGGGGCGTCCGGGGGGAGGTCTTTTGCCAGAGGCTAGCTCACCATACAGGATGTCTTTTGGGATCCTTCCATCATTCATCCTGTGGATGTGGCCAAGCCGGGAGAGCCACTGCTGCCTGAGGAGGGTGTGCATGGTTGGGATTCCAGCTTGCTTGAGGATGGCGGTGTTGGACACTCTGTCCTTCCACGGTATTCCAAGGGTGCGCCTGAGGCAGTGCAAGTGGAAGACATTCAGCCTCTTTTCCTAGCAGGTGTATAGGGTCCAAGACTCGCTGCCATAAAGGAGGGTGCTGAGGATGCAGGCTCTGTAGACTTGCATTTTGGTGTGGGTGTACAACTTGATGTTACTCCACACACTCTCTTGCTGAGTCTGGACAGAGTTGTGGCTGCTTTTCCGATCCTCCTATTTAGCTCAGTGTCCAATGACAGGGTGTCAGTGATGGTGGACCCGAGGTAAACGAACTCGTGGATGACCTCTAACGTATAGTTGTCCATGCTGATTGACGGAGGTTCAGCAACGTCCTGAGCAAGTACGTTTGTCTTCTTTAGGCTGATGGTAAGCCCGAAGTCCTTGCATGCTTTGGAGAACTGATCCAGCAGTTTCTGAAACTGGTCTTCTGTGTGTGACGCTACGGCAATGTCATCTGCGAACAGCATATCTCTGATGAGGACTTCTCGCACCTTAGATTTAGCTTTCAGCTTTACAAGATTAAACAGTTTTCCATCAGATCTTGTGTGCAAAAAGATGCCCTCTGTTGAAGATCCAAAGGCGTGCTTCAGGAGGAGCGCAAAGAAGATACCGAACAGTGTTGGAGCAAGGACGCATCCTTGTTTGACGCCGCTCCCGATGTTGAAAACATCCGATAACGTGCCATCATATTGGATGGTTCCTCTCATGTCTTCGTGGAAAGACTGGATCATCTTGAGTAACCGTGGTGGACAGCCTATCTTGTGGAGCAGTTTGAACAGTCCATCCCTGCTGACCAAGTCAAAGGCCTTGGTCAGGTTGATGAAGGCAATATAGAGTGGCTTCCTCTGCTCCCTGCATTTGTCCTGCAGCTGCCTCAGAGAGAAGACTATGTCAACGGTAGATCTCTCTGCACAGAATCCACACTGATTCGGGATACGCCCTCTGAGCAATTTTCTGGAGTCTGCTGAGGATGACGCGAGTGAACAGTTTACCAGTGATGCTTAGGAGGGAGATTCCACGGTAATTGTTGCAGTCACTTTTGTCTCCTTTTGTTCTTATACAAGGTTACTATGTTAGTGTCCCACATATCCTGTGGAACCTCTCCCTCTCTCCAGCACAGGCACAGTAGCTCACGTAGGGGTTCGAGGAGAGTGTCCGTGGCACACTTGATTACCTCTGGTGGTATACCATCCTGGCCCGGGGCCTTTCCTACTGCAGTGCTGTCAGTGGCTTTCTTCAGTTCATCCACAGTTGGTTCCTGATCCAGTTCGTCCGTTACTGGTAGGAACTCAACGGCATTGAGGGCTGTGTCAACCACAATGTTCTTGCGTGAGTACAGCTCAGAGTAGTGCTCGACCCAGTGCTCCATCTGTTCGGCTTTGTCAGCGATGACTTCACCAGATTTGGATTTCAGAGGTGCCGTCTTGTTCTGGGTGGGTCCCAATGCCTTCTTGATGCCCTCGTACGTTCCTCTGAGGTTACCAAAGTCAGGACTGGTCTGGATGCTGCTGCATAGCTCGAGCCAGTAGTTGTTGGCACAGCACCTGGCCGTCTGCTGTACTGTTTTTCTGGCTGCTCTGAGTGCTTGCAGGGTACTCTGGCTTGGTGAGCGTTTGTACTTCAGGAGTGCAGCTCACTTCTTTTCGACGGCTGGAATCATCTCATTGGAGTTAGCTTCAAACCAGTCATTTGTGTTTCTGGCTCTTCTTCCAAACACCGACAAGGCTGTGTTATAAATTGTATCTCTCAGATGCTGCCATTTGGATGTCACATCGGCACCCCCACGGCTGCTGCGCAGATTCTCCTCGAGGGTCTCTCCTGAACTTTTCAGCTCTCTCTGAGTTTGCTGTCTTTCTGGCATCAGTGCGGGGCCTTCCAGTTGGTTTAGAGTGGTACAGCTTCCTGGCTCTCACCTTGAGTTTGGAGCAAACTAGCGAGCGATCTGTATCGCAGTCGGCACTATGATAGCTGCATGTCAGAAGGATGTTTTTGAGGTTATCATGTCTAGCGATGACCACGTCTAGTTGATGCCAGTGTTTCGAGTGTGGGTGTCTCCATGACACACTGTGCTGTGGCTTGGTTTGGAAAAATGTGTTTGTGATGCAGATTGTGGTACGTGCAAAGTTTGAGAAGACACTGTCCGTTTTCATTCATTTTTCCCACACCGAAGTGGCCTAAGCAAGAAGGCCATGAGTCACGATTGGCTCCAACTCTCGCATTGAAGTCACCCAAAACGTACAGTTGTTCGCGAGCAGGTATTTGCGCTATGGAAACACTAAGCACGTCATAGAACTAGTCTTTTACTTCTGGTGCGCCGTACAGGGTTGGAGCGTAAGCGCTGATTAGGTGGACAGGACCGGCATGAGTTTGAAGTATGACCTGAAGGAATCTTTCTGATTCGCCCATGACTAATTCCACCATTTGTAGAAGGGTGTTTCTGATGGTGATGCCAACACTATGCTCCTTGGGTGGTTCTTGGGCTTTACCTTGCCAGAAAAAGGTGTAGTCCTTTTCCTTTAGAGATCCCAAATCTGCGAGTTGTGTTTCTTGCAGAGCAGCAATGTCATCTTGGAGCCTCTTCAGTTCCCCATTGATGACAGCAGTCTTTTGGGTGTTGCTGATGTCCTGAAGATCTTCTTCGGTCAAACCAGTCAGCATGGTCCGCCCATTCCAGCAAGCAAGCTTAAAACTTTGATAGTTTCCTTTTCTTGTTGATTTTCTTATTGGTTTGCCTGGTGCTCAAATTTCAGTCACTTGTCAGGTTTGGGAACCTTAAGCCTCACGCACCCAGTGAGGAAGGTGATCTGTGGCTGGACAGTACCCTACTGGCTGGGGGCTACCCAGCTTGAGGCGGGCGGTGACTGTCCAGTGAGATGTGACGATCTCTCCCACCGTTGAAGGCAACCCCTGGCGCTCATTCTCTACGCCAGTTGAGCAAGAGCTTTTATAACCTGTATCTGTTACCTCCCGTGTTGGTTCAACGCTGTTAAGCAACGCTGGAGTACCTCTCCACACGCGAGCCTGGGCAATTTTTTGGGACCCTGGGCTGCCCAGATGCCAGTATTCCCCTCTCGGCTTTACTGATATAGTCCAAAGGAGAGGATAACCTCTACATCTGGTACCAGCTCAGCTGCAGGAGTTGCCAGGTCGATGCCAGAAGTTGGCACAGAACCGCCTTAGGACTCGCCTCCGGGATTTCTGTCAGGGTTTACTCCCTTAGCCTTGCTCCTTCCCAGGATAACCCACAAGGGAGTGGGACATAGATGCATATTGCTGAATAAATATGTGGTGAATGTTCATGACAACTGTAAATGAGTGTTTGAATAACCTATTACCTCGTTTGTTTCATTCATTGTGAAATCTGTGTGAAATTTTAGTGTAATAGTAAAATAGTTCACTAGAAATGGCCTAAATACTAAATAAGATTAGGCTTCTGTATGTCACTCATGTAGTCTGTATGTTATTAGACCGTGTTTTCTGTAAGAATAACAGAATTTTACACTTTGGTTTAAATTGGCTTCGCTTCTGAATACCATTTTAAATATTCATCCTAGTGAGCTTGTGCTCTAATACATACTACTTTTGTGTAGTGCTAAGCCTAGCATCATTAAAGGCACAGCTTCCTATATATATTCCTTTTTGGGAAGCCACCTTCTCTTGTTTCTCCTTTTGTCTTTGTGAAGAACTGGCTTAAGCTTTAGTTCCCCCTCCACCTCCCCATATCCCACATCCCCACCCTCTGCAAAGCAAAGATGTTTTAAGTCAGGCGAAGACGGAGGCCCTAATTCTTCTTTCAGTTTAACTGGTGAGGCAAAGGTAAATTGAGATAAGGGAACTTGCATCTCCCTTTCTGTGACTGCTGAAACCACTTCATCAGCACAACATGTACTGAGGAGTCCAGAACTTTGGAGAGGTGTGGATTTGGGGGTGTGGGAAAGGGCTACTTTCAGAGCACTGTATCAGTTCTTTTTGCACCCCTTCCTTTCCTATTGTAATATTAAACAATATGGAGCCCCATTGACTTATGAAATTTTTCTCCTGTCTTTGGAAATAAAGATCTGGTCTTGTAGTTCTCACTTAGCTGCCCTTAAAATGATTGCCTGTGATCTCATATAAGAATCGTAGGATTAGATTCAATGTGTTATCACACGAATATGGTGTCTCTGGTCAGATATTGGCAGCTGGCTATGTCAGTGTTTTTTGAAAACTCCACTTGAGCAGTGAGAGCAAAGAGTTCCTTGGTGAGTCTGTAGGTGCAAGTTGTAAATTTCTGTAGATTTTGGGTCCCATTTAAAAGTTCCTAAGCCTTATGGCTTTGAAGAAAAGCTTTGAAAAGCGGAACAAGTCAGAGCTTGTAATCTATCTATAGATTCAGCAGTACCACAGTTTTGCAAGGCGCATAAGATGATGTTGAACAAGAGTAAACAGAAGCAGTAGAGAAAGGTGCTCCAAGTTATTTTTTCTGTGGAGGGGGAGAATACAGAATGCAGCTGGGTGGAGGGGAAGTCTGAGGAGAGTAGTGCAATAGAGACCTTTTCTTCTACCCTCTCCCTTTCCCACCTTCCACATGCTCACAGTGCCAGTGGCTCTACGAAAGGAATCGAGGATCTGGGAATCATAAATTGTAGCAGCCAGGAGATGCTGGAGGAGGGAGGTGAGACACAAAGCTGCTTGTGTCTTCAACTAAAAGTGAGTGCAACTTCAAAATCACAAAGCTCTTTCAGTCACTTCATTGTGAAAGACAGCTTTCTAGCACTGAGCCATGACCCTATGACCTTAGTGTTGTGAACCCCCCAAAATCTAACCCTTGTTTCTGTCTGGTGGCTGTTTTTAGAGCTCATTCCCTGGTCTGTTTTGCTTCCTGTGCTTTTGGCGTGTGGGAGTGGAGGGGAGGAAACAAAAGAAAGCAAAGGAAAGTATCATTAGGGAACAGTCTCCATTTCTTCTTTCCAGTTTGCTTCTTTTACAATGCAGTCAGATTAGCAGATTTGTTGATGCCTTTTTAAAGCTGTTTTGCTGCTTGCTAAATCTTTTTTCCTATGAAAATTACAGTGGCTACTTTTTTGTAATAATCATTTGAGCTCCATAATGAATACATAGGCCACACTTATTTCTTTGCTATTGGAATAATCTCATGCTGTAACTGTTCTGTGACAATTTGTAGTTAGAATCAAGTGCTGGTGAATCTCTGTTCTTGAAGAAAGGTTAGTCAAGCAACAAAGGACTATAGTGATATATTTTATTAAGTTTAAAATATCTTTTACAGCAGTTAACAAACATTAATGCTTTTCTTTTAAGCTATTACTTTTGAAGAATTCAAGGCAAGGAAATAATACAGTTTTTTGATTCAAGATGTAAAATAAAATAAAATAAAAGCTTTAATCAGTGCCGGTGTATTGTCCACAGATCACTTTGATGTCAATTACTTGACAATAACGAGCAACAGAGAGAAAGCCGTGCTAGTCTGTATGCTATCAAAACAAAAAAAAGCAGTCAAGTAGCACTGTAAAGACTAAAAAAAAAATTATTTTGCTAAAGTGCTGCTTGACTGCTTTTTTGGTTTTGACAATGACTATAACTTGTCCTACTCCAAAATGGAAGATTTCTGCCTTTTGTACATTTACTGGCTCTGTGGTCAGGACTCCAAGATGATATTTGGACTTGCACTTACCAAGGGAGTGTCATAGAAAGTAAGATGCTAGTAATGTCATTTTTCAGCTAGTTCCTAGGTCTGAGTCCATCATACTTTGCAGCAGTAATTTGATAAATATCCTCTGATATCCTGTGCTTGGCAGATTCTCTTCAAAGAGAAGCACACCAGTTTTTATGGCTGTATTAATGCCAATGGAAACTTGATCTTGGAGTGCCTGTCCTAGAAAAAAAGTACACAATTCTTATGGAACTTCCTGTGAGCATTTCTTAAACCTCTGTGGGAGTCTCGTGTTAGTTTTTGTTTTTCCTTTTATACTTGCAAAACAGTTTGACTGTTGCTCAGTTAGACTGGTGCAGTTTGTAGTATTAGTGGCTTTTTGCTGCACATTGTGGAAGTCTACAGATGTTTCCTTCTGGGAGGTAAGGGGCTGATGGTACAATATAGTGGTGTTAAGGAAGTTGGTGGTTACTAAGTATCTGGGGCATGCAGAGGGTTTGGGGGTAATGGGTGCCAGTGGGAGGCAGAGAGGATTGTGCAGAGCTCAGAGAATAGTGTGTCTAGATAAAGTAGAGTGTTGAATGCTTGTGGTTGGTAGGGAATCGAGGGCAACTGGGTTCACTCTCCCCACATTCTTCATATGCACACACCTTTGAGGAGTGGTTACCAGGCACCTAACTTCAGGGGAGTAACAAGAATTTTCTTAGGCCTGCCCACGTAGGTGGATTTCGATCTCCTATTTCTGCGGTTTCTTGTTCCTTTACCCCCCTCTTCCACTGGGGAAAAAACCTGTGTCAGCAGAAATCTCAGCTCACCCCCAAGCCAGCAGAGATCTTTTTTCGTCTCCCACTGTATAGACCTGGAGCAGCTGGAACTTCCCTTCTGTGCCCTCTTTTCTCCTTCCTGTCTGTGGCTGCCAAGGGATGCTTTTCACCTGCACCCTTTCCTGTCAAGTTGCCTCTTTCCCATCAAGGTCATTAAGATTGTTAGCAGCCTCAGGCACTTTCATCCATGCTGCTGCTTTCCAAGCATTAATGGTAACAGTCAGAAATGTGGATCCCACATGGCATTACTTAGTACTGCATGAGTGACAACGGCTCCCTTTCTGCCTTCCACCAAGTCTTGTGCTCTAGAGGTACACGTGGACCTCCATTCAAGGAAGGCAACCTGACCAAAACTGAAGGCCTGAGATACCTTCAGTGCCACAGAACAATGAAAATGAACATGTGTAATTCTATCCTTCTCCCCCGCCCCGAATGCTGCATCTTTAGGACTAAATTCAGCCCTAAGGTAAATAGCGCAAGTCCATAGGGTAATTTAATGAAACATAAGCCGACACAAACACAGCCCAGTTTGACTCAAAATGTCTACAATATTAAGCTGTATCAGTGAAACAAGAAATATTAGTTATTACAGTTGTGTCAAACTTACTATCCTCCAGTTTGAATTGGATATATGGATAAATATTTGAAGAATTAAAGTTTTTGATTAACAACCAGCTACTTGATAAGTTAAGGCTTTCAAAGTGTCACTTGATGTTACATGTATGTGTGGTCCACTTTGTTTTAAAACAAATATTTTGTCTTATTAGAGGGCCATACTGAGTGATGATGGTGTTTTATGTACAGGGGGTATCCAGTCTGCATATTACAATTATTAAAACAATTTTAAATTGATGCAACTGTTTAATGAAAAACTGAAGGAAATTTTTGTGGTGCTCAAGGGCTGCTTTTGAAGAGAAAAATAAAGTACAATGGTTTGAGAGATAGAAACAGTCCTTTTTATATTTATCCATTTTAAGCAGCTCCAGGACTCTGAAAACAAAGGCACTGGTGTACATGCCACTTATTAGACAGTGTGACCGTATCATGTATGCATTCTTAATAATGTCTGACATTATCAGATTGATTAACTCAGTATGGGGGCTTAATCAGATTTAACTACTGTTGGCAGCTGTACACTAGTAGAATAGTAATATATCAGGGAATAAATGAGACTGCTTTTATAAGCTGCATTAAACATGAAACTCAAAAAAAGAAAGTACCATAAAAATATCATTTCTAGTATCAATACAAGGAAATGTGAATCCATTATGTTGTTCACATTAGAAGATTCTCAAATCTGTGCCAGCTTGTGGCTTTTCAAGTTTTTCTGTTGCTCAGCAGGTTGAAATTATGATCTTTAGTTTTTCATTTGATAATTGATGAGGATGTATTTCAGTTAGTCATGATTTTTCAGCAAAACATTTTAAAGTCTCTATTTCATTCACTGTGTAAACCATCCAGGAATGAATGACTTAAGCAAACTAGCAGGAAAAAAATACTTATTTATCTACAAAATTAAGCTTGGCTGTATGGAAATGTACTGTTACAAAAGCCAAATGTAAGTTTCATCTGTCTGGCTGATTTTCAGCAGTATGATTTCAAATCAAATACCTTATGTGGCAAGTTGTTTCAGCCTCTCTTAATAAAGTTATTAATTAATGCACACTGACAATGTTAATAGAACATTTGTTTGTACATTACAAACCCAGAAGGGGGGACCTTTTGTCGTCATCTATTTTGACCTCCTGCATAACACTGTAGGACTTCCCAAATTAGTTCCTTTTTGAAGCAGAGCATATCTTTTAGAAAATAGGTTCCCAAACTCAGGGGGCGTGGAACAAATTCCAGGGAGGGTGTGAGGTGACCCAGACCCCCGGTCAGTTCCTTCCACCCCAAGAAAGAGCCTGTGCTTGCATTACCTCCTAGAAAAATGGAGGCAGCACTGGCTTCCTGCAGTGTAGGGAGAGAATCCTGCAACCTGCATACCAGGGCTGCCACCTCAGGAAGAATGTGCTTTCCTTCTCCTCCCCAAACATCCGGCGCGTTCCCTGAAAAGCCAGGTCTGTTGACCACTGGCAACTTCCTTCTGCCTGCTGCCTTCATGCTTTGCGGGGGTAGGAGCTAGTGCACCCAGACTCCCCAGGCACCCTGCCCCAGCCCCCACCAGCACCCTGCTCCTGTCTCTTACCACCTAGCCAGACGCCTACTCCCAGCTTGCTCCTGTACCATATTTTGCACCCAGACTCTGCACCCCATCCCTATCCGACTCATTGGTAGCTCTGCCCTGCACACTAGATCCCTCATTTTTGGCCTGACCACAGACCATGAAGGGGCCCACAAATTTACTAACCCTAGAACCCCAGAAGAAATAACCTGGCCTTGAGGCCTTGAATCTCAGTCCTACGTACCCTCCCCTGATGGAGCTGGGATGCCAGAGGAGGGAGCTATCTCAGTTGGGGCCACATCAGTGGGTCTTGGGGGGGTGGGGTGTGGAGAGTTTTTTTTCCCCTCATCTCTCTTGTGTGGTACCCAAGTTATTTTTCTGTGGGCCAGTGACCCTGATCCAAAACAGGTTCCCCACCCCTCTCCTAAATAAAGACCAATTTTTACAATTTTATTTGGTTTTATTGCCTTTCAATGTGTTGGAGTACGGGTTTGGTTGGCGGGAAGACTGAAGAATGATGTAGAAGGCAATGGAACTTTTTAAAACTTTCTAGCACTCTCACGGAAGTATTTGGGACTGTTCTATGTGGGAGTAGGTAGTGAGTCTTGTGCAGTTACTGATGGTAAGATAGATATATAAGGCAACACACATCCATACAAAATAGTATTAAATAAACTGTCACAATAACTTACCAAAGCACCTTGTGTCCATTAAATTTATGTTGTTAGGAAAATTTATTTTTATAGATTTTTTTTTTTTTTAAATTAATATATTGTGGCCATGATTAAGCAATGATGCCTTGAAACCTAGTCATCTTGAGTGACACTTGATGAAGAACCACAGCGCTTTGATAGACAGAGTTTTTTGCTGTTAAACTCCAAAATTTGAAATGCATGAAGCTGGACACTAGTGGAGCTTTTCATCAAGTGTCAGCCAAAGATATATAAACATCTTATGAATTGTCATGGCTCATTGCTAAAGCCAAGAAAGCATGCATGATCAGAGAAACTCTTGTGAAGCCTTGCTTGTTGAAATCAACTGATATTGTGATTGAAAGCAAGAAGAAAAACTATTGGAAATTTTACTTTCCAACAAATTTGTGAAATGTTGCATCAATGACCTGCCGAAAGATCTTAAACTTGAAGTTGTGGAGGCACTGTTGGCTGCTCCTTTTTTTCGCAATTCAGTGCGACGATACCACTGATGTAGTCAGTGGCTTGTTTGTTCGATTTGTTAACAATGGAACTGTGAAAGAACTGCTTTTGTTCTAAGGATATGTAAACGAGTTCTGACTTTTTTTAGAAAATAGACTTTCATGGAGAAGATTGGTTGGTATATTCACAGACAGTGCTCCAGCAATGCTTGGCTCTTGCTCTGGATTTGTGACATTGGTGAAAGAGAAAAATTCAGCTGTGATTGCAATTCATTACATCATACACAGACAAACATTGGTTACTAAAACCCTTCCAGATGACTTATGTGACTCACTGAATTTGGTCACCACAGTTGTCAGTTTTTTGAAGAACGGAGCTTTAAATATGACACCTTTTTGCTGCTTTTAGCATGGATTTCAGAGTGGATCACAAAACTCTTGTTTCTCACAGTGGTACGATGGCTTTCCGAAGGGAACAAGCTTTTGAGATTATTCGAACGGATAAAGTGGAAATTTCCCCCAAGAAACAAAAGAAAGAAGAGTTATATCATGCATTTATGGACCAAACATTTCAACTTCCACTGGCATACCTTGTGGACACTTTTTTGAATCTTTAAACAACCTCAGTTTGAAGCTGCATGGAAACAATGCTGCAAACATCAGAGCGCACCACAATGCCATCAAACCATTTATGGAAAAAATGCAGCTTTGGAAATGTCAGTCGCAAGCTCAGGTGCCTAACTTTTTATCTTTTCTGACATTTTCATCACTTGCTGAAAATGAAGGTTTCCGAGAGCTTTGTAAAGAGGATGTGAAGAACAAAATCGTGTTTTCATCTGGACTGCCTTGCTGACAAATTCATCCACTATTTTCCAGACAACTTTTCTGGCAACCCCATTTATAAATTAGTATGCAGTCCATTCAACGCTGATGTTGATTCATTGTCAGAAGTGTTACAAACAAGCGCTCAAAATAAAATGATTCAAGTGTGAAAGATAATTTTGAAAACTCAACCTTGGAGGAATTCTGGATAAAATATTTCCCAATGTACTCAAAAGTTGGAGAAAAAGTGCTACGTATTTATTCTTCTGTTTTCATCAACATACCTCTGTGAAAAAAGATTTTCCAAGTTTAGTCACGTTTAAAATCAAACAAAGAAATCGACTAGAAGTCAATTGATTTGCATTGTGCACTTTCATCTTTCAAATTTCCAAACTCATGGACAAAATGAAGCATCACCCATCAAGTTAGTCATTTTGTTTCTGCTATTTCTGATAAATTATATTTTTATTAAATGTTTGGGCCAAGAAAAACTGCTTTATTTTCAATTTTAAATAAAAAGTGTGTACCAAATTTTTGTGTTTTAATTTTAAATTTTAAATTACAAATTGAATTTTTTTGTTTAAAAGACTGTTTGGGTGATGGTGAAGAGGTGTGGGGGTGAGGGTTTCTCAAAAATCAAAAAGAGGGCATGATGCCAAAAAGCTTGGGAACCTCTGTTTTAGAGGAACATTCAATTTTGATTTGAAACTTTCTAGGGATGGTGAGATGTTCAGTGGCCAATTTTCCTAAATGTTAAAATACTTGCATTTTATTTCTAGCTCTGAATTTGTCTAGCTTCAGCTTCTAGTCCCTATATCTTTTTGGCAATCTAATTGAGAAGCCCCCTATTAAAATTCTGATCCCATGCCTGTATTTATAGTTAGTGGTCAGGTCATCCCTTAACTTTCTCTTTGGCATACTAAAAACATTTGGCTCCTTGAGAATAATACAGTAAGACATATTTTCCAGTCCTTTAATTCTTGTGGCTCTTCTCTGAACCCTCTAATATTTCTAACATGCTTCTTGGAATGTGGTCACCAAAACTGGACATAGTATTTCAGTAGCAGGTGTACTGGTGCCAAATACAGCAATGATATTGCTGTACTCCCGTGTGTGTGTGTGTCCCCAAACACCACTTTAAGCCCTTTTGGGTATTGTACCTTATGAGGCACCCTTGTTTATCTCATTATCCACCATGACCCCAAAGTTTTTTCAGTGGGTTTGCTTCCTGCAATTGTCTGCCATCTTGTAAGTGTATCCAGAATTCCTTGTTCCTAGATGTATGACTTTACATTTGGCTATTATGAAATAAGCATTATTTGCTAAAGTCACTGTGATATGGTCCCATGGTACTGTAGGGTCCCTGGTACTGTAGAACTGTTGTGCCCCCCTAACTTTCCAGCCTGGGCTGTCTCGCTTTCAAAATGCTTTGCTGGTGACGAGCATCAAATCCCCCTCAGGAGAAGGCAATTAACTGCCACTGGATATGTTCTTGATTATCATATTTTTGTTGATCTGGCATATTAACTAGTTCAAAGTAGATCAAGTATCCACATCAACATTTATTTTGGAAGAGAAACTGGATGAAACAGCCCAAGGCATAGTGGGATTTGAGGGGGGAAATTAAGGCGTTTGTTTTAGGTGAATACAAAGAAAAATATATCCAAATGTCAGGCTTTTGTTTCATAAAAAGAAGTGAAATTTAGTACTACATTTTACAAGTTATTTTTTAAATATATTTATAATACTGTTTTAATAGAGCAATTATCAGATAATTAGTATTGTAGCAAATAGCAATAGCCAGCAGATAGAAATGCCTGTATGTCCCAAGCAGTTAGGTTCATCTACTTTTCTGTATTTTGTACAGAACCTTCATTTGAATATCAAAGTTAAACCACCCTAAGAAGAAACTGCTTTGAATAGGAAATTCTGTTCCGACAGAATCAAACAGGCAAGCACGCAGAGGTCTGTGGAATAGTGTTAATCACACAATAACAGAGGTGGAGGCATAATCAATATTAAAAGAATCTGTCCTTTCTTGTGACTAGTAGCCAAAATATAATCAACCAAGTAAATCTTCTGCATGTAAGCAGCTCAGAAATATTATGCTTTTATAAGGTGTGGTAAGAACCATCCCCTGTTCTTTGTGGAGGGTGGGGGAGGAATTTTAGATGGATTTCATGTGTGTCATGTAAAAAGGAGAAGTCCTTTTGAAAAGAAGCAAACCCTTTATGGATATCAGTAACTTTAACACTTCATTAAATGACACTGTATGGCAGATCAGATATGTTTGGTTAGCAACTGCCCCTAGAAAACAGTATCACTTAATGAAAAACAGAAAAATAATATTTCTCACATGATTTATTTGTCAGCCAGGCATTCTCTCACTGCAAATCTGCTCGCACATCCTGGAGGTGTTTGAAGCTGTTGATTGGCATCCTTTTAAAGACTTTATCTCTTGGAATCTTGACAGAAAGCTTTACTTCCACAGAGGTCAGATGGTAGACGAAGAACCTGTCAATCCTAATGCGGTTCAGAGAAATAGAATTGCTGATTATTTACTTTCATGTTTTTTCCAGTGGTCCTGTTTGTAGCCTTTGCTTATTGTCATATGAAATTAGTTTGCAAACTTTCTGGAGATGGAGTTTTCCAATGTCTTTGTATAGAGCCAAGCAAAATTGTCTGATGCTGATAAGGGGATCCTGGATACTATTATAATACAAATAATTGTTTAGCCCGAAACAAACCTTATGTTGTGTCCCACCTGAGATTCGTGAAATCAGTGAACTAAAACCACTGCTGTCACTAAGTTGTACTGGTTTGAACTTTCATCTGCACTGTAAGGATTCAGAAAAGTTCTCATAGCCTGGCAAATTCAGGATCTGCACACTAGTTCATTTCTAGATAATGTAACAATTAGGCCAGACTCTTTCAGCACAGAAAGCAACACTTTTTAGTGTTCAGTATGGAGTCATAGTAGAAAAAAGAAATTACACTTTCAGCAGATCCCATCAACAGTGGGATTACCTAGGAGAATGCAGAAGAGTTGCTCACTAATTTGTTACTTAATGGATGGAAAAAAGCTTGGATGAGCAGGCTCTTCAAGCTGCTTGTAATTGAAATCTTGCATGCACAAAATAAGGTGGCCTAGTCTTCTCATGATACTAGCAGAAGTATTCCTGGTCAGTAATTTGTCACAGCTGCTCATCATAACTAACTTCAAAAGTAGCCTAAAATCAACATAATTAAGAGTTTTTTGTTTTATTGTATTGCTTCAAATAACAGTAATGAAAAGATCAAGTTCCTGTTAACTTTAATTCTGCTCCTATGCGTAACATCATTTTATGAAGACCCAGGAAGATGATATAGTGCTTTACATTTGGTTCTTTGTTTCATTCGTGGAAGGTTGTCTTCTCACCCAGGATATTAAAGCTTGCTTTAATTTTAAGAATCTTAATTCTGTGTAAAGTTTTTGCACCCATTTCTGCTAAGTGGGAGAGTGTCAAAGTGTTTGAAAAAAATCCAAATGACTGTGAAATCATATGTTAGCCTGTTACATGAGATGGGCAAAACATACTGACCAAAACTTTTCAGCAAAAATGCAGAGTTTGATACTAAAACCTTTCATGACTTCAAGTTGATTTTTCCCAAATTGTTCATTTTGTAAAAAATCAAAAAAACTTTTTGAACTTCAGTATTTTGATTTTTGTTCAAAATGACTGTTCAGAAATGTCTTTATTTTCAAACACTTTATTGAAACTTTTATTTGGAACAAAATATTTTGTTTCAGATTTAAGGAAACAGTTTCACTGAAAATCATTTTAAGTAACTTTTCAATGTTGCTGACCACACTCCATTTATTTGCTCAGCTCTAGTTCAGATGGGATGCTCACACAGGGCAGATAAAACCTACAAAACATTATCCTGAGCAGAGTTATAATTTCCTAGAGGAAGCAAGGGCAATTTATTTAGCAAAAGCTTGTCACCAAGGACAATACATGTTGATTGTCAGAGGACACAGCAGTGATTGGTTGTATAAATAATTGGTGACAAGGAATAGGTCACTGAATTTGAAAGGACACTGATTGAAGGCAGTGAAGTACTACTATCAGTAAAGTAGTATGAGGAACTCAGCATGATGGCAGATGTGTTTTGAATAGGCATTTTCATTCTGATTTTCAAACAAATACTAAACAAGGAACTTATATTGAACATTTACATCGATCAGCAAAACTGCATTGAAAGGAAGCAGGAGCAATCTAACTCTGAATTTGATTTAGCATGTCCCTTCCAGCACGCTAAATTGAGCTCCAGAAGGTTGACTGTGGCAGTGTCAATTTTCTGCTTAGTGAAGATGTAGTCTGAGTAAGAATTAAGGAGTAGGGAACTTTTGAATGCATTCAGGAAAGATGCAGTTTTTAAGGTAAAATGGTAGCGTCATAGACAGATGGCCACATTCTCATCTTGGTTTCTCCATATTTTACATACGTGTAACGTGATTTATTCAAGTTTATATAGTGTAAATGAGCTCTGGTGTTGTGGAGAAAAACCCAAGGTCCTTATCTTAAATCTCTTAATTTCTATTTATCTGACTGCATCATTAATTTCTGTATTGATGTGACTGACACCAGTGTGTGTTTTAAGAAAGTTGCTGTTTTCAGGTAAGTTTTACGTGAGTTGAAGTTTGCAGTACAGTTAACTTACACATTACTGTGACTTCATTCAGTTGCTATTTCTCTAAAATATTGTAAATGATTACAAAATAAATAAACTCATAAAAAACTATTTTCAGGGCCATTCCAGGAGCTGGGGCCTGTCACCCCCTTCCCCCCGAGTCCTCCAGGCACAGAGGCCGTGCTCCTGCCCCCCACCCTAACCCTTGACCCTGGCTACGCTGGCTTGGGATTATCTGGGGAAGGGAGCAGGCAGTGGATGGTAGTCACAGCTACAGGAGGTCACCTTACCGCTGCACTCACCACAAAGTGCTCCACCACTGCCTCATGGCCGTTGGGGCCTCCCAGCTGCATGTGGAGAAGTGTGTCTCGGCGGGCCAAGTGGCAGCCGTTGAGCAGAGGAAGCTGCCACTTGCTCTGCGGAGTTAGTGCAGAGCAATGGGGCGGGAAGCCAGGGAAATGCAAGCCCTTGCAGCTGCTGCCTCCATTTGTCCCCCAGCCGGCACCCTGCTTCCAGGTTATTCATCTCCCCCACCCACATCCACAGGATGGCTGGGGCACCTGCTGCAGAGCCCTCAAAAGTGCAGGGCCTGTGATGGCTGCCCCACCTAACCCTATCGATGGGACAGCTCTGATCATTTCGTAAGAAAAACCTGAAGCATAACATGAATTTATAGATGATATGCATGCTTGGAAAAACTGAACTTTTGTAGTTGATTTTTTTTTTTTAAACAGTTGGTTAAAATAAGTAGGCAGCCCTATTACATTATTGAAAACTTCTTTATAATCCTTTTGCTGTGAATTGATCCAACGGATTAGTCAATATTCCTGGTCTTGCAGACTGTTTTCATTAGCAAGGGAAATGTATAGTGGAATCAGTTATTTCTTTGATGTAATTGTGTTTATTTAACAAGGAATGTACATAAAGTACTGTTTTCCTGAGCACAGACCAAAGCAAGTAGGAGGCAGTTTCCTCGTTCAGTCGCAAGCCTCTTTCCAGCTAGCGCTCTGCCCGTGAAGCTTCCTTGGCTTTTTTCTCAGGACCTCTATAATGGTGTGTTTCTTGCTGTATGTTTGGCCTTGTTGATTTCTCTGTGCAGTGGCCTCACACCTACACCAAGGAGTATCCAACCTCCTGCATTTGCATTTAGCCCTTGTTGATAACCCTCCACCAGTATGCTCAAATTCTGACCAATCTTTCATATGCTCTGTGCATTGGGTGGTAGCTCAGTTTATCTTACTCCAAAAGGGAGTTCAATTGCTGCCTATATTTATCCAAGATAAAGGGCAGCTGTCACTCCCACTAGCATCAAGATTTAACGCAACATCCATTGTTAGCAATAGTCTTGAGACCTTAAAATTTAACATTGGCCTTATAGCTGGAGGCAAGCAAAAGTGTCAGTTCGGTTATTGCTACAGTTAAACTAAACTGTCTCTGTATTCCCTCCTATTATGCTAATCTAATTTTTCTTTCTTGTACGTGCTAAGTATGCCCAACAGCTAGTCTATACAGTGCTGCGGTTGCACAGCTTACTGAATTCCTTAGTTAAGATGTTACCTACTCTGACAATACTCTGCCTCCCTGAGAGGCGCTGACATAGCACTGTCTACCCTGAGGCCAAGGGCCAATATTTCTTCTAAATTTTTCCATCCATACGTGGAACAACTTTTGCTATGCACAGTGAGCCATGTATGGATATTCATCACCAGTGGAAACACTGGCTGTTGGTGGCTGTGGGCGTTCTGCTGATCAGCTGCACAGCACCTGAATCTCTCTTAGACGGATGACCAAGCACTCAGCTTGGAGGGAACGCTGAGGTTATAACTATGTTGCTTAAGGGTATGGATTTTCCACAACCTGAGCAACATAGTTATATAAACATAAATTGCTAGTGTAGACCAAGCCTCAAAATTGAAAGATACTATGAAAGTCTGATCCTTTTTAATACAGTTGTTCCACTTTAGATTGATTCACCTTGGCTTTAAGACCTGTAACAACATTCTAGCTGAAAGTAACGTACTCTTTTTAGGAAACACACTCTGCTTGATTTAATGTAAAGATGCTCTGTCATGTAAGTGGTCCTTTGAGTTTCTTGCATTATATATCATACTGTGTTTTATCACAACATGTTTGGTCTTAATTCAGGTGAATACATGTCACTCTGTTTGAGGATTTTTATTAATTAACAGTTCACTATAAAATGTTTTGAATTCATTTTCCTGGAGTGTAGAAGCTTCCCAAACAAAGTGTGATATAAACAGATATAATGGAGCTGTAAACGGAACTAAGGTACAAGTTTTGAAATTGGTTATGCATGTGAAACATTCTAGTCCTAAATAAGTGTACAGTTTGTAAATTAGCATAGTATTTTCAAAATGTTATATCTGTTAAATGGTTTTATTAGACTGTGGCAGATACTGCAGCCCTTATTCCTGAGAGTGGTTTTAAAACCTTTGACTGAGTTAGAATGACGCACCTGGGTGTAGGTCATAGGATTAATGCTTTTAACAAAGATGTTGCATTGTAAAGGCTAAATCCTGTTGCCTTACTGGCCTAGTTCAAACAAGCTTTCTGAAAGGGTATTGAAAATGCATTTACTTGTTTATACAAGTGCTTAAATTGTTTTTGGTTGATTGGGAACTGCTTAGCAGCTTAATGCACACCAGACTAATGAAATCGGGGTGTTTGCTCAAATGAATGAGGTGAGTAGGATTTGGCCCTTGGTGCTACTTGACATTTTCCAAGAGTCTACAAGAACAGCTGTAAAAGACAAAATGTGCATACTTTGACTTAAAGATCCTTATTTCCTCTCCTTAGTCTATCTGGCAGGGATGGGAAGGAGACTATAAAGCAATTTTATCCTTAGTGATACCTTGAATAATTCTTTCTCTGTAAAGCACAGTTGTTTGAACAAGAATGATACTGGCTCAACAGTGTTGACATAATGAAGGTTCATTACTTTGGCTGCCATTCCTGGCACACTCATCTCATTAGAATGTAAAAAGGAAACTTCACAGAATAAGAAAGCTGTTTGACACGCTGCTGCTGCCAACATATATAATTTTTCAAATACAAAATATGACAAGAAAGTAGCAAACAAAAGCAATCCAGTAGAATTAGCTGCTGTAGATCTCACTTTAAAATGCCATGCTATTACCACTAGACAAGCATTAAATACATTTTACTATTTTATTATCTAGATGTTTGAATTTTAAATTTCCACCACGGCTTACTCTTTTTAAACATGCTGAGTTTTAAACGTGCTGAGTAATAAAATCATGTCAGTATTTTATATTCTCTTAAAATCAGATAACATATAACTAGGTAAACTTTTATTGCCTTTTCAGGCTTTTGTCAGAATCAGTGTTATGTAATCATAATAAAAAAAAATCCATCCAAGCTGTTTAAAATACTAAACTTCATGTGGGGGAGGGAAGTTTAAGAAAAGCATAATCCATTTTGCACTTCATATTTTGTCAGTGGAAGTGAGTTAGTGGTGGTTCAACATTAATACCTAGCTGTTCAATATACCTCCAAGAATGTTCTCTGTCCCATACCCATTAATGAAAATCGGAGATGCATATATGTAACAGTTAACGACTGCTCATTAATGTAAGAAATACTTTCCCTTCTATACCAGCAAGTGATATGTTGTGGAGCTGTCTCAACTGATTGGTGTTTTTAAAAAACTTTAAATTATCAGTTAAAAACTAAAGTTTTTTTAGAGAACATGAAATTAACTCAGTTATTTACAAAATAAAAATATTGCTTGTGCAACTGAGTGAAAAGCAGGGAATCGAAATATTTTCAAAATGAAAATATATTTGTGGTTACAATCACCAAAATGAGTAGGCTGGACAATTTTCCTATTCTGTAAGCAGAAGAAACCCAGAGATGTTCCAAGTATTTAGAAAATAGCGAGTGCCAGTTCGGCATGTAGTTGCCCCTCACAGCCTTTCACTCTTTGGGCACAATGGAGGGAATAGATTCCCTTTTGCAAAAAGGGCCAGCATGGGTAGTCCTTCTTGGAAATGTAATTCCTGTCCAACCCCAAAGAAAACATTCAGCCCATTAGTGTCATCTGCAGCATTTTTTTTCAGATGCTTTGTGAATCCTGTACTCCTATAGGAGGTGGTTTTGGGAACTAAGCTTCAAGATAAAGGTAATACAGTTCATTTAACTATCTTCATGTGAAATCTAGGGTGTGGAGAAGCAATGCAGAGCAACCGAGTCTGAGAATGGATCCAGCACCCATAGATCTTCCAAGAACTTTGTGTTTAACCACCCCACCAACTGCAAGTCCAGTTTTTTTGAAAAAACTTACAATCTAAAAATGGCATTCATTCGTGTTTCATTTTTTGGTTTGTTTTTTGTTTTTAGCTAGATCCTCCCTTCTTTCTGTGGCCAAATAAGCCTATCCTAATTTTATTTCATGTACAAAATGTTTGGGATCAGACCATACCCAGCTGATGTGACTGAGATGAGTTGGCATGTGAATCACAACTAACTTCACTTTCTACTTGACACTATTACCCCAGGCCACTAGCATTTTGCTTGCCTGGTCCATTATGGTTCTTTTATGGTTGAAATTACATATCCTTCTTACCCTTCTGTAGACTGGGCCTCTGTCCTGTTTCTATCCTTATGAAGTTGTGGCAAAAACAACAAAAAGAAATGACTACACATGAGGCACTGTACAGTGGTATAGTTTCTGCAGAGAGATGGAGATTTAAGAACTTTTCTATTTTGATGAGTAATGTACTGGGCTACAATAGGCAACTCCTATGGCTGCCCCTTCTGAAACCCTTGTCCTCCATCCCAGAGTATCACAGCATCATAGGGCTGGAAAGGGACCTCAGGAAGTCATCTAGTCCAGCCCCTTGCTTCAAGCAGGATCAACCCCCACTATGTCATCCCAGCCAGGACACTGTCCAGCTGGGACTTAAAAACCTCAAGGGATGGAGAATCCACCACCTCTCTAGGCAACGCATTCCAATGCTTCACCACCCTCCTGGTGAAGTAGTTTTTCCTGATATCTAACCTACACCTCTCCCTCTAACTTCAGGCCATTACTCCTTGTTCTGCCATATGACATCACTGAGGACAGATTCTCATCCTCCTCTTTAGAGCTCCCCTTCAGGAAGTTGAAGGCTGCTATTAAATCACCCCAAGTCTTCTCTTCTGTAAACTAAACAAGCCCAAATCCCTCAGCCTATCCTCATAGGTCTTGTGCTCCAGCCCCTTAATCATTTTTGTTGCCCTTCGCTGAACCTGCTTCAGCAAATCCACATCCTTTTTATACTGGGGGGCCCAAAACTGGACACAGTATTCAAGATGTGGCCTCACCAGTGCCGAACAGAGGGGAATAACTACTTTTCTAGATCTGCTCGAAATGCTCTTCCTTATGCACCCTAGTATGCCATTAGCCTTCTTGGCTACAAGGGCACACTGTGCACTCATATCCAGCCTTTCATCCACCATAACCCCTAGGTCTCTTTACATCATACTGCTGCTGAGCCTGTCAGTCCCTAGCCTGTAACAATGCTTGGGATTCTTCTATCCCAGGTGCAGGCCTCTACACTTCTCCTTGTTGAACTGCATCAGATTTCTTTTGGCCCAGTCCTCCAATTTATCCAGGTCCCTGTGGATTCTCTCTCTACCCTCCAAGTTATCTACCTCTCCCCATAGTTTTGTGTCATCCACAAACTTGCTAATGGTGCAATCCAGTCCCTCATCCAGGTCATTAATAAAGATGTTGAACAACACCGGCCCCAGAACCAATCCTTGTGTCACTCCACGTGAAACCGATCGTCATCCAGATATTGAGCCATTGACATTTTGAGCCATTTTGTCTAGGCAGCTGAAAATTCCCCTTGCAGCGAAGGGAAATTTTCGGTTGCTGTAAAGCTGACATAGTTGGCTTCTGTATACTACCCTTTTCACCTTCTCTCCCCGATCCTGGATTGGGTATATGGTTGGAGCACTGCTGTGCTCCCAGAAGTTTCAAATGGCAGGCCTTCTGGGACTGTGGCTACCTTGTTTAGATGGGAGCAGCCTACAGACCACCTCTATCTTATGCTCAGACTGGAGCTGCTCAGAGTAGAGAACAGGGGAATCATAGTGTCCCTCCTGGAAATCTACTGCCACATTTCCCAAGTTGAACAAATCTGTCTTTGCAGGACAGAATCTAGCCCATCATATTCACCGCTCTTGTTCTTTGATGGTAGTATTATCAAAGGAGTATTAAATTACAGGTAAACCAAAGCAGCAGAAATGACCAGGCTACCACCAGTTTGGTAATTATAAAGTGGAAACTCAGGGAAAATTATACATCTCTTTTATAAACTGCTGACTTGCTGATGTAGCACATGTCAAATACAGTTTGTGTTGGGAAAGCTGCTTCATGTGTTCATCTCCAACTTATTCCATTTCTTTTTTGTCTAGGGTATATTTTGTTGGGTTCTGTATTGTTTCTGTATGCTATACTTTAGTTTTACAGAAATGTATTTTAATTCCTATATTTTGTGCAAAAAAACCATTTCTTCTGTGTCATTTTTGTTTCTCATCACTTGTTCAGCATTCATGTTTGTGATCATAATGATGATCTTTGTGAAATATTCACCACTTTCACAAACATAAATAAGCCCTCAAGAACTGGTGTAATTCAAGAAATGTATTTGCACAGGACCAGTAGTCAACCACTTGTTCTGTGCATCTTGTTTTTGAATAAGGCTGAATGCGCCTTCAAAGTGTGTTTATACGTATATGAAGTTCTGGTGAAAGGGGTATTTAAGCAGTACTTTGAAATCCTCACCTCATTTCAGTGTGTAAACCTGTGTGACCTAAGGATGTGGATTCATAAAGTACGTTAGATTAAAAGAAAGACAGCTACATGAAAGTGATTAATTTTTCTTGTGTTCCTTTTTATATTTGCCTAAATGTGTGCAACTTATGAATTGTTCTACGTGGTCACAATTGCTTGTAATTTAAAGTGCATCCTTCACAATTTTTATTTTAAAATATTGAGTATTAATCTTCTCAGCTTTTTGTAAGAAAGCAAGTGTATTTTCCTGATAAACTAATAGAAACGTCATTTTAAAGCAGACGTTCTCTAGCACTGGCAGGTAATAAATCTGCTCTAATTTCCTGCACTAATAATTATATGGCAGGGTTGATAACAATCAATGATTGTTAAATAGATTTTATTTGATTGTTTGTTTTTGTTTAAATTAGATTTTTTGGAAAAGTTTAAAATGAAATCTGAATTTAATACAACTTATCATAATCTCTTAACTTTTAAATAAAAAAAAAATTCTGATTCCTGGAGCCTTGATGCAAAAATCACTTTTTAGTCTGCTTTTCTATATAAACAAATGTTTCCTCCTTATTCTGTCTTCAAAGGTGGAGCTTTATAAATATGGCATAATAGGTCATGTATTAAGACATGGGTGCTATTGGGGACCTGGGGGTTTTGCTAGTCTCTTGAATTTAATCACAAGATCACTGTAGCAGTTTGGACCTGTCTTTCATTCCAGAAGGCCCTCTCAGGATCATCCCGAGTCCACCTGGGTGACCTCGTTCATACTCCTGTCTTAGTTTCTTCCTATCTGAGCGCAGATTGACATTTTTTCCTTCAAAATATGAATATTTATGACTCTACCTGCCATTGAAAATTACTCTCCAGTTGAAGGGAAGAAACTGAAACTTGTATATCTAATAAATTTAACATAGTTAAAAATAGATGATGTGAGCTGTTTTTGATTTTAATTAAAATTTTGGTTACCATCCTTGCACAGCTTAAAACACATCAAGAACAAAAACATAATTATCTGGTAAATAAACAATATATCATTTACTGTTTTCTAAAATACTAAAAATATACAGTTCAAGGGAATCTGAAAATATTAAGCAGTATAATTGCTTAAAGAAATGTGTATGTGTGGTGCATGTTCCTAGCTAGCAAAAGCTGTTCCAAATCTAGTGTAAAGACTCTATTTAGATGTAAATCAACATTTTTAATTGTTATATCAACCTATGACAATACACCTTTCTTTAAAAAATAATTGAAGTACAAATGGAAGAGCTGATTAAAATGGATTATTTAAATCTAGGCTTTCCACTTGGTGTTTTAAATTGATTTTATTTTAAATCAGTTCACCCTCAGCATCAAAGCAAAGCATAGTGATAGGCATTCCAGCTTTTGAACAGAAACTGTAATTTTATAACTCTGTAATTTGAGACCTGATGTGGCATCTACTAAAATAATTTATGCAATGCTTAATGGCATATTTAAACTGTGATTCATATTCTCTGTACCTGGCCCTTTGCCTTTGGCCTGCTGCGACAGCACAAAGTGATCCGTCTTTCTGATTACTCACTGGCTATGGATCTGGCATAGTTAGGTCCTGCCTCACCATCCCTTGCCAACTTCTAGCGCAAAGGACATCGTAGGAAGGAGATGTAGTGTGCTACTCTCTGCTGTCAGGTGGTCCCTTGAGGATTACTGTATCTGGTACAGGTTGGATAGTCTGGTCCTTCCTTAGCTTTTGTTGGGTTGGTTAGAAACTTTGCATAGCAGGAAAATCTAGGCTAAAATATATTACATTCATATTTTTTCATTATTTGCACTTTTGCTATGGTGAACAGTTTTATAATTTGTAGGCAATGGTTAAAATTTTCAGGTCAGCCAGCTGGTAAAAATTGAAGTGCAGACCAAAGGAATTTAGTTTGTCTTGCCTCAGCCACACAACTTGTGAAACAGTTGTAGCCTGGGTTGCCTCAGACATCTGAGCAATCTCCAAGAACCTGTCGTCGAGCTCTTGTTAGAAAGAGGCTCTTAGTTTAAAACATGCATACAAAATGCCCCCTCTGACTTGCTGCAATTTAACAGTTTTTGGATGCTTCTGGAGTAAGTGGAAACCTAATATGTGTGTCAGAGACATATATATAAAAGTCTCAAAGGTGTTACATTTACATCACACACATTGTATTCATAGTATGTATGCATAATATGTATAAATCTGTGTGTGTTGTGAATAGACCAATAAGTGACACAGTGTTTTTTCCAAGGTTAAAAATGTCTTGGGATGAAAAGAACATCTTTGTCCATCACGAAGGAGAAAAGTGTTCAGGTTCAGATTAGACATCAGAAGCACACTGATCAGGACATGGGAAAAAGTGGATATATTTTTGTGTAATTCCAATAACTTAATTTCCACTGAAAATGTTGCTGTCTCATAGTGGCAGTTGATTTATGGTCAGACATATTTTTCTTAAAATTGGCTGCTTGATAGCACTGTTCCGTCCTCAGAAACAACAAGCAGATATGGATTACTCCTCAGGCAAAGCCAGTGGGGACTATCTGCTGAGCTGTTGCTCTCTAGACGACTGGCTTCCCAGCCTGCCTCAGCTGGCAAAGTGTTTCAACAATGTGCTCCATCTTTTATTCTCTTACTGGACCCAATGCTGTTTACACAATCAAATCTGTCTTGCTCTCGAACAATTTTCTATCATTTAATGCTCATTGAATTAGGTTAAGAAAATCTTGATTGATTGAATTGACATTTAAAGTGCTGTAGGCAAATGATATTCTCCTTCTCCCAATGCATATGCAGATTAAATCACAAGTTGGGTGTGTGGGTGTGTGTGTGTTACGATTGCTACCTCTCAGGTGTCAAACCTGACTGAGCCTGAGCCCATAAAACTTGAGAGTTAGTAGTGTGTACTGAGCTTCCTGACAGATTTCCTGATACACCTGTCTCAGAAAAGGATGACTCTTGCAAATGATCCACGTTTTCCAACTCTAGAGAGTGAGAGGAAAAAACAGTAGTGAAAACATAGTCTGTAAACAGAAGGGAGGAGCAACAAATGTGCTAATATTTCAGAATGGTTTCAAGGGAAGCCTGAAAACACACACAGTTTTGAGATGGAGCAGGGGAGTACTGCTTCTGTTACCTTATTTTACACTAAAGACCACCCCAGGGTTACACTTGTATACAGTGGTGGCTTTTTTTTTTTTTAAAACAAAAAGAGACTCTGGTACTTAGCCACCTCCCTGGCCTCCAGCCAATCCCATGTCTGGGGCTGCCAAAGTGCTGGCACTAAGTAGCAGCACAAAAACGCACTACTTGTATGTATTTTATTAAATGCCACTATTGGGTTAAAGGGAAAGAGGAACTAGCTTTCAAGTACACACCCACACACTCGTACCTTCCTGCACTTACACAGGTGAACTCACGCAGGTGAAGAGTTACGTGGGGACAACCGATGAAGTCAAGGCATAGTGGTTCCAGTGTGTCTGCTTGCAGTCAGGAATCCAGGGCCGCAAGATGATTGTATGACCTCCTTGTCAGCTTGCTCTCCTGTCAGTGCGCATTCAGGAGCAGTCAATAGTATCCATCGTGGGAACACTGGGAGGGGCCCATGTCTCCGGGGCTGCCTCCCAGGCAGCTGGGACGACCTCCAGTGGAGTGGTGATGGCAAGAAGATCTATAGCTTGGCGCAGTTATCTTTTTATGTTTCAGTCCAATAGCTCTTGTTTCCGTCCTAGGACTCTGAATGACCATGAGTCATCACCTAAGAGCAGAGGGAAGTTTGATCTTCTCTTGATGGGGCCTCTTTCTCTTCATTGGGAAGATTCTTTTGCAGAACTCTGCTCCTATTATTCTCTGGCCATCAAGGTGCTGCTGGCCGCTGGTCGTCCAGACAGGCTGGCTTCAGGGACTGATTCCACTGCGTGCACACTCATATTCATGCTTTCCTCACTCTCAAAGGAAAACTCACCTCAGAGAAAGAGAATATTCTTTTACAAGGGAACAGCCAGGATTTCATACAGACTTGTCATATCTCTCAAGAGTTTCTTACTAACTGATGATACTTAATATACACCAGCTGCTGCTACAAAACAAAGCTTACAGAAAGTTACAGGACTGATATCTGGATTGTACTGCACTGAGCAGAGGCTTTCTGCAACACTCTACCCCTACCCCTTGTGCCCTCCCTGACAATGATGGTGGGGTTTTGTTTTATTTCCTATTGTGTAAACAAGGGTTTCCAAGCATGGCACATAAGCTCGTTGAAAGTGGTACACAAACTCAACTCTTTTGGTCTCAGATGAATTTTCATGTCTGCAGCAGGAAGCCAGAAAAATGCCCGAGAAATAAAAAGCATACTCTTTGCTGCCTTTGAATATTGTTTGCTGAGTATGCCATCTATGAAGTTTTATTTAGTGATGAATTGAGGCTGTGGTGTACAGCCAACTGGCTATCATTGTGTTCTGAGCCACACAACTCAAATCTACTGAAGTAAACACACAAGGTTTGATAATGCATCTTGAGAACTCCTTGTCTCAAAATTTGCACACAAGCAGGGCTCTTTCATAACAACGGCACAACCTGCGGCTACAGGGACCCATATAAAAAGCCACTGCATAACAGAAGCTGCAGCATTGCCCCTGCAAGATTGGGAAGTGGGTGGGGGGATAACTTCACTTAGAAGTTGAGGGTAAGAATGGATGTTTGATTACCATAGATAGAAGCCTTTCTCTAGCACTTAAGATGTGTCTTCACTGCAGTCAGAGGTGTAGGCATATCCATGCTAGCTTTGATTTAGTTAGCCTGAATATCAATACTGGCGAAGCCCTGTTAGCTGACGTGGAGGTAGGGATTTGCTGTGCAAATACCTAACTAGGGTTTTACAGCCACAGTGCTGTTGCATAGGTTGTGGCTTCACTGCTGTTAATATATCTAGCTTGGTTATGTTTACAGGTGCTGTGCTACACCTCTGTGTTGACATACCCCAAAAGTCACCAGGCTCTTCAGCAGCAATGCAACTAGCTGGCTGCAGTGTGAGACAGCTCCTAGCATGGGAAGCCTCTGTACATTCTGCATGACTTTGCAGGTATCCAGGGGCCCAGGAACAAAGCTACTCTCTACTCCTTCCCCCAATTCCCTGTGGGCCTCCCTGTCAATAATACTTGGTTTTGTTTTTTCATTTTCTTCAAAAGCTATTCAGTGTTTATTTACCTTTTGTAACAAATGTAAAATGAACTTTGGCTCATGTTCAATGATTCAGGTAGGAATTAGCAGGATCTTTGTATTTAATTTAGGCAAGTTCAAAGCAAGCTGTTGAATGTAGCTCTGTCACATAGAAAAAAAGCGACATCGTTCGACTGTTTCTTCTGTTTTGAGTAACATGAAAAACAAAATAATAGTGGCTGGTTTATTGTGGGTTGTTTGGCAGCACAGTTTAAAAACCGGATGTTTTAAAAGTATGTTATAATTGAACATCAGGCTTCTCTAGGCAATTATTTTTCAATAGTTCCAAAATTCTTAAGTTTAAGGCCTAAAATAAATGTACAGTACTTCACATTGCATTTGTAAGAAGGTGATATGTGTACCAGTCTAGTTTGGGAACCACTGATGTTGACTTTTTTTGTAAATTCAGTGGCTTATTAAAGTGTACAGAATTTACCAATTAAACTATCCGTATTTGTGTAAAGGATATTGGTAGTAGTATACATATAAATTATATTTTGTTCAAGTTACCATTTTAATCCTGAGAGAGGTGGCAAAACTGAGCCTTTTAAAGTAGGAGTGGTGAATGGTGAAAAATTCAGTTATTTACTGTTTGGGTAGGTCCTGTTTTGTATTCTCTCTATTTACATCAGCTTCCAGTTTTGAAATTCAGCTTCATTTCCATTTTGTAGTTAGTTTGCCAAATGAATTTGATATATGGTATTTATTCTACATTCTGGGGTGTCCTTTAAATTTTTCCACTTGTTTTGGCAAAGATGACTCTACCTGCAAAAACTTGTATAAACTTAGACATTTACAGGATGGGGTGCGTGGCTAGTGCACCCTGTCCCCTTCAGAGGCAGCATCAGGGTTTTGTAACCCTATAGTTAAATCCATTGGACTGTCCTCCACCTCAAGGCAGTAGGACCATACACCAATGATTGAGTCAATATGGCTGTTCTTCAGAGTCAAGTGGCTGGAGTCACCATGACCACGCCTTCCTTCAGGAAAGTATGAGTAAGTGTCAGCATGGCCACCTTTTTCTTTGTGGCAGTATGGCTTGGGGACAAGTCAATATGACCATCCTCTTGCGCAGGGTTGTATGGCCGGTGCCTAGCTGGGGGTGTGGACTGCCACTCAATGATGGGTATTGGCAGAGAAGGGGTCCCAAGCCCTCTGTATTCCACTGGATCCCAGCTCAGGGCCCCATCATTAGCAAGCATTTTCTCCACTGAGTCACTGGGGATCTGACCAAAACATGCCAACTAAATGCCTGGTTTTATATCCAGTCCCCTGTCTAGTTTCTAAGGCCGCTCCCTACCATACCTCTGTGCTATGATCTAGGCCTCTTCTGAGTCTCCAAGCTCCTCATCCCATGCTGCTTCCAGCAGCTCCAATTTCCCTGGGGCATCTGCAGCTAACTGAGCGTCTGCCTGGGTCTTGGAGTCTGAGGCCTCAGCCACTCTGGGGCTGGGGCCTGCAGCACATCCTTCCTCATCAGTGGTCAGCCCAGAGTGATCTGAGCTGCTCCCTTTCATATTGCATGCTCAGCAAGGGAAAGGGATATGCGTGGCTTCCTCTTCCCAGAGTGAGGAACAAACCCCTGCCAATCCTGTGAGGGGTGACTACACCCCCTCATGCACTACTGTAAGACGACACTATGGGGTAAAGTTAAAGTAATATAGATTATTTTTCAGAACAGCAGCAATGTCTGTTTAACATGAACCATCAAATTCAGTGCTAATTGAAAAGATGCAAAAGGATCACAGAGCCTTAGTTTTATTTGTGCTAGTGAAATACAATAAATCTCCCCTAAGAGCTGTGTATTACATACTCTGCTATGGAAAAGTCGATTTGAATTGAGTTGAGTGCTCTGTGATGATCTCAATAATATGTATGATTACCAAGATAGAATGATAAGCCTAATTCTGCTTGCATTAGTTTTGCACTTCTTTGTTACTTCTTTGCCTGAAGTAAAATAGAGTATTTGGTTTATTTATGAAATATCTAAAATTAAAAGCTTTGGATCTATCAGATCTAGTGTAAAAAAAAAAAAAAAAAAAAGAAAAAAACCACCCCATCTACTGTGGGTGAAGGAGACCAAGTTTTCAAGCTTACACAGAGGTCTTCATTGGGTCATATCCCAACAGGGCTAGAATAACACTGGAAAAGAATACTGAAATATTTGTCAGCTTAAATGCAGTTTTGGAAAGCCTCAATGTATTTAGGTGATTTTATTGTCTTCAACCCTCCTCTGCATGTAGCTCAAATTAACATTTGTAGAGTTGTTCTGCAGGTTGATCAAGAGAAGGGAAGACTACTAAATGTGTGGTTTTAATACATGACAGTGTCCTGGTCTCTAGATATATATCTCAGGGCTTCCATTGAAGTCAGTGAGGATTGTGGAGATCTGTAAAGATAATTCATCTTAAATCAACATTATCAAGTTTCAGGCTACACGAGCTCTCTCTTTTCAGCAACTTGTGGGGAAACAAAGTTGTAGCATCTATGTATTTGATTCCCAAAGTTCTCCTAAAAGAGCAAAGCTTTCTGATTTTAAATTTGATCAGGCAAAAGGACTAATATTTTATGAGGAGCAATCTGCCCAGTTAGGAGCCTGAAAAGCAAAACTAAACTTTTTTTTTTTTTAAATAGTGATTAACTGCTGACATTATTGCACAAAAATCAGTGGTCACTAGATTTAGGAGAGATGAAAAATGGAAGAAGTTCTTAGAAACAAAATCATTGTTGGGTCCTCCCTCCTACGTGGTTGCGGGGAAGAGAGGGGGAGTCCAAGAGAAGTAAGAATCAGTAACAATATTGCCAGGAAAACAGAAGTTACAGGTGTGTGCTTATGCAAAATATTGTTCCATTATCTCTGGCTTCACATAAGGCAGCTTAAGTAGCACTTTGGTTGATATACTTAAGGCAATTCACTGTTCATGTAAATTCTGCTTTTGCTTACCTCCTCTGAGTGGGCCTGATAGCTGGAGACTCCCATCCCACAGTGCTGACACTCTGAGCTGAGTGCTAAGCTCATAGCTCACCTTGCCCCCTCCGCCTGTGAACACCTCAACCTAGTGCTGACAGCCTGTGCTCTCAACCAGGCACAAGCCCAACTGACAGCTAAGGCTTGTCAATGCTGAGGCCAGGATTGGCGGGGGGTGGGGGGGAGGAAGGATGGTACCTGTGAACCCCACCATCAGGATGACAGATGAAGCTCTCAGCTTTGAGGCTGGGGAAACAACTGTGAACCCTGTGCCCATCAAACAGTTTGGGCAGTAGGCACCTCCACTGGAGTAGGGGTACCCCCTTGTCAGCCCAGCTCCGGCAGGGATGCTGTCAGCCTCAGTGATGCTTGTTTCCAGCTGTCAGCATCCCCCAGTGCTCCAATGTAGTCAGAGGAAGCACTCCTGGTGAAGATGTGCACTGCTGACAGAACAGAGTGCACGTGAACCACTAATTAATTAATTATATGGTGGCTGTATGTTAAGTCAATTCTGTGTTGCAGAATAGGTGTTGCACTGCCCTCTTAATATTTTGTGGATTTTTAACTCTGGAAAACATTCTCTCTGCCTGTGGTAGGAACATCTTGAGACATCACTGGATGGGAATGATGGTGAAAATGCAGGCAGTTCCGATGTGTGCATAAAAGGTGCTGGGCATAAACCGAACCACTTATTTGTCACAAAAGCATGCTCTCCAGTAACAGTTATATGAAGATTGTTAGCTCACTTTATTAAAAATGATAAAAATGAAGGTTACCAGGGAAAAATTAAAAAGAAACCATATGGAGCTAAAAGAAAATTTTGGCAGAAGATGTAGGGGAAATATAGTAAAACAATCTACCATCTAAAGTTTTAATTTTGCACTAGGATCAAAATTAAAATATTTCCTAATTAAGCTGTTATCCTAAATACAGTGGAAAGTTCAACATTAGCAAGCTTACATTAAAAAAAACCCCACTCATAACTCCAACAGTGTAAGAACTCTAAGACCTTAATGTACTATTAATGCATGTACCGTTAATAACTAAAGATTAAACAAATACATTCTTTATGAATCACTAAATAATAGAACATTTGGGTTACGGGGGTAAATGCAGGCAAAGGGGATTTCTGATGTGACCTGGATATATATAAGCACATGAGGCAGCAAGATATCTACCTGTCTTTCCTGTGTCAAAAATGTCAGACATACTGGTAATTGCACGTATAACCATAGTATTTGGGGATGTGGTGAAGTGGCTGGATGCAGTTAAGGAGGGCCCTCCTGACCAGGATAAGTGAGAGAAGGGAGTAACCTCTTTTTCTGGGCAGGTTGAGATGACATTGCTGATGGCAGTGTAGGGAGATGAACATAATCATGCTAGAGTTCCAGCGGATACAAAGGTTGTGGGTGGGTAGCCAAATGAAGTCGAGAATAATCAGGGAGTAGGGGTATTGGGGAATGGATTAGGCTAACCTGCAAGGTCTCCTGGTGGTCTTGTATTATAGTGACTTCTAGGGGAGCTTTTGCTCCTGTAACCAGGTCAGAAAATATGAGGGAACTGTTGATTACCTCAGTGAGTCTGGCATGAGCTTGACCTATATCAGAATCTGATGTTATCGCACGAATTCTAAGTCCACAAAGTTACCTGATGCTCCTAAATCTGCCAAAGCTTCCAGGTAGACGTCCACTGTGGCCAGATAGCTTTAGTAGAAAGGAAATTAAGGTGAATAGAGTTACGTGCTGCCCCGGCGAAGCGTCTCTGAAGTGGTGCAGTTGTTGCTCTAAGAGAAACGTGTAACCAAACCAGGGCTGCTCTTTCAGCTGTGTTAACTTACTCTTCCCACAGAGTGTGCTCTGACTCAGCCTTCAGCCATGATGCAACTAGCCGTCTCCGAAGAAAACCTGAGTCAGGTGACCCCCACAGGCTCAGGTATTTCCCCTACCTCACCAGAGCTGAAGCTCAGTCCGTGCAACTCCACTTATTGCCCAGGAATCCTCTTGTTGCCTTGCACTGTATTACATTTCTAGACTCCTAACCTGCTCCGATTCAGCAACTGATCTGAAGAGGCTCTGCCACCACCTCCTTACCCCATTGGCCTCTGACCACATGGTTTCAACCTTTGGCCTATATCTGGACTTTGGCTACAGTACTAACATGGCTCTGATCACCTGGCATCAGACTTTGGCATGTTTCTGGACTCCAGCTCTGAACCTGACTTGATTTGTTTGTAGCCTCTCATCTGTTTGATCTGACCCCGCCAGTCCCCAAATCTGGATTCCAGCGCTAGTTTCAGCCTTATGTCCAGCTTTTCACCTCTGTTTCAACTGGTTGGCCTGGTTTACATGGAGGCAGTGCCTGACTTTTGGATGCTAAAACAAGAGGAATTGCGCTATTCCCCCGATTCCTTCATTAAGGTTTGAAGCCTGGAAGTCCCCAGCTGGGAGATGGATCGATCTTTTGCCATACAACTTGAGACAAAGTGACTCATTCCACCACAGTTGAGATGCTGGCCTGCCCAGTGGTGTCAGTTCTCATCTGCATCGGAAAAGCGCGAGTTACATGGATTCCATTTGTTGGATGATGTCAAAAGAGTTTGGGGTCTGGGCAGGTCTGACTGAGGTTAGGTCCACCCTTCTGGGAAGATGAACACATTGGTGGTTGATCTTCCAGTATTTGATTTAGCATGCATAGTGGGGATGCGCTAAATCAGACTGTCATGGTGCAGCTGTCAGCCCGGTTCTCTTGACAGTCACAAGTAAGGGAAATCAATGGGAGAATTTATCCCATTGGCATCCCACTGTGTGGACAATAGCAAAAATTGATTTTAGATAAGTTGATTACCACTATGCAATTTTCCTTGCTGGATTTGCATATCTACAGTCAACTTTATGTCCTGGTGTGTACCTGGCCTGCGACTGAGTAGGGTCAGAGAGCTGGTGCTTTTTCCTAAGGACATTTCCTGAGCAAGTCCTGAGGACGTGCTATTAATGCTGACATCAGTCAGGGTGCCCAAACTGCATGAGCCAGTTTGTCCTTCGCTTTGTCACTCAGACGAAGCTGGAAAAGGTGGTTCTGTGTGGCCTTATTCCATGCTGTAAGCTGTGAGGTAATTGAATTTTGCGGTGTGGCTGGCACCTGGCCAGCAACCTCGTCTAAGAGCCTAAAGTGCTGACTCCACCATGCAAGTTTTTGGTTTGGGTTGTTGAAAGTGGCTGCCATAGCCTGGGTAACATTCTCCTAATCCCCCAGTAGAGGCCTTGATTACTTCACCAAGGGGGACATCCAGTCCAGTGCCTCCCAGGTTGAGAAACTGGTGACTAGTCCCACATTGGCTTTGTCAGTGGGCTAGGTCTGTTTTTCTGGAATGGGTGAGTCCAAAGCCTGGCAGACTCTTTTTACATTGAAAAACCAAAATATTGTATTAGCCTCATTCTCAGAAATGGCTGAAGTGTGTTTATTTTAAATTTTCCAGAAAAATTTCAGTCTCAGGCAGACACAAACATGCATATTTTTGACCCGAATGGTTGACAGTTTGCGAAGTTTATAAGCAACTGGAAACGGTCTTTTTATGGGACAACAGGAAGAACAGGCAGTGCCCTAGGCTACGCCCATATTGAAAATGGTTCCCTGTCCACTCAACTCAAACAAATCTTTCCCTGCTTCTTCACAATTTCTGCCTGAAACTGGGTTCTGCTTCCTGGCCTTGCCTTATAGCTTCTACCTATCAAGGAAATAACCCTGCAGATAACTCTCACCAAGCTCTTCATCTTGGTGGCGTGGGAGCTCTCCTCCTGGCTCCTTCCCCAACCCAGTTTTGCTTAGACTTCAAAATAGCTCTGTCTTAGATACGTTCACGCTACCTAGCTTTTAGAGACAAGGCTGTGTTAACATAGCCCTGGCGTTAAAAATCAGTCTGTTTGAATGCTGTTTGTCAGCACGTTTGATGCCCAAATACTTCTATCCTAGCAAGCAGGTTTTGCTTTGTCAGCAGGAGAGTGCTGTGCTTCCCGCAACAAAACTCGACTGTTGGAGAGGGATGGGGTGCAGGTTAAGTATCTGTGAATAAGTGTCTGTCCCAAGTAGTAAGTGTCTTTTGGCTCTAAATGCCTCTTCAGATTTCTATTACGATCTTTCTCATGAAATGCACTTGTGCCCTCTTTCCTTTTCCTTGCCTACTTTTTTTTCTCTTGTCTTTTAACATATGCACCCTTTTTGCATTCTGAGATCTTCCCCCTTTGCCACGCTCATTCATTCAGCCTCTGAATGCCTGTCAGTTTTACTCTGAGCTCAGCAAGAGCTATGTTGAAGATGTGCAGACTGGGTTGGCTTACTTGGAGACATCGGCAAAACAAAAAAGCAGTCCTGTAGCGCTTTAAAGACCAACAAAGTGATTTCTTGGGTGATGAGCTTTCATGGGACTGACCCACCCATTCCCAGATCTGAAGCAGGTCTGCCCCATGAAAGCTCATCACCTAATAAATCATTTTGTTGGTCTTTTAAAGTGCTGCAGGACTGCTTTTTTTTTAACATGGGTTCCTCTCTTGGAGACCTTGAGTAAGGTGAAAGACTCTTTGGGGTAGTATTTCAAACTTATGGTCATTCAGAGAAAATGCTGAACTGTCTAATGGCTCCTTCACCTGGACAGTCTTCAAGGGTTTACAAAGCCAGTATCAACACAAGTATGGAAGTAAGAGTTTTTATGTGGGCTTGTGGGATATACCCTCCAAACCTTCAGGAACACACGGTCACCTTACTTTTGTGTTCATAACTAAATGTTTTTAAAAATATATTTGAATCGTGTTGTTTTTAAGACTCCCAAGAGTTGAGCCTTTTACACAGTAAATGTTTAAAAGTAATAATGAAAGTGCAGTTACTCATGACTTTTTGCAAGTACCTTAATTAGAAAAATATGATTGGGTAAGGCTGAAATTAAACAGACACAGATTTAGCTACTAAAATTTGAAAATACCAGTTTACTGTATGGAAGCTATGATGTACAGAAAATTTGCACATCTGTTTAACATACTTTAAATACTAAAATAAGCCAACAGTTTAGAATTTCATACCGTTTCATATTTTCTTTTAAAACTAGAATTTTTCAGTACTATGTTTTAAAACATGTAGGTGGGGGGAAAAGCTAGTGTGACCTACTGTGTTATCAGCAAATACTCAACACATCTGTAATTTATAGTTGTAATATAAACATAATTATCTCAATAAATAAATCATGCCTGCCGAGAATTGCCCAAGGGGAGGTTTGGAAACCGGTTGTTGCTATAATTGTATAGAAAGCCTGTATAGAAAGCTTCAGTATGTTAAAGAATTCTTTCTTTTAGTGAATATGGTTTGGTAAGCAAGCATTAAAAAGAGATTAGAAATGGAAGGTCCTATAAAATGATCGTGTCCATTTTCTTGCAAGTGTGAATTTGTTCTGTGGATGAACAATCCCAATCGTGCTGTTTTGTTATTTTATTAGAAAATAAAATACTGAAGTCTTAACAGTATTAACATTGTCCTGAACCATTTAAGCTAATTGGAAAAGCTTTATGATGAAAAATTTCAAACATACTTCACGAATAATCCACGGTTAAACCTGATGTTGCAGTTTACACTATAGATTGTACCTACAAAAACTAGCATTCCTTAGTCTGGCAACCTCCCTCTTCCAGCAGGACCTGGGAGGTTCCAGAACTAGAGAGCAAGCAGAAGGACAAGCTGTAGCCCATGTCCTCAGGCATCTCTGGGGGCGCTAAGCAAGCATCCCTGGCAGCCCCATGGTGGGACAGCTGCACAAATAAGAGCCTGTGTCCCCTAGCAACCTGGGGGAGGAAGGTAGCCTCACAAGGACGAGGCTGGTGTCTTCAGGAAGCCCTGCAGGGCTGAAGCAGCCATGCACGGCTGGAGCCATGTCCTGGGCAGCCCCATGGGGCCAGAGCCAGTTCTGGATTCTCCTGGAAGCCCAGCAGGGATGGTGCCGTAGCCCTGCAGATCTGGAGCAGCGTCCCAAGCAGCTCTGCAGGATCAGAGCTGCGTCCCAGAGAGCTTGCACAGCTGGAGCTGGAGCAGGCTTTCCCCAACAGTTCCACGGAGCTGGAGCCGCGAGCAAGCACACCGGGATGGAGCCTTCTGCCAGCCCTGTGGGGCTGGAGCTGCATCCCCCAGCAGCCCTGCTGGGCCAGAGTTGGAGCCGGTGTCCCCTAGAATCATGAGTGAGATGGGTGAGCAGCCCAGTGGGACTGGGGGCCAGGGGGTGGGGGGGAAGGTTGTGGGCCAGTGATGGGGAAACATCCCCAGTCCAGTCAGGTCCCAACCATGCCGGACCAGGGAGGTGCAACCTGTAGTCTGAATTGTAATCATACTTCTATTAGAAATGACATCTCTTTCTGTTAGAACCAAATATTTTGAGAGCATTAGGTCTACTTAAATTACTTGTCACTGGTAAGAACTGATAAAATACTTGAGAAAAGTCCAGTGACTTTCAGGTACCAAGTGAAGGTATCAGTGAAATTTTAGATACTTTCTTAAAAAGTCTTATGTGCAACAGGCAACTTTATTTGGGTTTTTGAACTTTTGTAGGCTCTGCATCCGTGAGAGATGACTCTCTCTCTTTTTTAAATGAAAATATTCATTTGATTATATTTGTACAGCAGTTACCAAAATAAATAAGGGGGAGAAAAATCACCAGTTTCTTATGTTCTAAGTGTGGGGGGTGGCGGGGAAGGAATCTGCTTCATAGTCACGTGCACTTATTATACTCCAAGTTGGAATATTTAAAATTCTCTGATTCATTCTGTAGCTAGTTGCCAAGTGTTTCTCCTATTTAAGATGAAGCAGGAAATTATCTGTGTTATTGCTACAGTGTTAAATCATCTAAATTAATCAACTATTAGCTGAAATAAGGTCATAGATGATCTGCTTATAGTGTCTCAGCTGCCCTGTGTTCGTAGTTTACACTGAAATATGTTGACATGTCCTGATACTATACTTCTCCACTCCACAAGACACATGAACAGATTCCAAACTGATTGTTGTATTTTGGCTATGGGAGACATAGGTTTCTCAAACTGGAGTTTTCATTGAGTCTTCCTTATTATATATTATTGCTTTGAAAAACTTAACTTTTAGAATCTATCAGAATCTGTTTGTACAAAGTATTTCATTGCTATTGATCTCCTGTAGTGGTGCTTTACATATACAGAAGATGATGCCCCAGATTCATCCTGGGCCGAATTCTCTTTAAGTGTTTTCCGTTGTAGTTACTGCCACAGCATATAAATCGCTTTAAGGTAATTTGACTACTGAGGTTCAGAGTAAACTTAATGGAATAGTGGCTGTTTTTGTTTTTCACCTTTTTCAGGTTCTGGGGAGCTGTTTTGAGTTGTTTTTAAATAGAGGATAATTAGGCTTCTGCTTTTCATAGAAACATTGTATCATAAAGGATGTTCTTATTTCATGTTCTAAAATTGATGAGGCATTTTAGTTTAATTGAATGATGTCTAGTAGCTCACTCCACAACCAAACACTGTCTACTACAAACACTTTTTCTTGGCCCTGGTTTCTTTGGCTGTATTTTCCTGAAGGAGCATTGTTCCTTTGAAGGATTATGGATGGAGGAACAGTCACTCAAGCAGCTGGGTCCTGACTCATTTTTATATAAGTTACAAAGACAGTATTAGAAAGTCAGATGTTTGAGTAGGCAAAGAAGTAGGGAGTAATGAGCTCATCCACAAAGCAGCATAATTTGCCAGGTAGCCAAAAACAGCATACCTGCCTGTCAGGCAAAAAGGAGTAGAGGGGCTCAAGTGATTAGTGGCTACTGGCTAATATTGGACAGTATTGAGGAAATAAGTGGGCAACTGGGAAAGTAACACACCTTGCTTGTGAAAGATATTTTACGATCAGCTTGTTGTACTGATTGTTCTGAGACCTGCCTTTCCTATATGCAGTATAATGGATGCTGTGGAATTATTATTTGTATTATTGTGGCATTTAGGAGTCTTAGTCCTGGGCTAGGATCCTGTTACGTTATAGGTGCTGTACAAAGATGAACAAGAGTGGTTGCTACCCCAAAGACCTTTAGAATCTAAGTACAAGACAAGAGTCAACAGATGGATAGAGGTAGATGGGGGAATACAAGAAAAAAAATGAGACAGCCTGAGTCAGCAGATAAGCAGAGTTTTCGGTGCACGAGTGACCAAACTATTGTCACATTGTTTGTAGACATCATCGCGAAGGAGAATGAGGTAGCAGTACAGATGCCTACAGTGAGTAACTCCCACAAGAAGGTGATTGTTTGATTATTGAAGAATTGGATGGTAGAAGTTGGGATTACTGACTGATGTCTGGTGGGGTTGACATTTCAGTACTGAATAGCAGATAGGCTGAGTTTAGATCAAAAGGATCTTAAAAGTGCAGAGGAGCACCTTAGGTTGGGTGTGATAGAGAAGGAGCAGTGGTGGAGGATACATAGGCAGCTGACGTGGTCAAAGTGACTGAATAGGAGAATGTTCTGTGCAGAATCATTCTGAATGGCTACAGGTGGAGTTCAGATTAGCATTTGAGCTGTTAGTGCCAGAGAATGGTATGTTGCTGTAATTGAGATGATGAAAACCCAATGAATTTTTACCTGTGTGGATGGATACAAGAGGCTATATCTTAGAGAGATTATGCAGAAGGAATTTGCAAATACCTTTTGATGTAGGGATTTAGACTTTTGAGTTGAAGAGATGCCCAGATTTTTAGCCTGAGTGACGGAGAAGGATGGTGTTGAGTAAAGAGATGAGGGTGAAAATCGAATTTTGCTTTAGACATACTGAGCTTGACCTGGAAGCTCAACATTCCTGAAGCAATGTCAAAGAAATGGGCCGAGATTTTAATTTGAACAAATGTGGAGCAGCAACGTAGATCTACAAGTCACCAGCACAGGGATTGTCATTAAACTTGTGTTTTCAAATGAGTACCCTGAACTAAACTACAGGAGGAGAAAAGGGGGATCAAAGACAGACCCATTGAAGAGAGAAGATGAGGAGGATCTGTCAAAGGGCATGCTGACGGAGCCATTAGAGAAGTAAGAAAACTGGAAGAGATGAATGCACGTATAGAAAGTGCTCATGAGGTCGTGATCTAATTTTTATGATCTGAAGACGACAATGGAATTGAGAGAAAACAAATTTGTATTTCAACACCAGTCAGTCATTCTTTTACACTAACTCAGGCTAGCAGTGATAAAAAAAATAATTCAAAATGACACACTAATCAGGGCAGTGAGTTTCCCTATTACAAGTTTTTCATCTTTTTTAAGATTGCAGCAGTGTGCTCATTTAGAGGAAGAAGAGATGGGTATGGAAATCAGGTAAAGCTATTGAATGTGGAATGCATGATATCTATACATCTACTACCCTTTGTTTCCCTTGTAGAAATGAAGTGTGAGGGGATGTGTGGAACAAGGAGATTAATATTTTATGTAAGGAAAAACAGTTCAAGGTACTTCATTAGTGATTTTCTGGAATATATGCAGCTGAAGGAGCTATGCTGTTTTTAAAAAGATGCCTTTCTGTATTGATTACCACCTCTTTGGGTGATACAAAGGTAGAATGTATCAGCTCCACAAGTGAAGTATGTACTGCAGTGATGCACATACCTTTTTGAACTGTTTTATACTGCTTAAAAATGTTTAAGGGTTGCAAGCAATATCTGTCGATTAGATTCGCCACTGGGTATTACTCCCTTTGTGCTGCTTAGGTCATGTCAACGGAGTGGAAATCAGCCATAAGTCCTCAGCTACCAAACAGAGATGTAGCAGAGCACTGACACAGCTCCTACACCATTTTCCATCAGCTTTCGGGGCACAGGGCTGTGTGCTTTGAAAGAATTGCAGCTGCACGTCGCTTTCCAGCAGTCCCCAGAAAATGTATATGATTGCTTGATGAGTGTAACCAGCTAGCGTAAGAAAAGGTAGTTCCCAAGCTGGTCAAATCTGGAGCCAGGGAGAAAACTGGGGAACCACGTTTTATTGGTTCTTAACCTTTTGTGTGTATAAGGGAAGGGAAATACACATCCTGTGTCAGCCTGGGGAAGTGCCCAGTGTCTGAATTTCTGTTGAGTTCTCCCTGGGTAGAGCAACACTGATACTGGGCTAGCAGGGCTCTGACCAGCATAATGAAAATATCAATGCTGACATTGTGACTCCTGTTGAGAGGGGCTGGCCACTGAGTTTAAGCTCAACTGACCTGCCTATGTTTAAGATTGGCAAGTCTTAGTCTCTGCTAGAGCTGCAGTGTCCACACAGCCATTTGTGACGCACTGATTAAAGCTACTCCACAGTAAGTCTGTCTACCAAGGGAGGAAACCAGCTCACAGGTTCAGGGTAGATATATATATAACCTCTGATGGTCTTACATTTTGACAGGTCAGCAGGTGATGGAGCGGCCTGTGTAGCTCTTTTCTCCTTTCCCTTTGAGAAAGCAAACTGCTTCTAACTCCTATCAGTACTGCTGCTGGGGAGGCAATAGGAGAATGAGGCTGATTCAAACATTTCTTTTTAAAAAATCAGGGCAGTTAGTCTTATCAACACAGAAAGCAATGGTGTGAATTTGGAGAAATTTGGACCCAATTTCCTGGTATATTTGTCTAAAGAATGTTGAGAGGGGCAAAAAGGGAAGGTGGGTGGGGGGGGAAATGTTCCGATGAAGTGGCCAGTAGCTCAAATAATGCCTATTTGTGTATGTCTAATGTTATTTTATTACCTCCCCTTGACACACCTGTACAGTATTGTCTGATATTTGTGTTGCCCTAACAGTTTTGTCAAGTTGTATAATTACATACTTTTATTGGCTAGCCTAGTAAATGTGAGGTAATTTGGTAACATACAAACTGTAAATTTCTTACTGTTCGTTTATTATAATGAATAAAATACTAACCACACAATCACATGGCAAATATAAATTTTCTTCATACCAGCCACTTTTAAGGGCCATAGGTTACACATCATTGATGTGCTATATACATGGAGTTCTCTTAGTCAGATGAATTAGTCTATCAAGTAATTGCACAAGCTAGTTTAGGAGGTTAGTTGTATTGCCCTGGAAACTTCAGATTGATGCCATTTTAAAAGTCTTCAAACTCTTTTATATGTTTGGGACTTAGTTGGTATGCGTGACATTAGGCTAATTTGGAATAATAGTTAGCATTTTTCAGGTATAGTGTGATAACCTTGTCAGTATCTGCTACATACAACAGTATTCTTAAGTGTCAACAAAGAATACTGACAGGCTGTCTACACTAGTGTTATGTTGACAGAAGGGACCTTCTGTTGACATAATTCAGGGAGTGTTTTTACACACGCAAAGCATTCTGTCAGCAGAGTCTGGAGAGAACTCTGCATTTGCCTCCATTGTGTTAGCACTCAAAAATTTGAGGAATTAACACTGTCGATAAAAGTGCATTGTAGACACTTATGTCGATAGAGAGGGCTTCCGGTTGTTGGGCAGCTCAGTTTGCAAAGCTGTCATTCTATTGACAAAGCAGGTCTTTGCCCACAAAAGCTTATACTCCAAACTATCTAGTATTTTATAGGGTGCCACAGGATTACTTGTTTTTGAAGATGCAAACTAATTCGGCTACCTCTCCAATACATATTCCACTTTCTGTCACCAGAAAGCAGTGCAGTCTGGCAGTTCTGTGTTGACAGAGCAAGTTGTGTGTAGCAGCAATCTGTCAATAGAGGTTCTGTCAAGATTTCTCTGTCAACAGTAACTTCTGCCAACAGATGCTTGTAGTGTGGACATAGCCTGTGTTCAGAGTCATCGGATTCGCAGCTGATGGTAACCCTAGTGCACGTATTAAGTAAACCTATTCATGTTTGCTGGATTAATAAACCAAATGGATATTGTTATAATTTTCATACTATTAAAATTTTGTTACGCTCTATAATAAATCTCTAAAATCTGGAAACGGCAATATTTCCTTGGAAAAAATAAAATTCTCCTGAAATGTGAGAATGTGGTTTACTTCTGGGTTGCGTAATGGAGCTGCTTGAACTGATATTTCTTTTAAAGATAAACATTAAATCATTTATCTTAAACAAAATGAAACAGGATATCCCAGTATACGGTTGTGCAGACTTTGTGAACAAATATGGTATAAGAAACTAAGCAACATAATGGAGGAGAGGGGGGTGTTTTAGTGTGGTTATGCATATTTGATGTCAGTATTGGATTAACTGAATTCTTGTTTTCTTAAAGAGCAGTCATGAAGCATAAATAACTGAAATATTGGTTACTATGTATTGCTAGATTTCAAGCAAATACCAATACAAAGGGATAAGGTAATAGAGCAGTATTGATCCTGGGGGCAGGGGAGCGGGACTTGTAGCTATTTCTCCATTGAATGAACATACACCAGTTATTTGGGCTTTTGAAGCATGTAGGATATGCTAGTAGCTGTGGAATGGGTGTTATTGCTTTGTGGCCTGGGTAAGGATTTCTTCCCTTCACATTCACAGTTAGGTTAGGTAGAATCTTGACCAAGGATTTGACGTACAGAGAGGAAGAAATACAGGGGGGGAGGAGGACTGATAACATGTTGAAGGTTATTAAAATGGATTCTGAAAGGTGAAAGATAGCAATTCTGATAAATATGGAGAAGCTGATTGAGAACTTCATGGCAATGAGATCACTTTATGATAGAGAAATATATGAAATGTGTGTTTTTTAAAAAAAAAACAAACCCACAATTATGTAGGACAAAATTAGACTAAGTCATAGATTAGATTAAACTAGCTAGGGACATACAAGGCAACAGGAAAATATTTTACATGTACCTGAGAGAGATGAGCAAGACAAAAGATGGTGTCAGCCCATTATTTAATTTTGTGTGTGTGTGGAGAATAACAGAAATCGCAGTAGTTATTGAAGTATTAAGTCTCTTTTCATTTTTCACTAAAAAAATTGGCAGTGATTAGACTGTTGGCAATAGTGCACATCTGCGTAAATGGGGTCAGGATGTGTAGTACTTATCCAGAGAAAGGGAAATAAGAACAAACCAGGGAATGATAAACCAGTCAGCTTAATTTTGATATCCGGAAAGATAATGGAGCAAATAATCAAACATTGAGTTTGTGGGCACCTAAAAGGTAAGACAATAAGTAGTAATCCCATAGATTTGCCAAGAACAAATCCTGTCAAACCAACCTGATATCCTTTGATAGGGTAACAAGCCTTGTGGATAGAGGGACATCAGCAAATATGACAGCACTTTACTAAGACTTTTTGACACTGTATCATATGTAGGGCGACTATATCTCCCTGTCCCAAATACAGGATGGAGAGACATGGGGGAGGGGTGGCTCCTGCAAGGTCCAGTGTGCTCAGAAGGAGGCAGAAGCTGCTGGTGCTCCCCCTGCTTCCCCAAGGCTGGTGGGGGATGCCAAATACGGGACAGTGATTCCCTTTTTAAAAAAAAAACTGTTGGGATGCCTTGTTGGCATCCCAAATATGGGACCATCCTGCCCAATATGGGACAGATGGTCACCTTAATCATATTAATTTCTTACAAACAGACAAGGGAAATCTAACCAAACTGCGTCTTCTGTGGATGAGTGCACAACTAGTTGGAAGACTGTATTCCAAGTAACCATCAATAACTCAGTCAAGTAGGACAGTCAGATTGAATGGAGTGCCTCAAGGACAAGCAAAATGATGGAGTCGCACAAGGATTTGTTTCAGATCCAGTTCTGTTGAGTACCTTCCAAAATGATTTGCATAATGTCAGAGTATACCTATAAAGTTTGCAGATGACACCAAGTTGGGAGCGGTTGTGAGCACTTTGGCGGATAGGACTGAATTCAAAATTATCCTGACATACTGGAGAAATAGTCTGAAATAAGGTGGAATTCAGAAAAGACAAATGCCAAAGTACTGGACATAGGAAGGAATAATCAGTGGCACAAATACAAAACAGGAAAAAACTGCCTCAGGAGTTGTGCAGAAAAAGTTCTAGGATTATGACGGATCACAAATTAAATTAGAGTTTCACTCTTTGACAAAAAAAAGAGCGGGGGGTGGCAATCATCATTCTGTGATGTTTTGGGAGGAATGCTGTAAGCAAAATGTAAGAAATAGTTCTAACCTAGTTCTACTAACATCTCAATTGGAGTTCTGTGTCCAGTTCTGATCATCACACTTCGGGAAAGATAGTAACGGAGAGTAAGCCGTGCTAGTCTATACATTATCAAAAGAAAAAGCAGTCAAGTAGCACTTTAAAGACTAGCAAAATAGTTTATTAGGTGAGCTTTCGTGGGACAGACCCACTTCTTCAGACCATGATATGGACAAACTGGAGAAAGTCCAGAGGGGACCAACAAAAATTATTAACCTAGAAAGCAGGACTACAAAGGAAAAACATGTTTTTGTTTTTGTGTGTTTTTTTTTAAACACTCTGCTTAGTTTGGAGAAGAGACTACTGAGTGAAGGACATAAGTCTTCGTGTATTTAACAGGCATTATAAATGGAAGATGAAAAATTATTCTGCTTATCCGCTGAGGACAGGACAAACGGTAATGGGTTTAAATTGTAGCAAGGGAGATTTAGGTGAGATATCAGGAAAATCTTCATAATTATATGACTAAGTGCTTGCGCAAATTATCCAAGGAGGTTGTAGAATCTGCATTACTGGATTTTTTTTTTAAATAAACAGTTTAGACAAATACCTGACAGGGATGGTTTTAGTGCCATTAATTGGACAAAGGAATCATGCTTGGGACATTTTAAAGAAAATACATTGAGGTTACTAAAACATGAAATTACTCTTTCACAGGGATAGCACTGAATAATTTTTATTTAACTTTTGGCAAATTTACCGTTTTTAAAACTGATGTATCTAGAAAAATATTCAAGTTTACAAGGTCTACTTTTTTTTGAAATCATTGCTTTTTTGTGTATGAGAACCTAAGTGACTAAATACTTTATTACTGCTTTGGATCATCCAGATTTTCACTAATTTGATTCTGATTTAAATTTAATCTGATACCTGTTGCATATGTGAATGATCTCAGCAGGTAAAATAGCCTCACTTTCTTTTTGAATAGACAACAGAATAATCATTTTAACTTAGAATACCTTCCTTGGCCCTCAGTGGATTCCTGACAAAATGCCAAGACTGTTATCAAGAGCTTTTTTCTCTAATTATTTGGAATAAAAGTAAATCTAGGATTAAATGGTCTGTTTAGCAGCATGTAACAGTGACTGAGGGGATTCAGCTGGCCATTCATAATATTGGATTCTATAATATTGCCTCTTTGACAGCAAGCCTCTTTGTTTCTCCTTTTTAGCAGCTGTTAAATTAGGTTTATTCTGTTGTGGATTTGGAAAGTCACAGTTTGTGGGTTTTTTTGCCTATTGTCTATGTGACTGAAATATTACTTGTGAAATGTGAGCAAATATGTCTTCTTTCTTGCTGAAGAGATGTGTGTTTGTTGAATCACCTCTTAACCAACAGTAAATGTCAGGGCCATTCTTTACTATTTCAGGCTGAGTCTGGATATTTCATTTGGTGGTTGTTACAGGTTTGCCAGGTTTCTAATTTTTGACTGGATTGTCTGGGTGAAAAGGGACCCTGGCAGCATTGATCAGCGCCGCTGACTAGGCTGTTTAAAAGTCTGGCTGGCAGGCTTCCTACCTGGCTCTGTGTGGCTCCCACATGTGGTGATGTGCCCCTGTTAACTTAGCCATTGAATAAACACGAAACAAAAATGGTACGTGTTAAAGATTAATTTACTCAATTCATAATATTTACATAATTTTAAATGCATTTGTATGGATGGGAAACTTTCATGACTTCTTGAGTTGTAATTTTTTTCTGAGTTTTGATCTCAGTTGCTGGGGAACTTGTATTCTGCAGTTTCTCTGGTTTGATCCAGTGTGTATGTGCGCGCATGTGTGCATTCTCTCTTTCCTTACTGTGACAGCACAGGAGAGGGTTGTGGAATCTCTGTCACTGGAGATATTTAAGAGCACATTAGAAAGACATCTATCAGGGATGGTCTATTGTGCTTGGTCCTGCCATGAGTGCAGGGGACTGGACTGGATGACTTCCAGTTCTCGTGTTCTATGATTCTGTGAAAATATGGCCTGCATGCTGGATTCAGCCTGCCAAACATTTCCCTCTGGCCTGCCATGACTCTCTGCACTGCTAAAAGTACCACAGTGCAACAAGGCACTTAGACGGGCTCCCTGCCTACAGCAGGCCTGGCCATGCTAGTCCCAGAAGTGGCTGGCTGTTGCTAGTAAGTGTGTGTCTGTGTGCCTCTTCGGGAGAGTGGAAACTAGGCGGAGCTGCAGAGGTGTTGCTTGCAGGCATGGACAGTGTGCAGAGACCAGCTGCCTTCTTCCCTGAAGAGGCACGTTAGCCAGTGCTTTGAGGGGTGTGGGGCCACCATAGCATGTAGGCAGCCTGCCTCACCTCCCCATTGCACTGTGGACTGGGAACTGCCCATTGTAAGCACCTTCCAGCCAGAGCCTGCACCTTGCAGCTCTTTCTGCAGGCCAACCCTCACCCCAGATCAGAATCCCCTCCTGCACTTCCTTCCTCCCAGACCTTGTACCTCTTCTACACCCCTGCCCCAAGTCAGAACCCCCTTCTGCATCCAAACTCCCTCCCAGACTCCAGATGTGCTCCTTCAGCACAATTCCCTGCCCGGAACTCCCTCCTGCGCCCAAACTCCATGGCAGACACTTAACCCTTCATTAATGTAGTAGAAAACTGTGTCTCATGACAACTTACCAAATTTCTTGGAGTGGCCTCCCTTCAAAAGCTGTTGTTCATTCCTGATCAAGCAGATATTTTGCAGTTCACTGTGCCATCAAAATATCTCCAACCAGTGGTTTCTTAAGGTTTCAGTCAAGGAGAATCTCATCCAGTTTCATGCTTTTTCATCCTTCCTTTTCTTCCCCTTCTCTCCTCTCTGACCCTCTTCAGAAATTCCTGTCACAAGGCATTTTTAAAACAGTCTATTCTGCTATGGCTCCTGCTTGGAGAGGTAGGTTTCTACACCCACTATTGCTTAGTCACAAAGAAGAATTGGGACTGGAGACCCATCCTCGTTCTCCAACATCACACCGTCATCCATAATTTCAAATTGAGTAGTTCTCTTTGAATCCTGTGGGCTGGTTCACAACTCTCAGCCTGCAGGACATCTATTTCCACATTTCAGTGCTTCCAGTACACAGATACCTTCAGTTTCTGGTAAGAAAATTGCACTTCCACGAAAGGATCCTCGCCTTGGCATGTTCATGACACCAAAAGTGGTTATCAAAGATTTCCTCATAGTGGACACCAACTTAAGAAGTCAAGGGTTCCAAGAATACTGTCATCTGGGCAGCTGGCTGATATGGAGCTCTTCCTCACAATAGTTTGTAGACTTGATTCCTAAGACCCTGGACCTCTTTGGATGTCAGTTTGTTAGGCCAGATCCATGAGGACTCCAACACAAAGCATCAAAGTCATTGCCTGGTTAAGATCCTTTCTGAAATTTCCAGGTCATTTGATGTCAGAGGAGTGAGATCAGTTTAGTAACCAGCATACACAAGATGGACAAGATGATCTCTTCTATCGGAGACATCTTTTTGTCAGTAAACTACAGGATTTATCCAGATCAGTTATGGTTCAGTGTCCTGACAGATAGCATGCTAGTTGTCTGCTACAAAATGCCATTTTAAACTAGGTGCATAAGAAAGCAATAATCATTTTCCCCATCTATAATGGGTAGGGGGAAAAAACTGTGATCCTGGGGGACTTCACTTTGAGTTACATATGCTGGAGATTTCATGTTGTCGCTACTAGAACATCCTTAGATTTTTCAAACACTGTAGATGACTTTCCTAATTCAGAAAGTGTTAAAGCCAACATAGTGGAGTTTTCTCCATCTGTTAGGACAAGGTCTAATGTAGGAATTAGAGAACTAAAGATTAGTAGTCGCTTAGGCACAAGTGATCACGACTTGATAATGTTTGTAATGTACAACCAGAATGAAGTCCACACCAGTAAAATATATAGTGTTTTAAAAGGTCCAGTTTTACCAATCTGAAAACAATTATGATCCAAATCTGCTGGGAAGAATATTTAATCTAGGGAAGAGGGGGGGGAAAAAAACAACCTGGGAATCATTTAAGAATGCCTTACTACATGCCCAAAAAGCCACAATTGAGGAGGAAGGCTGGCTACCCCTCCCCCAAAACTTGTTTAGAGGGAGAATGAAAACAGTATCAAAAATACAGTAATACATAATGAATGGGAGACAGGGGAGGTTAGATTTATATTCATTATCAAAGTTAGGAATTGTATGGAAGCCAAGGGGCAAAAGCACTGGTTTTGGTCAACAGATGTAAGGACAGTAAGGGATTTTTTCAAAGATCTTGGGAACCAAAGGAGTCCTGACAATGGTATTTGTACATTATTAGATGGAAATGATAGAAATAATGGTTAAAAGCCGGAAGAATTGCCTAAATATTTCAGTTCCATATTTGGGAAGAGAAACGAGATGTACCGTTATCACATAATTCTGTCACACCACCCCCCATCCTTTATGGAAATTGGCATATCAATATGCATAACTTGAAGATGATTTATGCAAAACAAGTCATGTAATATATCAGTTTTAGAGCTACAATCTGCTGAATCTGTGTATTCTGTTTTTGTGCATGTATCATTCTCGGGAAGTTAGAAATATGAAGCATGAATTTGTTTTTAATTGTAAATGTGCTAAAGAGGGCCATTAGTGATACTACAGGAATTTAGTGGTTCAGTACTCAAACAAAAGATCAGTAAATGATTGTTTTTTCTGTAAGTGCAAACTAGAAAGATGTGTGCTCTACTGGGAAAAGTCTATTTAAGGAATGAAAAGCAATTAGGTCTTTGTCTTCAGCTGGACTTTGAAATGGCCTTGCCCATCCTAAGAGGATACACATGAAGAATCCTGAAAACAAAACACTGAAGAGCTCTGAAAAGCTGTAGATCCTCGCCAGAGTCAAGATGAAGTCTTGAAGTATTTTACCTGAGATAAGAACAACTGTTTAGGGTAAAATGTTTCAATTAATAATTTTCTTCATCTATTAGAATTAGCTGGCATCTTTTGTTTATTTTAACTTAATAACTTACCTTGATCTATTTTTCACTTGCAGTTACTTAAATCCTACTTTTTATACTTTTGTATATTATCAAGTCCTGTGCAAATAATTGTTACCTGTGGGGTGGAGCAAGCAATCACTGCATATCTCTTTCATTGACAAAGGGGGCATATTTCTGAGCTTTCTTGGTGAAAGAAGTTTTACATAAGGTTAGGATGGATTTATTTGGAGTTTTGGTCCCTTTTGTGGGGGGTGACTTCTTGTAGCTGAGTCCTCCCAAACATGAGCTGGTCCAGTGCTTGTTTTGGTCTGCAAGGGGTATTAACCCCTACATTGTGCCTCAGCTGGGGAAGGCCACAACTTCTGGCTCAACAGCACAGGGTGGTGGGGAGTCCCAGAGAGCATGTGGCTTGAGCAGCACGTAGCGTGACAATTCTCAGGGGACTTCTGTGATCCACTGCATCACAAACCTCTTTCCATTCCAGTTTGTCTGGAGAATGCTAGAGAAGCAACTAAAGGCAGACATTTTTTAAATCAGCAGGTGCAGATATGCATCAATGAACTTAAACCCTGGCTGGGGAGCTTGCTGGAGTGTGAATTATTTTCAGTGAGTCTTTAAACAGTGGGCAAATTACAGATGACTGAAAGAAACCTAATGGGCCCATTTTGAGAGAGTACATGGGATGATCCATGTAATTACAGTCCTGTCTGCCTGACTTTGATCCCATGCAAGATAATGGAAAGGCTGATACAGAGCTTGATTAATAAAGAACTAAAGTATCACAATTAATACAAATCAGAATAGTTTTTTGGAAAATAGGTGCAATAACTAGTTTTCTTCTTTTTCCATGAGATTACATGCTGTGTTTTAGTACTATGAAAGTAATAGTGTTCATATATAATATATCTAGATTTTTGTAAGGTGTTTGACTTGTTAAACAGCATTTTGATTAAAAAAAGAAAATTTTAAAATTATTATGGTGTATATTAATTGGACTAACAAGTGGGTAGCTGATCAATCTCAAAATGTAATTGGAAATGGAGAATTGTTTTTGAACAAATATTTCCAATTCGGTTCAGCAGGAATCAGTTCTTCACTCAGTTATTTAACATCTTTATTGGTGACTTGGAAAAGCCCCCATCAAATTGTCTCTGATAAAGAGGGAGAGGTCACTAGGGGGATCTAGAATGCTTTATATACTGGACACCAGCAAATATGTTTTTCGTATGGAAAAAGGACTGGTACAAGGTGGCACAAGTTAGTAATATCTGTCCTGAAAAACAGTAAATCTGAAAAAGATTTGCATAGCGGATAATCTGCTGAATAGGAGATCATAGGGATGACCTGGTGACCAGAAGAGCCAAGGTGATTCTGGGATGCGTAGCCAAATGATTCTTGAGTAGGAATAGAGATGATATTTGAATTGGTGTGACTGATACCAGAATAGTGTCTCCAGTTCAGAAAGATGTTTATAAATTGGAAATTAGAAAGGGTTAAGGGAAGAACACAAGAATGATTAAAGGATTAGAAAACATGCCTTACAGAGAAGATACCTGCCAGCTAATAAGGATTTGATAATGGGCAATTCAATTTAGAAGAGAAGGGTACACACCATGTTCCTGTGTCTGGCAGTTGGAAATGGAGGCATTCAGACTGGAAATAGGGAAAAGTGTTTTTTACAGTGAGATTAATTTTTCATTGGAACAGTTTACTAAGTGTTGTGGTGGGTTAGCCATTGCTGACCATTTTAAAATCAAGATTATAGCCTTTACTAGTTAAGTCAGTTGATCCCAATGGTCTCTTTTGGCCTTAGAATCTGTGAACCACTATCTTTCCACTTGAAGTTGTACCTAGATAATATGCCCATTTAAGGAAAATGATCAGCCCCCAAAACCTCATTTTGTCAATATTGTAGGACTCGGAGGGATTCAGCTGGCATAGGAGGTTTTCCTTTTATTTCTGCCTGTCTGCCTGCTTACCTGTGCAAATGCTGATAGACTGCACCATGGCAAGTCTTTGCATCAGCAGGCCATGTTGTCTGCGGGATCACTATTTGACAATGTCACCCTGGAAGTCCTTCATCTCTGAGGGCCTCAGAATACTCAAGGACAGGGGTGAGCAAACTTGTTATGTTGTGACCCACTTTTCGTCCCTACAAGTAGCAGGGCCCCCCAACCTGTCTAATATAATCCAAACATGGAAATTTCGGTGATGTTCATGTCAGGGTTGGGAGAACCTTTTGGCACTTACTTTTTTTTTTTAATAAAACACGTAGAATGTAAAACTTTAATTGGTATATAAATGTGAATACACATACATAAAAACAGTATCATATCTCCACATTTTTAATGAGGTGGAGGAGCCTGAGACCAGCTGCTGATTGTGCTGCACCCCATTAGAAAATTTCATACCGCCTGGAGAGGGCCCATCTTTTACTCTGTGTACCCCTGCTCTGGCAAAGCAGCTCAGCAGATTTATTTAGAAAAATCATGATGGTCCCTCAAGTTCTTGGTTCTCCATATGGTCATACAAAAGATGGGGATTTCTGGGACTAGAACTGTTTTCAGTGCACTTCAAGTGACAGAGCTTCTGGTCCAGAAGTGATGTGATTCCAGGAGAGCTCACAGGCCTTCATTTCTTGGAGCTGTGGACTCTTGTTTGACTTCCCACCAATACCTATGCTCCTTGAGGTGTTGAGGAGGCTGAAGCAGGCTGCACGTATCATAATAGCCTCAGCTCGTGGTAGGGAGTTCTGATACTTGGACCTTGTGAGACTGTCCATTTGGACATGCTCACCTCTCCAGTTCTGCCTATCATCCTATCATCTCAAGACAATGGGCAGGTCTTTCATCCAGTCTTGGAGTCTACTTCTGACAGTGTGGTGGATGTTGGCTGGCTGATGCCTACTGAAAAGGATAGCTGTGAAGCTGTTCTGGATGGTCTGTGTCAAAGTGGAAAGTTTTCTCTGAGACAAACTTATGAAGGCAAATGGAACTGCTTCTTAGAGAACTTTAGAAACCTCTACCCAACTACAGTATTTTGGACTGGCTTTTCCTTAGCCAGAACTCTTTCATTGCTCAGTTAAGGTTCATCCTGCTGAAATTTTAGTAAATCATCCCCCAAGTGCAAAGAACCCCTTTCTCCATTGACTCAGAGTACAGTAGTGATGACAAGTTAGATGGCCCTGCCTTTTTGAGCTGTATGTACTATGTACCTCCTGTTTACTAACAAAGAAACTTTGCCAGAAATATCAGGTCCCATTTGACTTCAGCCCAAGTGGCCTCTGCAGCCTCCTTGAACAACATTCCACTGACTGAGATTTGTAGGGTAACTACTTGGCAATCAACCCATGTTTTACTGCTTACTGTGGCTGGGTTCAGGTTTGTATTTTAGATACAAGCTTTGGTAGGGCAGTCCTTCAGGTGAGGTTTAATTGGGATTTTTATACCTGCCTCCTAAAACAGGACAGTGTTTGCAAGTCACCACGATTTTGGACCTATGTGGACTTCTAGTGAAGCAGAGAGAATCATTACTTAAACTGCTGTAACTGTGGTTCTGTGAGGTGTGCTTTAATCATAGATTCTATGACCTGCCCTCCATCCCTGCTAATTCAGAGTCCCTACATTTGATATTTTTTATTATTGAAGGAAGCGAGAGGTAGCTGATGCTGCTCTGGCCCTGTTATCCTGGGCTGCAGTGGTCATGAGAGATGGTAGGGTGCATACCCAAAGGACACTGCTGTTTAGAATAATCCAATCTTGTGTGCCTGGACCACTACAGTGAAATCTGTACAGGCAACACATCTCTCAGAACCCAATATTTAAAAAAGGCTCTAGAGGAGACCCTGGCAATTATAGACCGATAAGTTTAACATCAGTACCAGGCAAATTAGTAGCAACACTAGTAAAGAATAAAATTGCAAGGCACGTAGAAGAGCACGAATTGTTGGGCAAAAGTCAGCATGGTTTCTGCAGAGGGAAGTCGTGTCTAACTGATCTATTAGAATTCTTTGAAGGGGTTAATAAACATGCGGACAAGGGGCACCCAGTGGACATAATATACCTAGATTTCCAGAAAGCCTTTGACACGGTCCCACACCAAAGGCTTTTATGTAAATTAGGCGGTCATGGGATAGGAGGAAAGATCCTTTCATGGAGCGGGAATTGGTTAAAAGACAGAAAACAAAGGGTGGGAATAAATGGTAAATTTTCACAATGGAGGAGGGTAACTAGTGGTGTTCCCCAGGGGTCAGTCCTGGGACCGATCCTTTTCAACTTGTTCATCAATGATCTAGAAAATGAGGTAAGCAGTGAGGTGGCAAAGTTTGCAGATGACACGAAGTTGTTCAGGACAGTCAAAACCAAAACAGATTGTGAAGAACTACAAAAAGATCTCAGCAAACTGAGTGATTGGGCAGCAAAATGGCAAATGAAATTTAATGTGGGTAAGTGTAAGGTAATGCATGTTGGAAAAAATAACCCAAATTACACGTACTACATGATGGGGTCAAATTTAGCTACGACAGATCAGGAAAGGGATCTTGGAGTTATAGTGGATAGTTCTCTGAAGACATCCACGCAGTGTGCAGCGGCAGTTAGTAAGGCAAATAGGATGTTAGGAATTATTAAAAAAGGGATCGATAATAAGACAAAAGATATCATACTTCCCCTATATAAAACTATGGTACGCCCACATCTTGAGTACTGCGTGCAGATGTGGTCTCCTCACCTCAAAAAAGATATATTGGCATTAGAAAAGGTTCAGAAAAGGGCAACTAAGATGATTAGGGGCTTGGAACGGGTCCCATATGGGGAGAGGCTAGAGAGACTGGGACTTTTCAGTTTGGAAAAGAGGCGATTGAGGGGTGATATGATAGAGGTATATAAAATCATGAATGGTGTGGAGAAAGTGAATATAGAAAAATTATTTACCTTTTCCCATAATACAAGAACTAGGGGACACCAGATGAAATTGATGGGTAGTAGGTTCAAAACTAATAAAAGGAAATTTTTCTTCACACAGAGCACAGTCAACCTGTGGAACTCCTTGCCCGAGGAGGCTGTGAAGGCCAGGACTCTATTAGGGTTTAAAAAAGAGCTTGATAAATTTTTGCAGGTTAGGTCCATAAATGGCTATTAGCCAGGGATAAAGTATGGTGCCCTAGCCTTCAGAACAAGGGCAGGAGATGGATGGCAGGAGATAAATCACTTGATCATTGTCTTCTGTTCTCCTTCTCTGGGGCACCTGGCATTGGCCACCGTCGGCAGATGGGATGCTGGGCTGGATGGACCTTGGGTCTGACCCAGTATGGCCATTCTTATGTTCTTATGTTCTTATAAATAATTGTTCTTTCTTAATATATATTAATCAAACAATAAGTACACCTCCTTATCTAGCTGAGAAGGAAATTTAATTGAAATTTGTGAGGCATTGGGATCCTTAATTTTCTGCTTTGTAAGACTACCGCACCTATGAGCACCTTTCAGGAATATTAAGGTGTAAGAGGAAATATTGTGACATAATTTCTTCCACAAAATAAAAAAAAATATATAGTGACATTTAGTAAACTTTTGTTTTGTTCGTGTTTAGGTAAGGTGTGGAGAGTTTGTTTTTAAAAGGGACCCATATGAAATTTGTGGAAACATAGCAAAACTGTGAAGGAAGCTTTTAGAAGTGGAGAGATCTATTAATAGAGCTAATTTTAACGTGTCTCTTTACTAACTACTCTAACTTTATGCTTTATCAAGTGTGCAAAGTAAACTGAATTGACGGTAGAAAATTTTTGAGAAGACCCAGCTGATCAGATTTAACTGTTTGTCCCATCTGATTTTTACTTTTCAGTTTTCGTACAAAAGTCTGATTACAGAAATTAAACTTCATAATATTGTTGACAATCAAGTGAATTGCTGCTGCACGTTTCAGATTTTTACAGAAGTGTTTTCTTAGTATTTTACGGAATACTTTCAGCTATGTCATATATCTCTGAAGGGATATTTCACCTTCCCAGCAGTGTGTAAATTTCATATATATATATATATATATATATATATATATATATATATATTTATTTATTTATATTTATGGGCAGTAGTAGTATTTGGTCCAGTGATTAGACTAAACTGATATACAATCCAGGATCCATGGAGTTCAGTATATAATTTCAGAAAGCTTCTCATATCCTAACACTGCTATGAAATGTTCTCTATTACTATATACATGTATGATAATTACATAAAATGAAAAATCATATTAGAAGAGTCAGTATGATCTAACACTATCTCTCTCAGTACATTTACCAGTGGAGCTGGTATAGTAATATGCATCAAATATATAAGCTAAGCTACTTCACTGTTGTAAATATTGACATTTTAGCTTTTATAATTCTGGGTTGCCTAATAACTCATAGGATTCATATTGCAGCTAAGTAGGTAGTTATGTCTACTGCTTGTTCAACTGATTAATTAAAATGTGGGAGAATTCAGTGTTTTTTACCAGAATAATTGATTCCTAAATAATTAAGATTACCAATTCTTGAATTATGTGTACTGGCATTGGCAACATAAACCACTGCTTACATTCCCCGTCAGTTAATAATTGTAACACACCTTAGTGGTTCTTAAGTGCACAGTACTTGAGGGTTAATGTAAAATAATTTGAAGAATCCTGTAGAGTACAATTGGTCCATTCCTTATTATTTTTTATGCAATCAGGCCTTTTTAAAAGATCTGGGTACTATTCTGATTGAGGAACTAACTTTTTTTTGTGTGTTGGTTTTGGTACATTAATTTTACACTCTTGATTTGTGATGGTGAATATGCAGAATGTCTAAGTATAAACTATTTATCATACTTCATAACATATCACTGTTCAAAAGCCTTTTATAGGAGGAAGGATAGCTCTGACTCCATTCACTGCATTGTCTGTCAGCATTTTATTTAGCTATAGCAGTATATGACACAGCATTTCTGTACATGAAAACATGTGTTCTACAGCTGTTGAGAATGCTGTATAAGGAAAAGTCAGAGTTTGAATGTAAAAGTCTCTTGTTGGTTCCAGAATCTTTGCAGATATTATGAATTTTTGAACTTTTTTCCTTACTAAAGTTGGAATTTTGTTTATCTCATCTGTTTTGTGACTCTATTAATTTTATTAACTTTTTAAGTGGGTATTTAATAATGCTATCTTTATGTACATTTTGCTCAAGTGCGATAAATGTTCTGACCAGCAGACTGATATAAATCGATTATTGGACAAATCCACTGTTTAAAAAAAAAAATACAAACCATTAATAATACTAGAGCAGAATTCAGCAAAGATATTAAGTTGAATCTGAAGTATCTATTAAAAAGTGAATTAGAATGGCTGTGTTAAAACTTAAGTATTAGTTATTTTTAGAAACTTTGTGTTGAAATTCTTACATAGTAAAAATGCCGTTGTGGGATTTTGTTTGCCTCTCAGTCACTGTCAGATTTATTCTTTTATATAGACTTTTTAAGGCATTCTTACCAATTCTCACTGAGATCTAAGGTCTGGTCTCCACGACACAGTTTTATTGACAAAAATCAGTTTTCTCTGACAACAGGAAGGTGTAGACGCTAAAATGGTCCTCTCATTGCTGTAACTCCCCAGCTGTGCTAATAAAATGAAATCACCTTGACCAGAGGCATAAGGGGTTTTGAGACGGATGCCTCATCTACACTACAAGATAAATTCAAATTTAAGACAGTTAGCTTGATATTATCACATGACTGTGTCTCAACTGTATATATCATTAGTTCAATTTAGGGAGCACTAATATCGATATCACAATATTGTCAGTACCTGCTGGATATAGTGTGAAGCTCGAATTCAAAAGTTGCATTAAAGGCCCGTGTGGAAGCGTTACGTCTTAAAATTGAATTTATTAGCCTCCAGAGGTGTCCCAAATGTAACCTACAGTGTCTCTCACTGCTCCGCTATGGCCACTGCTCTCCAGGTGTGCACGAATTAGGTAACAGGAAGACATGTTAATTTCAATTTGGGACCAGGAAACTTGTGGCTGTGGGCTCATGTTTGTATGAGAACCTGAGAAATATCTGTCTTTGCTATTAGTGCTGTGAGCACATCTATCCATTACAAATAGCCCCAGCATGGAGTTTGTGGTACTGTCTCTGCACTCGTTTTTTTCCATGCTGCCTGGTGCTAGCTACTGCCCCACCATACCACGTTGCAGCAAGGCTGTTGTGGGGGGTCATGCTTGCATAAGAGGCAGAGAAACTTCTCAGTGGTTTACGTTTGTAGGTGAACCCTCCCCCACAGGCGCCACACAGTCGGGGTCTTTTGCACACTCAGCCACATCACGTGGGTAGCCCTGACCCAATAAAAGGATATGCCTCCCGTTCAGTGCTGACCATGCTGCCAGACAACACCGTGCTCTGGCTTGCATGCAGTTAGGGCTCCAAAGGAAGGAAAGAATTTCGGGTCCCAGGAGCCACCAGGGGACTCCCTCCCCTCTCCCCCCCCATGCACCAGCAATGGACCCATGCAGCTTGCTGCTGCTGGTGAGGGTGGTCTCCTTGGCAGCTAAGATGTTTGGGCCCTTTGTGCTGCCGGGTGGAAGTTTCCCCCGCAGGCTAAGATATTTGGGGGGGACTTTTTTCATAGCCTTTTCCATCCTCTTTCTTCTAACTTTGCACCCCTTCACACACAGAAGAGTGGGGTGGAGGACCAGTTGAGAATACAGTCTGTCCCTGTGTTATTTTCAGGCATCAGATGCAATCATGGGAGTGGGGACAGTCAGTGGATGGCCAGCTGAGAATGCAAACAGTACACAATCTTTATAATGTACAGGGAAGCCAAATACCCTCCCCTCAGCACCTCTTTCAAGCTTTTCAGGGATCGGATGCCATCACAGGAGGGGGGACAGCCAGTGGATGGCCCATTGAGAAGACACGCACTTGATGTTTCTTATGAAATCCTTGATAATTCAGTCACAAGAGAGAGGTTTCTGTTAACTTTGCCATCTCTTTGGATGCCCTACTTTTCCTTACTTCTGACAGGAAAAATGGACATTTGCTTAACATGGGAGGGGAGTAAGGAAAACACAACAAGGGAAGGTGATGTCCAGAGACGAGCGAGCATACCCAAAATGCTACAGGGATGAAAGAACTCTGGGATAGGTTCCCACAATGCACTACTACAACAGTCGATGTTTGTCAGTTGAGTGTGGCAGCAATAAGTTGACTTTGTGAGGAGCACATGAGGAGCTGAAGATAGTCAATATCAAATTTATAAATTCAAGAATTAAAAAAAGATATTAATAAATTTGATTTTATCTTGTAGTGTAGATGCAACCATAGTGTTACTCAATGTCAGAGTAGACAAAATTCTTGTGTAAGTTGTGCTAATTTGCCATCAGAAGCTGTTCTACAATGGCCATTGTGATCATTTTGATAAGTAGTTTGAACTCCACTGATCAGGTACGTACGAATGTGCCTCTCCCCTGTTTAAAGGCCAAGGAATTTTTCTGAGAGTCCGCTTCGCTTGGCTGGCATGAACAGTGTTCATAACATCTTCTCAGCTGATTGTGCTGGTTTTCTGCAGCAAATGCACTCCTTCCTGGAGCACATTGAAGCTATTAGATCAGCTGAATCTGTAAGGACAGGAAGCTGTGCAATTTCAGCTTTGATCCAGCCATAGGAACTTTTATATCTATGGGCAGATTGCTTGTGGCATGCAGGAGGAGAGACATAAAGGGAGACACGGCAGTGCTGTGCTAAGATCAAGGATCTCAGGCCCAACCATTGCTTTGACAAAGATATAGCACACATACCAGGAGCTGTGTCATCTTTGATAGTTATGCCACTTCTAAGACCCCCACGGATACTGTAAGCATGGGAGGATAGAGCTAGCAACCATTTAGCATCAATCCACAGGATGAAGTGGATGAGGAAGTAGAAATGGAGGAGGATGTGAGACATGCAACAGAGTCATCCAATGGCATTGCAAGCTAGGTATTCGAGAAGGATCCAGACAGTCCTAACATTTTGTCTCTGGCACACCTCAACTAGGAGAGGCAACCTCTAATAAGCACGTATTTTGCTTTGATAATGCACAGTGATAAAGCAGTCTCATTTATTTTGTGATAGAGTAGAAGGAGGGGTAAGGAATAGAAATTAACAAAGCCTGTGCAGTTACACAGTGGAGGCCTACAGGAAAAAATTATTAATGTGCACCAGGATATCCTGGGAACCCTCCACAGAGATCTCTAGTAACTTTAATTCAGGTACTCTGTAATCCTCGGCCAAAGTTTTCTTGGCAGAGCAACCTCGTTTCTCCCCACAGCTTCAGGAAACTTTTTGCCATGACAGCTAGCAGTCGTTTCTATAGGGACTAAAGAGGTACACAGGTGAGCCAACCTAGTCTGAAGCCTCAGAAATTCAGGAGATGCATCCTTGTCTCTTGGATTACCCTTAGGAATGAGATATTGACTTCAGTTATCCATACCCTGTGGAAAAGGGTGTCGGTATTTAAAATACTCTGTGGCCGTTTCTACACAGGCCACTTCCTTCGGAAGTGGCATGCTAATACAGGGAGCAAAATATGCTAATGAGGTGCATATGCAAATTCCCTGCACCTCATTAGCATAATGTCACGTGATTTGGGGTCCAGAAGGCTGTTCTTCCGGACTCCAAAACGCGGTGTAGAAGCGTAGCCCTGGGGCGGGGGAGCTTCTGGAAGGACAGTCCTACTTCCGGAGGCCCCTTCTTTCCAAATATTTTTGGGAAGAAGGGCCTTCGGAAGGATTTCCTTCCGGGAGGCACCCCCCCTCCCCCAGGGGCCCGCTGCTACACGGCGTTTTGGAGTCCGAAAGAACGGTCTTCCAGACTCCAAATCACATGACGTTATGCTAATGAGGCACGGGGAATTTGCATCCATATCACATTAGCATCTTTCACTCTGTGTATTAGCATGCCACTTCCAAAAGAAGTGGCCTGTGTAGAAACGGCCTAAGTGTGTATAATCATCTTCACAAACCACCCGAGTCCTTTGTCCCTTCTTGCTCAGAGAGGGCAGGAGCACAGTTTGCAGGGGTTGTTCAGAAACCACATGAAACAAAGTTGGAAGCCTATAGAAGGATCTTCATATAGAGATGGTGAACATGTTCCCAGGATCCACTGTGATCCAGTCATAGCTCTCCCAGTGGCAGAGGGTGGCAAGCTGCACAGTGGGATAGCAGTCCACAATACAATGCTCTTTGTGGATGCAAGAGCACTAAGTGCAGGCTCACTCTGCATTGTGTGGGCATGCACAACCTTAATTAAAATGGCTTATGATCATCGATATAACTTGTCAGTTTAACGCCGTAGTGTATATAAGAACAGCCATACTGGGTCAGACCAAAGGTCAATCCAGCCCAGTGGCCAGTGCCAGGTGCCCCGGGGGGGGGGCGGGGGGGCAGGACCAAAGACAATGATCAAGCAATTTGTCTCCTGCCATCCATCTCCAGCCTCTGACAATCAAAGGCCAGGAACACCATTCCTACCCTTGGCTAACAGCCTTTTATGGACCTAACCTCCATGAATTTATCTAGCTCTCTTTTAAATTCTGGTACAGTCCTAGCCTTCACAGTCTCTTCTGGCAAGGAGTTGCACAGGTTAACTATGCTCTGTGTGAAGAACTTTCTTTTATTAGTTTTAAGCCTGCTACCCATTAATTTCTTTTGGTGTTCTCTAGTTCTTGTATTATGGGCACAAGTAAATAACTTTTCCTTATTTACCCTCTCCACACCTGTCATAATTTTATATACCTGTATCATGTCCCCTCTCAGCCTCCTCTTTTCGAAACTGAGAAGTCCCAATCTTTTTAGTCTCTTCTCATACAGGATCTGTTCCAAGACTCTAATCATTCTAGTTGCCCTTTTCTGAACCTTTTCAAGTGCCAGGATATCTTTTTTTAGGCGAGGAGACCACATCTGTACATAGTATTCAAGATGTGGGCATACCATAGATTTACATAGGGGCAGTAAGATACTCCTTGCCTTATTTTCTATCCCGTTTTTAATAATATCTAACATCCTATTTGCCTTTTTGACTGCCTTGGAACACTGCGTGGTGTTTTCAAGGAACCATCCACAATAACTCCAAGATCTCTTTCCAGATTAGTTATAGCTAAATTAGCCCCCACCCTATTGTAAGTATAGTTGGGGTTATTTTTTTCCAATGTGCATTACCTTACACTTATCCACATTAAATTTCATTTGCCATTTTGTTGCCCGGTCACTCAGTTTGATGAGATCTTTTTGAAGTTCTTCACTGTCTGCCTTTGTCTTGACTATCTTGAACAGTTTAGCGTCATCTGCAACTCTGCCACCTCACTGCTCACCCCTTCTCCAGATGATTTAGGAATAAATTGAACAGGATGGGTCCTAGGACTGACCCTTGGGGAACACCATTAGTTACCCCTCTCCATTCGGAAAATTTATCATTTATGCCTACTCTCTGTTTCCTGTCTTTTAACCAGTTCTCAATCCATGAAAGGACCTTCCCTTTTATCCCATGACAACTTAATTTACATAAGAGCCTTTGAAGTACCTTGTCAAAGGCTTTCTGGAAATCCAGGTGTACTATATCCACTGGATCTCCCCTGTCTGCACGTTTGTTAATCCCTTCAAAGAACTCTAACAAATTAGTAAGACATGATTTCCCTCTGCAGAAACCATGTTGACTTTTGCCTATCAAACTATGTCCTTCTACGTGCCTGATAATTTTATTCTTTACTATTGTTTCAACTAGTTTGCCCAGAACTGAGGTTAAATTTACCAGTCTGTAATTGCCAGGGTCACCGCTAGAGCCCCTTTTAAATATTGGTGTCACATTAGCTATCTTCCAGTCATTAGGTACAGAAGCTGGTCCAAAGGACAGGTTACAAACTAGTGTTAATAGCTCTGCAATTTCCCATTTGAGTTCTTTCAGGGCCCTTGGATGAACGCCGTCTGCTCCCGGTGATTTGTTAACATTAAGTTTATCTATTTGTTCCAAAACCACCTCTAATGACAGTTCAATCTGGGACAGTTCCTTAGTTTCATTTCCCACAAAAACTGGTGCAGGTTTGGGAATCTCCCCAACATCCTCAGCTGTGAAGACTGAAGCAAAGAAATCATCTAGTCTCTCACCAATGACTTTATCGTCCTTGATTGCTCCTTTTGTATTTGTATCGTCTAGGGGACCCACTGGTTTTTTAGCAGGCTTCCTGCTTCTAATGTATTTAAAAAACATTTTGTTATTACTTTTTGAGCTTTTGGTTAGCTGTTCATCAAAATACTTTTTGGCTTTTCTTATTGTAGTTTTACATTTAATTTGGTAGTGTTCATGTTCCTTTCTATTTACTTCACTAGGATTTGCCTTTCTCCTTTTGAAAGATGCCCTTTTATCCCTCACTGCTTGTTTTTATCGCTCACGGCTTGTTTTCATGTAGAAATGGCCTGAGTCACGTTAGCTTGTTCTCTTTATGCACTGGGTATGTCTACACGGGAGGTTTTTTCTGGCAAAAGTGGGCTTTTGTCAGAAAAACCTGCAGAGCATCTACACGCAGTCTGGCTATTCTCTATTGACAGTGGATTGCTCTTTCAGTCTGATTTTATGTGTAGATGCGATTTATTGACAGAAGTTTTGCCGGGAAATCCCTTCCCACAGTCACTTCTGTCTGAAGGGATTTGTCATGTAGAGAGAGCCCATGACTTATAGAATCTGCAGGCCAAATTACTACCTCAGTTGTACCTGAGTTCCACTGACTGCTACTATGATGGGAAAGTGTAATGTAAAGTGAAGGAGGTTTTTAGAGGTGTACTATGTGTATAATTTGTGGGAAGTTTCCCAGAGAGTTTTATATTCCTGTTGAATGATGAAAAAATAACATACTTAGCATTTCAAATCTGATGTGAATAGTATTTGCTTATTTTTAATATAACCCTTGTGAATGGAGCAAGTTTGAATTCAAATCATCGAGCTGAAATAATCATGGAAGACCACAGTGCCAAAATCGCTTTCAGAATGGAATCAAGCTTTTACAAGTACATGCCAGTATGATATCAGTGGCTTGAAAATAGGAGTACAAATGTAATTTTAATTATTTGTCAATTTTTTGATAAGTTGTCATTAAAAAATTTGAGGATAGCATTTAAGTAGGATAAATCCCTTCCTGAAATTCTGTGGTTCCTGATGTGATGCTTTTTAACTTTGTCTGGAATGTGAATTACCTCTCCACGTATATTGCATATTAGGAAAAATGTAAATGTGTATACCTCGTTCTTTGGTTAACTTGATTTTGGTAGGTTAGATTGAGATAGTTGAAAATTGTGAAGGCTTTAAAATGTTACATATATTTATAAATTGGGATTTAGTAAGTTTACTTTCCATATAGTCTAACCTAGGTAGAATAGAATTTCAAACTTAAACAATTTCCTCATAACATTCAGGCATGTGTTTAATATACCTGGAAAGGATATGAAATATTCAAGCTTTTTATTAAGCTAAATACTAAATGAGTTAATGATTTATTTATATATAGACTCGCCATTGTTCATATATACTAGATAAGGGCTATTTTATTTGCACAACTATGAACTATTATTAGCTGATGAGTTTCACTTTGAATACAAATAAATTACAAGATCTTTCAGGACACTTACAAATGTACAAAAATCATTAATTTGTATTATGCAGCTTGATTTATTTTCATGGCCACGTAAATTAGCTGCTTTTCTCCTAAAATATGAATTGTGTCTAAGCCATTTTGTCAGTGTGCCTGCATGAGAGAGAAAAGGTCTTGATATAATATGTGGCAATTCCATCAGTGCTTGGCTTCTGCATTTTTTTCTTCTCAACTGATCTGTTTTCCTTGGAGTTTTCCACACTATAAAATAAACCTCCATGATAACTTCGTAATGTTTAGAGCCCTGCTTACATAGAGCCTCTTAAATAGTTTTTCTTCATTCTTTAAACTTCAGCAAAAGCGCCTTGTTTGTAAAGCATAGTCTGTTTTTCTTCAGTAAATCATTGGTTTGAAATTCTGCTACTGCAGATGTAATGCTGGTCTCCTTTTTACATTAGATTCTCTTAAGCGTTAGCAGAAGTTATTGATGGAAGAACTGTAATTGTTTTAGATATGACCTGGACTTTCAGATCATAGTTTTCAGAAAATCTCATGGAAAATTTGTGAAAATCAGGATTGTCAAAATTTCTAATACAAGTATTCTGTATTACATTGACGTAGAGACTTGCATCCCAAATTACAAAACATTTTTCAAACTTGCATGCAGAGGATTTATTTCATTCACTGCTGATACCTCTGGGGTACACCATTACATGTAACTAGCAGAGAAATTTTGACTCGAGTTGTGGTAATACAGGAGCTTGCTCCACATTTGACCCTCGTTTCCCCTCCTAAAAACACCATAAATGTGTGTGCAAGTTACCGTGCCAGTCCGTATGTGGATACCTCTGTCTTCCTGTGCACTGCTCCTCCCTGCTTCACTTCTCTGGTGTTAGTAATGCATTCTTCCTGCCCTCCATTGGGAGGCTGTGTATATTCTGGCTTTTTCTTTCTCATGTACTTCAGGCCTATGAGGAGGGAATTTCAGACTAAAGCCTTTGTCTGTCATTTGTACAACTTCCTGAAACAACTGAACTAAATATTGCTGAGGCCATGCCCATTTTAATTTGTGAGAGCTGCCAAGATCAAAGCCTGAGGTAGTGTGATTGAAAATCTTGCTAATTTTCTAGTTGCTGATATCCCATTTGTAAACTTCACTGTTCCGTTATAGGACATGGGTGTCAGGCAGAAGACCTAATTCAGTTTACCCACAGATTTTTGTTGCTGCGTATCTGTCTGCTTTCAGCTCTTCTTTTTCCTTAGTTCTAGAGCAAATTGCAGAAGGTTCCTGCTCTATAATTTCTCTCCTTTTTTTTTTTTTCAGTTAGAGATGAATACTGCCGAAGGGGTAAAAATTCTCACTTGTAGAGAACCATTTCAACACACAATTATTAAATATATTTGTCTCATGGTTCCAGAGATGCATGTGAATGGCCGTGTCTACACGTGCCCCAAACTTCGAAATGGCCATTTGCGTGGCCATTTCGAAGTTTGGGGCACGTGTAGACGTAGCCAATGTGGCACAAAAACACTGTTAAACTAGTACCCTTAGCCTCAAAGTGTAGTACATGCTGAACCTCTCTAGTTCAGTACACACTCATCCAGCAATATCCATAACACGGCATGATTTTTGTTAGCTGGATGACCACTTATGAGTGTGACCAAGGTTTCTGTGGTCCCATAAAGTTTTGTTTCCAGCCACCAGTCCTGGCTGTCAGTGTTCTGTGCTGTAGTTTGGCTCTAATTTACCCCTAAATATCTTCTAAGAGCCCAGTAAGCAGTTGAAGTGTTGGTAATGCTGCTAGACAATATTGACCTCCTGTGGTCCTGCAAATTCTCTTGTTTGGCACCAGTCAGATCCTGAGGGTGCCAGACTAGAGAGGTTCAACCTGTATTGAAGTCTTTGTCAGCAGACAGAACCTTCAGATGTGACAACATTGATTGTTTGCTCTGACCTTACTGCATTTGTTCTGGCCGAATGTGATTCACTAGTTGCAAAACCTTGTGGAAGCGAGAGTTCAGACAGGGCCTATTGCTCAACCTTTCTTGCAAGGGGAATCCTGCATGATACCATTTCCAAGGCTTCAGCTACTGCTGTTCATCCTCTGAAAGCTATTTTTTGTTCTTCATTTAGGAATAGCTCTGATAATGAGAAGGACAGAGAGCCTGATAAAGGGATCACTTTTTTTTATTGAGGAAAGGGCTGTATTGTGCTGCTGCAGTGGCTCAAGTTTCCACAGACTATCAAGAATGAGGAGATTATTTTTTCCAAGCCTGGACAGGGCCAGAAGAGCCGTTTTCTTCTGGATGATATTTAGCAGAGGACTTTCTCTTCTTTCTTTGTAAAGCTTGCAGAGTTTCTCTTAAAGTTGGGCACTTCATCTTTGAGTGAGTGAGTGAGTCGGCAGTAAATGTCGTCATACCTGGCCAGTCAAATCATTAAGGTGTATATATTGGCTGTTGCTAGGGCAGTGTTCAGATCCACAGTTTCTAGAGCTTGACTTCCTGCTGTGACAAATCCATCCCTCCCTGTGAAAATAGCTCTGAGGTTTCCTTGGAAGGAAAGAGAACGAGCACAGTCTTCGGTGTGTCTAATATTTCTGCCTGCAGAGGTGGAAAAAATACCCAAAAGTTACTTGACTAAAGGTACAGCTGCATGGGGGGGGGCAATGTGTTTAAATACAAGTCACCATTGTCCCTCTTGAAAACTACTTGAGTAATAGTACACGTGTGCATGTGCACACCCACAGCACATCTTGATAGTACTCAAGTATCCAGAATTGAAGGCAGCTGCGTTTTTACCCAGTAACTTTTTGGGTACTTTTTCCACCTCTGTCTGCTTAGTTAGCCATTCCAATTCATGACAAATATGCAGTGCAGCCCCTATTTAAATGACTTTGTGTATTTAGAGCAGTGTTTCTCAATTTTATTTGGCCACAGAACCCTTTTAAACTTGAAAGAATTTTGCAGAACTCTTATTTCCTGGCTCCACCCCCAGGCTTACCCCTCTCAGCCCCAAACTCAGCCTCCAGGACTAACCCATCTGTGCCGCTGGCTGGGAAGCCTACGCCAGCTGGCCACATGCACCAAGTAGAAGGAAGGCTAGTGTGGAGGTGTTCTGCTGGCGGGGCAAGCCAAGCCATGCCATGCCCACCAGAGGGCTTTGGCTGCTGAGTTAGCAGGGTGAGTGAGGGGCTCTCTGCGGCTCCCTGCCCTGCTGCCATTGAAATGATGGAAATAAGTTCAGCTGGTTTAACAGCCGAATCCCTTCCACCGCCCTGCTGGCCATTAAACCAATTACATTTAGTTCTACTGTTTCAGCAGTGGCAGGACAGTGAGATGCAGAGGAATTAGTTACTGTAGTGGAATTTTCTCACAGAACCCTTATTTTCACTTTGCAGAACCCCAGGGTTCTGCAGAACACCATTTGGGAAAAACTGGTTTAGACATATCTTAAGAAGGCAGGCCCAGATGATTAAGTATCATTAGGATCTGTCCTATAGTCTCTAGCTCTTGAAGTGAATCCATCTCTTGCAACTTCACTTGGTTCAGGTAGCAGTCCATTCCAGAGCTGTCCATCCTTGTTGATCCTGCGTACTGAGCTGAAAACCAGAAACTTAAATAATTCTCTCTACACCCCAGGCAAGTTGGCTTCTGCCCTCAGCTTCCACCTGAAAAATGTAGGTGATCCCTTATCTCCAAGTACTGTAAGAGATTTTATATTTGTAAAACCTTTTAAAAGCACTATATGAAAGCTAATTATTATTATATCATGCTGACTGGGCAGGAGAAGTTCAGCTCAGTTCATTCAACATTTTACTCCATTGCTGGCTGTCCTGCAAGAACTTTAGATACACTTTCCATACTGTTAATTTTTAATGATACATCTGATTTTTCCAGCCAGCCGCATGTAATAGGGAAAACCCTCCTTGATGTCAGTCTCTTGAAGCAGAGTCTATAAAGTGGTGTATGGCCCCAGTCATTCCTTTTGTCTGTTTTAAGAGCACTGAGCTTCCATGACCCCAATTCATCTGAGAGTATTACATGTGAAGGTAAATTGTAATGGTATGTGCACATCTCTGAGTGTGTGAGATGATGCATGAGCCAGAAAGAACCCAGCTTGATTTTTGCAGGACTAACAGTTGAAGGAATAACATCTTTATACTTGTAGAGCGAATTCAACATATAAATAAGTGACTCGAACACTGGGCTCCATTATAAGTCACATGATAGTGTTGCACCTTAATACATTTGTAAGGTGTTCCAGGATTATGTCAGGGTTACATTCTTGAAAAGTGTGATGGATACTGTGGAATTTTGCCTGATTAAAAAAAATAATGCCTATTTCTGCCCCTCCTCTGAGCATGCCTGTGCCTTCCCTTGTCTCCCAACCCCTCCTGAATGTGGTGTTGCGGGGAGGGGGAACGACATCCACAGATAAATCATGTAAAAGATGAAGCAACAGATATATGGATGAGAGAGCACATGGATCAGGATATGTTTCCAATTTGATGAGTGATGTATTCGAGAACGACAGGTAAGGGGGAGACATGTAATTCCCTGTAATTAGTTTAAAAAAAAAACCAGAGTATCAAATGACTAAAACTGAGTAGTATGTATTTGTCGTTTTCCCAATAGTAATTTTCAGGGTTAGTGTATGTATAATTTTACTATTTAAATGTAATTACTATGTGGAAAAACATGTTTTGCTGAAAACTACCTCTGATTTCTATTAAATATTAGGCTTTGCCTTGTTAATGACAAAATTGTTTTAGTGGCACATAAATTATGTAAATTTGAACCGTTTCTTATGAGGAAAAATGTGCAGTGGTTCCTAAGGTCAAAGAAAATTTTCTTTGCCTCAAAGAACCTGAATTAGACTGGAATATTACCTTAATACAATTGTCTATTATTTATGCCAGGCAAATTGATTCTTGTCCGTATTTTATTGTTTTGTTTCCTTCTAAATGTTTCAAGTGTTCTCTCCCTCAACACTCTAACTGCTGCCTCCCAGCAAAGAACTGACTCTCCAAAGAACTGCAAGATGTAGGGAACAGCTGCTTTCCCCAGTGTCAGGTGCCACTGCTTGACTAGTTAGAAAAAGAGGCTGATTTATGGAGTGATTAGTTTCCTCTATCCCAAAGTCTGGATGAGTCATTTCTGCTCAGAGGCTTGTGCTCATTTTCTCAGGGTCTGAGTTCATACTTCCTTAACTTCATGTGTCCTGCTATTACAAGGAACAGTTACCCGGAGGAATCCTTTGTAGGGTGCAGTTTGTGCCCTCACAGGCACAGCTTAAAAGAATAAAGTATTTTATTTTCCTGGTGCTGAGTTACGTTTATTTCAGTTGCTTCCCTGGTTTTCAGCATCACTAACATTTTTGGTATTTCTGAACTATTAATTTTCCATCATTTGCGAGCCCCTGGAAGGCTTTTCTCCTTTTTATCGGTTAAGGGAAAGATGCACGCACAGTCATCTGAGGTATAACAGGGCCATTGCAGGAAAGGCAGGAAAGTAAATTAGTTTAGGAGCTTTGTAGATATCTGGGTTTGGGAGCAAATAGAACTAGAAAACACATTAAGAAAGGATAATATGATATGTAGGTGTGAGGACAAGAGTAAATAAAGAGGCAGGGGGTGAGTATCTCAATAGTCAAGGGATAGGGCTTATTAATTCCTGTCTCTGGCTCTCTCTTATGATCTGGTAACTGGTAATTTTCTCTTCTTGTTTCTGCCTTATTTAGTGGTGTTCCTGGGAAGGAATCTGAGTGTATTGGAAAGTGTTTCTGGGTATGTACTGTGACCCAGCCTCAATGGCTGTTTCCATTCACTTGAGTTGAATCCCATTCACTCAAAATTAGTAGTTTTGCCACTGATGTCCATGTACCAGTCTGTCATCAGTCTATGAGCTTCTCAGGCCAGGAGCTTCTCTTTTTGAGGTCTGGAAAGTGTTTAGCACCTTGCGGACACTACCAGAAAAGAGGACGTGAACTGAATGGTTTAGAAACCTGACATAAATGTGATAAAAATAACATTATCTCCTACCCTTTATATACCATGCCCTTGCCTACTACAATTTTTGAAGTTGTCCCTGTGCTTAATAGTCTAGTGCACAATTAAAGAATATTTTGTCTGTGTAATAAACAGATAAAATGTTTGAGACCTGTACAGAGAAAAATAAGAATGAACAAAAGCAAAAAACTCCATAGATACACCAGAATCCTAGTAATATCTTCCCCCATCCCTGCACCAACCTCAGGATTACACAGAATCAACTTGTACTCAATTGTAATCCATCTTCTTCGGTAAAAGATAGTTTTCAGTAATTCCACACAGACACACACACACTGCTCTTGCTAATGTTTGCTCCATACAGAGGAAGCTATATTTCTCATACTTAATCCTTTTAAGAGCAAGCAACCTCTTTAGTTCAGTGCCACAGCTTTTGAAAAAGTGAATGACTATGAGGGTCATGAAATGAATTGTGTAAGAGTAGGCATGAAATCAGATCTCCTAAAATCACATGCCACACTTGCAGACTAAGGTGATGATCTATAGTACAATGATTTCCAACCTTTTCAGTGCACAACACATTTCAATGAGACAAGCACTTCCATGGCACACCCACTTTTTTCCAACGGAATTGATTGCTCATAAATGTCACATTTACTTATATTTATTATGTTTACAGTCTTAGAGAGGTTTACAACATAGCAGTGCTGTGCTAAACAAGGATCAAATGGGATGTTGAGTAATCAAGTAACCGCTGAAATGTTCAACTGTGTGAGAGTGGAAAAGGTGGATGGCTCCAGAAAGCAGGCTCGCCTTCCTGCCAACCCATTGCAACTGGGATATAGCATTTAAACTGCATCCCAGCTCCAACAGACTCTGCTGTGGCAAAGGGGAGGGAGGGACTCCCTGCCAGCCCATTTGGCTAGGAAGCAGTATCTCAGCTGCGTTCTGTGAATGGGCTCCTGAAGATGGGCTCTCTGAAAAGAGCCACGGTGAGGGGAAATAGATAAAATTTCACAGCATAGTTGGAGTGTTCTCATGGCACAAGTGTGTGTCACGGCACACTGGCTGCAAACCAGTACCACAGAATGATGACAAGAAGAAAATAAGTGGAAATGGCCTATAGTCCCTGTACAGACTCTTACCATCTCAGATTCTCTGTGGTAGATCTGACAAAATATGCTATGATACCATTCTGAGGTGACTGCTGCACATCTTCATTTGGGAGAACTGACAAGCTGTGGGAGCTGCCTAGAAAGTGCCAGAGGTGAAGTTATAAGAGGTTATGTGATCCCCATCATATCTGTTCCTGCTTTCCTATTTGCTGTGAACTTAGGATCCTTTATTTTGTGAGGGCATGTAAAACTTCTCTTGGTTTTCACCAAAAGCTGCTATAAATGAGTTGTTCTAGTTAAACGTCTTTAGGTATGTTTCTCTGCTGTAGGGTGTCCGTTATTCAGATCATCTCTGATCTGGGGGTTGTACCAGATGCAAAAGAACTGAAGAGAGGTTTTAGGCAATGTGCTCTGTTCTCCATATTCCTAGACTCAGTGTACATTATGAGATGCTTGAAGTAGATCAGGGAGGGCCATTAGTAGGCTTGCTGACTGCCGCAGGCCCTCTAAAGCATCACCACAGGCAGTGCACTTCAAGCACTGTTATAGGGGTGGCAGGCAGGGGTTGCGGGACTAGACCAGCGTTGTCCGCCCCCACGCCCACCTTGCTCAAGGGCTTTTCAGTTCTGTCGATCCACTTGACCATTCCCTAGATAGTTCTATTTTCTCGGCCTTCACGTGCCTTGCTCTGAGGGACGTAGCCAGTGCCCTATGAATCAGACCCGTAGGCCAGTGTAACTGACAGTCATTACACTACAGCTGGTTGTACTCGCAGCCTGGGCAGACAGACACATGCTAGCTCTGTTCAAGCTAGTGCACTAAAAATAAGTGTAGAATGTGGCTTGGGCCTGGTCGCCTGGTTATGGAGCTATCTGAGCTGGCAGCCATGTACTTGACTTGGGAGGCTAACTTGTGTGGCTGTTCATTAAAACTAGAAAACTGATACTTGTACAAATCTTGCACCTTATCGTTGAAAAAGATGTAACATCAACATCCTAATTAAAAATGCATTGTGAGAAGAATGTGAACAACCAGTGAATCTAGGTATTTTATTACAATTTATCTGGTACTGATATGACAAGATGTATAGTGATCTGATTTCAGATGACATTCTCATTTTCCAGTAGTAACTTGCTTCAATTAATACATTTAATGTATCAGTACTCTACCACTTAAAATATCTGAAGGATTTGGGGTTTCTGCCACAATACTTGCTACTTGATTTGTTTGTGTGTTGCTGCGTTACTGTACTGATAACCCTAAATATCCAGTTCACAAAGACATTTCAGTCCATTCAAAAAAGGATGTGAATGCTGCTCATAGCCAGTTACAATTATGTATTTATTTAAAATATGCAGATTTTGCTCCAGCACTGTAAATTAGATTGCTTGACACTTCTGATATTTCAAGGAAACAATTCAAGCCTGTAAATTTTTATTAAGGCAAATAGTTATTTACCTAAACTTGGACTGTTCAATAAGATTGTTCAAGTGAGAGAAAATCTGAACATTTAGGTCCTTAAACGTGCATGTTTCAAATTAATGATGGGAAAAGTCAGACTTGCATGGATGTTGTCAAATTAAAAGTTCTGTTTTGAGTGTGTTTTCTGTCAGAGGAATCTAGCTTATAAAATAAAAGGCACTAAATAAATAGTTATTTTATAGTTGAGATTTATCCTTTGAATTTGTTGCTCAGAATGTATTTACAGTATCTTAACATTACAAATTACTCTCCATGAAGATGCATCATTTTATTATCTTTAGTGTGTTTTTAACTACATACACTAGTGTGTCCCGATTTTATTTGGCCATGGAATCCTTTTAAACTTGAAAGAATTCAGCAGAACCCCATTCCCAGGCTCTAGTCCCCTCTGCCCCCCATCTCCAGGCTTTGCCCACCTCAGCCCTTAAATCCGCCCCTCATCCCAAAGCTTAACTGCTCTCAGCCCCAAACCAGCCCCCAGGACTAACCCGTCCGTGGTGCTGGCCATGTGTGCCCAGTAGAGGGAAGGCTTGCGTGGGAGGGGGTTGTTTCTACTGGTGGGGTGAGCCAAGCCTTGCCAAGCAGAGGGGTATGGCCGCGTGGGTAGAGGGGTGAGTGAGGGGCTCTGTGGCTCCCTGCCCTGCTGCTGCTAAAATAATGGAACTAAATTCAGTTGGCTTAATGTCCAGATACCTCCCGCCACCTGCTGGCCATTAAACCAATTAAATTTAATTCTACTGTTTTAGAGGTGGCAGGGCATGGAATTGCAGAGGAGTCCACTACTGTAATGGAATTTTCTTGTGGAACCCTTATTTTCACTTCGCAGAACACCATTTGGGAGATGCTCACATGCACAAATAGAATATGCAATCCAGTTAATCTGAATTAAAATTAGAAATCTTTATTTGTATTTAAATATTTTTATATTGGATGTGGTCATCTGTTAAGTGCATAAGGAAAGGTTTTTAATTTGTGAACAGATCACATGCATAGTTCTGTAGATAGTTGCACATTCTTAATATAATTGTCCACTTGAAAAATTTTGCCTAAGCAGTTATTGATGGCGTGATGTGGCACAATTTGAAGAAATTCTAGTCACACAGTGTAATTACAGTTATCAGATACCCGTTTGATTACAACTCAGTTACTGAGAAACTGCCATATTTCCCCAAAGGGTTTCCCTGAACAAGCTGTGTGGCAAACGTGGGGAGTAATCTGTAGCATTCTACCATGTCGTGCATGTTTCTGTGGATTCTGCTACTATCCACTATAAATTCCTTGTGTGCTTTATTGAGTGGCAGCAAGTGCTCCGTCAATTTGTACCCCACGTACTTACTGCACACTAACTAGTCACCTATGGAGGCCCTAAGAGGAGTTGTGTAGTACATCCCATATGATGATGATGTTACGGTGACGGTTAGGACTTCTGGGAAGTTATATTCTGATTAGGTATGGTCCATCTGAAATAATGGGCATTACTCTTGCAGTATTTCCAGTGAGAGGGAGAATGCCTCTATCAATCTGTGCTGGTGAATCTGGTTTGGAAAAAGTCATAACTGAGGCTCAGGTTGCAAAAAAGTTTCTGTAAGAAATCCAGGAAAGTTAAATTCAAGAACTAACCTTAATAAAGTATTAAACCCCTGATCCTGCAAAAATTTGTGCATGTGCCTAACTTTACAGACTGCAAATAGTTCCACTGACTATTCATTCTCCACTAAGTTAAGCATATCCATAAGTCTTTTCAACATCGGTCTAAAGCAGCAACATCAATCAGACTGATGAAACATAAGAAATTTTAAACAAGAGGTGTCTAATTCTGCAGGCCCTGAACTATCCAGACTAACACGGCAACCCCTCTGATACTGAACTATTTTGTACTTATTTGCAGCACAGTAACTTGAGTACTACTACTGATTTAGCGCTCTTAAATCAGAATGCTAGTTTTTACATGCTTTTTCACACTACTGTAAATGATTCCTCAATGCCCAGGGCAACAGTGAATTGGATTGTAAATTTGCTTTTTTAACATTATATATGCCACACTGCACATGTGTAGTAACTTTTTTTTATTCTTCTTCCTGGATCTTTTGCATTCTTTTGGCTGACAAATTTATAAGGGTTTTTATTTGTCTTTTTTTTCCCTTTTGTTTCCAAGTACGTTTTCAGAAAGGGAGAAACTGATTTCCTCAGAAAGCAAAACAGTGACACTACACAAAATGCTGTCAGGAACAAAGTAAATAATCTGTAAAAAGGAGAGAATTTCTTGCTAATATTGATCATTCGTGATAATATTGGATGGTATTTTCAAACATGGTAATTTTTTCAGACAATAATGGCTAAATTGACCCTTTTTAATAGTGCACTAGCACCAGTCCTTTTACATGTTTTATTTTTTTCGTCTAGTTAGTCATGAGCATTTCCTTGATTGACAAGTCATGCAAATGTGTAGTACAGTACTAATTCTAAGATTCTGCAGGCATTTTGAGGTCTGGTAATAATAGACATTCACATCCAGTGTGTTTTAATCCAGCATTTGAAAAACTTCCCTCAGCCTGATTTCTAAAGGAAATAAAAGAAAAGATGGTTTTACAGAACAAGCTCAGGCCTGCTGGGCGGGGGCGGGGGGGCACGGCAAAGAGAGCAATTGCCCCCAGGCCTGGCCTTTGAAAGGGATTCAGAATTCCAGCCACCACCGTTGCTACTTCGGCAGTGGTAGCAGCCAGAACTCCGGGCCCCTTTGAAATACCACAGCATCGCTGCTCCGTCTGCCTGTGTCGGTAAGGATGCGTGTGTGGGGAGGCTAGAGCCCTTGGCCCTGCTCGTTCCACTCTTGGCCTACCCCTTCCTGGGCTTGCATCCAGCCCCCCCCTCCCATCTTGCCACAGGGCCTGTGACAGCTGTCAGTGCCACTGAATGGTCTGAATCTATTCAAAAAGCTCTGCAGATAGCCTATCCTCCTTCCCATTCTAAGGGTCAGAATGCCAACAACCCCCTTAAAAGGCTATTTACTTAATTCACCATATCCCACAATTAAATCCAGAAGTACTTCTCTTATGGAGGGGTTACTAAATAGTCCAATCATTGGACTGGAATCTCCTTGACTCAGAAGAATCTACATAGTATTCTAGTTTCTGTGAAAAACTATTAGCCAGGCTGTGTTTGGAGCCATAGAAAATGGGCATGAGTGCTTGCCATACCACTATACTTACTTTGACAAATTTAATGCTTTTGAAAAAAAGGTGCTCTATTTCTATTTTCTGTTCCCTGACCCAGGGTAGAATCTTTAACCATGAACCCTGGGTGCAATCTGAAGCTCCATTTGCTATGAACAACATAATGAATACCTAAAAATAGAACTACTCTTGGAAATGAGCTGTAATTGCTTTGGGTTGCTGTGGGGCACTGGAGTCTCGATATAGGGAACCCATTAATAAAGGCAAAAACGTGTAAAAGGATGTGCGTCTGTCATTGCTTAGCGGGACATAGAATTCAGACTTTATTAGTGACCGTGATTTTCTTTTCAATGTTCACAATAAACACATTGTTTTCAGTAAAGCCAAAAACCGCATATGTGAGGATTTAATAAGTCTTGTTGTGTGTCTTATGTTGGGGAAATGGGTCAACTCTAACTGTGACGTCTAATGTTGCCTGGATATGCCTGATGTCTAATAAATGCTTGGATAGATACCTGTCAGCACCACTGAAAGTCTCAGGTTTTTTGTTAACACATTTTGCACCCATGTGCTTTCTGCCCTGGAGAAAGGTTTTATTCTAGAATTAGTTGCTTCATTTCCCCTCAAAATCTCTATGCTGCTCTGGCAAAGGTTCCTTAAAAGAAGAATAGTGTTGATGTTGTGGGTTCAGAATAGGAGAGCATGAAAAATTGCTGCTATTAAAAACTGTAAAGCTTCTGGTGTCTGTATTAAATGGAACCCTTGAGAAATGAAAGGACAATAAAGTAATCAAATACAAGTTTGGGTTGATTTTTTTTTTTTAAATTTATTATATTGCTATTGCAACAAGCGCAGGATTCTGTAATGTACAATGTCTCCACATTGTCAAGTAACTTGCTGCTCCCCCGCATCTAACAGATGGCTAGTTTCTAAATTTTGCCCTGACTCTTTGGTGTCAGGCACATACAGTACTTTTAATTTAAAATACTGAAACATTTCTTAGAGTTTATTTGCTGCTGTAGAGTCTGTGTGGGTGGAACAAAATGAAAAATGTGGAGAAAAGGTGTGGTATTTTAAAGGTATGGAGGGTGGGGATGGGAGTAGCTGAATAGCCTGAAGCTAAGATTTGTGGAAGTGGTTTTTCTTTCCTTTTCTACTTCTGGTGTGGATTTGTTCTGTTGCATTCTTAAGTGGAGTGTGAACTGAAATGATACATTTTGTTGTTTTGTAAACTAATTAGAAAACTTGTGTGAACTGTGGACTTACCAGTAAGCGCATACCTATCTCAGTTGAAATGGTATTCACTGTTTTTTAGACCTACACCGGATAGCAACATCAGTGTAAACACAACAAAAAAGCAGTCATGTAGCACTTGAAAGACTAATTAATAATTTATAAGGTGATGAGATTTTTGTGAGGCAGACATAAATGTACAATATAATTCACTGCCAAGCCAGTTTATCGCTTGGTTAATGAGGTCTGGTAGTGCTGAAGATACAACTGCTTAGTGCTCTTATTGAAGTGCCTTGCGTTGCTTATTAGTGATCCTTGTACTGTAATCAAATTGGTATTGGAGTAACATTTGAAAGTCTGCTAAACTGAATACCTATTTCTCATAATATGCTTTTGCATAAGTAGACTGCAATGCAAAGATTTCATATATAATAATAATGCCTTAGCAGATAATATATGTGAACCCAGGGAGCATTTAGTCACAGTAAGAAGGACTTTATACTTTGATCAAATCCAAGATGTGGGTGGCCTGTGTTAGAAATTGTATAACTTCTGTCTGTTATAGGACATAATTGGTATCTGTTGGGAACTGCATTATGAGGCCATGGCTATGCAGATTTCCTCATTCTAATTTCTGAAAAGCTACTACCTTGACAGTCTGCTGCCATTGGCACTGGATGCTAAAAACTAATCTGCATTCCAAGATATCGGAGAACCTACTTACATAGAATTTAAGTCCAGGAACGGCTATTAGATTATCATCTGACTGCCTCTGTATCACAGGCCATTGAACTTCATGCAGATACCCCTATGTTAAGCCCAAAGATTTTGGTTAGACCAGTGGTTCCCAAACTGGGGTTTGCGTGCGAACGTGTTGAAGGGGGTCCATGGAAAAAAGATTAAAATGATAATAGAAAATAAGTTTTAAATAAATTGCAAATTTACTATCAATTGCTGTCCAAAAATCTATGCTATGGCACCTTTGTGTGATGAAACTATCGTAACGGTTAGAAGCATACAAACATTAGTCATACAGTCAAGATGGATTTGTGGCTGAAGTCAGGCTCACTGAAGACAAAGGAGACTGACGAGCAAAGTGAAGCATCCACAAGTGGAACATCTAGTCGAACAGACAGACATAAGTGAAAAGTGAGAAAACACTCCAACTACTTAGTTTGAGTTTATTTGATCCAGCAGTGAGGATGACCTGCAACCAGTCCTGTGCTATGAGGTGTTAGTGAACGAAAGCCCCAAACCAGCCAACCTTCACCATCATCTAATACAGAAGCATAGTGAATGAGTCCAGGCCTCTTGATTTATTTCAGAATAATCTGAGTTCAAGGAAGGCAAAAAGATAGTGACAATACAAGGGCTACAGGGGCCTCCTACTGGGTAGCCCAACTAATAGCCTAGATGGGAAAGCCCTACACAATTGACGAGGGCTAAGACAACCGGCAGCCAAGACAATTTTAAATACTGTGCTTGTGGGGAGAGGATATGCAAACAAGTCTGATCTCACTGTCGAATAATACAGTTCAGCACAGTACTGAGGAATGGCTGAGGGAACAGTTGATGAACAGAGGACTCTAGAGTCTCTTCTTGTGCACTACAAATGGATGAAACAACTGACATCGCAAACCTGGCACAACTTCTTGTCTTTGGTCAGGTGCGAACACAGTGGGGAGGTAAATGAAAACTTACTTTTTGCAAACCACTACCAACATGCACAACTGCAGAAACAAGTTTTGATATGCTGAATTGCTTTACTGTTGGGAATAATGTCGACTGGACAAAATGTGTTGGGGTTAGCACAGATGAGGTTTGTGCCATGACTGGTCAGCACTGGAGTTACCATTCATATTAAATCAGTCATTCCATATGCAACAAGCACTCAATGTAGCATTCACAGAGAGGCCTTAGCAACTAAGAAAATCCCTGATGACTTAGAGTGCGTTGCATGCATCTGTGAAAGCTGTTAACTATATCAAGGCCTGTCCTCTCAATTCAAGATTTTTTTTGCAGTTTTTTGTGATGAGATGGGCAGCGATCACCAACAACTGCCACTGCACACAGAGGTCGCCTGGCTCTCCAGAGGAGAAGTCCTGATGAGTATTTTTGAGCTGTGAGACTGAGAATTTTTCTGATGGACACGGTTTGAGCTCACCCATTGCTTTCATGATTTGTATTGGTTGGCTAAAGTGACTGACTTAACTGATGTTTTTGGCCATCTTAATTGTCTCAGCCTAAGTCTGCAGCGCAAAGCAATGACACAATTTCAAGGACAAGAAAAAAATTGAAGCAATGATAAAGAACTTAGAACTGTGGTCCAGTCTAATCGATCAAACTACAACTCATTTAGCAATCTTTCTGACTTTTTGATTACATTGGAAATGCAGCACCTCAGCGATCTTAAATGTACAATCCAGAGCATCTGCAAAGCCTGAAAGTGCATCTGTGAGAGTATTTTCTAGTTAGAGACAAAAAATAACTGGATTAGAAATCCTTTTGTATGTGTTAAGTGACACCCTTGCTAGTGTAACATCAAAGAGCAAGACAGCCTAATCAAAATGTCTTGTTAGTGCTTTAAAGCTGGTCTTCTCCCAGAAGTTCCTCACTGAGTACTGGCATCGTTGCTGCCGGGTATCCAGAGCTGTCCGAGAGGGCCACAAGATTTCTCATGCCCCTTGCTGCAATATATATGTGTGATGCAGCTTTCTCGGCTCTTGTGGCAGTAAAGACCAATTACCAGAGTACGGTTCGTGTTGAATCATGTCTACAACTGTCATCAATCCAACCTGGCATCCAGTCTTTGAAGTCAATGAAACAACACTAGGGATCTCACCAGGTAAGCCAAAAGTTTATTATTTGTTGCTGTGTGGGCCCAGTCACTGTGGTAATTTGTTGTAATGAGATGTGCAGTCAAAGTTTTTTGACATTGGGAATGAGTATGCATCATTTTTAATGTTAATCGTTTATATTTCCCTTTTCATTTGATGAAGTGGCTGTAGAATTGGCTTTGGTGGGGAGCAACAAATGGTTTGCAGGGGGTGATTGTGGGTCTGCTCTAGTGAAAATGTTGGGAATCACTGGGTTAGACTGAAGTATTTCAGTCCTCACAATGTTAATCTGCTGGCCCAATACGATCTAGCAGGGATGAGGAACCCCCAGTCCATGGTCCAGATCTGGACCTCAGCTCACCTAGATTCAGACCCTGAGGCTCCTCTTTGCAAGCATCCAGCGGGCAGAAAGCATGGAGCACCAAGCCTCATGGGCCAGATCCAGGTAATGGACCCCACCGGAGGTGGATCGAGCAGAAAGTGGCTCTAGGGTCCACTGAAATTTCCCCAGTCGAGGGAAGGGGAAGAGGGAGCAATGGCTGCAGCACTTCCGGAACATTTCATTCCGCTGCTTGATTGGCCAGAAGTCAGCCAGCCTGGGTGGGGGGTGGGGAGCCGAGTCCTGGGTGTATGGAGGAGGGCTGCTCATGTAAGCTGTACCACCTTGCCCGGGCCCCACACTCCCCAGCTACTCCTTGTGCCCCCTCCCATCCAGATGTCCCCTCCCTTCCAGACCTGCACCTACGCCCTGTTCCTGTACCACCTCCAGCGCAGACCCTCCCACTTGCAGCATGCTCCTGCACCCCACTCCTGTGCACATCCTACATCCCTAGCTTTCTCCTGCACCATCCCTCCTGCTTAAACCCTCCACCCTAAGTTCATTTCCTGACAGTCCCCTCCCATGCTGAACCCCTCATTCCCTTCAAACACCCCCCCCCAGAGCCTAGAGGGGCCCACATCAGTGGGGATTTTTGTTTTTGTTCTCAGGTTTTTTTGCACTTCACTTGTGTGACCCTAAACTTATTTGTCTGTGGGTTAGTGGCCTCTACAGTGAAGTGTATCAGTATAAATCTTTAAATGTATAGGGAAACAATATCTTTAAATTTCTATATCAACAGTCTAGTAGGAGGATGATTAAAAGTAGCTCTCACTTTCTAAAATGTAAGGCCGTGAAAATGAAGCCTTCCAAAATCTGCACAGACAGTAAAGCCCTGTTTACACAATTTTGGCACATGCATTAATCATAGTCATGTGAACCTTGAAATCCTGGGCTCCAGCTGCCCGCTTCTCCCATCTTGGGGAAGCAGGTGACTGGAGCCTGGCGGGGATATGGTTTCCACAAGTGGAGGGAAAGCAAGGGAATGCTGCTCCTGGGAAGAGAGGAGAGGAAGGAAGAGGGGGAACCTCCTCAGCTGGAGGGAGCCAGGAGCTAGGTGCAGCAGCACCTGGTCAGTATCGCAGCTCCTGCAAGCAGGGGGGATCTGGGAAACTGACCAGGCACTGCTCCACAGGGCTGAGGGGCTTCTCTCTCTTCCCTCTTCTCCCCCCATCCTCCTTTGAGCCCCCAGGGAGCCTGGAGCCAGGTGCAGCAGAAGCACCTGGCTCCGAGTTCCCCATTGCTGGAAAGTGCTGCTCCAGGAGCTTGGAGGTGTAGGGAGGGGTTTTACTGTAGATTTAAAAAAAAAAACTTGATCCTAGCTTCTAAAGTGCTGTACAGAGCTGTCCATTCAGGAGGTGGAGAGCCAAGGGCAAATCAACTGTATGGGACCCCTAAATATTCTTTGTACAGGTAAGAGTGCCCTGATCCACCTCCATTAACCTGCAGACCTCCCATCCCCCCATGTAAGGAGAAACTAGCAATGCTCCTCTTTCACAGTGTTTTTAATTCATAATCCCTACCACAGGGAACCTACTCCGTTCCCCTCCCCCAGACCTGAATAGCAGGAACCTTCAGGCTGCAGTATACAGTATATCCCCTCTTAGTGTATTTCTCCTCCTGCCTACCTCTCTGCTTAGGAAGCATTCATATGCCTCATTCACCCCTTCCTCCACAAAGACGGATTACATTCTCATCAGTCACCACTCATGACTCACAAACTGTAGCTTTCTCCAGCAGCCATCTAATCCAGAACTCCTGTTGTCTAATGGGGTTGTGATGTGATTGAGTTATCCTTAGTTATGTTAACCGACAGTGAGATGAGTTCACACCCTCTATCTTAATGAAGGCAATGAGGTCTGTCTGTGATTCACCCATGTTAGTCTGAATTCAATCAAAATAAGAGTCCTGTAGCTCTTTAAAGACTAACAAAATAATTTATTAGGTGATAAGCTGTTGTGGGACAGACCCACTTCTTCAGATCATAGCCATACCAGAACAGACTCAGTCTATAAAACACAGAGGTCCAAAAATTGTTATCAAGGTCGGCAAATCAGAAAAGCAGAGAGATGAGGGGAAGTTGAGTGAGGTCAAACATCAAAGTATGCAAGAGAGCCCTTATAATGGGTGAGGTAATTGCTGTCCCTGTTCAAACCATGTGTTAATGTGTGGAATTTGAATTTGAATGTTAGTTCTGAGCATTCCCTCTGTAGACAGTTGTTAGTCTCTTTTTCCAGAAATGTCCCATGAGAAGTCATCACCTAATAAATTTTGTTAGTCTTTAAAGTGCTACATGACGGCTGTTTTGTTTTTCTGATTCACGCAGACATTTAGTACCTCGCTCAGTGTAGTGCAGAAGGGCATAAACAAGGATTTTATTGGAGGGAGGGGCACAGCCTGTAAATTGGGAGAGGGGACCCCTTGGTCAGACAACACTGAATTTTGATCACTAGTGACTCTGCATCCCCAGGAAGCAGATTTCCAAGCAATGCAGAGTAACTATTTAGATTTATGAGCACTTAGAAAGTTTGAGTTTTAAAGCTCATAAAACAGTGGGAATCAGTGGAAACCTTCTGCTTTTTTTCTCTGACTTGCCACTTCTGGTGGGGGTGGCAGAGTTGTGGGGACCAAGGTCCTGCTACTGCTCAGAGGGGAACCCCAAGGCTGGAGCCTGCTGCTGGAGAGTAAAAAAGGCAAGGAGGAACCTGCGGTGGGGGATAAGGGTGCTCTCCTTCAGAAGGCCCAGTCCAAGTCAGTGATGGAAGAGGTAGTAGAAGGGGGGAAATACAGGGTTTTGGGGTGCACTGGTGCTGGATGATGGAGACTAGCTGGCACTCACCTGTGCAGTGTGGCTGTGGTGGTACAGGGTCCAACCGCAAGAAGTGGGAAGGGTTCGTCTGTCCCTCTGAGTCAGAAGCTTGGAAGGTCAGGGTCAGCATGCTGTTTGCAGGCTGCTGGAGTGGCAGTAGTGGATAGGATAAAGGGGAGCATTAGGACCAGGTGGTGGCCAGTAAGCACCTGGAGCCTCCAGAGTGGAGTCTGAGCAATCAGAATGGAAAGGCTGCAGACAAGAAAAACAAACTCCTGGGGAGGATGTGTGTGCAGGTCCAACTCCTGCCGCCAGCCGCCTTCCCCACATGCTCCTGAAGCAAAGGACCTCCCCAAAGCATGGGGACACATGAGCTGGTTTTCATGGGCACATGAGGCGGGAGCTTAGCCTTGCCCCTCCTCCTCTATCCAGCCAACAGCTTGCTCAAAGCTATGTTGTCTGTGGGTTAGCAAAACACCAGCTAAAGCTACCAACCACCACTGAAGCAATAAAGCTCTGCATATTTGTTGATTACTGAAGCTGTTGTAAGTGACTACCAGTGACTTTAAAAAGTATCACCAGAAGTTGGACTGCACGTAGAAGTCAAAAGGTCAAGTTTTGAAACTCCACCACGGAAAGGTTGCTGATCCCTGTTCTAAGGCTTGGGCTACATTTCCATACCCGTAAGTGACAGTTATATAGCTCCGGGAGTAGACAGCATTTTGTCAATGAAAAGAGCTTCTCCGATCTTCCTACAGCATATCTGGAAGGTGGAGTATCCCCATCAACAGGCATAGGTAGCACCTTTGTTTAGTGCTACAGCAGCACAGCTGTGCTCCTGCAGCACTTGTTATTTGTAGACAAGTCCTAAGACATTAGACCTTCTCTTCATCTGTTCTCAAAAATAACAAGCAGTCCTGCAGCACCTTAAAGACTAACAAATTTATTAGGTTGTGAGCTTTTATAAAAAGCTCATGGCCCAATAAATTTGTTAGTCTTTGAGGTGCTGCAGGACTGCTTCTTGTTTGTAAAGCTGCAGGCTAACATTGTTGCCCCTGAACCATCTGTCCTCAAATTCTTACATGGCAGTCACCGTGTTTTCACTTCAGAGGCAGGCAGTGTCACTCCATCACCTGCCAAAGGGTTTGAGGATAGATCACTTATTTCACAGCTCTGCCTTAAGAAAATGCATGTCTATCAGCTTATTTCTTGCTTGTACTGTGCTACACACACTGGTTTGAAAATGCAGAAACATTTCTTTGTTCCTAAAAGGTTTTTAGCTATCACTCCCCCCAGTATAAATTGTGCTTGGTTAGGTGAATTTTTAACTGCCCTCTAGAAAACAGAGAAAAATTGTTCACCCTTGTCTCATAGAATCTCTTTTCTTTCTTCTGAAGAAAGCTATATTGCCTATTATGTGTGTGTTAACTAAGTTCTTTTGTTACCTTCCCCTCCATATAGGCACTGCCTTATCGAGTACATAGAAAAGGATTTTATTTTTTTTTTAAAATTAATACCATGTAATAGTGTGTATCAAGCTAATTTTGTTTGGATCCATAGGCATACTCTGTTCATGCCTCTCATCTCCAAGAATGTGTAATGAGAGAAAGTGATCCTCACAATGAGGGTCTAATACTCCTAGACTGTGTCTATACTGCATTCCCCTTTTGGGGTAGGAATGCACATGATGAAGAATGAATATTCAAATGAAGCACCGACTTACTAATCTCATACTTCATTTGCATACTCTTATGCGATCGAGTTACTGGAAGAGAATTTTCAGAAAGCAAAAACTGCTGTGTAGATGGGGCTTCTTTGGGGGCGGGGGGAACCCTTCTATTTTGTTTCAGAAACAAGTGGTGTTTTGACTTTTTTCTTCCTTTCTCTGAAGGAACCCCATCTGCATGGCTGTTTTTGCTTTCGGAAAAGTGTCTTCTGAAAACGTGATCGCATGAGATTATGCTAACGAAGCATGAGATTTGTAAATCAGCTCTTCATTTGGATTTCCAGTGTGTCTCATTTGCATTCCTCCTCAAAAGGGAATGTAGTGTTAATGCAGCCCTAGAAATGAGAAACACAATGGATGTAATTTTTTATTGCACAAACTTTTGTTTTATTTATACACGTACCAGCATACAACTAGCTTATTGTTTGATAATGAAACTAAACAATAATTCTAGGTACTAAGATGTTTTATGTATAAAGCCACTGTTTACGATAAAATAAGTCCATTTGCTCTGATACTAACTGCTTAATTTTATGGTTGTGCTTCCCCCCCACCCCTTGACTCCCATTACCCCATTCTACGCCTTGGCTTCTCACACGGATGGCCCTTACACGGTTTGCTTTAGCAGCAGCATGTCCACCGTGACTTTTAAGTGATGATAATCACTGTTGATATTGGAGAAGGTCTGAAAGGGCAAGCCATGGTTATAGAGTGAAGCTCATCAGAACAAGTTAGAAGCAATAGGTAATGAGCAATAACCGTGACACATGTAAATAGAAGAAAGTTTGTGAAAACATGCAGAAAATTAATGACATCACACACGGTAGAATGTTCCTTAGTCATTCATTGAAGCATCTGCACTAGGTGCCATGCTTGTGGAAAAGATTTACTAGCTGAAGAGATTTGTTGAAGATCTGAATAGTTGCTTAAGGAAACTTTTCCTCAAGGTTCCAAAGTCTCATTTCACTGTCTGCCAAACATCTTAACCACATTGGGCTCCCATGCTGCAATCCTCCTGTTCCTGATGTTGCTTCTCTGCCTTTCTCTCTAGTTCTCCTGTGTGTTTGATCTTTCTGCACAGTTTTGGCCCAGCCCTCCCCTCCACTTTGCCCTGCACCTCAGCACTCAGCAGCAGTGAGCATGCTGAAAAACTGTGTAAGGACAGAGCAAGAACACTGGATTCAGTAGATGCTACCAGATGTGTTCAGCAACAGCAAAGCAACTCATTTTGCAAGGGAGCAGAGTTGCTGCTGCTTTGAGCAGAGGGTTGGACTTGATGACCTTCTGATGTCTTTTCCAACTCTGATTCTATGCTCCAAAGGACAAAACCTGATTGTGTCCCTGACTTCGTAATGGCTATGTGGGACTGTGGGATAACTGTACAAATTGAGGTCACATGCAGAATGTGGGACACTTGAAAAATATACTGCTTAGTGGGAATTTTATATAAACTATACTAATGTAAAGTATATAATACAAACTGTCTGGAATTCCTAAATAAGAGGCAGCGCTCTTTTAAATCTGAGGCATTTTATATCTGTTTTATTACAATTATTTTTGGGGTTGGAATTTTTGTTTTTCCTCTAGGGTCGTTTTTTGGTAAATTGTGATTTCAAATGGAATTCATTATGCATGTACGGTTTCCTTTGTGTGAGTTTGGAGATTACATCCTTGTCACATAGGTGGTTGCAAACGTTGTGACCTCGAGGACTATGTGGTAATTTGCCAGAAGCTCAAAGGCTTAATAATATTGCATATAAACTTTCATTTATCTTATCAGAAATCAATATATGCATGTATCATGCTTGTTAGTGTATATGGTACCTCTTTATTAGATGACCAGGTGCTTTTTTTGTTAAAACTGAGAAAACAAAATCCAAGCCATTCATAGAAAGTAAAGAGCCTTTAGGAATCCTGAAGTAGTACTACTGTATGTAAGGTTTAGTGACACAGGACATTAAGGATTAAAAGTAGCATCTTTTTTTCAGGCCACATTTTGGGCTTGGTTGCAAGAATACATTTGGACTAGTCACTATGCAGGTGAAAACTAAATGTATTCAGATGAAAAACTATGCTAATTTATGTTAACTCACTTTAAAATAAAATTTGATTTTAACATGCGGTAAAATATCAACACATCTGAACATTTTGGTTAATGATGGTTGAACATTACAAACAGGAACAAATTGTCCTGGGGAACAAACAGGAAGAATTAGAGGCCCTGGCACAGTCACACAAGTATGAGGTGGTTGGAATAATGGAGACTTGGTGGGACAATTTGCATAACTGGAGCACGGTCATGGAAGGTTGTAAATTGTTTAGGAAGGACAGGCAGGGGAGAAAAGGAGGAAGAGTTGCGCTCTATGTGAGGGAGCGGTATGATTGCTCAGAGCTGCAGTATTAGGAAGGAGCAAATCCCCAGCTGAGTGTCTTTGGGTTAAGCTTAGAGGTGGAAGTAACAGAGGTGATGATGTAGTTGGTGTCTGTTATAGGCCACCAGATCAGGGAGAGGAGATAGATGAGGCTTTCTTCAGGCAGCTTAGTGAAGCTTCCAAATCACAAGCCCTGGTTCTCATGGGAGACTTTAATCATCCGGACATTTGTTGGGAGACCAATACAGCAGCACACAGACAATCCAGGAAGTTTTTGGAAACTACTGGGGATAACGTCTTGGTACAAGTGCTGAAGGAACCGACCAGGGGCCATGCGCAACTTGACCTGTCGCTCACAAACAGGGAAGAACTAGTAGAAGAAATAGAAGTGGGGGCGGGGGGGAAACCTGGGCTGCAGCGACCGTGAGATCGTAGATTTCAGGATCCGGACGAAAGGAAGAAGGGTAAGCAGTAACATACAGACCCTTGATTTCAGAAGAGCAGACTTAGACTCCCTAAAAGACCGGATGAGCAGGATCCCTTGGGAAATGAAGATGAAGGGGAAAAGAGTTGAAGAGAACTGGAAGTATTTTAAAGAAGTCTTACTGAAGGCACAGGAACAAACAATCCCGCTGCGTAGTAAGAAATGCAAACATGGTAGGCAACCAGCTTGGCTTAACAGGGAAATCCTTAGTCAGCTTAAATTCAAAAAAGATGCATACAAGAAATGGAAACAAGGACTGTTGACTAAGGAGCAGTATAAACACACAGCTGGAGAATGCCGGGCAGTAATCAGGAAAGCAAAAGCACAATTGGAACCGCAACTGGCAAGGGATGTGAAGAGTAACAAGAAGGGTTTCTACAGGCATGTGAACAATAAACTGGTTATCAGAGAAGGTGTGGGGCCATTACTGGATGAGGGAGGTAACCTAGTGACAGATGATGCAGGAAAAGCTGAAGTAGTCAATGCTTTTTTTTGCCTCAGTCTTCACAGACAGTCAACTTCCCAATGGTGGTCCTAGATGATGCAGTACGGGAAGGTGGAGGGCAGCCATCTGTGGGGAAGGAACAAGTTCTGAGCTATCTAGAAAAATGAGATGTGCACAAGTCCATGGGTCTGGATTTAATGCAGCCCAGAGTACTGAGAGAATTGGCAGAGGTCATTGCTGAACCTTTGGTCATTATCCTTGAAGACTCTTGGAAATCGGGGGAGATACCGGATGACTGGAAGAAGGCAAACATAGTGCCCATCTTTAAAAAAGGAAAGAAGGACAATCCAGGGAACTATAGACCTGTCAGCCTTACCTCAATCCCTGGGAAAATAATGGAGGGAATCCTCAATGAATCCATTTTGAACCACTTGGAAGAGGGGAAAGTGATCCAAAGTAACCAACATGAATTCACCAGGGGCAAGTTCTGCCTCACCAATCTGATCAGCTTCTATGATGACGTAACAAGCTCTGTGGACATGAGGAAGTCAGTGGATGTGATATACCTTGACTTCAGCAAGGCTTTTGATATGGTCTCCCACAACATTCTTGTCCATAAGTTAAGGAAATATGAATTGGATCCTTGGACTATAAGATGGATAGAAAGCTGACTTGATGGTCGGGCCCAACGGGTGGTGGTCAATGGCTCAATGTCTGGATGGCGGTCTGTTTCAAGCGGAGTGCCCCAAGGCTCGGTTCTGGGGCCGGTGTTATTCAACATCTTTATTAATGACCTGGATGAGAGACTGGATTATACCCTCAGCAAGTTTGTGGATGACACAAAAGAAGGGGGAGAGGTAGCTACGTTGGAGGGTAGAGAGAGAATCCAGAGGGACCTGGATAAGTTGGAGGACTGGGCCAAAAGAAATCTGATGCAGTTCAATAAGGAGAAGTGTAGAGTCCTGCACCTGGGGCGGAAGAATCCCAAACATTGTTACAGGCTGGGGACCGACTGGCACAGCAGCAGTACGATGGAAAGGGACCTAGGGGTTACAGTGGATGAAAGGCTGGATATGAGTAAACGGTGTGCCTTTGTAGCCAAGAAAGCTAACGGCATACTGGGGTGCATTAGGAAGAGCATTTCGAGCAGATCTAGGGAAGTAGTTATTCCTCTTTATTCGGCACTGGTGAGGCCACATCTGGAATATTGTGTCCAGTTTTGGGCCCCCCAGTATAAAAAGGATGTGGATTTGCTGGAGCAGGTTCAGCGAAGGGCAACAAAAATGATTAAGGGGCTGGAGCACAAGACCTATGAGGATAGACTGAGGGATTTGGGCTTGTTTAGTTTACAGAAGAGAAGACTTAGAGGTGATTTAATAGCAGCCTTCAACTTCCTGAAGGGGAGCTCTAAAGAGGAGGGTGAGAAATTGTTCTCGGTGGTGTCAGATGGCAGAACAAGGAGTAATGGTCAGAAGTTGAAGAGGGAAAGGTGTAGGTTAGATATTAGGAAAAACTTGTTCACCAGGCGGTTGGTGAAGCATTGGAATGCGTTGCCTTAGAGAGGTGGTGGATTCTCCATCCCTTCAGGTTTTTAAGTCCCGGCTGGACAAGGTCCTGTCTGGGATGACTTAGTAGGGGTTGATCCTGCTTGAAGCAGGGGGCTGGACTAGATGACCTCCTGAGGTCCCTTCCAGCCCTGTGATTCTGTGAATAATCAGCAATTCTTGTATTGAAAAGTACAGCTGTGATATTAATTGCTCTACAGCAGTATGGTTTAGCTCCAAGAACCTGCTCCTGTTGCAGTAAATTAGAATTTCTCCATTAATGGGGGTGAAATTGTGTTATTTCACATCTACCGGAGTGTTCTGCTTCAACTTTAAAAATAAATTCTTCATATACTTAGCCCCAGAGATAATCGGTAATTTTAGGTGTTTTTATTTTGTTAATATGGACTTAAAAATAACTATCTTACTTTTAAATCAGAAGCTGCCTACTTTGGGAGGAGATAGCTGTGTGGATAACTGATTTTTCATGTTCACTGACAAGCAGTAATACCAACAAGTGTTGGGATCAAACTGACACTGAAATTTTTCAGAATTTTGGGTAAATCAAAAGAGATTAGAAAAATTTCTGCTAGTATTGAATGAAACTTTTTGTCCAATTGAAACTGAAGGTTTCTTTTTGAGCAGTTTAAGCCTTTTAAAATAAAAGCAAAGGAAGGGAAGAGTTACATTCATATAATGGTGGTGGAGGTCCTACTTCCCTTGTTCAATAGATAGGGCACTAACCTGGGATGTGAGGACCCACTTTGGAGCAAGGACTTGAATCTAACTCCCCTTCCCTTGACTCAGTGTCCTAACCAACAGGATACAGAAGGGTTGTCTCTCCCTCTCTTTCATGTTCTAGCTCTTCCAGTCATTGGAACAGAGTTTGGAATCCAGGTGCTCCCCTCCAGGCTCATCCTTCTGTCCTTAGTCCTGCCCTTGCCCGTACACAGAGCCAAGGCCTGGCCTGCAGGGGCTGTTAGACCCACTGTGCCCCTCCCACATGAGTATCCTAACTCAGCGGGGTATAGAGTTATTTTGACGTTCTCTGGTCTAAACATTTTAAAATATTTATATAGAATCACAGAACACTAGAACTGGAAGGGACCTGGAGAGGTCATTGAGTCTAGTCCCCTGCACTTACAGCAGGACCAGCAGAGACTGAGAGACTCACAGCAGAATAATTTATAGTGGGATAGTTAGGACATCTTTATGTGAACTGGACGGACGGGTTCACATCTCTGCACGAGAGCCAGGGACTCGCACCTGAGTCTCCCATATCCATGCCCTAGTCATTGAGCTATTGGATATGGGGAGCAGTAACACCACTCCCAGGCTATATCTGCACATGCCACTTCCAGAAGAAGCGGTATGGTAATGAGGCGTCCAGTAGATGCTAATGAGGTGCAGATGTAAATTTCCTGCACCTCATTAGCATATGGGCATGTGATTCAAAGTCTGGAAGAAGCTCTTCCAGATTACAAAATGCACATGCGAACGCACAGCCCACGGGGATCTTCTAAAAGGAAACTCCTTCCGGAAGCCCATTCTTCCTCAAAAGGGCTGGGGGGAGGATGTGAGGGTCTGAGTAGGGTGCAGGGGTGAGCTTGGGGTACAGAGTATGGGTAGGAGGTAGGGTGCAGGCGTGAGCTTGAGGTACAGAGTATAGGTAGGAGGTAGGGTGCAGGTGTGGCCTGGGGTGAGCATGTGGAGTCAGCTGGAAGAGGGGGTTCAGGAATGGGCTGGGGTGGGGTGAGGGATCTAGAAGAGGGTGCAGAGTACCAGAAAGGGGGAAGGCTGTGGAAGTGCACCAGACTGGGGGCGAAGGGTCTGGAAGTGAGGGGAGTATGAGAGGGGGATATGTGCGGGGTCTGGACGAGGGGGAGGGAGGTTGGGGGTGCATTCTGGGGAAGCTTGCAGTGGGGGAATGCATGTCATTCCAAATGGCTGTGCATGCTACAGGGAAGGCAGCTGCCAGCACCACCCCCTGCATCTCCAGCTGGCCGGGATTCAGCCAGTGGGAGTGATGGAGGATGTTGTGTGCACAGCATTTTGCCCTGTAGTATACAGAGCCACTCCCCACCTTCTCACCAGACAGCTCAGGGCTCCCCCTTCTTCCTCAATAGTGGCGTAAACCAGCTGGCACTTGCACTCTTGCTATGCCACCCCCGACCCCTGTGTTTCTGAAGCCCCAGTGCTGGGTTGCACCCCTGTGGACCAGGTTCTCCACCCCTGCTTTATCAGAATCAGTGCATTATTTGTCAGTGGCAGACTTGCAGGGGCGCTTGGCTGATCATCCCAGACAGTATGTATTCCAAACATTCTGCAGGATTAGTGTTGCCAGCTCACTGGGCATCTCGAAATGGGACTCTATCTCCCCAAGGCAACTGCAGTCAATCTAAAGCCGCTAAAAGTCAAGCAGCACAGCAGGGCTAAGGAAGTATCCCTGCTTGCTCTGGCCCCATGCTGCTTCTGGAAAGGAACAGCACATCCCTGCAGCCCCTGGCAGGGTGGGAGTAAAGAGTCTCCACACGCTGCTGTTACCCTGAGCATCAACTCTGTAGTTCCTGTTAGGCAGGAACTGTGGCCAATTCAAGCTGCACAGGGAAGTGCCTGTGGACAGAGGCAGTGCATGGAGTTCCATGCACACACAACCCACCCCTTCCTTAGGACCTGCTGCCAGGGGGGTGTGCTGGTCATGTTGGGAGCCATCCAAGGTAAGTGATACCCTGCCACAGCCTGCCCCCCTCACCCTCTCCTGTACTCCAACCCTTTATCCCAGCCCAGAGCCCACAACCCTGCACCCACATTCCCTCAGTCTGCACCCCACACCCTGACCTCTGCCTCAGCGCAGAGCTCACCCCTCACAACCAAACTCCCTCCTAGATCCAACTTCTCTTGGAAGTGAGGGAGGGTCTGGAAGAATGACTTATGGACAGAGTGGGGGCGTGGCCTCAAAGTAGGGCATAGCCTTGGGAAGGGGTAGGGTAGGGCAAGGAATAAGTGGAGGGGTGTGGTGTTGGAGGGTGGAAGTGTGGTCTTGGGATAGGACAGGGCAGGGCAAAGGTCATTTGGGTTGGTGTGATTAGTTGGCAGTTCTACTCATAGTTGATAGAGAAACTATTTTAAAAATATTTTTTAGTTTTTTAAATAATCTGCTTCCTGTTTGGTCTCTTTGACCATCAGTGAAAAATCTCTTTTGGGCTATGAATCCAATGGCCTGAACCTCTAAAGGAAATTAAAAATAGAATTTTAAGTACATAAAAAGTACCTGAGGCATATCTGTACATGAAAAGTTAATTAATTCAAAGTCTTGAGACATCTTTAGGCTAAAAAACTGAATGTTGTGTTTCCCATGGGAAAGTGAATCTCAGATTACCAAATGTATTAAAGCACCTGATGAGGAATCTGGCAAAGATGAGTAGGCTAAGTTGTCTCTTGGACTTGATTTTTTTTTCTTTCTCTCTATAAAGAAAAAGTGTAGGAAGTATTTTAGGGAGAACTATATTTTCTTCCCTCTCCACCCCATTTTATGTCTGATTAGAACTTAACATATACTGCATGCGGTGGTGTTGTAGCTGTAGTGGTCCCATATTAGAGAGACAACGTGGTGAAGGTGACTATCTTTTATTGGACTGGCTTCTTCATGGCTAAGTATCTGTGCCTTTAACAAAAAAAAATATAAAACCTGAAAACACAAAACAAGCACATTTCCATCATATCGGGATATTTCGACAGCTGTAGCTGTGGTTAATCTATAAACACAGGTCAGTAACATTTAATACTTAAGTTTGAATGCTGGGGATTTTATTTTGTTCTTACAGTTCTATATTTAAGATTACAGGAACTTCCATGCAGAACTGTTTAGGTGGCAAAGTGATGGACTGACACCAGATTATAGAGCAGGAGCAAAAAACATTATGCTAACAGCAGCCAACAGCAGTTAATGGTTTTCAGCTGTTGCTGATCTAATGATCGTTTCCTTTACAGAATTTTTTTCTATAATTCATGCGTATAATTCATTTTTTCTATAATTCATTCATAATTCATCTTACTGGAATGTATTCTATTCCCTTGTTTTTAAACCTCATGACTGGTTGTCCCTTTTCCTAAAAGCCCTCACTAACAATTCGTTCCTTTTAAAGCTATTATTAGTCAAACACAAATAATATCCATCTGACTCATAAAAAGAGATCAAATCCTCCCTTATTGTCACAGAACAGAATTAATCTTTCAGTTAAAACATTAAAATGATTTACCTAATTCAGATGTGCATTTCTTATACTCACTCCATACATTGAATCGTTGGTGCTCAGTGACATCATTTTTTTATTCATACTTAGCATAAAGAAGGTGGAAGAAAACTACTACTATAGGAATAAAATTGATAAGAAACAACTAACAGCTGTCATTCTAAACCACTGTAGAAAAGAATTTAGTTTTTTTCATTTGAAATCTGAACATATTGGAGCAATGTCCTGCTAAAACATGTAAAGCTATCCACATATATCTTCACATGTTTGTTAATACTAAGGATTTTCACCTTTAAAGAGCAATATAGCGAGCCTAAGTCATGTACTTTCACAGAGTGATTCTGACCTCTTTTACTCTGAGATGAGAATCATTGCATGCATGGTCTGTTGTGTTGCTGCTCTTTGTCTTGTGCTTAAATAAGATATTGTGTATAACAAACTCATACTCACCTTTTTCTGGTGGGGAGACAAAGGGGAGAAGCATATAGCACCAGTTCGTGTACAGGTGTCTAATTTCCATCTCTTCTCACCTCTCTAATCTCCTTTTGCCCTTGCAGAGGTCTTCTAGTATTGCAATGGGAGACAGAGTAACATTTACAACATAAAAAGCCTATTTGCTTCTTGGAGGGAAATGGGGGCTGGATATGGATGAATATATTTTTCTTTTTTAAAATGTTTGATAGTGTCCCCTGAGGACTTTTCCTGTATGAGGGCAAATAACCTTGTTCCTTTGTTCACTCATCCTTGCCTCATTCTGAATGCTTGGGGCTATTTCCTGAGAATTCCATTTCATTTCTATTTAATAGTATGACCATGCTTATTTTTTATTACATTTATCAATTCAGAATAAATTTACTTCATGTGAGCTGAAAAAAATCATAAAACAAAGAGATGACTTTATATCTAATCTTGTAAATGTCTTTTTGAAGTGCCCCCCCCCCCAAATAAAACTCAAATGTATAAATAAGAACTATGGATATGAATTCAGCAGAGTACTTAAGTTCAAATCTGCTCAGTAGCTTAAATGCTTTTAGTGAACCTAGAGAGAGAGAGAGAGAGAGCTAAAAAAGATCAAACTTTGCCTCTCTATAAGCTGTCCTTCTGAAACATGCAGGCTTACTCACTGAACAAAGAAATTCTAGCACAAATAAAGATGACTGTATCCAAACCAAAGTACTTTTGCATTCTTCTGTGGGTAATTTCCCTATCGGTGTTCAACATCTAGTGTTCTCAGACATCTTGTACCTTTAATCTGAGATGCTTGGTAATAGTGCCCATTGTTCAGCCTGTGCATGTGCCCTGTGCTTCCTCGTGCCCTGTTCTAAGGCTCCATAGTTTGTACAGGTAAATGGCCCTCAGTTCTTTCTCAACCATCGTTGGCTGCGACAGAGCATCAGTGTGCCTTAGTGGGTTTAGAAACTGATTTTAGTAGTGAATAAAGTGACCTTGAAATAGCCTTTTTGAAACAAAGCATTGTTTAATCACAGCTGTAGATCAAAACATAACACTGGAAAAAGGGGTTTAAAACACGCTAAAAGGTTTACATACATATCTATCTTAGTTTTACAGAGACCTAACTTATCCTAGGCACTAGGGTTTAGTTACTTTTCTTTAGTTTTTTTTCTTCAGTTATTGCTTTTTATTTTGAGGGTCTTCTGCTTGATTCCTTTTTCCTTTGAGGAGGAGGACCTTCCCATGTTAGCTCCAGTGCAGGCTGGGCTCTGTAGGCTTCAAGCAGTGTATCTCTTGCTAGGAGGCCATCTTGGTCAGCAGTGGGTCTTCATTCTCCTTCTATCAACTGCTTGGGAGAGTCTCATATTCCGCAAAAATGCTCTAACTGCTCCACTTGCAATGACGGGGCAAGACAAATATCACAGCCAAAGCTGAGACTCTTATTAATGATGGTGTGTTCCCTCCAAAGATCCTCAGATCCAGACCAGAAGACCTCTCCTGGATATTGGTTTCTGAGCAGACACTGTGCCCATCAACTTGTCATGTGCATTTGGGCCTGACATTAGAGATATCCATGGCGAAGGACCAAAGAAAACATCCTCCATTATCACTGATGATTTTAAAATAAGTTTGGCTGCTTTTTTAGAAGATATGCGCTAGTTCAAACAGAAATTAATTCAGGGAAGTCCTGTAGCCTCTGTTTCATAAGAGGTGAGAGTAGCTGATCACAAGGATATTTTTGGCTTTATAATCTGAGTGTTACAATGTAGGAGAAATGATCTGATTTATCAAGATTTTGGGCAACATTATAAATCCTAAAAGGAGCTTTTTAAAGGCAAGCCAAAATTAAAAACATAGTTTTCATCTATATTGAATGCCTACAAATCCCTTGAAATATATAGGAATGTCAGGTTCTCAGTACTTTATAAAAATTAGGCCACTTTTTAGGTATTTAGATGTAGATTTAAGAACCTAACTTGAGGCATCATGTTTGAAAATTTTGGTGTAAGACATTGAACCTTTATTTGGGTGGTAAAATTTTTCAGTATCTAAAAGGAAAATCTTTCAAAGAGTTTAACATTGAAACAATGAAATCTACTCTTAGTAGTAGGCATCCTTCAGTCTGCATAGACTATTGATCGCGCCCTTTAAAGTTTCAATCGAGGACTTCATTTACAGCGTCTGTTGTGACTATGAAGACCAACACGAGAGTGACAGTCCTTGCTGCATCTCTTGCAGATGTAGTGGGCGTCTGGCAAGTCCTTATTGTGCTTTCTGTGCGCTCGCTTCTCCTCTATCTGTCTGATCTTCATCTCGCCCTTCTGAAGGCCCTTGTGTAACCCGTGCCTCCATCTGCTGCGGTTGTCTGCTAGTTCTTCCCAGTTGTCCAGCTCGATGTCTACCTCTCTGAGGTCTCTTGCAGACATCTTTGTAGCACAACTGGGGGCATCCGGGAGGTCTTTTGCCAGAGGCTAGCTCACCAAAGAGGATGTCTTTTGGGATCCTTCCATCATTCATCCTATGGATGTGGCCAAGCCAGCGGAGCTGACGCTGCCTGAGGAGTGTATGCATGGTTGGGATTCCAGCTTGCTCGAGGACGGCGGTGTTGGTCACTCTGTCCTTCCATGATATTCCAAGGATGCGCCTGAGGCAGCGCAAGTGGAAGACGTTCAGCCTCTTTTCCTGGCGGGCATACAGGGTCCAAGTCTCGCTGCCATAAAGGAGGGTGCTGAGGATGCAGGCTCTGTAGACTTGCATTTTGGTGTGAGTGTACAGCTTGTTGTTGTTCCACACTCTCTTGCTGAGTCTGGACAGAGTTGTGGCCACTTTTCCAATCCTCCTATTTAGCTCAGTGTCCAACGACAGGGTGTCAGTGATGGTGGACCCGAGGTAAACAAACTCGTGGACGACCTCTAACGTATAGTTGTCAATGCTGATTGATGGGGATTCAGCAACACCCTGACCGAGTACATTTGTCGTCTTTAGGCTGATGGTAAGCCCAAAGTCCTTGCACGCTTTGGAGAACTGATCCAGCAGTTTTTGAAGCTGGTCTTCTACAGCAGCATCGTCTGTGAACAGCATGTCTCTGATGAGGACTTCCTGCACCTTAGACTTAGCTTTCAGCCTTGCAAGGTTAAACAGTTTCCCATCAGATCTTGTGTGCAGCAAGATGCCCTCTGTTGAAGATCCAAAGGCATGCTTCAGGAGGAGTGCAAAGAAGATCCCGAACAATGTCGGAGCAAGCACGCATCCTGTCAAAAAATCTACTCTTAAGACCTTTCTAATGGTAGGATGAGTAATCCTTACAAATGAAAGATGAACTCAAATTGTTCAAGGATCGTAAGATACATAATTTTTTTAAAAAATCCTGAAATGAAGCAAAAATAATTTAAATTTACACTAGAACTCAATACCATGTTACATTTTTAATCCCTAACTTTCACTTAATTTAACTGTGTTGTAGTTTATTTTCACCCATCTGCACCCAGTTATAAAAGATCTGCCAGGTAAAGCTAGTCACTGGTGGTTAATTCCCAACTGATCCAAGAAAGCCTGAAAATTTCCATAAATATAGTTTCTACAGCTTCTGATCTCTGCCGGCTCAAGATAAGACCTGTGTTAAGATGAGATTTCACAAATATTGGCTCTCATGTTTGAAACTAGAAATGCACTGTGGACTTTTGAGATTAAGGAAATATGATCTTTCTCAGGTATGATAGTGATGGAATTTACAAAAAAAAAAAAAGGCATTCTGATGTATTTGTCATACAATACCAGCATACCAACAGCTGTTAACAAGAGCTAGTCTTAAAATCATCAACAAAGACCTCAGTAGATATTGCTGAAGTGCTAAAGAATATTGCCAAACTAGCAGTTAGTGGGAAATTACTGAATTCTTGTCTACACTGTTTGTTATTCCACAGTAGTGGACTATAAATTCTAGTCTGCACCAATGTGTTGTGCACTAACTGGCCCATGTTGACCCTACTGGCTGGCGCACACTAAAACTGTCCCAGTTTCCGTTAATGAAGTAATGTTTGGAATAGGACTATGTGAACATACTCTTGGGAGGTTTTAGTGCACCCAAGCTGGATCCAGTTAGTTGCACAACAAACTACTGTGGGGTGATGCATGCTGCAGGCAACTGTTTGACTTATGTCAGCTTAGTGCTGTATAGGGACTTACTAGATACCTAATGTAATAGTTCACAGAAACATTTGCACCTTTGACCTCCCCTCTACCCCGGTCATTCTGAGTGCACCCACACAGATGACAGACCCTGTGCCTTCACCCACTCTGGATGGAATCCCATGATTCTCATTTTCTTTCTCTCTCTCTGTCAGACCAGAACTCCAGGCTACAAAACTGTTCCAGCCATGATTGCTCATGTGGTCTTACTGGGTTTGTAAGCTGATTGTAGCAGTGAATACAGTGACCTGAAACAGCCTTTTCAAAACAAAGCCTTGTTTAATCACAACAGTAGATCAAAGTATGACAAGAGAAGAGGGGGGGTTAAAACACAGTAAAAGGTTTCCATGCATATCTTTCTTTCTTACTGGCTTAGGTAGACCTAGCATATCCCAGATACCTCAACCTTTGTCACTAGGGTTTAATCTGCTCTCCAGCAGTCTTGGGCTCACTTTCTCTGCAGCTCAGTGTTATTTGTTCTATCTCTATTCCTCACTCTCGCTCCCTCTTTAAAAGCAGATTCTTGAGCCCAACATGATTGGACATAAAACATGAGAAGTGAATGACACCAGAATTGTCTTTTAAATGTCAGTAAATGGGGCTATGTGACGCCATTGTCTTGTTGCCTTTTATTGACCCATAATCATATAGCAAACATCACACTAATAAACACACAGGTGGAATATAAAATATGAAAGCCGTACCTATGTAATTCATACCTAGGGTGTTTAACTTGTACTGTCAAACTCAAAGTACAGCAAGGTCGTGATATTCACGAAATCAGTTATTCGCAGACACCAGACTCCCCTGTGTGGTACCAGCAGAGGAAGGTGTGTCACCTGGCCCCTCAGCTGTGGGTCTGCAAAAGCCCCCTGCTGGCTATCACTCCAGGTGGGGGTCCCATTCCAGCCGCCATGGCAGCTCTGTGGCGCTGACACACTCTACACCATTGCGGCTGCCACTGGGCCCAGCTTGACCTATATAGAGAGGGGTGCCTGACCCTGCCTTCAGCCGGGGCACAGCCCAGCCACTGACAGACTCCCCACAGCCCTCCTCCCAGGCTGCTCCTCACATCACTGCAGCCAAGAGCTTCCCAGGAGTCCGCCAAGTTCTGCTCCCCCAGCCAGGGTAAAATGGGATAAAATGATAATATGCAACATATTTGGAAAATTCAGGATTCACAAGGGTTCTCAAAACCGAACCTTCGTGAATGTTGGGACCTTACTGTAATGTAATATAGCATAGCAGTTCTAATCACTAAAATCTAATTATTATTTTTAAAGTGATTTACTATTGTCAGTAAGTCCTAGAATTTTATTATATTCAGTCAAATCAGAAGTTGCTATCTTGACAGGTTGATGTAGGAAAAACCTAAAGAATGCAGAACTTGTGTAAGCACAGGAAGGCAGGTACTTCAAAGAGTTTAATTTGAAAGTGGTTTAGATATGCTAATTAGATTTTATTTAAAAATAATACAGCTGTCTATAATGTTCAGATGCTGCCTCAATCATACTGGGGAGATTTAATATAATTCAGTAACATTAACCAGGATGTATACCAGGGCATAGTTGGGCCCAATATGTTCACTCTTTTCCTTACGTATGAAATTATTTTCATGCAGTTTGTAATATCTATCTCATGTGCAAATGTGTAATGCAAGTTGAACCTCTCTAGTCAAGCACCCTCGGGACCTGACCAGTGCCAAACCAGAGATTTGCCAAACTGTGGGAAGTCAATATTGTCTTGCACATTACCAGCACTTTCACTGCTTGCTAGTCTCTTAGAAGATATTTAGAGGTAGGTTGGAGCTAAATAACAGCACAGAATACTGAGACACCATAATAGTGGCTGGAGACAAACTTGGCCATACCCATGATAAGTGGACATCTGGCTAACTAAAATCATTCCAGACCACAGATGTTACCGGACCAGAGAGTGCCTGTAGCTGATAGTTCAGTCTGCACAGAAATATGCATCACACCTAATTCCTATGTATTGGATATATACAGAGTAAACACACATAATCTACCCTACACGTTTAATTTTTTTTAAAAAGTATATTAAAAGAATATCATGGTTCCCAAGTCACAAACATGTAAGTTAGGAAATGCCATGGTTGCAGTTGTCTGTGCGAGTGCAGTATTTTCTCTGTGAGCTGTTGAGGTTCAGTTACGTATATGGAAATGCACACATCACATTGTGCTGAAACAGGATGTCGGGTGATGCATTCAAAGGGCTGGTGAAATGCAGTGGGATGTTAACAGTTGGCTTTCCAGCGAACTCTACTAAGCAAAACACAGATTGGACCTGTGTTGTTTTTTTTTAAAGCTGTGGTTTGGACTAATCCAGATTGACTTTTATAAGCAAAAGGCATCTCCATGACCTCACGGCTGTCAAACTTCAATTCTTATTGCAAATTAGGGAGGCATTGGAGCTTATCCAAATAAATAAATAAATCTGGAAAGTATGAAGGTATAAGGGAGGTTTTAGATAACTACATATAATGGCCCTGGAGACTTTAGTTCCAACCAGATAATGTTATATTATAGACTGCCTCTTTATCTGTAAAAACAATGAGAAGTCCTGTGGCATCTTATAGACTGACAGATTTTTTTGGAGCATAAACTTTCATGGGCAAAGACCCACTTCATCAGATGCATAATGTACATCTGACGAAGTGGGCTTATGCCAATGAAAGAGTATGCACCAAAAAAACCTGTAAGTTTATAAGGTGCCATGGGACTTCTCTTTGTTTTTGCAGATACAGACTAGCACAGCTACCCCTCTGAAACTCTGTATCTGTATATACCTTTCTGATATGGCATATTTGCAATTCCCAACCTTAATGCTGTTTACAACTTAGGGAGCAAAAGATTTTAAAATGCTCCTCAAATCTCTCCCACATGGCAAGGCACAACACTATAATGAACTTCATGTCTTCTTAAAATTATCACATGCTTTTCCCTTTTTATTCTGTACCAGAAGACCGACAAAAGATTACTCTCCTACAATCAATCAAGAATTTCTCAAATTTGCATTTTGAAATCAGGGTATGATCTGCATAATTTTTACAAGATATCTATTTTTTAAATTACTACATTTATTAAATTAAAACTAAAATTCTACAAAAGTGGGAAACATGACAGTTATAAATTCAAGCCACTATTTAGAGTTTTTAAAGTATTACTAGTTCTGTAGTTTGAGGGTGGCTCACATTTCTTGCTATTTTGAGTTAAACTGAGTTAAAAGTGATTTAGTACTACTTAAATAACTAATTAGGTCAATCACGGTAAACTAAGCCACGGGCAACTTTTTTCCTTTAAAAACGCTGTAGTCCAGTTATAAGTTCTGTTTAATATCTTTTAAGCCAACTTGGGCAGGACCTCACTGTAAACAAACAGTTGAGTAAGACTTGGAACAGCTTTTCAGAAAAGACACTAATAAACAAACATTAGGTTTTGTATGTGTTTTGTTCGCAGGGACTCTTCATTTATAAAATGATTTGTAAAGCCTTTTCACATTAACTGCAATTCTTTTTATTTGATAAATATGGGCTTCATTTTCATGCATGTGAAAGCTTTTTTAAAATTTAAACTTCTATTTTCTTTTGTAGTTATGTCCTTCCATTTTAATTAAAATTGCTGAAATTGTAGAAATCAGCCCTTGTCTGTAAAGTGCCAAGCATATTTAATGTGTAGTGTATAAATAAATAGTAGTTATATTCAGTAATCATGGAAGTGGGACATTAACTGCTGGGTATTAACAGCAGACATAAAGAGCTGCAGAGAGGAAGTCATTTTTGTAGTTCATAGTAAGCTTTATTGGTCCTACAAAACCAAGGAACTACACTGCATATTCTTGAATTCCAAACTTTCTCCCTCTATTTCTCTTTCCCTGTCTCTCTCTCTACCCTGCTTGGTGATATCCTTGATGTGTCTTCCTGCAGCTGCTGTTTCTTGACGCTAGTCTGCTGTTCAATGCCCAAGGCACTCTGTGTGAAGCCCCACTCTCTCATGCAGTGCACTATGGTAGACTTTGTATACAAGAATCTTTTAAACCAAGAGGCAGACAGGGATCTTTCTTGTTACAATATGGAGCAGGACATTGCAGAAGAATAGATGAGCAGGTGACAAGTGAGAGAGAGCAGGGAGCCAGGAAGGGGTAGGTAGGTGGAGCTGTACACCCACCTAACTGGAGCTGTGAAAATGAGGACAAAACTGTAATTCTTGTGAAACTGACCAGCTAATATTTATGATATGCACAAGCCTAGCCACGTCCAGGACCCTTTGAAGTCAAAGAAGTTTTACTGTTTATTTCAATGTCATCAATCTCTGGCCTTGGCAGAACTTAAGACTTTCCTGGCAGATTGGACCTTCAAGCCTCGGGGTGTTCTGTATGTTTCAGAGGGAGATTAAAAAGAATTTGCTTTTATCTATTTTTTTGCATTTTATTATTTTGTTCTTATATTACTAAGGGCAAGTGTAAATAGTGTCTGAATGATTATCTCATCACCGTATGTGTATAAAACTAAAAACTTCTGTATACATTCTTTCTTTCCTAATTAGTGCTAGGCCTAAATTTTTTCAAGAGTAGCCATTTGTCTGTTTCTGTTTTGGGGTGCCCAATTTAAGATGCCTGGCAAGGGCCTGAGAAGCAGAGAGAAGACAAGAAATGGCAATGGCCACAGAGAGGCCTGGCTGAGAACTTGAGGAGGAAGAGTGGAAGCCTAAGCTTGCATACAGCGAAGAAAAACATTCTGGACAAACTTGTACTTCTGTTTTGTGAAACACTTACTGTTAACATAAAATAAGGTAAATATGGGTCAGCTTAGGGAATTAAACATGGCTAAAAATAGTTCAGATAAAATGTGTAACATACAAACCATAAAACAATCCAGTGAACTCCCATGTTTTCTCTCTGGCAATAGTACACATATGTTTTTATGTTTTGTGTCCATAAAAAAACCTAACATTTCCTTTTGAAACCAGTAAAGAAGAGACGTTTCCTGACATTAACTGCCGTTAGATTCCTGCTGTTGATACAGCGCTGTTAGCTCCTGCAGGCAGGTAGTTAAGGGCAGTCAGTTTGGATTTGTTGTTGTTTGTTGTTTGTTTTTTTTCCTCTTCTGTCATTTGGTTTCTTTCTGTGGTAGTTCCTTTGGTGATCTGGTATGTTCCATGTTGACAAGTCTTGTGACTTTATTGTAAGGCTTGTGATACTTGGTGGGTTTTTAAAGTTCTGAGTGCATATGAGTATATGAAACTTATGCTTGTTTAAAAAAATTAGTCTTTCTAGTTGTGGAAAAAAGCTTGAAAAAGGACCCAGATGCTGGCTAAATTTCAGAAACCAAAGGGTAAATAAGAGCAACCCTTTCAGATATTTACAGTAGATCTCCAAGATATGTGCACTTGAGTTGCGCATAGCTTGACTTAACGCAACTCTGAGTGGTGGGGAAACTGACCAGTGCTGCTGTGCTGGTTAGTTTCCCTGCTCCTGTCAGTGGTGGCAGCCAAGAGTCAGGCTGCTGCCCGACAGGAGCTGGGAAACCACTCCTGTCAGTGGTGGCAGCCTGACTCTCGTCGCTCCTGTCAGGGGTGGCAGCCGCTACTGTCAGTGGTGGCATCTTGGCTGCTGCCACTGACAAGAGCAGGGAAACCTCTTCTGTCAATGGCAGCAGCTGCTACTTTCAGGGGTGGCATCCAAGAATCAGGCTCTCAACTGCTGCCACTGAAAGGAGTAGGTAAGCTGAGCAGAGCAGCAGTCCTGGTCAGTTTCCTGGCTCTAGCTAGTGGAGGGGAGCCAGAAGACAGGCAGCAGCCTGGCTCCCCACTCTCCTTGGCTTTCAGAGCTGGGAAACTGACCAGGACTGCTGCTCCTGCTCCTCTCAGTGACGATAGCCAAGAGTCAGGCTGCCACCCTGACAGGAGCTGGGAAACCACTCCTGTCAGTGGCAGCAGCCTGACTCTCATCGCTCCTGTCAGGGGCGGCATCTTGGCTGACGCTGCAGACAAGCAGGGAAACCACTCCTGACAGAAGCTGAGAAACTGACCAGCACAGCAGCGCCACTCAGAGTTTCATTAACCTGAGCTCATCAGCACTGGTCAGTTTTCCTGCCCTGTGAGTGGCGAGCAGCACAGAGCCACACTGGTGATCTGGTCAGCTTCCTGTTTTCCCCCGAGTCGTGCAAATTTTGACTTATGTGGGGTTGCACAAGAATGCAAACCCCACCTAAGCTGGGGATCTATTATGTTTTTAAATCTTACAATTTTTGAATTGTTGTTGTTGGCAATACTGCTTGTACAATGCAGACATTTATAGCATGTAAAAGTTGTGTTATAGCTACAGTGAGAATAAAAGCACACTGTAAAATCTAATGTGAAACTACTAGACCTGACAAATCAGTGGAAACTGCAGATGTACTCAGTGAGCTCTCTATTGCTGTCATTTCACATAAGCATTATCGGTTCCATAATGCTTTATTCCTTATCAGGTCAAAAAGGACCATACTAGCATGTAAGACATGCTGGAAATGAATGGTTCGATGATAACTGAGTGGTTTCATTGAAAGACCTATTAATCCTGGTACTGGAAGTTCAAAATAATTTATTTAACAGTAGCTGGAGGTTCTTTATAGTATGCTGCTTCACAGGCTCTTACGAATTCCCATTGAAAGAGATGTAACATCTTTTTCAATATAAATTCTACACAATGCATATTGTATGCTATATGCTGGATGAAAGTGCCTGCTCAGTTTTAATTATTACAGGGTATGAGAAAATACTCAACAAATAGACTATGTAGCCATCTGTATATAGACCATAAATTTGGTAGCAATAACTATACAATAAATTGTAGAATGACAAGATAAACTGTGTTCATCATGCACTGTTGGCCAACAAACCTGCTCTATGGCTATTACAATTCTCCATTTGGATTTCTTGTAAGGTTCCTAACATCAGTACATCAGCTATAATAAAAAAAAAAAAAAAAAAAAAAAAAAAAAAAAAATCTGAGTAAAATAACTGTTCCATTACCCTACAGATGCATTTTCCACACACACGTAAAGAACTGTGCAGTATTGATCTTTATTAAGATTCAAAGTCTTGTGAACCCTAAGGAGCAGAAATGGGAAGATCTGTCTATTTGGCTACCTCTACACTACAGTGAATTTCTTTGAAAAGAATGCATCCACACACAAAAAACGGATCGAAAGAGTGATATGCTCTTTGGAAAGAGAGTGTCAACACAACCCCCCCTTTTTTGAAAGAATGGACCATGGATTGAAAAATCAGGCGTTATGAGGATTGGTCTTTCGGGCGGTGGGGAAAGGGTCCGTGGAGTATCTATGCACATTTTCTTTCAAAAAGAGCTTCCAAAGGAAGATGCTGTTCCTGAAATGGGAGTGGAAGAGCACTTTTGAAAGGAGCACTGTGTTCTTTCAATTTAATTTTGAAAGAACACTTGTGTGTAGACACTCTGCTGGATATTTCAAAAGAGCCCCTTTCAAAAATAGTTTAGAAGAACATGCTAGTGTAGCTGCAGCCTTAGGGTATGTGTGCACAGCACAGTTATTTTGAAATAGCAGCTGTTATTTCAAAATAACTGCTAGTGTCTACATAACTGAAATAACGTCAAAATAGTTTTGACATAATGATTGGCTTATTTCGAAATAAGCACTATTTCTCATGGAAAGAGGTTTACCTATTTTAACCTGTTTCAAAATAGGGGGTGCATAAACAGGGATTGGTGCCTATTTCAAAATAAGCACCAATGATGCATGGCATGTCCAATGGCTGTTTCAAAATAGACTCTTTGTTCAGGTGATGTATATTGAAATAGCTAAGTGCTCTTTTGAAATGCATTTGAGGCTGCATCTACACTACGTTCCTTATTTGGGAGAGGAATGTAAATAAGGGAGATTGAAAACGCAAATGAGGTACTGATTTACAAATCTCTTGCCTCATTTGCATAATCTGGTGCAGTTGCATTTCCGGAAGACACTTTTCTGAAAGTAAAACAGCTGTGTAGATGGGGATCCTTTGGGGGGAAAACCCATTTTCAAAAGAACCCTTCTTTCTGAAACAAAATAGGAAGAAGCGTTCTTTTGAAAACATTTTTTTTTAATCTGAAGAACACCATCTACACAGATGTTTTTTGCTTTTGAAAAAGTCTCTTCTGAAAATGTGGTCATGCCAGAATATGTAAATGAGGCATGAGATTTGTACGTCAGGACTTTGTTTGCATTTTCAATCTCTCTCATTTGCATTTCTCCTCCAAAAGGGGAATGTAGTGTAGATGCAGCCTGAGTGTGTAGCAGTGTTATTTCAAAATAAGCTATTTCTGAGTTGCTATTATGGAATAGCTTGTTTTGGAATAAAGCTGCTTGTGTAGTCATGTCCGTAGAAAGCTGAGGACCCCATTTTCCAATGAAATAAATCAAGGCATTAGTTTATATTTCTGATAGGTTGGGTCATATGGACCTTAAAATTACACTATTACAATTTATAGAGAAGCTATTTTAAATAATTTTTACAGGCTACTGAGAAGTATTCATTATCTTTTACACTCCAAGGCTTGTAAAGTGGGACTTGGTACTAAAAATCACCAACTTTTACAGCTTACACAAAGCATTTCTTTGTAGGCAGATTGAAGAAATAGTTCCAGTAGAAATTTAAAACTCTCTACATCAAAAATAGATTGTTGGCAAAATACTTGAAATATAGAAGATGGATGATGGTATGGTGTTGTCTGAAGGTTTTATAGACACTCATTTGGGATGCTCTGTATACATTAATACAACCTTTCCCGTGGATAAACACTTTATGGTACACCAGTGTGTGTGAGAGAGAGAAATTTTTGTGTGTACACAAACACTTTTTTATGCTCACCTGTTTCAGACTGGAATTTCATTGCTGATCTGTTCTGTCTTTAAACTCTCATTCTCCATCTCTGCCAGACTTGCCAATCACATATTTTTCTTTGTTTTCAGTGAAAATTATAGGTGTTAAGATTTCTGAATTGTGTGTAAAGATGTGACTTCGTTTTGAAATGTGTAACTACTTGTTTGATTAAACACTGTTCCTCAGTACAACTGTTTTATATTTCCTCTTACCTGACTGGAGTTCTATGCGGATAATTGTAATGGGTCATCATTTCTATGCTGCAACAAAGTTCCAGGCAACTGCATCATTACTCCTAATTTTCGTGTTCTAACTTGCCACTTACTTCATCTTTACCTTTCAGTTCTCACTTTTAATGAAAAGCGGGAATATTTTGTATGTAGTATGCATGGACCCAAATCCTGTCTTCAGGATATATATTCAAAGAAGCTGCATCTTAGATGGTAGTCACAGAGCATAACTCCTATATCCCAATGCCGGCTGTCCCCATATCGTCTGGATTTATGTTCCATGGACCTTTTTCAGTGTCTCAGACAGCTCAAGGCATTCCGTTAAAGATTTAGACACCCAGGTACTACTCCATGTGCTTTAGTGCATATCTTCCTGAATTGCTGGTAGCCTTTGCTGGTTAGATTGCTTTTGTTCCTAGCACGAATAATGTGAACAGGGAGCTCTTTAGGGATTCGATGGCCACTCCATTTTGGCCAATACACAGATGCTAATGTATGCTGGAGAGCTGTTTAGTGAGGAAGTTAGTGGGTGGTGAGATGGGCAGGTTGTTTATGCTAATCCTATTGTAAGGTATCACAAGGAGGAGGAATAAGTGGCTGCTGTCTATTTTGTTTTAGAAAAAATGAGCAAGGTTGCCAGTGTAAGAAGGTGGGGACAAAATTTCACAGAAGCTGGAGGTGAGAAGACTCTGGGTGGTGAAGGGAGGAGAGCTGATCATGAAAAATAAAGGAAGAGAAAACAGGGAAGGGTAACTGAACTAAATGGACATAGCACTCAACAGAGGGAGCAGGATTGGAGGAAAGTAATGCAGATGGCTGAGCTGGAACTGGAGATTAGACAAGAAAATAAAGTAGCATTTAAATGGAACAAAAAGATAGAAAAGGAGAGAGTTGAAACGTGAGCAATAGTGTTAATGGGTATGTGATTGAGAACAGGAAGGAAGAGGCACAGAACAGATGGGTGACCAGGATTTAGGGCTTTAAAGATTGAACAATTCACTGCTACATATGGGCTACGTCTACACGTGAACGCTACATCGAAATATTTCGATGAATAACGTCTACACGTCCTCCAGGGCTGGCAACGTTGACGTTCAACATCGACGTTGTGCAGCACCACATCGAAATAGGTGCTGCGAGGGAACGTCTACACGCCACAGTAGCACACATCGAAATAAGGGTGCCAGGCACAGCTGCAGACAGCATCACAGGGCGGACTCAACAGCAAGCCGCTCCCTTAAAGGGCTCCTCCCAGACACAGTTGCACTAAACAACACAAGATCCACAGAGCCGACAACTGGTTGCAGACCCTGTGCATGCAGCATGGATCCCCAGCTGCAGCAGCAGCAGCCAGAAGCCCTGGGCTAAGGGCTGCTGCATACGGTGACCATAGATCCCCGCAGGGGCTGGAGAGAGAGCGTCTCTCAACCCCTCAGCTGATGGCCGCCATGGAGGACCCCGCAATTTCGATGTTGCGGGACACGCAACGACTACACGGTTCCTACTTCATCGTTGAACGTCGAAGTAGGGCGCTATTCCTATCCCCTCGTGAGGTTAGCGGTTTCCATGTCTCGCCGCTTAACGTCGATGTTAACATCGAAATAGCGCCCAACACGTGTAGCCGTGACAGGTGCTATTTCGAAGTTAGTGCCGCTACTTCGAAGTAGCGTGCACGTGTAGACACGGCTATGAGGAATTAGGAGGGTGAAGGTTAGGAGGCAGAAGACAATGCTAAAAGGAGTAATGGTGGGAATATGAAAAGAGAAGTATTCTAGACCCTTTTCTGTGCTTGGTATTGGAGGCAAATACAATGTGAAGGGAATAAAAATATTCTTGATCTAGTTCAGATAGTATTAAGGCTTCAGCAAGGTTTGTTGTTGCCCTGGTGAGTCTGTAGGTGAGATTTTTCACTGTGGTATTTCCCTGTGTTAGAAATGTATGTCCAGAACCATTCAGCTTCTTCAAATGAAAATCTAAAATCTCAGTTGTAGACTTCACTGTCATAAGAATCCAAAATTTTGACTAAAATTGCTTAGTCCAGTGGAGCATCTGTATTTGTTGTTCAATCTATGTGTTTAATATTAAAGGGAGAAAATAAATTAATTACTAAAGTCAGTATATTGAATTAAACACCTCCTTTACATGTGTTTAATTAAGTTTACTATATTGTCTTCCTTAATTTTGTTTGCGTATTAAATACACAGGTAGACAGTGAAATAAGTGAAAAATACTATTGTAAGAAAACACATTATTTTGTGATTTAACCCTAATCCAGCCGTTGCTAATGTGCCATAAAATTTCACTTAAGATAGCTACTGACTCCCATTATTAAAGTTAATGTCCTCCAGTTGTCTCATCTGCCTTATTCCAATATATTTCATATGCAGACTCCATAATTTAATTATCACCTGTTAATATTGGTTCTAAATTCATTTCTATGCTTTTGTGCTGAAGTCGCAGTGATGAGCCAATTAAAAAACATTATCTGGCTTCTCAAAGTGTTAGACTCAACAGTACATTACTCTGTTGGGACTTTTAAGACGGAACATGCTGCTACAAGGCCTATAGGGATTAGCTAAAGAAAAGACTTTTTTTTTTTTTTTAAAGGAAACTTGAAATGTTTCCTTGTATGCAGTGTTGTAATTTTTAGAACTCTAGGTTTATGATACCTTGTAATTTGCTTCCTTTAAATGTATTTACATATCTGAAATAATATGTGATGGAACTACAGTATAGAGGCACCGGATATTTTTAATCCCAAAGGAAAAATCTGCCTCAAAATATACATGAAGCAGTAACTAAAAGGAATCATGTTGGATATCATCTGTTTGAACAAAGGTAGTGAGACATAAAATACAGCACATCATAACCTTAGAGATTTACTGTGGGAAAAGGAACAATTAATGTATGCAGATGTCACCAAGGGGATTTGAAAGGACAAAAGCCACATTGTTTCAGTTTCATTACATTGTTCATTTGCATTTGCATGTAAGGCAGTTTTTCCTCTTGGGTTTTATAATAATGGAGTTTCAGATAGCAGGTATTTCTAGTTCATCTAAATATGTATTTTATTAGTGGCTGTTTGGAAAACTGTAAGCTATGTACCTCTATCGTATATGTGATTATGGATATGAGTGCAAAATATAGACAAATATACACATACACAAATGATCTGTAAAACAATAATGTTATTTTGTATAATTTTCACAGTTCTGTCTCTGTACTATATATGTATGTTGTAGCAGGGCATCAAACTCTAAGGACCAGAAGTTGTAGTCCACTAAGGCCACTTCGCTCTGCATAAAGGGGCCTTAAAGTATACATGTACGCTGCAGATCATCAAATCTTTGATAACTTGTCCTTTCAAGTCCCTTTGATGATCCCTGTGGCACAGCCATGGGCAACCAAAATAGCAAGAAGAGACATTCTTTCAAATTGTTACAAAATCAATACTTCAAAAACAACAGTGCATGTGAGACAGTCCTTAATAAGTAACATCAGACTATACATTTTGTAACCCCTATTTTAAGACCAGTGCACACCTAATGATTTGTAATGTGGTCCATGTAAATATTTAACCCCAAAGGATTAAATAGTCCTAGTAAGCTCCAAGATCAGTCCTATCTAGTGGTAATGAGTACCAGAAATTAATTGGGAATCTGATGGGGGTGGGGGATGTCAATTTAGGAGCATACAGTATAGTAATCTTATTAACAATGGTGCTCTTAGCATTGAATAGAAATAACAGCTCGTGATCTTACGTTTCTATTTTATTATAAAATGTCTCTCTTTGAAATATGTCGCTAATTTTCCCCTAGTCTTTAACTTATTTACCTGTCTCTCCTTTATTTCCAGTTACTAAATCACATTCAAAGGCAATTAAAATACATTAAACCCAAGCCTAATATTATTTTTCCACATAAGCAATTGATGACTCTGCCAGAGAGATGTTATCTTTTCACAGGTGCAAGGTGGCCAATGAAAAAATTTCTCGTTTCAGATGTGAACCAAAAACATCTGAGAATCCCCATTTTAAAACTGAGAGGGTGGGGAGAGGCCCAAACCCCTCCATGCCTGTCTGAAGTGGAACCCCACTCACAGCAACCCAGCACACCACGCTGCACTTGAACCCAAATGGGATCTGGAACCCACAGGGAGAGTTGTACCAAAACACGCAGGTGCAGCAATTGGGCCAGCCCCCAACCCACTCCACCTCACCCCAGCTGCCCTGCACAGATGTGAGAGGAGCAGTAGGATGAGTCATGTGCTAGGCAGCCCCTCCCCGTGCTGCACTGTGGCCTGGCCAAACATGAGAGGGAGGAGGAGGGTGAGTGGAGCGCTGACAAGGCAGAGATGCAAGCTGTTGTTCCAGGGTCATCAGGGTGGAGTCATTCTAGCATGCAGAACAGTAGAGGAGTCAGTGTCTGCAGGTGCAGGTTGCTGACCCTTGACCAGGCAGACCAGGGTCAGCTGACTCAGGCTCACACAACTTGAGCTGGGGAGACTATAAAATTGCATTTTAGATATTCAGGCTCTGAAACACGGTGAGATGGGAAGGATCTACAGCCCAAGCTCCACCCTCAACCGAAACATCCATACTGACGTTTTTTAAGCTGCCTGACACCCACTCCAACACCACAAGCTTGGGTCAGCTGACGTCATCTCAGTGACATTAGTTTATCTCACTGTAGACATATCCAAAATATCTGGCAAAACCAGCGGAGTATTTCTACCTTTTTCAGGAAACTTCACCAGCAGTGTAACCTGGGGCTGTCCCTGGGCAGCTCTGACTTGCTCTAAAACCATGTTGCCCATGCACAGGGCCAGATAGACAGGCAGAACTTCAGAGTCTCAATGCGTGGATGAGACAATGGTGTAGGGAAGAGGGGTTTAGATTTATTAGGAACTGGGGACACTTTTGAGGTAAGGGGAGCCTATACAGGAATGATGGGCTCCACCTAAATCAAGGTGGATCCAGACTGCTGGCACTAAACATTAAAAAGGTCGTAGAGCAGTTTTTAAACTAAGAGGTGGGGGAAAGCCGATTGGTGTGGGGGAGCAGCTGGATCGGACGGAGACTTCTCTTACACGAGGCTCTGTAGATGGGGATTCCCTAGAAGTTAGTCAGATAGGGAACGTGGGAAATAATATATGGGCAAGATCAGATATGAAACAATCGCATATAAAAAAATGCAACACGTCTGTGAAAGGCGGACATATAAATAGTGGTAGTTTTTTAAAGTGCTTTTACACAAATCCTAGGTGTCTGTCTAATAAGATGGGTGAACTGGAGTACCTCATATCAAAGGAGGAAGTTGACATAATAGGCATCACAGAAACGTGGTGGAATGAGGACAATCAGTGGGACGCTATCATACCGGGATATAAATTATATCGGAAAGACAGAACAGGTCGTGCGGGTGGCGTAGTGGTACTACATGTGAAGGATAATATAGAATCAAATAAAGCAAAAATCCTAAAGGAATCACTAGCTACGTCTACACGTGATGCCTACATCGAAGTAGCCTATTTCGATGTCTCCACATCGAAATAGGCTATTTCGATGAATAACGTCTACACGTCCTCCAGGGCTGGCAACGTCGATGTTCAACTTTGACGTTGCGCAGCACCACATCGAAATAGGCGCAGTGAGGGAACGTCTACACGCCAAAGTAGCACACATCAAAATAAGGGTGCCAGGCACAGCTGCAGACAGGGTCACAGGGCGGACTCAACAACAAGCCGCTCCCGTAAAGGGCCCCTCCCAGACACACTTGCACTAAACAGCACAAGATCCACAGAGCCGACAACTGGTTGCAGACCCTGTGCATGCAGCATGGACCCCCAGCTGCAGCAACAGCAGCCAGGAGCCCTGGGCTAAGGGCTGCTGCACACGGTGACCATGGATCCCCGCAGGGGCTGGAGAGAGAGCGTCTCTCAACCCCTCAGCTGATGGCCGCCATGGAGGACCCCGCAATTTCGATGTTGCGGGACACACAATGACTACACGTTCCCTACTTCGACGTTGAACGTCGAAGTAGGGCGCTATTCCCATCCCCTCATGGGGTTAGTGACTTCGATGTCTTGCCGCCTAACGTCGATGTTGACATCGAAATAGCGCCCAACACGTGTAGCCGTGACGGGCGCTATTTCGAAGTTAGTGCCGCTACTTCGAAGTAACATGCACGTGTAGACATGGCTAAAATGTTCCATAGAATCATAATGGATAACAATTCATTCCTCTAATATGAATATGGCATTAGGAATATATTACCGACCACCTAACCAGGACAGTGATAGTGATGCTGAAATGTTAAAGGAGATTAGAGAGGCTATCAAAATAAAAAACACAGTAATAATAGGAGATTTCAATTATCCCCATATTGATTGGGTACATGTCACCTCAGGACGGGATTCAGAGATTAAATTTCTTGATGCTTTAAATGACTGCTTCTTGGAGCAGCTAGTACAGGAACCCACAAGGGGAGAGTCAATTCTCGATCTAGTCCTGACTGGAACGCAGGATCTGGTCCAAGAGGTAACTGTTACTGGACCGCTTGGAAATAGTGACCACAATATAATAACTTTTAATATTCCTGTGTTGGAAAGAACACCGCAGTGGTCAAACACTCCGGCATTTAATTTCAAAAAGGGGAATTACACTAAAATGAGGAAGCTAGTTAAACAGAAACTAAAAGGTAGAGTAACTAAACTAAAATCCCTGGAAGCTGCATGGAAACTGTTTAAAGACACCATACTAGAGGCCCAACTTAAATGTATACCGCAAATAAAAAGACACAGTAAGAGACCTAACAAAGAACCACCATGGCTTAACAGCCATGTTAAAAAGGCAGTGAGAGAGAAAAGGGCAGCTTTTAAAAAGTGGAAGTCAAATCCTAGTGAGGAAAATAGAAAGGAACACAAACACTCCCAAATTAAGTGTCATAATGTAGTGAGAAAAGCCAAAAAAGATTTTGAGGAACAGCTAGCCAAAAATTCAAAAAATGATAGTAAAATGTTTTTTAAATACATTAGAAGCAGGAAGCCAGCTAAAAAAGCAGTGGGGCCCTTGGACGATACAGATATAAAAGGAGCGATCAAGGAAGAAAGTGCCTTTGCGGAGCGATTAAATGATTTCTTTGCTTCAATCTTCACGGCTGAGGATGTTACAGAGGTTCCTAAATCTGAGGCAGCCCTTTTAGGTGACAAATCTGAGGAACTCTCCCAGATTGAAGTGACATTAGAGGAGGTTTTGGAGTTAATTGATAAGCTGAATAGTAACAAGTCTCCAGGACCAGACAGTATTCACCCAAGGGTTCTGAAAGAACTCAAATGTGAAACTGCGGAGTTATTAACAGTGGTTTGTAACCTATCCTTTAAATCTGCTTCGGTACCCAATGACTGGAAGACGGCCAATATAACACCAATATTTAAAAAAGGCTCTAGAGGAGACCCTGGCAATTATAGACCTATAAGTCTAACATCAGTACCAGGCAAATTAGTAGAAACAATAGTAAAGAATAAAATTGCAAGGCACGTAGAAGAGCACGAATTGTTGGGCAAAAGTCAGCATGGTTTCTGCAGAGGGAAGTCGTGTCTAACTGATCTATTAGAATTCTTTGAAGGGGTTAATAAACATGCGGACAAGGGGCACCCAGTGGACATAATATACCTAGATTTCCAGAAAGCCTTTGACACGGTCCCACACCAAAGGCTTTTATGTAAATTAGGCGGTCATGGGATAGGAGGAAAGATCCTTTCATGGATCGGGAATTGGTTAAAAGACAGAAAACAAAGGGTTGGAATAAATGGTAAATTTTCACAATGGAGGGGGGTAACTAGTGGTGTTCCCCAGGGGTCAGACCTGGGACCAATCCTGTTCAACTTGTTCATCAATGATCTAGAAAATGAGGTAAGCAGTGAGGTGGCAAAGTTTGCAGATGACACCAAGTTGTTCAGGACAGTCACAACCAAAAGGGATTGTGAAGAACTACAAAAAGATCTCAGCAAACTGAGTGATTGGGCAGCAAAATGGCAAATGAAATTTAATGTGGGTAAGTGTAAGGTAATGCACATTGGAAAAAATAACCCAAATTACACGTACAACATGATGGGGTCAAATTTAGCTACGACAGATCAGGAAAGGGATCTTGGAGTTATAGTGGATAGTTCTCTGAAGACATCTACGCAGTGTACAGTGGCAGTTAGTAAAGCAAATAGGATGTTAGGAATTATTAAAAAAGGGATAGATAATAAGACAAAAGATATCATACTTCCCCTATATAAAACTATGGTACGCCCACATCTTGAGTACTGCGTGCAGATGTGGTCTCCTCACCTCAAAAAAGATATACTGGCATTAGAAAAGGTTCAGAAAAGGGCAACCAAGATGATTAGGGGTTTGGAACGGGTCCCATATGGGGAGAGGCTAGAGAGACTGGGACTTTTCAGTCTGGAAAAGAGGCGATTGAGGGGCGATATGATAGAGGTATATAAAATCATGAATGGTGTGGAGAAAGTGAATATAGAAAAATTATTTACCTTTTCCCATAGTACAAGAACTAAGGGACACCAAATGAAATTGATAGGTAGTAGGTTCAAAACTAATAAAAGGAAATTTTTCTTCACACAGCGCACAGTCAACCTGTGGAACTCCTTGCTGGAGGAGGCTGTGAAGGCCAGGACTCTATTAAGGTTTAAAAAAGAGCTCGATAAATTTTTGCAGGTTAGGTCCATAAATGGCTATTAGCCAGGGGTAAAGTATGGTGCCCTAGCCTTCAGTACGAGGGCAGGAGATGGATAGCAGGAGATAAATCACTTGATCATTGTCTTCTGTTCTTCTTCTCTAGGGCACCTGGCATTGGCCGCTGTCGGCAGACGGGATAGTGGGCTGGATGGACCTTTGGTCTGACCCAGTATGGCCATTCTTATGTTCTTAAGAAGGGTAAATTTGACCTATGTATTAGCATTATTTTATAAGGAATGGCGTGGCAATTCTGCCAGCTTACATATGCATATAAAAAATTCTTTTTCACCATGATGTACGCATGTATCATGTTAAATAGGAACTAAAACATGTTTCTAGAAATAATAATTAAAAGGGCACAGACGTGAGAAGACTGAATACAGATAAGAAATAAATGTAACTGCAGTGAGGACTATAAATGACCCTTAAAACAAATATAATATGCTGCACTGTAGTTAAAATTGCCACTTTAAAGTGTTAATAGTATTCTTAATACAGATTTTGGATGGATCTAATTTTTTTCTTGTATTTTAAAGTATGAAAAGTTTTTCTTTTGTTTTGTTTTTTTAATTAGAAACTACAAAATTGCATTCTGGTAACATGCTTTACAAAGTTTTACTGCTCTACAAAGCCAGAGTAAACAGTATTCTTTGGGCAAATAGAATATCATTAGTATTGCCATCAGAACGGATGGCACATAAGGAGATTTAATAAATTGCCATGACAATTTTGCAAAGCTGTAAAGATTTTAAGGAAATCATTTAACTCTCACCATCACAAAGTAATTCAGAAAGAGACTGCCATTCTCAGTTCACTCCAGGAGCCAGCAATAAAAAAGCATGTGTTTGGCAAGATCCTGCAATACTTACTTGGGCAAAATTCCCTTTAAAGTTAATGGAAGTTTTGTCCCGCTGTAGATCTGGGCCCAATGATATACAGTATAAAGACACTCAATGTTAAAAGATCATGATCACCTTATGTAAATGTGTGTGTATCATGGATAAAGCTTTGTCTTGACTACTGTTTCTTTTCTTTTAATAGTTTGATTCAGATGCTTAGCCTTATGTAAGAATTTTATTTATCCTTATTTTCAAATTATCACTAAGAAAGGAAAAGAAAATAAATGTCATAGATCAGAAGGACTTTAAAATGTCACATATCAATGAATTATTTGTGATTTAACTTTTTTGAAAATTTCTAAAAAAAAAAAAAGTGTTTTTAGAAGTACTCAGTTTTCTTAGCGAGTACTCTCTGGCTATGGTTACACTGACCCGTACTGCCAGCAGCAGTATGCAAAAGGGAGTTCTCAAAAATGCAAATGCATGGTCATTTGCATATTGCTCACTGGCAGACACTGCTGCCAGCAGAAAAAAAGCTGTGTAAAAGTGGTTCTGCCTGATTTTTACCAGGCATAAGAGGCAGCCAACGAAGGGGGAGTTTCAGCAGCAGAACCACATTTACACAGCTTTTTTTCTGCCAGTGGCAGCATCTGCTGGTGAGTGAATATGCAAATGAGTGACTATTTACATTTTCGAGACTGTCTATTTGCATACTGCTGCCAATGTTTGGATCAGTTGTAGCCAGACATGAACCCCCCATTTGGCCTTTTCTTCTTCTCCCCTCCCCCCTCCACTGGGAGAGGGAGAGAGAGAAACAAGCAAGGGAGACGGGCAGCCTCTGATGTCCTGGGAACGCAGTTGTGCTGTCTCGCCCAGCCTCTCTACTATACACAAAAACCACACAGTGAATGGGCTAGCTAATGGCCGCCCTTCTGGCTGATCTCGGTGATTGACACGCCTGATCACTGCCCCAGGAAGAACGGGGAATCTCTGCCCATCACCTCCAAAGGTGCCCAGTTGTCCACAATTCACAGGTGCAAATTGAGCCTTGCACCTTCCCTGGGAAACCTGGGGTTCAAACACATTCCTCCTGATTGGCCGCTTGAGACCCGGAAGAAGCCTACATGACAAAAGGGGTGTAAGAGGGGTTTGGCAGCCCACCTCCCCCTTTGAGTTTCAATCACCTACACCTGCTGGCCAGGTCTGGAATTAACTCCCGAGACTGGGGACGCCTGGTTCGTATCTACTTCTTCCCGAGGGATTGAGAGAGAGATTCTGGGCCACACCGGATCTAGGTGGCAGGGGTAAGAATTACACCTGTATTACACTTCTTTCCTATAGGAATTGAGGGAAAGACTCTGGTTCCAGCAGCTCTAAGAGGCAGTGGTGAAAATCACACCTGCAACGTGCCTTTCTTGTGTACACATTGTGTTGTTTCCCCTTTAAAAACCACGAGTACTAACTCGTACTTTAATCATTTGTCTCAGTTAAATTGTTTCTATCTTTGTATAAATAAAAAGTAACTGTTAAAGCCTCTAAGAATAATTTTCCTCTTGCTGCTGTACCCGAACTAAACACGAACCAAAGAACCCAGCCTGCCCTGGCTGCTTAGTGTAGCTGCTGGTGCGGCATCACCCCCTTTTGCCCCACCGGACCTTTAGCTGGCACCTGGGCATCGGCTCAGATCAGTGTAACTATAGCCTCTCTGAAAGCATTTTAGCAGTACCAGGCACTCCAGATTATAGATGGGCAATACCAAATATGCTTCATTCTATTTTGTGTAATATTCCAAATAAGACTATTTTTAAAAAATATATACCACATTGCACTGAAGCTGTGTGCAGTGAATTTGTTTTCTGGAAGCCCTGGTTGTGACCCGTATTTAAGGTTGATTTTTATTTTGCACCTAAAGCAGGAATTCTACTGTTTTATTTGCATGAAAATTACAGCATATCTTCCACAAATGGGTTGATACTCTAAGTATAGGGTTAACTTTCTGCAAATGTACTTGAAATTGACTCTTTTCAGAATTTTTTCTTTTTTGCAGGGTGGCTTGGTGAGGGAGAGTCTTGGTTTTGAACTTTATAATGGAATAAAGCTGGGTACATCTACAGTGCAAAAAGAGACAGAGAGAGAGACCTGGTAAGGGGTTAGTCTTGGTGCGTGCCCAGGTTCCAGTTTGAGCCCAGAGGTCTACACTGCTGATTTTAGTTTCATATCACAAGCTCTGAAAGCCTGAATCAGTTGAGCTCACAGTTGTGGGGTGTTTGTTTTGGTTTTGAGTTTTTGTTTGTTTTGTTGTTATGCTATATAAACAAACCTGAGACTCTTCAAACTTTCCTTCTAGCTGAAATTCATTAATGTCTTGTGAACAGGCTGTATTTGAATAAATTAGGTTGTAATCAGGTTAATTTAACAACCATATTCTCATATCCAAATGTTTTGTGTATATAGACTACAAAAGGAACATCTCAATAAACTCTCTAGAAACTCAAATGGAGTCATTGTGGGTGTTTCTATACTGCATAAAAGACCTGTGGCATGGCCACAGCTAGCCTCGGACTTCTGACTCAGGCTCGTGGGACTTGGTCTGTGAAACTAAAAATTGTCAAAACAACAGTCTTGTAGCACCTTGAAGACTAGCAAATGTATGTATTACGTAACTTTGTTAGAGTTTAAGGTGCTAGAGGACTGTTTGGTTTTTGTGAAGTTACAGACTAACATGGTTAACACCCCACCCCGAGACAAAAAATTGTCATGTAGACATTCAGAAGCTGGGACTCAGCTGGAACCTGAAACACCATGAGGGAGGTGGTGCTTGGAATCTGACACACCATGAGGCAGGTGGTGCTTGGAATCCAGGTTGTTGCCTGTGCCCACGTCTCCACAGCAACTGTTAGCCCCACAATCCAAACCTAGGCTTGCTAACCCTCCAGGGTTGTTCTGGAGTCTCTAGGAATTAAAGGTTAATCTTTAATTAAAAAGTATGCCATGATGAAACCTCGAGGAATATGTCTTACCACAACTGGCAACTCCCCCTGACCCTGTGAGAATCAAATCATTTAACTCAGGCTCCGAGGCTGGTGCTATAGGCTCTTTATCTCAGTGTAAATGTAGTGTGAGTGTACTGAGACTTATTCAGGCTGGGAGGAAGCTCCCCATCACGAGATGGAGAGCAGTATAAACTTGGTCCTACATTGTATGTAATAGCTGGTTTTTAAACTTTAATGTACCAGCTGTTTACATTTTTTAAATACCAAGACAACTCAGTTTACCTCATGCAGTTTTTTATTTAATGAGACTCAGCATAATAAGAGCTTGCAAAGGGTTTTATTTGGCTTTTGAGTTTTTGTAATAAAACTTTAAAATGGACAAATTGACTTATTTTGAATTTTTTGGGAAATTACATCCCTCTTAAGATCCTATATTTTACCTGAGGTGACTTTATATGGCAAAGTCATAAACTGCTGGGAAATACAGATTTGTTGTTAAAGTGCAAACAAATCATTAAAGTAAAACTAAAGAGCCTTAACATATAACTAACTGCTTAAGATCGAAAGCCATTGACAACACAAGAATGTAGGCTTAAAATTGATGGACAGCAAACATTCTAAAGCAAAATAGAAAGTTGGCTGGAGTGCAGTGTTCATGTTGGTAGAATTGTGTTGCTGCTGACTCTGAGCTGTGGGTGGTTTACCGTACGGAGTGACCACTTGCGCACTACTTATTTTCTTTGTTTATACAAAAGCAAAAAAAGGCTGCTTGTGCCAGGCTGGATCTGCCCATCCCGTATGTTATAAAGGTAAAATTGAACAGCGCACAGAAGAGAAAACTTCCCTTTGTGCAGAATTTCCACTCCCCACTCCAGTCAGAACCTGCCTTTCTCGGCAGCCGCACAAAGAGATGTGACTTGCAGAATGCCGAGGAGGCCAAGACACCTGGCCTATTTAAGCAGACAGCATGGCACAAAATTAAGGGCTCCTTGTAGAAAATACTCTGCTGTAAGGCTGCCAGGTGTTTTTGCCCAGAACACTTGATCAAAAGGGAAGCAGGCAGCTTCACTCAGCACTGCGACCGGACTGTTAGAAGTCTGGTTGGTGGCACAAGCAGGCGCCCTTGGAAGTGGTTGGCACACCCCTCTGGCTCCTAGGCATAGAGGCAGTGTGCGGGCTCTGCAGCTGTCCCTGACCCCAGTGCCACCTCTGCAGCTCCCATCAGCCAAGGCTCCCAGCCAATGTTTCCTCTAATCTTTTTGAATCCCTGTGTGGAATAAATTTTTGTGCACTGAGGCCAATGTGCACCACCACTAGAAACAAAAATGTAGCTGTGGGCACTTTGCTAATCAGCTGAGTGGCATTTGAATCTCTCCTGAGCAGCTGCACAAGTGTGCCCAGCTTTCAGGGAACCCTGCTCCGAGCCAATGGCAGCTGTGGGGGTGGTGCCTAAGGGTGAGGGCAATGTGCAGAGCACCTTGGCTGTGCCTCCACCTGGGAGCTGGGGTGACATGCCAGCAGCTCCCCAGTAGCTACCTGAGGGTAAGCACCACCCAAAGCCTGCTCTTCCTCCTTCACTCCCAGCCCCATCACCGCTCCAAAACCCTTTTCTCCAGCTCTGAAACACCCAAACCCCTCAGCCCCAGCCTAGAAGCCCCCTTGTGAATGTCAAACCCCTCATTCCCAGCCCAGCCCCAGAGCCCTCCTTTGCCCCAGCCCTGAGCTCCCTCCTTATTTCAGAATATCTTGACCCCAGCTCAGAATCCACTCCTGCAACCCAAACCCGTCATTCCCAGCCCCGCCTCAAAGCCTGCACACCCTGCCAGAGCCCTAACCCTCAGCCATCTTCCAGCCCGGTGGCAATGAGCAAGGGTGGTGGAGAGCAAGCAAGGGGTGTGCGCGCGTGTGTGTGTGTGGAGTGAGCGAGGCTTGGGGCCTTGGTGTAAGGGCAACACCATTTGGTTTTCTGTTATTAGAAAATTGGCAGCCCTACTGTGCTACCATCTCCCTCTCTGTTGAATTGAAGGAGATTTCCAGGTCAAGATCCCAGCTGTCTGTGGGGCTTGAGGAGAGAGGCTGTTTCTCTAATAGGAAAGTTCCAAGCAATTAAAATTTTGAAGGGTATTTATTAGCATACAGTTAAAAATTGTTCTCAGCTAAAACCCAACTCACCAGAGTATTAATTTTTGGATTATCTGAATCAGCAGGGACTGTGCAATATCTGCTGTTTTCTGACAGATTTATGGTTTCATGTCAGTGATGATACAGTCACTTTTTCATGCTGGAAAAATCCTTAGTAAGAAAAATATGTAAAGTGGAAGGTAGGATGGATACATTTGATGAATGTTAGTTTCCAAAAACAAAATTCTTTAGGGGAAATTTTCTTTAAACTGATGAAGAGAGATCTATTGTTTATAGTATAGTATAGTATATACTATACTACTATATTGTTTATGAAATCATTGTATACAGCTCTTTTGTAACTCGTTAAGAATGGGGACAGAGATTATTGATTATGATAATGTGGAATTACTGCTTGTCATGTACCTCATAAAGAGACTTTGATGGATGTATGGTTTGGTTTCTTTTTCTGTCATTGTTAATTTGTTCATAGGTTTGCTTTAGTAGAATGTATTTAGCTAATTATAGAAGAAAAGCCCAGAAGTAACTGTCTTGCCCATTAGTATCATTACTTTCATGGGTTAAGGTGACCTCTCTTTTATGGTCTTAATTCTTCCTGAGGTGGTGGTTACTTTGCATACAGAGTCAGGCTTAAAAGCTAAAGCTTCCTTCAGAAGCAGGAAATCTGCTGCTTGTGTTTTTTGAGTATAAGCTTTTGATGTTAAATATGATGTTCACTACACAAAAAACTTGTTAGTTGGGTGGATAACAAAATATGCCTGAGCAATTGTTGATAGCCAAGATTTGACAGTTTGCTATTATGAGGCATTAAAACAATTTAAAGCAGAGATTGTGGGAAATAGATTACATGGCTATAAGAGCAACTGACAAGGTAGTGTAATAGTTGAAAAAATGTTAATATTCTCCCAGAATATCCGCAAATAACCTAATGATGGCCCTCTGAAGATCACTTGCTTAAGATGCTTTCTCCTAAACCAATCAGATCTGTCGTATTGGAAAAGATTAATCATAAAAATGTAGTTGTTTTTCTAATAACTTCCAAGGTCTGATCTATGCTTGGGATCAAAGTTGATCCCAGATATGCAATTCTAGCCGCTTCATTTGCGTAGCTAGAATCGACTTATCAGGATCAACATTCTTCCCTGGTGTAGATTGGGCCTTTGTGGGCTTGCATGGACATCCCTTACTCTATGCATCAGCATGGCGTACCAAGATCAATGGCTGAGCCCAGTGAGATTGATTTTGCTGTGTGTTCACACACCTGGCAAAATTGATCCCTAAAAGATCAATCGTGATGTGCCAAACTGCCCCCCTTCCGTGGTTGAGTAGAGACATACCCTAGGTGCCCAAGGGGATCATCAGGACTTGTGTTTAATACATAGATCCATGAACTAGTTTTTTATGTTTTCTCTAAAACTTAACACTCAAAAATTAAAAGCTAGTGCTTTGGAAATTGCAAGGTCATGGTTGATACAAAGGAGTTCTTTGAGAATGTTTCAATCTATCCATTCTTTCACCAAATGTCATAGGTTGAATAAATGGGCCTCTGTGGATGCGACACTTGGCAGAAGAGATGCCTGTTATCTGTTCCCTCCACCTGTTAACATATTGCTAATTAGATCTGAGAATGAGGTGAAATGATTCATCCTAGCTGATCAGTGCGAGTCTTTAGTAAACCCTCACGCTGGCCAGTACCAAGCCACAAGAGGAAAGAAGAAGAAAGGGAGAAACGTTTAGTAAATTTTACATTAACATCTCTGGCTTAGGGTTTTTTTTATTACCTTCTTCTAGCAGGTGCTTTAACAATTCATGCATTCTTCGAATTTTCATGTGTGATAGAGAAGCCACGCCACTACATTATCTTGACAGTGGAATTAAAATTATTTATATGGTGTTCTATAAAAATCACTGTATATTCTTGTCAATCTGAGAAGGGAGAAAACATCAATAATACAAGTAGTATGGAAGGAGTGACATAAAGGACGTGTGAAAGCTTAATATGCCTGGGAACTTGGTTAAGAGGAAGTTTTAAAAACATAAAATCATGGGCCAGAGAGTTGACACTTTTGAATTACTGGTTTTGAAGTAAATATTTTATTGCAATATTTCTGGTATCTGTGCCCACTACTGATCAAGGTAAATGCATTGCAGCATGATTAATAGGAAAGTAGCCACAAGAAAATTCTAATGTGACAGATCTCTGCAAATATTTTGTCTCCCAAAAAAAAGGCAGCTAGGATGTTCTAACTTAAAAAATCAGGAACTATTAGTGATGTTACCCTACCATAACACTGATTAATAACCAGATAATTCAGAATTGTGCCCTCATCATCTAAAGGTTTACTCATGTGCTTAACTTTACACATTGTAAGTGTGTTAAATCTTGAAGAGGTCAGGGCCTGTTCAGAGGAGAGAGGCGAAAGAAATTGGGATAAACAAAAATTATGCCACTTAACTATGGATGCTTGCAACTTTCATTATTGACAGATATATTGGCAACTTGTTAGAAGTCTGACAGAAATGTCAACATATTATCAACAATAAACCCACATAATAATGTTTGCATGTGCTTCTTTTGCTTACCTTATAAAATGTATTAATAGAAAATGTGTAGTTGACTTCAGCAGCATTTGGAAGTGTGGGGTGGAATTCAACTATAGCAAGAAGAAAGACAACTAAGAGCTCTGGCTTGCTGGCCTGTTAGTTGTTTGTCTTTAACTAGACATATCTCCGTGTCAATTATAATGAGTTAGGGTCTCATCCATAACCCAGAGATACCTGGGTCAGATTCCCCTCAGTTACATTGTAGATCCATCCCCTGCATCTCCAGGGACACCCCTTGGAGCCGGCATTACTTCACCTTCTGGTATGAGGGTGTGAGAAGAAGCTGCGTCAAGCTGTCTCCAAATGAACCCCTCGGATCTATCTGTCATTTGCTAATGTACTTCCATTATGATTCAGTCTTTAATTACATGATCACATACTATTTTCACAGGACAACTGCCTCATTCTCTGTGCAGGAAGGGTCCAGCTTTAAGTTTGCACAGACAACTATAAATCTGAATTTCCTAACTACCAAGTGCTTGACTTTTCAATCTAAATAATGCTCTTTTTAATATGAAAGCTGGCGGAGGATTTTCTTGGGGTTGTTGATTTTGTTTGGGGGGCTTTTTGGTTTGTTTTGGAGCAGTGTACGTAGTATTATAGCCTATGATATTTCTTCTGGGGAGGAAGAGGGGGGCATTCCCAGTCCAACTTCTCTTCTGCACTTCTTGCCAGCCTTAATGGTAAGAGTTTCAGGTCTGAAGGTCTGCTAATTTTCTGTGGATATATCTAAAGTGCAGTTGAAAACCTGCAGATGGCCCAAGGCAGCTGACTTAGGCTTGAAGTATGGGATCATTCAATTTCAGTGTAGATATCTGGACTGGGGCTGGCGCCCAGGTTCTGGAACCTGGCTGTGTCTACACTTGCAAATGAGGTGCAGATTTGCATATCTGGTACCTCATTTGCATACTATTTCAAAAGAGCTTCTTTTGAAAGAAGAAAACCAGTGTAGACACTGCTCTTTCGAAATTAAACCCCATCTTTGAAAGAATCCTTCTTCCCTTTTTTATGTCTACACTAGTTTTCTTCTTTTAAAATAAGAATATGCAAATGAGGTGCCAGCTATGCAAATCTGCACCTCATTTGCATTTTGTTTCCCTCATTTGCATTCCTCTTTTGAAAGAGGAATGCAAGTGTAGACACAGCCCCTGAGAGGTGGGAGGGTCCCAGATCTTGGAAGGTCTAAACACCATAATTAAACAGCCTCACTGCCCAAACCCCACCAGCCCAAGCCAGCTGGCATGGACCTGCCACAGGTATATAATTACAGTGTAGCAATATCTAATGACTCTATAGGAGCACCTCTTTGTGATCTACTGGGAAAGTCTTGTGAATGGTCCTCTTGTAAAATTCCTGCAATTCAGATGACGAATGCTTGTAGTGATCATCCCAGACATGCACATACCTAGGCTGGTGTTTACAAGGATCGACAAAATCCTATTCACCATATTTGATGCTGATCTGCTTATACACAGATTGCAAAGCATCGTTGACAAACCGAGTAATTTCAGGTATAAGTGCTTGGATTTTACAGATACTACCTTTGTATTCTGCTGGAAGAAATGGGTAGGAAGGTGATTTATTGCATAAAATGTGCTCTACTGTGTAAAAAGGTTAGCATAATTGCTTTAATCCTCTCGTATATAAATGGAATGTTTAGTGTGCCAGTGCTTATGTGCCTCTCAGAATTTTAAAAATAGGAGTGAAAAATTACTGTTTAAATGAGTAACACTGAAATCTTTTCCTGTAAGAAATACAACCTTTTTTCTCCCTCTTTGGTATATTTGGAATCTCTGGTACAGATTGGTGGAAAGAATAATACAGTTGCCAAAAAGCAGCGGTATTTGTCCTGTCTGGCTAGTCCTGGGGTCAGCAACCTTTTGGCTCTCAGCTTGTCAGGGTAATCCACTGGCAGCCTGTGAGACATTTTGTTGATGGTGAGCATCTGCAGGCACAGCCCCCTACAACTCCCATTGGCTGCAGTACACTGTTTTGGGCCAATGGGAGCTGTGGGAAGGGGTGGCCAGCACATCTCTGCAGTCTGCACCACTTCCCACAGCTCTAACTGGCCTGGAACAGTGAACAATGACCACTCTGAGCTGAGGGGGACTGTGCCTGCAGATGTTGAACATCAGCAAGTTGTCTCGCATCCCACCAGCAAATTAGCCTGACGGACTGAGAGCCAAAGTGTGTCAACCCCGGGTAGTCAAATTTTGCCTGAAAAATAGGTGCTAGATTCTTGCAGTCTGTTCCCTTTTGAGTGCTGCTTGAGGAAAACCGGCAGTGTTTGTTGCTGTCAGCAGTGGGCTTGGGCTGTATGGAGCCTGCAGAGTTCTTCTCCATCTTACTGGATCAGAGAGCAGAAAAATGTACTCTGCTATCTTGTACTCTGCAAAAGAGAGGGGGAAGAATCATAGAACTAGACAGGACCTCAAGAGGTCGTCAAGTCCAGTTCAAATGATGGAGATTCTACAACTACCCTAAACAATTTATTCCAGTAATAAACTACCCTGACAGTTAGGAATTTATTTTTTCTGAACATCCAACCTAAATCTTCCTTGATGCAATTTAAGTCCATTGTTTATTGTCCTATTTTCAGATACAGAGAAAATTTTTCTCCCTCCTCCTTGTAACTCTTCTCAGCCTTCTCTTTTCCAAACTAAACAAACCCAGTTCTTTTAATCTTCTGTCATAGGTCATATTTTCTAGAACTTTAATCATTTTAGTTGCTCTTCTCTGAACCCTTTCCAGTTTCTCCACCTCTTTCCTGAATTGTGGGGCCCAGAACTGCACACAGTACTCCAGTAGAAGCCTTATCAGCGCAGAGTAGAGTGGAAGAATTACTTCTTCTTTGAGTGGTCCCCGTGGGTGCTCCGCAGTAGGTGTCGGGCTCGCCCCGGCGCCGCAGCTCGGAAATTCTTCAGCAGTCTCCGTCAGGTCGTGCATGCACCGATGTGCGTCGGCTATTCGCGCTCTTATGGTCACGTGTGCGATCCGGTCCCCGCCAGTTCCTTCTCAACTGCCAACGGCTGCAGACGGAATCCTCCCCGGCTCCAATGCCCGAGACAGATAAACTCATTTTATTCATGTTAATAGTTATAATATTAATAGTTAGCAGTTATATAGTTATTATAGTATTAATTACCCTGTTTATAGTTCGTTTTAGAAGTACAAGACTGTTTTAAGGATTGGAGCGGCCGCCTCCGGGTGGGCCCGCTAGTTCGTCAAGCCTTAAAAGGCCAACAGTTGCTATTGTTTGGCAAATAGACTGTTAAGTGTGCTGTTAGCACTTAAGGACTCAGAGAGTTAAATTCTAACAATGTCGTCCCCCGGTTTGAAGAAGTGTGAATCTTGCCGGGAGGCCATGCCTGCTTTGGATGGCCACAGCAGATGCATCCAGTGCCTAGGGGAGACCCACGTTCCCCAGAAGTGCTCCCATTGTTCCAAATTAACGAATAGAGCTAGGAAAGATAGAGAGATGAGGTTAAAAATGCTGCTCTTTGAAAAAGCACTTCAACCTGCCTCATCAGAGAAGCCCCATAAGGAGGGGTCTTCAGGATTGCACAAGAGGAAGGCTGCCTCTTTGACCTCCTCTGTGCAGAAGAAGAGAAAAGCTTCTCCAGCTCGATCCCTGCCCGTTACCTCTGGGAGCGGGACGAGCGAAACAAAGGCCCCGGGCATGCTGGCTTCTTCTGCTGAGAAAGCCGCAGTGCGTGTACCCGCGCAGGGGCCTACGGCTCTTAAGGAAATGGCACCGAGGGCCGTGCAGGCACTGGACAGACCGGCACCAGCTACTGCGGCACCGAACGTTTCGGCTCCAACGGCACCGGAGCAACACTTGGCACGAAGCCCTACGGGGCTGAGCGAAGCACCCCGAGTGGCACTGGGGACGATGGCACCGAGAACGACGGCACCGGGGGCAGCGGAACCTAGCACGGCACCCGCTACGGTGCCGAGCCCTCCAGCACCGATAAGACCACCAGTGATGCCTGAAAGAGCAAAAGCTAAAGCAAAGACCCGGCACCGCAGTCCCTCCCCTGAGGTAATTGCGCTGCCATTATCACCGCGATCCCCACCGGAGATTCAACAAGCAGCAACACCTTCAGCCTGCCACAGACTCCATATCCCTTTCTCCAAAGTCCATCTCATGAAGTTGCACGCTTTTCACCATCATCTAGCAGAGACCCCTTTGAGTATTCTCACAGAGGCTCTCCCCATACGTCGGTGTCATCTCGACAGTCATGGCATTCTCTGCATCACCCTTACATCTTTGGGTCGTGGTCCAGGTCCCCATCACCGGGCCCCTGTCCCTGTTGCTATGACCGCCACCATTATACGGGACATCAACATAGGAGGTCTGCATCTCATCATAGATCTCCGTCAGCTCCTCCTCAACGCCACAGTGCACAGCTTCCACCTGGGGGAACACCGCAAGTTTCCCAATCAGAGGCTGGATCAAAAGATTTTGAGCCTCACCTCGAAGCTTCAAAAGGGCAACCATATCAATACAGCCAGGATCCCGAGGAACTGGAGGAGAGATACCACAGTGATGCCTCCTCATCCTCTCCAGACGAAGCGGTGGTTCCTGGGGACATTTGCCCCCCCAGATGACCTAAAACAATTCCAGGAGCTGTTCAAAAGGGTAGCTCAATCTCAGGACATTCAAGTGGCGGAAGTGCAGGAGAAGCACCACAAGCTTCTTAAAAACCTCAGGCCCCCGTCCTCTTCTAAAATAGCTATACCATTGGACGATGCAATTATGGAAGCAGCCACTAACATATGGCAAACTCTGGCCTCCGGTCCTCCTACCAACAAAAGGGCGGACAAAATGTATTTCTTCCCTGCTAAAGGTATGGAATTCTTGTTTAGTCATCCACAGCCAAATTCGCTAGTAGTCGAATCCTCTCAACATAGATCCAAAACGTCCCAGTACAAATCCGGGGGACTGGACAAGGATATAAAGAAACTGGATCTCCTCGGTAGAAAGGCCTACTCATCATCTACCCTGTTGCTTCGCATGGCTAACTATGCTGCCCATTTGTTGAACCACAATTTCGACAACTACTCCAAACTTGCCACCCTCATGGACTTTCTCCCGGAGGATAAGAAGCCGATCCTTAAGGCAATTGTACAGAAGGCTATGCGGCTTCTCGAGCAGGCGTCCAGATTGCATTAGATGTAGCGGACACAGCAGCCCGTGACGTAGCCACTGTGGTTGTAATGCGCAGGGAGTCATGGCTTCACACCTCCGGCATTCCCAAGGAGCTACAAGTAAAAATAGCAGACCTTCCCTTTGACAAAATGAAATTATTTGCCGAATCAACCAACTCAGTCTTACACTCTAGCAAAGACTCCAGAGCGACACTTCGGACTTTGGGGATATACACCCCACCATACAGAAGGAAAGTTTTATCCTCAACAACACCGTTATGGTTACCAACCACAAAGTACCCACTTTCAACGGGGGTATGATCAGGGACATCATCAACAACCACACTACAAGGCCCCTAGACGTCGACCTCAACAAGGCAACGCCTCCTCAGGGCAAAATATAAGACAGCAGATTTGACGGGTATGTCGAGGGTCGCGAAACCAAGACCATATCTCGGTGCCAATCTCAGTACATGTTCCATCACCGACTCAAGCCGTTCTACCCACAATGGAAAAGCATCACATCGGACAAGTGGGTATTGGAGATTGTAAACACGGGATACACGATCCCCTTCCAATCATTACCTCCACCAAATCCTACCACCGCACCCCTTTTCAGAGACCCCTCTCACCTACCAGAATTAAGGCGGGAGGTGGACCACCTCCTATTCATAGGGGCAGTGGAGAGAGTACTGGAGCAATTTCAAGGCAAAGGTTTCTACTCCAGGTACTTCATGACAGAGAAGAAGACAGGAGGGTGGAGGCCCATTTTGGATCTACGGGCACTCAACCAATATCTACGCAAACAGCGCTTCAAGATGACTACGATGGCTTCAATAATCACGGCACTAGACGACAGAGATTGGTTTGCAGCCCTTGACTTACGGGATGCGTATTTTCATATCGCAATTCATCCAGCGCACAGGCGCTTCCTCCGGTTTATTGTCGGCACAGATCATTTTCAGTACAGAGTCCATCCATTCGGCCTCTCTTCAGCGCCCAGAGTCTTCACCAAGACCCTAGCAGTCGTGTCAGCATACCTGCACAGACAGGGCGTTTTCATCTTCCCGTACCTGGACGATTGCCTGCTAAAGGGAGCTTCCCAGGCAGAGGTATTACGGATGATACACATCACCACAAACACATTTACCTCACTGGGCCTCATCATCAACTTCTCAAAGTCAAAGACCGACCCCACGTAAAATATAGAATTTATAGGGGCTCGGATAGACTCTGTCATGTCAAGGGTATATTTTCCCGATGCCCGTTTTCGTACCATGGAGTCTCTAGTACAACTAATAACATACAGCCCCACTGTCTCAGTCCTAACATGCTTACAACTACTGGGGCATGTGGTGACCACCACGTTTGTGGTACAAAACGCCAGGCTGCACATGCGAGGATTGCAGCATTGGTTGGCAACCGTATACAAACCATCAATCCATACCGTTCACAAGATGGTGTCACTCACAACGGAGGCACGAAGGTCACTAGCATGGTGGGCAGACCCCAAGAATCTACTAACAGGGGTGCCCTTCCGCCAACCACAAATCACTGTTTTCATTACAACAGATACCTCCCACACAGGATGGGGGGCACACATGGACAACAAAACCACTCAAGGTTTATGGTCCCCCTCAGAGAAGACACTGCACATAAACATATTAGAACTCAGAGCAGTGTTCAATGCATGCAGGCATTTTTGGAATTGTCTGTGCGAAAAAGTAGTCGGCGTAAATACCGACAACATCACCACCATGTTTTATATAAACCGGCAAGGGGGGCCAGGTCTCGTACACTCTGTGCGGAGGCGGTCCGACTGTGCAACTGGTCCATTGCCAACAATATAACCATAAAAGCTTCATACTTACCGGGTGTCCACAACGTCAAGGCGGACCAGCTCAGCAGACACTTTGTGCCCACACACGAGTGGCAGATCCGTTCAGACCTGCTTCACCAAGTGTTCCGCAGATGGAGTTTTCCCCAAATCGACTTGTTCGCCACTTGTGACAACAAGAAATGTCCCCGATACTGCTCCAGAGCGGGCATGGGACAGGGGTCTTTGGGGGACGCCTTCATGATCCCATGGAAGGGCCCTCTACTTTATGCGTTCCCTCCCACAACACTCATATACAAGGTCCTAGAGAAAGCCAAAAGGGAGAGAGCACGCATGATGCTCATAGTCCCGACCTGGGACCGGAAACAATGGTTCCCATTGCTTCTACGCATGGCACAGCATCGGTCGTTTCCCCTACCAACAGTGCCGGACATTCTCACACAGGCTCGGGGGTCAATACTGCACCCGCAAAGACTCCGGCTACAAGCATGGCTAATCCGTGGCTTGGCGCCCTGGAGACTACGTGCTCAGAGGGAGTGCAGCAAGTCCTTGAATGTAGTCGGAGGACTTCCACCAGAAAGACTTATCAACACAAATGGTCACATTTTTCCGATTGGTGCTGTTCCAGGCAACTGACACCCCGGGATGCCACTATACCTATGATTCTGGACTACCTGCTACAACTCAAACAAAAGGAACTCTCTCTATCCTCTATAAAGGTTCATATAAAGGTTCTGGCGGCAATATCAGCTTTTCGGCATGAAGAGGATGGATCAACCATATTTGCCCATCCTGTTGTCTCACACTTCCTAAAGGGGTTGGTAAATCTGTACCCCCCTCGGAAACCAATACCGCCGTCATGGAGTTTAGACTTAGTTCTACACACGCTCTCGGGACCGCCCTTTGAACCATTGGCTACGGTTCCCCTTCGACTACTTACCATTAAAACGACCTTCCTCCTGGCAATCACGTCAGCTTGCAGGGTGAGTGAGCTCGCAGCCATAATGTCCACACCACCCTGCACGATATTCTTAAAGGAGGTGGTGGTCTTACATTTGCATCCAGCCTTCGTTCCAAAGGTCTCTTCAGATTTTCATATCAACGAACCAATAGTATTGCCCTCGTTCTATCCTAAGCCTCACAACTCGAGCAAAGAGGCACGGTTGCACTTACTGGATGTAAGAAGGGGACTGGCCTTCTACATCGCTAGAACTAAGCCTTTCCGGAAAACGGACAGACTCCTGGTGTCCATTGCATCCAGGTCAAAAGGGGAAGCACTATCTTCACAGAGGATTTCAAATCACATCGTGTCATGCATAAGGCTGTGTTACGGGCTTCACAAGACTCCTCTGCCAGTTCCCCCCAGGGCCCACTCCACTAGGGCGATGGCGGCGTAGACGGCCTTCTTCAAGGGAATCGCGCTGAGAGACATCTGCAGAGCGGCAACGTGGTCTTCCTATGACACCTTCGCCAAGCACTACGCCATGCACAGGATGCTTGATGAGGATACACGCCTGTCGACAGCAGTCCTTTCAAGGGCAAGCTGCGCATAAATCGGGTACCCACCTCCTTTTTTGTGGGGGAGGTTACTGCTGGGTAGTCACCTACTGTGGAGCACCCACGGGGACCACTCGAAGAAGAAAGAGAAGTTACTCACCCGTGTAGTAACGATGGTTCTTCGAGATGTGTCCCCGTGGGTGCTCCACTACCCACCCGTTCCTCCCCACTTCGGAGCTCTGTTTGTGTTTTTCAGAGACGTCCGGAGCCGTTGATCAGGAACTGGCAGGGACCGGATCGCGCACGTGACCGTAAGCGCGCGAAGAGCCGATGCGCATCGGCGCATGCGCGGCCCGACGGAGACTGCTGAAGAATTTCCGAGCTGCGGCGCCGGGGCAAGCCCGACACCTACTGTGGAGCACCCACGGGGACACATCTCGAAGAACCATCGTTACTACACAGGTGAGTAACTTCTCTTTCTTGAATCTTGCCCACAATTCTTCTGTTAACACATCCCAAAATCATGTTTGCGTTTTGCAACAGTGTCACACTCTTGACTTGAAGCTTTTGGTCCACTGTGACCCCTAGATCCTTCTCTGCAGTACTTCCTCCTAGGGGGTTCCTTCCCATTTTGTATGTGTTGAACTGATTGTTCCTCCCCAAGTGGAACACATTGCATTTGTCCAAACTGAACTTCATCCTATTTTCCTTAGACCATTTCTCCCATTTGTCCAGATCATTTTGAATTCTGACCTTATCCTCCAAAGCACTTGCAATTCCTCCCAACTTGGTATCATCTGCAAATTTGACAAGCCTACCTTGTATGCTGTTATCTAAATAATTTATGAAGATATTGAACAGAACTTGCCCCAAAACTGACCTCTGCACAACCACACTTTTTATTGCCTTCCAGCATGACTGTGAACCATTAATAACTACTCTCAGTGAATGGTTATCCAACCAATTACACATCCTCCTGATAGCATCCCCAACAAGGTTGCATTTCCTTAGTTTACTGATATTGTGTCAAATGTGATAGAAAATGTGAAACCAATTCCTGTGATATTGTATCAAATGCTTTACTAACATCTAGGTATACCTTTTCCAACCCTTCCCTTTTATCCTCAAGGCTTGTTATCCTATCAAAAAAAGCTGTCAGGTTTAGGGTTATTAACTATCAGAATCCTTCTAGCTTGTCTCCTCTTTCCCTAGGCATTTGTGGCAGAGATTGAAAGAAAGAGGAGTCTTTCCATAATAACCCCTTTTCTCTGGCCAGTGAAGCAAATAGGGCTGCTATTGAGTTGATTGGCGGCATTTCCTCTTTTAAAAACAAATGAACCAACCCCAATTTGCTGTCTGGAATTTCAGTCTTAAAAGACATCTATTTTTGCAAGATGGATAGCCATCCCCATGAAGGTACAATGATGGCTCCTGGCTGCTACTTGCTAAAGACACTTGAGATCCTGTAGAAGTGGAGAGGATAGAAAGACAGCCTACCTCTGTAGAAGATAAAATGAAAGGATGGATTGAGAGCATCATGGGCAGATTAAGGCGATCTTGGACCTCTCAGACACTTGTTTCAAGGTCCCATCCACCTAGAGTGGTAGTGCGTCCTGCTTCCCTTCTTGAGTCAGGGACATCAGCATGAAATCCCTTGCATCACATGGAGTGATAGGATAGCGCCTCTCTCTCCTATTGGGAGCAGCAAAGATCTTCTCTCCCTGGAAATGCAGAAATGGCAGCAGACATAACCCTGCAACAGGTGTATCTTCATGGACCAAGTATCGGAGGGGTAGCCGTGTTAGTCTGGATCTGTAACAGCAATCTGCTTGTTCAAGGACCAAGATGGCTGCATTCTTCTCTAGCTGCACACAGTCCTCTGCTGATGTTGGCAGGACATCCAGAGCAGTGGCATTAACAGCCCACTGGGAGAGGCTTTTGTTTAAGAATTTGCTGACTGGCACAGAGGCAACATATTCAGTTAACTCTCATCTTACATATTCAGGATTTTCTTTGCAGTCCTAAGGGCCAAAACCTTATTTTTATTTTTGTTTTTTTGAAAGAAAGCTGAGACTCTGATCTCATCATGTGACTCCAGGAACTGGGAGTACATCTGCTGTAGCCCAGAAGCTTGACCCACTCAGGGATCTAGTAGAGGTGTGTGAAACGTTGACCCCTGTACAACTCACAAGATGTGAGGAGTAAGGGAGGTCAACAGAAGAAACTCTCCCATTGACCTTGACCAGTAAGGACAGCCAAGTAAGCTGAGTGTAGATAGGTCAATTCTAGCTACGCAATTGCCATAGCTAGAATTGTATATCTGCAACTGACTTACTTTGCCTAGTATTGCTGTAGTCTGGGTCTTTGAAAGCAGTCTGATAGTGCCTAGTGACAAGGCGGGGATGGGGCCAGTGAGGTATGTCTGCAGAAGAGAGGTTCAGGAGGGAAGTTTTTATCCCCTTCCCACTAGTAGAGAGGTCAACAAAGTTACACTCCATGAGAATTTTTTTTCCTCAGTCGTCATCCTCTTCATGCCAGAGACCAGAGGACTAGAAAAGAAGTCAAATTATGATTTGAATACAAACGTCTGCTAATTTGCTCATCTGTAATTTTTGACAACTAATAAAACACTGCCATAATGTTTATATTCCTTACACTACTGTGTTGTTAATCAAGGAGCAGAAATGGAAGGATTTCAGATAAATTAATGTAAGATGTATAAATATTTTTATTGGGTTTCTAACAAAGGGTTCTATATGTTAATACTATGTGCACAAGAGGACTGTGAGAACAGTCACAAAGAGAATAGGAATAGGAGTAATATGGTATTGTTTAACAAATTAAAAAATAATTAGCTTGGGTCTTCCCCACTCCATTTGTCTGTGGCATGAAAACAAATACTGTCACTTGACACATTAAAAAGCATTAATCCGATAAACAAGTGTGAGAAGCTTTCCCTTAACAAATAAATCTAAAATGAAGGGTGTGCAATTTGAAAAAAAGAATTAATCTGAGGAAGTGGCAACACTTACAGCATGTGTTCTGGCTTTTTTACATGGTAAATTTTATATCTCACTATAGCTTTAAGGAAACATCTTTAAAATATCACTAGAATGGTTCAACCAGAAGAACCAACCTCTTTTCTTTGATTTACATATTCCAAATAGCTTAACAACTGCTGCTTTCTTCATGTTATAAAAAGCGGAAATAGTCCAAGAATGATTTCAAAAATTTCTAGCAAGGAACAGCGAGAAGGTGCCAGAGCCCTTACTGTGTAACAGTGTGAGATGTTCAGTTGCTATAGGAAGTCCTGGATTCTGGAAAGACAGAGAAGAGGAATATGAAATACTTTTAACTGCTTGAGAATTATGAAATGACCAGATTGTCCTTATTATGCTTTTATTTTCAACCTTTCCTTTGTTCTTCCCTGCACACAAGCTGATCTTCAGTTGCCCTCCTGCCATCTGCTCCTTGGTACCTCCCCAAACTGTTAGTTAATGGACTAGAAATACTGTTATTAAAAGAGCAGACACAGTAAGCAGTGGGAGGATGGGAAAACGAAAGAGAAGTGAGATGCTAGGGGTTAATTGGCACTTTGTTCTCCCACATCACCCATTTTCAAGGTCAGCCATAATTTTGTATCTGGTTTGTTTTGTTTCTGAACATTGTGTCTCAAATATTAAATATTATGCCTCATATATAAATTAATTTTAATCATTGTTATCTGTCATATGGGGGTGAAAGCCCTAAAATTCAAAGTGTAGGCTGAAACTGCCTTTAATCTGCAAGAATTTCTTAGGTATTCTAGGGACTATCAGACAGCAATGCTTTCAAACAGGATTGCAGACTGAACGCTGGGCTTAATGGTTTAAGATAAACCCTTAACGTTATTTTTTTATTGTTGTTGTCCTCTCTTGTTACTCTGTTATTTAGGTTATAATGAAGTTGCTTGGTTTGTTTTATATATGATATGATGATGTTGTATGTGTAAATTGATTAATGCATCATAAAATCTTGTTCTGTAATTGCCTGTCATTTGGTATTCCTATTTATAGACACTTAGTCCAAATTCAAACGAAGTACATTTTCATGTACTTATGGCATGGCAAGAAAGTGCACAACGTAGATTTCCTTCTCATTCTTCTTTCCCTACAAAATCAATGAAGAGGCAGGCTTCTCCTTAAAGCTTCAGCAACTGAAATGTAGGAATTTCTGTCGTGTGTCGCACTTGTCTATCTCGTTCAGTAAGCCGTCTGACAGTCACCAATGCCAGATGCTTCAGAGGAAGAGTTTGAATTCTGCAGTGCGCAAATGGTGCATAATCCTCCCCCATGTACAGTTTGACTCTTCTAATAATGAGAGCTTAACTTAAATCCTGAGGCATAAGTTTTAGAACCAAGAATCTTGATGCTTTGCATCCACTACTGTTTCACAAATACTTGTGTAACCCATTGGCAAGATGTGTATTGCACCTGCCTCTGAGTTGGTCTGCACATAGGTTCACAGCATGCTTTCTCCCACTAATTACTCATACAGCTGCATGACCTAAGGAATTTGTGATATTGCCAATCGCACAATATTAAGCTTCCACAGCAATTTTGTCAGCCCTGGAAAACTGGTGGCCAGGGTCCCATTGTGAGACAGAGAGTTAGTGACTATAATATAATTGCATCAAAACAGCTGATTATCAAAAAATTAGCAGGTATAACATAATACGTGAGTGCTTATATTGTTCTAGTAAATTTGTTTGAAACAAATGGGTCTACTTTGGCTTTCCCAAATTGCCTCAATTAATAAAGGCCCATTTGTACTTTTCTACAATTTTCCCATATCTTGTGCACAGCTCAGTCACAATTATCTGGCAATCATCCTGTGGGTCAAGTAGAGCCTTAGCTGTAGCAGAAGTGGAAAATGGTCTGTTTGGGGGGATCTGAACTTTGTAGTTCAAAATGCTCCTGGTGCTCCATTGGGAAGAGGAGGTTGAGAAAAAGCTTGTGTGTATGCACACTGTAGGGTTTGTCTAAGGCAATGTTTCTCAACCTTTTTAAAGTACCCCCTTTTTAAGAAAAATAAATAAATACCACCATTACCCACAATTTTCAGACCTATAGATATATATATATAATTTATAAATGTTTATATATTTATGTAATCTAGAGAGCAGCAGTGCAGCACAGTTTCTCAGCTCTGGTTGGCTGGTTTCTGGACAGTAGGAGCTGAGGGTCAGTGCACAGTCTCCCCTCTTCCCCCTCCCCCACCAGGGTAGAGAGTCATGTGGAACAGCTAGCCACTTTCAGTGGTATGAAGCTGCTGGCAGGCAGGAAAGCCTGCCAGAGAGTGCTGCTGCCCAGGAGCAACTTTGGTAAGCACCTCCCAGCCAGAGCCAGCCTCTGGCACACCATTCCCTCCTGCAGGAGAGACAGAGAGAAGTAAACATATAATATGTGACTCAATACTCTCCCTCTTCCCACAAAGCCAGGTCCCTCCAGATCTCCCCACTCTAACCTGGGTTGAGAAACACTGGTCTAAGGCACTGGGAGTATTGCTGCACTGTCCCTGCCCCCCAACCAAATTGCTCAGTTCACATTGGCTGGTTTCTGGCCAACGGGAGCTGATCTTGCTGGCAGCAGGGATGGCGTGCAAAGCCTTCCACCACCCGGCAGTGCAGAGAGCCACAGGGCGGAGCCAGCCGGTTTGAGTGTTGCTGCTCTGTGCCACAGGGGTGGAGTATGGACCAGACTAAAAGGCTTGGCAGGCCAAATCTTGCTCACCCCTGCACTAGATTATAAATTTGTCGCGGCAGGAACTCGCTATGTGTTTGTATAGCATCTAGCACCAAGAGACGCCAATCTCAGATAGTTCTTCAGCCCCAACTTCTGTGGAGCCCAAAATTCTTTGATTCATTGTATGCTTGTGGGAATTGAAAAGGTTGTGATTCCCACACATGCCCATCAGGAATGAACAAAGAGCATTCAAAAACCAAAAGAAAGACCAAAAAGCAGGATTTACTCTTTGGTGTAAAAATCATGAGATTATTTTATAAAAATCTCATTTTTGGGGGGGGAGGGTATATGATATATGGTTATTGAACTTTTGGGGTTCACAGTACTGTAGTTCTCATTTTAGAGGGTTTGAGCATGAGTGTTCTGTAAATAAGTTAATTTTAACATCCAAGTATATTTATATTATTATTACTACGCTAAGTTTTCTACTTTTCTCCAAGCCCCGCTCCCACCTTGTAGATCTTTGGATCCGAGCTCTGGGGTTCCCTGCAGCCACTGCTGCGCTACTCTGGCAGCGCTATTTAAAAGGATAGGACAGCAGCAGCACCAGACCCAAGCCCCCTTAAGTCCACTGAGCCCATAAACAATTGCCCCCTTTCTGCCCCCACACACTCCTGTCAGTCGGCCTGATTTTCTAAAACTCTTCTTGTTGATTGTTTGTACTTCTGCTTGTTGTCCAGTCACGTGATGGTGGTGATGATGTTGTTTTGGCACAGCAATTATTAAACTATTTTTAAAAGACAAGAGTGTGTGCTAGTGTTGAGGGCTGGACAGTGTTTTCAGGTAGACCAGATACTTTTAGTAACAGAGAGGAAGGCGTGCTAGTCTATACACTATCAAAACAAAAAGCAGTCAAGTAGCAATTTAAAGACTAGCAAAATAGTTTATTAGGTGAGCTTCCCACGAAAGCTCACCTAATAAACTATTTTGCTAGTCTTTAAAGTGCTACTTGACTGCTTTTTGTTCAGATACTTTTAGTTATAAATCCATTAACTATATATAGCTGCATAATGGAAATGCTACCTGGCCACACAAACCTGTAACATTTAAAAATCTAGTATAGATACTTTTCTCTGCCTTTCTAGAGGTATTCCTTCTCCTCCTCCCTCCTTCCTGCACCATTAGATGGTACTTTATACACTTAAAAGCCTCCAGTATCCCTCTCTACTGTGCTGTTTGCTTGGATTGGCTACTTTGTTGTGTTTCAATCCCTTAACATTGTTATGAGGCTAGATTGTGGCCAGTGTCTCAATGCCCAACCTGTAAGACTAGTGGACTGGACTGCTCTTTGTCTGGTTCTTGTTATTTGATATGTCTGGCATGGGTGACACTACCAAGAGTTGTAAGTTCCACTGGCATAGCTGGGAGGGTCACTGAAATGCACAAGCCTTCCCACCATGTCAAGGTGCCATCCCAGGGAAAGCTTCCAAGAGTGAATAGAAAACTTATTTCTGGGTTGTAGTAATTGTAGCTGTATTAGGAGATCTCTTTCTGAATGCCGTTTGTATACACCTATTCCACTATTAAACAGAGGTCCTGTATCCAGCATCACGTGTCTGCTCAGGTGAGACTTCCAGTAGTACTATGGTTAAATGAAGAGGGCCTTTTAAGATCCTCCTGGCATAAGTAGTAAATTGGTTATGAAAACTACCCTCCCTTCCTCTTTCTCTTTCAGAAATAACCAACATCGCTTTCAGCAGGTGTGTACCTTTGGCGTTTTGTCACATCTCGGGTGAAATTTCCACTTTGCTCCCCAGTTAAATATGTCCTTTCTTGCTACCTGAGATTCAGCTTTTTAAGTGCCTATCATTGTGTAAAGTGTTTGCTCCTCTTAAAATGGATACAGTTTTCTTCTCCTCTTTGTCTTTCTCTGACTTTGATAAGTGTGGGAGGTTAAAATAGTATTTATTGGAGCTTGATTGTTGCTAAAACAACCAACCAGAAAAGATTATGACAAGGTGCAAAATACTCTGACAACACAACATACTTAGAACCCATTATCTGTGAATTATTTTGTCTTTTCAATTTGCTGGTTTTTTTAGACCAGGCTTATTTCCTTGAACATACTGTTGGCTGAACAATTCATTTCCTGCAAGGGGACACTCATGGATTCACTCTGTATATCCTGACAGATGAGTGTAAACATTCTGAAATATGTGTTGGAGAGGGGGAATTGTGGATTAGTTATGTGCAAAGGCCCGAGAAAGAAGAGATCTGGGTTCTGTTTCTTCATTGAAACTGACTGGCTATGTGACCTTGAGCAAATCTATGAACATTCCTGTGCTTTAGTTTCCCTCTGAGATGGAGCTTATAATGCTAAACCAGCTTCTAAACCACTGTGTGATCTTCAGTTAAAAAAAGCACATGGAATGTACTACTACTATTATTATTGTACAGGATGGCAGACATCCAGATCTTAATAATCCTTATGTTATTCCAGCTGTAGATTCAGGGAGTTGGTTTGGCAGTCTGGTTTAGTTTTGGTTTTTTCCTAACTCTCCTCTATTCTCCTATTTTTAAATCTAATATTACAAGTTTGAAAATTCATTTTTGTTTCCTGGTGTACAATACATATGGGTAATTGCTTCCGTATAGAGCTTGTATATTATACAGGAAAAAAATTGGAAGAATCATGTTTGCAAACTATTAATATTGTTGATATTGAATGATGAGCAATTAATTACTTAATTTATTGTTGATAGTGAATAATAAATTATACTATTAGTTTATAGTTTGATTAATGGTGATGTAACACTTCCTCAGGAAACACAGAAGTATAACATACAGGAAAAGATCAAAGGCAATGATTATTTCTTTATCATTGGATTTGATTGCTTTATGTATTACTTGACCATGGCAAAATTGAAAAGAAGCCAGTATGAAATTGCCCTAATTCACGTGCAGTTCGTTTCTTTATGCCACTTAGAAATACTAAACAAAGCTAGCTTTAATAATTCAACAAAAAATAAAAATGTCATTTGTTCTCTTTGGGAATACATTAATGAAGGATATCTATTGTATTCAGATATTTAAACAAAAAATTATGTAGTCAGCTTAGCTTGTAGTCGGTTTAGCTAAAGATTTATTTTTCAAGTGGCTATGTGTTATAAACAAAAGGTGATGTGCCTGCTTTTTGAGGCTTTCAGAATTTCAGAATATTTTATAAACATTTTGGATTTTTATCCCCAGTAGTTTATATTTAATCAAGAGATTGATTACACTGAGGTTGCTGAAAATTCAGCTTCATCTGTTAGACAAATTGAAGAAGGGGAAACACATTATCTTCTTTCCCGTCACCATTCTGATGTTAATAACTTTACCTACTCAGCTCCTGGGCCAGAGATCAGGAATCCTGAGCTTTCTTTCAAACTGCTGCACAAAGTGCTGAGTCTGTACTTTCAAATCAGCTAATTTCAATACATGCATATGTAATCTGAATGTATTCTATAATATTTTACATATTCATATATCTTTATCTAACCCCTTATCTTACTTTGACTGATTAGGATATAGGCTCCTCTTAATTTTAGAGAGAGACATTTCTCAAAAACTCTCATTTTAAATATCAGTGTTAAAGTGCACAGAATTTTGCAACAGACAATGGCAAACTCCTATGTTTCCTCTGTACTGTGTGGGCTCCCTGCACCCACTTACCCCTTCATCCTCAACACCCATCCATGCAGAAGCCCCGGTTCCTCTACATGGCTAGGTCTACGCTAGAGGGTTTTGTTGACAAAACCGGCATTTTGTTGCCAAATCTGGGGAGTGTTCAGATTCCCAAGGCATTCTGTCAACAGTAAATCAGCAGAATACAGCTCTTTTGTTGACAGCCTTATCCCACTGCCCACAAGGAATAACGCCTCTGTCAACAGAGATCAGTGGACAGAAAGCCAGTCTGGATGTTCTGGGGGGCCCTCTGTTGACAGTCAGGGCTTCTAGGACACTGGACAGCCCTGTCTGCTGTGCTTCTAGTTGGCCATTTTGCCGACACAGCTTGGCAGTTTAGCTGTGATGTGTCGACAGAAGTTTTGTCAGAAGATATCTTCCAACACAAAGTTCTGTCAACAGATCGCACCAGTCTAGACATAGTCCATGAGTCTGTCTCCATGGTGGTTAGAGAGGCCTATCTGATCTCTTGATTCTCTCTCCTTTCTCCACCATGCGATCTGTATGTGAATGCAATGTAAATTAATGCAGTCAAAAGCAATGTTCTGTGAAAGCCACTCTGCATTAGAACTCCCTTGCTCCTGTGGTGTGACAGAGCCTAGGTTTAGGGTATGATTCAGTGAAGTATATATTTGTATGATTTAAGTCCATCCTTGATCAGGATTTGCTTTATCTTAAGCATGTGTTAGAGTATTTTGCTGAATTAGGGTCTAAATTAGTAAAATGAACCCAAAACCTGGTTCTAGAGAAGTCAATGGCCAAACTTTTCTCTTGGAATTACAAGGAATTTAAGATGTGGCCCTATTGTGCACCAAATACACTACTTAGAAAATCAGAATGATTATAACGTGCTTTGCTGGAACGATTTTGTTTGGTAACTTCATCTTCCTTAAGTATGCAGCTCCAAGAGCTGCCTCTTCATATCTTTACCTTCTTACTAAATATGGGCTCAAGCTGTTAAGTTCAATGGGGTTTAGTTCTGGGTTAGCCTCTCTCTGGTTCATAAATAGACTTGATTTTCTCAGGTAGCATATTTTATACCTGAAATGTTCGTAATTTATGAAAGGAACAGCACAAAAACTAATATCCATTAAGCTGTTATTGGTATTATAACCAATACATTGTGCTTTCTTCTTCTATGCCATTTTTGTTGTGTGGCTTGAAATACTACTCTTTTTTCACATATAAAGGTTAGCAAGGTTTACTTAAACTTTCAAGAAATTGGGAAGATAAGATTACCATAGTTTCATCTGGTTTTCCCAGAATACTAATTATATTTGGGAATATCTGATCTCATCGTCACCATTCTTTGATGTATGGTTTCAGAATTGTTGTTGTAATGTAAAGTTTATGAATGTGTTTTCTAAGAAGCTGTGTAAAAATGACAGCTTGGAAAAGAAAAAAGTTACAAGTTATGCTAATTTCTTACAATGCTTCCTTGTGGAAGAATCATTACATGTTGTAATGATGTTCTTTGTGTGTGCTAATGTGATTGCAGTTTGCTTTAAAGCTGATATCTCTCAGAAGTTTCTCTTGAGTTTTCTGACTGTTTTTCTTTAAATGGAGACTAGGTCTCTGAAAATATAAGAAATACTGGCAAGTGTGCCATGGGGGGACTGAAGGGAAATCCCGAAGAGATGAGGATTCATAGCAATACCTGCACAGTTCTGTGACAGCCTCTGAATCAATGCTAATTTAAAACTAAAAGTGAATCACAGAAATATAACCCTCGTGAGTACAATACTTGGGTAAACATTAAAATGTAACAGAAGGAGGAGTGGGAGTAAATTTGTCTTCATAAGTGCAAAAATAAAATGTCGATGGGGCTTGGAAAGTCACCAGAAACTTAGTACGTTTTACAATATGTGAAAGCAAATTAAAATATGCTGGAAACAGAATTTGTAAACAGTGCGAAGTCATTGTTTAAATGTATACATTCGTAATTGGATTGTTCTTCCCCCGCCCCCAGAGTTGTAGTATTGTATTGGTGTATCACCAGGCATGGCGTTTAAAATATTTTTCATGTTTGTTTTTAAATAAATTATTAATTATTTTCGGAGTATAGAAGCCTATAGCGTATTAAAAGAGCCAAATTTAGTGCTTTGTGCGTTAGATGATCACATCCTTGGCTAGCACTTGAATCGAGAATCATATTCTTTATTATTGCACAGAAGAACAATTTTAATTGCTCCCTTGAACATTACAGTACTTTCAAGCATGAAAAAAATAGCATAACATATGAGAATAAGTCTGAACTGTTTCAGTCACTCTTCCCATTAGACAGTGACAGTAATGTTTTAAAAAGAAAAACTACTGTTGTGTAGAGATGAGAAGAAAAAAGCTATTGCTGACATAGCATGAAATAGTGGCAAAGCAGTCCCCGTGGGGATATGTGTTCTGCTTTGTTCTGTACAAAGAAAGCGAAAGGTTAGCCAAAATACATACATTAGAAAATCCTACACTAACCTTAGAGAAACAACACAAGCACTCAAAATGCAGTTAGTTGCAATACTAATTAAGAAAAGCTCTAGGGGAACCACCCCCCCAATCACTGAGCTTAAGTGGGAAAATGTATAACCAAATTCTAAACGGCAACAAACTTTAAGGACTAGTTAAAGAATAACAAAATGATTTTTTTGGTTGATGAGCTTTCGTGGGACAGACCCACTTCTTCAGATCAATTTCATTTCCAGTACAGACTGACCTATGTAAGTATAGAGGACCAAAAAGAGAAAAAAAATTGCAATAAAAACTGACAAATCAAATAGGATAGAAGGAATGGTGAGAGGTGGGGGGGGGATGTTAACCGTCCTGTCTGAGATAATTAGGAGCATCAAAGGAAGGGAAGCAGTCCTTGTAATGCATGAGGTAGTTGATGTCTCTGTTCATACGATGTGTTAATGTGTTGAATTTGAATATGTACTCTTACTCAGAAATTTCACACTCTCATCTGTTGTTAAATTATCTCTGTTTCAGGGCACAAATTCTCAGGTCTTTAACAGAATGGCCCACTCTGTTGAAGTGTTCACTGACAGGCTTATGTGTAGTAAGTTTCTGGATGTCTGCTCTGTGTCTATTTATTCTTTGGCAAAGGTTTTGCTCAGTCTGTCCAATGTACATAGTGTCAGGGCATTGTTGGCACGTAATAGCTTATATAATGTTGCTGGAAGTGCACAAGCACGTGCCTTTGATCTTGTACCTAACATGGTTAGGTTCAGTAATGGTACCCCCAGAATAAATATGTGGACAAAGTTGGCAGTGGGGTTTGTTGCAAGCAAAAGTTCCAGGATTCTCATTATAGTGGTGTAGCCTGTGATTGTTGGTGAGAGTCTTTCTCAGATTAGAGCAACGAAGGTTTCTGTGGCACCTTATAGACTAACAGAAAAGTTTTGAGCATGAGCTTTCGTGAGCACATGAGTCTGTGCTCACGAAAGCTCATGCTCAAAACTTTTCTGTTAGTCTATAAGGTGCCACAGGACCCTTCGTTGCTGTTACAGATCCAGACTAGCACGGCTACCCCTCCAATACTTTCTCAGGTTAGGAGGTTGTCTATTGGAAAGGACAGGCCTGTCACCTAGAGCCTTCTGGAGTGTAGCATCCTGAGCCAGAACAGGTTGTAACATTGCAGGGGGTTGAGTTGGGGGCTATAGGTGATGACAAGTGGTGTTCTGTTGTTGATCTTCTTGGGCCTATTTTGAAGTAGCTGGTTTCTGGGTATTTGTCTGGCCCTGTCAATTCGTTTTTTTACTTCTCTGGGTAATTCAGTTTTATAAATGCTTGGTAGAGGTCTTGTAGTTTTCAGTCGCTGTCAGTAGGATCAGAGCAGATGTGACTGTATATAAGGGTTTGACTGTAAATGATGGATCATGTGGTGTGAGCTGGATGGAAGCTGGAAGCATGTAGGTAAGTGTGGCAGTCCGTGGGTTTCTGGTAGAGGGTGGTGTCGACGTGGCCATCAGTGATTTGTGCTGTGGTATCCAGGAAATGTGTTTCTCACATGGAATATTTAAGGCTGAGATTGATGGTAGGATGCAAGGTGTTAAAATCTCTGTGGAATTCTTCCAGAGTCTTTTTACCATGGGTCCAAATGATAAAGATGTCATCAGTGTAGTGTAAGTAGAGGAGGGGTAACAGGGAATGAGAGCTAAGGAATCGTTGTTTAAGTCTGCCATAAAAATGTTACCACAGCAAATCTGGTGGCTGACCTATGTAACTTTGTTCTCACCCACAGTTATTTCCAATTTAGGAATAACGTATACCTCTAGATCAGTGGCACTGCTATAGGCACTTACATGGCCCCACAGTATGCTAACATTTTTATGGCCAACTTGTGTTCTGTCTTTAAAGTGCTACATTTCTGCGCCTTTGTTTTGTTGGAGTACAGGCTAACGTGGCTACCTCTCTTACTTTTAAAGAACTATTGTTACTCTCCTTATTCTGACTCAGTCCCACTCTACTGTAGTAAGTATCAATCATACCCTAATAATGACTCTCAAATAAGAGACTGTGATATCACAGTGAGATTTTTTTTCTTGATAAAATACGTTTTCTTCTAATTTGCTTACTAATAGGTTCAGGAGCCAGCAGTTAGTATCTGAGTATACTCCTCTTGTCGTCCCTGTCTGATGAGAGAGAAATATCTTCAGCAACTACTCAGTTCAAAAGTAATTATCTTTTTCAAAACATTTCCCAGGATATGTGGCAATGATTCTTCAGCTTTCTGAAGACTTTTCTTAAACTCTTTTTGGAAGGGGAGTAGAATGTTTAAAATACACTGGAAAACTAGGTTACTGTATTTATCAGAATCTGGGCAGCACTGACTGTTTACACTCAGAAGCAAATTCTAGTCCTTCGATTCCCCTTAATATATCATGGGGATCTTTTAAATCATTAGAAACCACTAGTCCTAGTAAACCATTAATGCCCCTATGTACAATATCAGGTAGACAGTTTCTGTTTAAAAAAAAATCAAGTACTAGCTCTCATCCACAGGCCCAGAATACACAAATGTGCCAAAGAACTGAAGAATGAAAAATAACTGTGGATTGGATAAGTAAACGTATTTACAGGACCTTAGTAATCAGGGTGGATTGATTTAAATGAAGGAAATTTAAATCCCCCCAAAAACCATGGATGTAAATCAAGTTACCAAACAACACTAAGACTGTGTTTAAAGTATAGTTAATTTTGGAATAAGCCCCATTGAACTCACTGACTTTTTTTTTTTTTGAGAAAGCAAATATAGAGTGGGGATAACCTTGGAAAAGCTGAGATAAGACATAGACTTATGGCATCACTGTTATGGTCTCTGGCCATGATGTTCCAAAATAAGAGGTATGTATTAAGTAATATAAAATAAGAAAATGACACTCAGTGGCAACTGGCAACTCTAGATTCCACTTACTGCTGCTTTCTGTATTCTATACTAGGGGTTATAGCATCTAAACCAAGTTAACTAATTAAACAACCCATAAGAATTAGCTAAGTTAAACTTTTTTTTTCCTAGCAACATTGAACAAAGAAGACAGCTTGGGAATTTACTTGTCAAATCACACTTATACTAAAAGACAGAGAGAGAGTCTTGAAGAATTATGCATTATAATTATGCTTATAGCTACTAACCAGTTGATCCACTCAGCCATATCCTCATCTTCATCCACATCATTTTCTCCTAACAAAAACTCCCAGTTTGGCTTCAGTAGCCTCCAGGAGACAGCACATGATTCTAGGGGATTCCCAGCAAAACCAAGAGACAGACACCCAGCACAGATAGGCACCCCAGAGGGGATAGGCTATCCTCAAGTGGTCCCACTCCATTGCCCATTCTCAGCTTCTGACAAACAGACTCTAGGGATGCCATCCCCGTCTATGCTGGCTCATAACCACTGATGGACCTATCCTTCATGTATTTATCTAGTTCTTTTTTGAACCCTGTTAAAGTCCTGGTCTTCATGTCCTCTGTCAAGGAGTTACACTGTGCATTGTGTGAAGAAATTCTTCCTTTCATTGGTTCTAAACCTGTTACTTATTATGTTATGGAACAGGTAAATAACTTTTCCTTATATATTTTCTCCACAACAGTCATGATTTTATAGACCTCTAACCATATCACCTCTTGCTCTCCTCTTTTCTAAGCTGGAAAATTCCAATCTTTTAAAAACAGTAGGAGGTGACAGCCAGCTTTATTAAAGGCACTTCTAAAGTCAGACTGACATGAAATCGTGGTCATCTTGGGGACTATGGCCCCATTGTTAATTTTTTCCCCTGGAATTGTCCCCACAGATCCCCAATCTTACAGACTGAACAATAGTGGCTAACCACACATGAAAAGAGCTTGGGAGTTTTTAATTACAGAGAGAGAGAGTAAAACAGCTCTCCCAAAATAATATTCTGACCACCTGATGCAGCTTTGTCAGTAACAGAAAACGTGTATTAGTCTCCCTGTGGCTGCTTTGCAGATAGGAGAAGTATGCTTGTTTTGCAGGCAAGCCCTAGAAGCCGCCACTGTCTAGTTGACTAAGCAAGAGACATTGGATCAGAAATTCTAATATGAGTTCCTCTTTTCATTTTTTTAAATAGCCGTAGGCAAACCACATCAGTTTCCTGAGCCAGATTCTGAACTGGTATGAATTACTGTAGTTCCACTGACTTCAGTGGAGATAGGTGATGAGCAGCAGCTGACCATTTGGACCTCTGTGTGTTTTATTTCCTCAGCCACAAATTAGCAATTCCAGCCTACCTCTGCAGGATGTTGTGAGAATGAATTATTTAATGTTTGAGTATTTTAAAGATAGACAGTATTGTATCAGTTTGATAGTAGTTATTATTAGAGGTTGTCCTTGTCATAGCCCTAATTTAAAGAGTGTTAAGGACTTTCAGTATCTAGCTATTTAGGTAATATTATTACTTTGATAAGTGCTACGTCAGGGTCAGCATCCTCAGCACGGGTGCCAAGAGTGGCATGCAAGCCAGTTTTCATCAGCATGCAAGGTGAGAGCTCAGCCGGCCTCCCATGTGTAGCTGGGAGCTTGCTCAAAGCCACGCAGCCTGTGGATTACGAAAAGACCAGCTAATGCTACCAACCATCACCTAAATAGTAAATCTCTGCATCTTCATTTATTGATTGATTGAAGCTGTTGTAAGTAGGATATTAGGATACTTAAAAAGTAGGATATTAGGATACTTAAAAAGTATCGCCAGCACTCAGACTGAACATAGAGGTCAAAAAGTCAAATTTTGGCACTCCACCTGAGAAGGGTTACTGATCCCTGAACTAGCTAGTAGAGGCAATGCTACTCATTGGCAAATGGGCCTTTTAATGTATGAAGCATTCCTGTAAACATATATATTTCAAATGTAACCATTTTGTGTTAAACCAATGCTGCTAGTGCTATTTTTGGTTTCTGGACAAAAAATTAGTAGAGATGCATTTTTAATGTATAAATCAGACGAAGTGCAATACGGATTGTACCTCCCTGGTCCGGCATCCTCTGGACTATTGGTCCCAAAGGAGGGAATTTGCCAGACTGGGGAGGTCAAGCCTCTGGGCTCACCTGGAGGGCTTCCAGCCTGCTGGCCAGGCTCCCCTCCTAGCCACTGCCCCACTCCCTGTCCTCAGCCTGCCAGGGAAGAGGCTCCACTCCTGGCCAGGATCCCCAGTCAGGGCTGCTGAGGTATAGGGGGCTTGGCTCCTGGCCTAACTTTGGTGAAGGAAAATCATTGTCCCATGACAAAATACCTTCAACAATTTCATCTGACCTATCAAAGAGGCACGAAATACCTAAGGCAAGGATAGATAGAGCTCTCGGTCTACCTTTTTTTCTTTATTGACCAATGAGATATTGAAAATGCTTTTAAGTTTTCCTCAAGTTAGCAATGGAAAAACACCTCTCTACTACATCTACCCACTACCCCTCAATTTGATTCTTTTGTTTTACCTACTACCCAACATCCCAACACACAGTGACCTAGTCTTTGATACTGTCAAGTAGCAGACTCATAGGAAAACTCTGGGAAACTCTGTTGCATTGGAGATCTGCTTTACGTAGATGAAAATTCTGAGATTGCCCCAAAGTAAGAGAACATACTAACTTGTTGGCTCCTCTCCCCCCTTTGTACCAAGTTCCCAAGTAACATTTCTATATTCATGTTAGTTGACACATTTGTAGTACATACAATGATTTCTGTAATGGACACATCAGTTAATGATAAAATATTAAGGCTTATGACAATTTGCCTTGAGGCTCTCTTTCAGAAGCCATCTAGATTAACACAAATACACATATTTTAAAAATATTGACTTGGACAGCACAATAAATAAGTCACAGTGCAAGTATTTTGAGCTTTTCTCTTCTCAAGGTTTGTGCTATGTGACATCCATTTATCAAGAATAATTGGCCAAATCAATGGAATGTTTCTGTAGCAGGTAATAATTGTCTTAGACTTGTAGCTGGTATTAAGACTTGGAATTCTTATCGTCAGTCTTCATTGGCATTTTAACCAAAAGTAAATTTGTTACGTTTTCGGTAAGTGCAGTATAGTGAAAGTAAATACAAATAAATACAGCAAATATAGTATATGATTACAGTGCTGTGCATTGCTTGGTATACCTCTCTCTTAAACAGAATATTTGAATATCTGGCAACCTCCTGGTCCTGGGGCTGCTGGATATGAAAGTTTACTGTATTTGTCATTATCACCTAAGAAAAAAATAGTCATACTTTGCACTTCTCTAGTTTTCAACTCAGTATTTTAAATTTCTTTTAAGTTCTTAAATTGTGTCTCACCTCATGTGAGGTTTACAAGTAGTATTGCACCTGTTTCTTAAACTGAGACGTTAAAACTGGGTTAATTGATAAATAGTCATAACATGGAATTGAAGTAGAAAAGTACAGTAGTTCACAAATTAGAACTAGCATAATTTATGTAAAATATCTTTCAATACATTAGCTTTAAATTACGCTTTTTGCAACTATTTGGCGTGCTTTTTGTCTGTATATCCACACGCAAAGAGCTCTTTTTCAGGTACCGGTCATATTGCTTTATGGCTTAAGTACTGTTTTTTCAACGATATCGTTCAGCATTGAATTTAACCTAGAACAAGAATTCCTGCAAGCAGAAGACACAAAGACTAAACCAAAGTGCTGGACTTCTATTTTCCTTATTCTTGTGTCTTTCTTTTTTGAAGGAGGAATTCCAGTGATAGTTGGTCTCAGTTGCATTGTGCAGAAATAGGAACCAAATGAGTTAACTTTTTAAAATAATTATTTTTTTAAAGAATTATGTAAAATTTTCCACTCAACCAAAGTAGTGTTGTGGGTTACTGACTTTCTGCCTAAGCCAGCTTTGGAATGTCTGTCATACTGAACGAGATAGAGAAGGGTAGATGTGAAGGATGCTGACTTCTCCTTGTCCAAACTAGCATAACATCCTTTTCATCCTAAATTGCAGTACAAAGGACTGTGTTCCAGTCCCAGTCTTGCTCATTTTAGGCCTCTTACCCCTTGCCTGCCCAGTATGGCGAAGGAAGGTAGCAGAAGTCTCAAATGCATGATATCTCAATTTGAGGTTGGAAGGAAAGGCTAAAAATGGTGTCGTCATACAATACTGGAATAAATTGCCAAGGGAGATTGTAGAATCTCCATCACTGGAGATTTTTAAGATAAATTAAACAAATACCATTCAGGAATGCTCTAGATCAGGGATAAGCAAACTTTTTAGGTCATGCACACCCTTTTTGGCCCTGCAATTAGCCAGAGCCCCCCCAACCTCAGGGAGGCCCACAGGAGGGGATGCGGGGGTGGGTGCCCAGAAAGGGTATAGGATGCTTGGGAAGAGGATGTTGGAGGCTCTGGAATACCCCAAAGAGGGAGGGATGCTCGGGGGGGCCCCAGGAGGATACCTCATCAAACTGGGAAGTCGCCAGCTGCACCCACTGCTTGTCTCAGGGCCTTTGTACACTCTGATTGGCCCAGCAGTGGGGGCATTCCCTTGACGATCCAGCAGCAGAAGCTGTGCAGCAGAAAGCAGAAGCTGCGGGGGTGGGGTTAATCAATAGCACTCTGCTCCCCACTTTGCGCACTCCTGGTCTATATGTTGCTTGGTCTTGCCATGAATGCAGAGGACTGGACTTAATGATCTCTGAAAGTTCCTTCCAGTTCTGTGATTGTGATTGCATTTAACACCCCCAAATGAAAAATATAATTTTTCAGGTGTAACCCTTCTATGAATGCTACACAGGGACAGAGAGAAACAGAAGCACTGTTCCACTTTGATCTTCTCTAACAAATTCAGTTTTCTTAGTTGTTAAAAATGAGTGTTCTCTCCTGAAATCTCTGCTGAGAAAACAGCATTCCTGAGGAGCAAGAATTTCTGGGTAAGCGTGTTCATGAGCAGACATATTTCTGTGCAAAATAAGAAAGGGTCCAACTCCAAGTGCTTATATTTACAAAAAGTATGGGTACTGATAGTAACTGCAACTGGTTCTTTATAGGAGCCAAATCTCAGAACAGACACACAGAACATGATGTTGTAATGGCATCATTCACAAAATAACATATGATCACAGGGTTCAATCAGGGGTGATGCGCGAAAATTTGAATTACATGGGGGCTGCAGGAATGCAACCCCCGCGTAATGCAAAGGTTTACTGTAGTAAATATACTTGATTTTTTTATTGGGTTAACTAAGTCACTTTTTTCAGCAGCCCTGCTGAGGGTGTGTTAAAGGGGGCAATTGCCAGATTCCCAGGCAATTTAAAAGAGCCTGGAGGCTCTGACCACAGCTGTCAGTACAGCCAGTCTAAAGTAGGCTTCCTTTTGTGCTCACCCTGCTCCCAAAAGCAGATAGTAAGTCCCTGCTGCCCTTCTCCACACGGTGACCCACCCCAAGCTCTGACCCTGCAGCTGTCATTGGCCAGGAACTGCAGCCCATGGGAGCTGCCAGGGCATTATATGCAGGCAGCAGTGCATGGGGACTCCTGGCCTTCCTGCATCAGAGCTGTTGCCCAAATGTCAGGAGGGCCACATCTGCATTGGCAAGGCTTGTGTGTGCATGTGGGCATTGTTCTGCTCTGGAGCGGGAATTGCTTTCAGCAGGCCAGTTTTTCTGCAATCGTGGCAGTTTTTTCCTTTGTTATTTAGTTCGAATAAAGTACATTGTACACTGCTGCTCACAGAAAATAAAGCACATTTATTCAGAATCTTTGTAACACATAATGTGGTGTTAGAACTAAGACTGATTTTTCTTCCTGAATCCAAAAGGTATTTTTTTCTTTTAAATTAGTCAGTACACCTGATTATAATTAGTAGCAACTCTGAGATCTAAATTGTGCCTGGTGTTTCCTTGCTTGGGGGTGTTAGAGAAGTGGGAGGGGTGGCATTAAAGGGAGATCACTCAACTAATGTACAAGTTAATGAGTGACAATAAGTTGCATCTTTTTCCACAGATTTATTCTTGTTTGTAATTGAACTTTGAGAATCATTGAAATGTCACATACCAGAATAAATCCCCACTCTCTCAAAGGCACTTGAATAACAAGTAGCAAGCACATCATCAAATAAAAATATGAGTATGGCAATAGAATGATTTAGAAACAAGTGTACAAGAGATAGCAATGAACAATTATTCTGGACACATTTAATTTTAACTCAAGGTTAGAGATTAAGATATTTTAATTATTTTAATTGGAGCAGCGAACAGGGGGCAGCAGCTAACAGGGAAGGGAGTTTGCCTCAGGGCAAAGTATCCTAGAGGAGCTTGGGTGAGTGTGGGATTTGGGGGGCTGTGTGGTGAGCTGGTGGGTGAATGTCTGTCTGTCTGCAGCTATGTTACTTTGCAGAGAAGGGCAGTTTGATCAGGTGCCTGTGTGCCTGAGCAGTTTGCAAGGTGTGAATTGGGGGAGTTTCCTGCCAGGTGAGCCTTCAAGGGCTGATTAGACTGGAGGCAAGGCTTTGAGCCAGGCCTAACCAGCTAGCAGCTCTCTCTATAAGAAGGGAGCTTTCAGCGAACACAGTGAGCAGTGAACAGGGGGCAGCAGCTAACAGGGAAGGGAGTTTGCCTCTGGGAGTTTGCCGAAGGAGGAGCCCCATGTTTGTTGTCCTTTTCAGATATGGTGTTCCACCTGTGCCCTGAAAGGCAGCACTATCAGGGAAAGGAGTCCCTGAAGATAAGAGCCTGAAGAGCGATGGTGGAAGGTGGACCTGGGGGCACTGAGAGCAGCTGGGGGGAGAGGGGCCAGTGCAGTGAGGAGGGTGGACATGGGAGCAGATGGGGGTAGTGGGTTGGGGAGGGTCCTGTGGTGATGGTAGCTGGGGGCGGGGGAGGCGAACGGTGGGGAGGAGGGTCCCGGGGATATGAGGTCATTGCTCCACAGGGAGCTATGGTGATTCGTGGTGACAGGGAGGTACAAAGTAGTGGGATCCTTAACCACATTCTCCACACCTCACTGCCTTGTGGGTTATCCTGGGAAGGAGCAAGACTAAGGGAGTAAACCCTGACAGAAAATCCGGAGTGGAGTCCGAAGGTGGTTCGGTGTCAACTTCTGGCACTGTCCCGGCAACTCCTGCAGCTGAGCTGGTACCAGACGTGGAGGTTATCCTCTCCTTTGGACTATATCAGTAAGGCCGAGAGGGGGACTCTGGTGTCTGGGCAGCCCAGAGTCTCCATAATAAGTGCCCAGGCTCGTGCCCGGAGAGTTACTCCGGCATCGCTGAACAGCATTGCATCAACACGGGAGGCAACAGATACCGGTTATAAGCTCTTGCTCGATTGGCATAGAGAACGAGCGCCAGGGGTTGCCTTCGACGGTGGGAGAGATCCTCGCATCTCACTGGACAGTCACCGCCCGCCTCAAGCTGGGCAGGCCCCAGCCAACAGGGTACTGTCCCGCCACAGTTCACCTGCCTCGCTGGGTTCATGAGGCTTAAGGTTCCTGAACCTGACAAGTGACTGAAATTTGGGCACCAGGCAAACCAGTAAGAAAATCAACAAGAAATGAGAAACATCAACAATTTAAGCTTGCTTGCTGGAATGTGCGGACCATGCTGACCGGCTTGACTGAAGATCTTCAGGCCATCAGTGACACCCGAAAGACCGCTGTCATCAACGAGGAACTGAAGAGGCTCTGAGTTGATATCGCTGCACTGCAAGAGACGCAACTCGCAGATTCGGGATCTCTAAAGGAAAAGAACTACACCTTTTTCTGGCAGGGTAAAGCCCAAGAAGAACCCAGAGAGCATGGTGTTGGCTTTGCTGTCAGAAACACCCTTCTACAAATGGTGGAATTAGTCATGGGCGGATCAGAAAGACTTCTTCGGATCACGCTTCAAACTTGTGCCGGTCCCGTCCACCTCATCAGCGCTTATGCCCCAACCCTGTATACCACACCAGAAGTAAAAGACAAGTTCTATGACGTGCTTAGTGCTGCTGTAGCACAAATACCTGCTCGTGAACAACTATACATCTCAGGTGACTTCAATGCAAGAGTTGGAGCTGATTGGGCCTCATGGCCTTCCTGCTTAGGACACTTAGGTGTGGGAAAAATGAATGACAATGGACAGCGTCTCCTTGAACTGTGCATATACCACAATCTGTGCGTCACAAACACATTCTTCCAAACGAAGCCACAGCACAGAGTGTCATGGAGACACCCATGCTTGAAGCACTGGCATCAACTAGACGTGGTCATCACTAGGCGTAATAACCTTAAAAATGTCCTTCTGACACACAGCTATCATAGTGCTGACTGTGATACAGATCACTCGCTAGTTTGCTCCAAGCTCAAGCTGAGACCCAAGAAGCTGTACCACTCTAAACCTGCTGGAAGGCCCCGCATTGACGCCTGAAAGACGGCAAACTCAGAGAAAGCTGAAAAGTTCAGAGACACCCTCCAGGAAAATCTGTGCAGCGGCCCTGGGGGCGCAGATGTGACATCCAAATGGCAACATCTGAGGGATACAGTTTACAACACGGCTTTGTCGGTGTTTGGAAGAAGACCTAGAAACACAAACGACTGGTTCGAAGCTAACTCCAATGAGATGATTCCAGTTATTGAAAAGAAGCGCACTGCACTCCTGGAGTACAAACGCTCACCGAGCCAGAGTACCCAGCAAGCACTTAGAGCGGCCAGAAGAACAGTACAGCAGACAGCCAGGTGCTGTGCCAACAACCACTGGCTCCAGCTATGCAGCAGCATCCAGACCTGTGCCGACTTTGGTAATCTCAGAGGAATGTACGAGGGTATGAAGAAGACATTAGGACCCACCCAGAACAAGATGGCACCTCTGAAATCCAAATCTGGTGAAGTCATCGCTGACAAAGCCAAACAGATGGAGCGCTGGGTTGAGCACTACTCCGAGCTGTACTCATGCGAGAATGTTGTGGTTGACGCAGCCCTCGATGCCGTCGAGCTCCTACCATTAATGGACGAACTGGATCAGGAGCCGACTGTGGATGAACTGAAGAGAGCCATCGACAGCATTGCAGCAGGAAAGGCCCCTGGCCAGGATGGTATACCGCCAGAGGTAATCAAGTGTGCTGCGAACACACTCCTGGAACCCCTACATGAGCTACTGTGCCTGTGCTGGAAAGAGGGCGAGGTTCCACAGGATATGCGCGACGCTAACATTGTAACGTTGTATAAGGACAAAGGAGACAGAAGCGACTGCAACAACTACCATGGAATCTCCCTCCTAAGCGTCACTGGTAAACTGTATGCTCGCGTCATCCTTGTCAGACTCCAGATTGCTGAGAGGGTGTACCCTGAATCGCAGTGCGGATTCCGTGCAGAGAGGTCTACCGTTGACATGGTCTTCTCTCTAAGGCAGCCGCAGGAGAAGTGCAGGGAGCAGAGAAAGCCACTCTACATAGCCTTCATCGACTTGACCAAGGCTTTTGACTTGGTCAGCAGGGATGGTCTGTTCAAACTGCTCCACAAGATAGGCTGTCCTCCACGGTTACTCAAGATGATCCAGTCGTTCCACGAAGACATGAGAGGAACCATCCAATATGACGGCGCATTATCGGATGCTTTCAGAATCAGGAGCGCCGTCAAACAAGGATGCGTGCTTGCTCCGACATTGTTTGGGATCTTCTTTGCACTCCTCCTGAAGCATGCCTTTGGATCTTCAACAGAGGGCATCTTGCTGCACACAATATCTGATGGGAAACTGTTTAATCTTGCAAGGCTGAAAGCTAAGTCTAAGGTGCAGGAAGTCCTCATCAGAGACATGCTGTTTGCAGACGACGCTGCTGTAGTGTCTTACACAGAAGACCAGCTTCAAAAACTGCTGGACCAGTTCTCCAAAGCGTGCAAGGACTTTGGGCTTACCATCAGCCTAAAGAAGACAAATGTACTCAGTCAGGATGTTGCTGAATCCCCACCAATCAGCATTGACAACTATACGTTAGAGGTCGTCCACAAGTTCGTTTACCTCGGGTCCACCATCACTGACACCCTGTCGTTGGACACTGAGCTAAATAGGAGGATCAGAAAAGCGGCCACAACTCTGTCCAGACTCAGCAACAGAGTGTGGAATAACAACAAGCTGTACACTCACACCAAAATGCAAGTCTACAGAGCCTGCATCCTCAGCACCCTCCTTTATGGCAGCGAGACTTGGACCCTGTATGCCCACCAGGAAAAGAGGCTGAACGTCTTCCACTTGTGCTGCCTCAGGCACATCCTTGGAATATCATGGAATGACAGAGTCACCAACACCGCCGTCCTCGAGCAAGCTGGAATCCCAACCATGCACACCCTCTTCAGGCAGCGTCGGCTCCGCTGGCTTGGCCACGTCCACAGGATGAATGATGGAAGGATTCCAAAAGACATCCTGTATGGTGAGCTAGCCTCTGGCAAAAGACCTCCCGGACGCCCCCAGTTGCGCTGCAAAGATGTCTGCAAGAGAGACCTCAGAGAGGTAGACATCAAGCTGGACAACTGGGAAGAACTAGCAGATGACCGCAGCAGATGGAGGCAGGGGTTACACAAGGGCCTTCAGAAGGGCGAGATGAGGATCAGACAGCTAGCAGAGGAGAAGCGAGCCCACAGAAGGCACACTAAGGACTTGCCAGACACCCACCACATCTGCAAGAGATGCAGCAAGGACTGTCACTCTCGTGTGGGTCTTCATAGTCACAGTTGACGCTGTAAATGAAGTCCTCAATTGAAACTATAAAGGGCGCGATCCATAGTCTATGCAGACTGAAGGATGCCTGCTACTACTAATTATTTTAAAGAATTTTCTTTGTTTATTACTATAGCTGTGTCTACACGTGCACGCTACTTCGAAGTAGCGGCACTAACTTCGAAATAGCGCCCGTCGCGGCTACACGCGTCGGGCGCTATTTCGAAGTTAACTTCGACGTTAGGCGGCGAGACGTCGAAGTCGCTAACCTCATGAGGGGATCGGAATAGCGCCCTACTTCGACGTTCAACGTCGAAGTAGGGACCGTGTAGACGATCCGCGTCCCGCAACGTCGAAATTGCCGGGTCCTCCATGGCGGCCATCAGCTGGGGGGTTGAGAGATGCTCTCTCTCCAGCCCCTGCGGGGCTCTATGGTCACCGTGGGCAGCAGCCCTTAGCCCAGGGCTTCTGGCTGCTGCTGCGGCAGCTGGGGATCCATGCTGCAGGCACAGGGTCTGCAACCAGTTGTCAGCTCTGTGGATCTTGTGTTGTTTAGTGCAACTGTGTCTGGGAGGGGCCCTTTAAGGGAGCGGCTTGCTGTTGAGTCCGCCCTGTGACTCTGTCTGCAGCTGTGCCTGGCACCCTTATTTCGATGTGTGCTACTTTGGCGTGTAGACGTACCCTCGCAGCGCCTATTTCGATGTGGTGCCGTGCAACGTCGAAGTTGAACATCGACGTTGCCAGCCCTGGAGGACGTGTAGACGTTATTCATCGAAATAGCCTATTTCGATGTTGCTACATCGAAATAAGCTATTTCGATGTTGGCTTCACGTGTAGACATAGCCTATATGTCCATGGAAATTTGAAAACTATAGTTTAACTTGGTGTTTTCCTCTAGTGTGTATTTGGTTTGTTTTTCTGAAGATGCTGCTAAGTGATAGTCTATCATTTTTTTGCTTGTTTTAAAAAGTAATAGCCTTACCAAAAAAGTACATGTAGAAACTACATAGACTTTATGAACAGATATAAAATAAATTAAACCAAGCAGATATATTTTTGGCTTTCCAACTTAACAACTTCACTATGATAGAGCTAACACCTTTCACAGTTTTGCATTTTGGAACTGCGAGTGAAATTAGAATCTATAGATCATAAACTTGCATAGGTTTTATTGCAGTTTAAAAGTGCACAAGTATTCTGGTACATTTTCTTTACTCCAGGTATGAAGAACACCCAATGAATGATTTATGCCACCTCTTCACCGAAGATCAAAGTTTAGCATTTTTATGTATTCCTTTTATTATGGATATATCTTATTTTCCCCAAAAATATTTTTAAAACATTGTTATTTAAATATACTTATATCGACAAAAGAGTGCAAGATATATTTATCAAATTTATAAGTAAAGTATGGACATCTCACTGTTACTTTGTCCTGCAACCTATTCTCCTCTGTCCCCATATGTTTGTTACCTCTTATGCTAATTTTATAGCTGAAAAATTTAAGATGCATAACAATAAAATTTGTATTGGTTTAGAAGCTGATTTGGTTAAATTAGTTCAGCTCTCTTTTGTGGACATTTATGTCAGTTAGTAATTATTTTCTCTTACAAAAAAGACGTTAAGTTTTATATAATCAGAAAGGGAGACTCTTATTCAAATGTTTCAGAAATGCATAGCTGCTCTGAAATTGGCATGAACAATTTTGGGAAGGAATTGAAAATGAAAACTCTCTTCCAGTGGCATTGCTGGTATGTAGCATTTGCAATTTTATAGAAACATGAGGTCTTGTTAAAATACTCAATCTTTTGAGATAATGGAGTCTTTCATGTTAGCCTGTAACTGGCATCAGTTTTCCTTCTGGATAAGGAGCCAGCCTGTTGCTGTTCTTTAAAAACAATGTGTTGCCTCTCTCCTCAAAGCTACTATTTACACACAAACAGCTTTCTTCAATTTATGTGTTTCTATCACCAGGTGTAAATAAAATTGTACTCAGAGCCAAACAAGGAGAAACATTTTCAAAGATCCTGGTAATATAAAAATTGAAAAGCAGAAAAAGGGAGGTACATGTGTTTTTGTCATTACAGTTAGCATATCAAAAGAAAAAAATAAAACTGTCAGTAAATTATAGTGGGAATATAACAGAGGGACAAGACGCTGGCAAGAAAAATACCATGCTCTCCTAACAGGACTTCAGACAGATTGTAAAAAATTAAATTACATTTGGGACACTGTGTCATGGTAGACAGAGGATTTAACAAATGAAACTGTGAAGTTTCAACAATTAACAGATTAATTTCATATACCATAGATACGTGTTGAGCTTTTATTCTCAAAGGATGAAATTCATCCCTGTGCAAAAAGCCTGCAAAAATCTTACGAACTGTTGAAGATTTACTTAATCTGTTTAGGTGGCATTAGTCAGATTTAGATGGTGGATAGACTTTACATGTTACCTGTGCACAGGGTTAAATTCCTTGTCTAGTCTAGGAGAAAATGTACCTTTAAACAGTTAGCTAAGGTAACTCTGAACTGGAGTTTATTCTCAAGTTCGACACTTTACGGGTTGGTCTTAATAGAGATAGCAATTACCTTATGCGTTACAAAGACAGCTTCCCCATTCTTGGTGTTTGTAGTGATCGCAGGCAAGTCACTTAACTTAATAGACACAGTAAATAATTTTCTTCTCCTGCTTCGCCCCCACTTCTGTCCTATGTAGCTGGTTTATCAAGTTTTATTTTTTTTTCCTTTCTCTGTTATTCTTTTGTCTTTAGAGTGCTACATGACTGGCGGTTTCTTTTGTGAAAAATACAAGGTGGAACAGATTATTTAACACAAGTAGTTAACACATATTTCAGGGGATCACTCAAGGTGAACTGACCTGAGGAGCAAACATTAGGGGCAATGGAAGCAGGAGAAAGATGGAGAGGAAGGTGTTTTTGAGTTATAGATTGGTGTAATAAGCCATAAATCCAGTATTTCTGTTCAGTCTGTGATTTTTAGTGTCTGACAATGTTATGAATTTAAGCTGTCAGGGTCACCTTTTGAAAGTGTTTCCTTTAAGAATGAAGACTCTTAGGTCAAATATAGCATGATCAGTTTGTGACATCTCAGAGGAGCCACCTTGTTAGTCTGTGTTTACAAAAACGACAATGAGTCCTGTGGCATGTTGAAGACTAATCTATTTCTTTGGGCCTAAGCTTTCATGGGTACAGACTACTTTGTTAGTTTCATTGCTTGGAGTCAGTGTGCCTTTGTATGTGAAGAGTTTTCCTGCATAGTTGCTGATTACATGGATGTTCCAGGACTGGAGCATGCCCAGGGAAAAAAATTAGTGGGTGATTAGCACCCAGTGGCAGCTAGTTCCCTCTTCCTTCCAGCACCCTCCCCTAGTGTCTCCTGCCTGCTCGTGGCCCAGCTGATCAACAGCTGATCAGTAAGCGATCAGGGAGCTTTGCGACCGGGTGCTGGCAAACAGGGTGCGTGCTAACAGGAGGGAGTTTGGAGAGGCTCTCCTGGAGGAGGAGAAGGAAGGAGCAAACTAAAGCACCTTGGGGTAAGTGGCTGCTTATATTTGGAGGTTTTGGGCTTGTGTGTTTGTTTGGAGTTTGGAGTTTGTTTGTTTGGAGTGCTGAGCTGAGTGTTTGTTTGTTTGTTTGAAAGGCCGTGTGCTCAGGCAGGCAGGCAGGCAGGCCGTTGGAAGCTGATTAGGTTTGAATTGAAACACCGTGTGCTGATTGGCTGAGCTGTAGGCAGAGGGAGGAGCTATCAGGGAGGCCGAGCACTTAAACCCTGCTAGTAAGCGACCAGGGAGCTTTGCGACCGGGTGCTGGCAAACAGGGTGCGTGCTAACAGGAGGGAGTTTGGAGAGGGGAGTTTAGAGGGAGCCAGTGACTTCTGTTGCCCTTAAACTAAATCCTTTATAACAACCTCTATCTGAAACATTTAATTAACCCTCATATATAACTAGAGTAGGAAATGGAGGCAGAAGCCCAGCAGCAGAGTGGGGGCTATCCTGTTTATTGTGTCGAGTGCAGTATGTATGACTACCTACCCTGTGGGCGGGTGGCGTATGTGTGCGCTCGATGCAAGGAGCTCCTGGCCCTCAGAGACCGAGTGCGTGCTTTGGAGGCCAGGGTGGCTGAACTGGAGGAGCTAAGGAAGGCAGAGGTGTTTGTGGATGAGACTTTCCGGGACATAGTAGGGCTGTCCCACCTCCAATCTGACAGTCCTGAGGCTGTTACGGAGGATGAAAGGCTCAGGGAAGGAGAGCAGTCAAGGGGAGCAGAGGGAAACCATCCCGTAGTTGGGACCCTCCTTCCAGAGGGTGATGTTGTATCCTCTCGTGCCGAGGATACTTCTCCAGGGGAGGGAGCACCAGCTGTTAGGAAGAAGCAGGTTTTAGTAGTGGGGGATTCGATCATTAGAAATATAGATAGTTGGGTTTGTGATGACCGGGAGAACCGTATGGTGACTTGCCTGCCTGGTGCGAAGGTTGCGGATCTCTCGAGGCATCTAGACAGACTTATGGGCAGTGCTGGGGAGGAGCCGGTCGTCGTGGTACATGTTGGTACCAATGACATAGGGAAGGGTAGAAGAGATGTTCTGGAGGCCAAATTTAGGTTACTAGGAAAGAGACTGAAATCCAGAACATCTTTGGTGGCATTCTCTGAAATGCTTCCAGTTTCACGCGCAGGGCCAGATAGACAGGCAGAACTTCAGAGTCTCAATGCGTGGATGAGACGATGGTGTAGGGAAGAGGGGTTTAGATTTATTAGGAACTGGGGACACTTTTGGGGTAGGGGGAGCCTATACAGGAATGATGGGCTCCACCTAAATCAAGGTGGATCCAGACTGCTGGCATTAAACATTAAAAAGGTCATAGAGCAGTTTTTAAACTAAGAGGTGGGGGAAAGCCGATTGGTGCGGGGGAGCACCTGGATCGGACGGAGACTTCTCTTACACGAGGCTCCATAGACAGGGATTCCCTAGAAGTTAGTCAGATAGGGAACGTGGGAAATAATATATGGGCAAGATCAGATGTGAAACAATCGTGCATAAAAAAATCCACCACGTCTGTGAAAGGCGGACATATAAATAGTGGTAGTTTTCTAACATGCTTTTACACTAATGCTAGGAGTCTGTCTAACAAGATGGGTGAACTGGAGTACCTCATATCAAAGGAGGAAGTTGACATAATAGGCATCTCAGAAACATGGTGGAATGAGGACAATCAGTGGGACACTATCATACCGGGATATAAATTATATCGGAAAGACAGAACAGGTCGTGCGGGTGGCGGAGTGGTACTATATGTGAAGGATAATATAGAATCAAATGAAGTAAAAATCCTAAAGGAATCAAAATGTTCCATAGAATCATTATGGATAACAATTCATTCCTCTAATATGAATATGGCATTAGGAATATATTACCGACCACCTAACCAGGACAGTGATAGTGATGCTGAAATGATGAGGGAGATTAGAGAGGCTATCAAAATAAAAAACACAGTAATAATAGGAGATTTCAATTATCCCCATATTGATTGGGTGCATGTCACCTCAGGACGGGATTCAGAGATTAAATTTCTTGATGCCTTAAATGACTGCTTCTTGGAGCAGCTAGTACAGGAACCCACAAGGGGAGAGTCGATTCTCGATCTAGTCTTGACTGGAACGCAGGATCTGGTCCAAGAGGTAACTGTTACTGGACCGCTTGGAAATAGTGACCACAATATAATGACTTTTAATATTCCTGTGTTGGGAAGAACACCGCAGCGGTCAAACACTCTGGCATTTAATTTCAAAAAGGGGAATTACACTAAAATGAGGAAGCTAGTTAAACAGAAACTAAAAGGTAGAGTAATTAAACTAAAATCCCTGGAAGCTGCATGGAAACTGTTTAAAGACACCATACTAGAGGCCCAACTTAAATGTATACCCCAAATAAAAAAACACAGTAAGAGACCTAACAAAGAACCACCATGGCTAAACAGCCATGTTAAAAAGGCAGTGAGAGAGAAAAGGGCAGCTTTTAAAAAGTGGAAGTCAAATCCTAGTGAGGAAAATAGAAAGGAACATAAACACTCCCAAATTAACTGTCATAATGTAGTAAGAAAAGCCAAAAAAGAGTTTGAGGAACAGCTAGCCAAAAATTCAAAAAACAATAGTAAAATGTTTTTTAAATACATTAGAAGCAGGAAGCCTGCTAAAAAAGCAGTGGGGCCCTTGGATGATAAAGATATAAAAGGAGCAATCAAGGAAGACAGTGCCATTGCGGAGCGATTAAATGATTTCTTTGCTTCAGTCTTCACGGCTGAAGATGTTACAGAGGTTCCTAAATCTGAGCCAGCCTTTTTAGGCGACAAATCTGAGGAACTCACTCAGATTGAAGTGACATTAGAGGAGGTTTTGGAATTAATTGATAAGCTGAATAGTAACAAGTCTCCAGGACCAGATGGCATTCACCCAAGGGTTCTGAAAGAACTCAAATGTGAAATTGCGGAGTTATTAACAGTGGTTTGTAACCTATCCTTTAAATCCACTTTGGTACCAAATGACTGGAAGACGGCCAATATAACACCAATATTTAAAAAAGGCTCTAGAGGAGATCCTGGCAATTATAGACCGATAAGTTTAACATCAGTACCAGGTAAATTAGTAGAAACACTAGTAAAGAGTAAAATTGCAAGGCACATAGAAGAGCACGAATTGTTGGGCAAAAGTCAGCATGGTTTCTGCAGAGGGAAGTCGTGTCTGTCTAATCTATTAGAATTCTTTGAAGGGGTTAATAAACATGCGGACAAGGGGCACCCAGTGGACATAATATACCTAGATTTCCAGAAAGCCTTTGACACGGTCCCACACCAAAGGCTTTTATGTAAATTAGGTGGTCATGGGATAGGAGGAAAGGTCCTTTCATGGATCGGGAATTGGTTAAAAGACAGAAAACAAAGGGTTGGAATAAATGGTAAATTTTCACAATGGAGGGGGGTAACTAGTGGTGTTCCCCAGGGCTCAGTCCTGGGACCGATCCTGTTCAACTTGTTCATCAATGATCTAGAAAATGAGGTAAGCAGTGAGGTGGCAAAGTTTGCAGATGACACCAAGTTGTTCAGGACAGTCAAAAGCAAAAGGGATTGTGAAGAACTACAAAAAGATCTCAGCAAACTGAGTGACTGGGCAGCAAAATGGCAAATGAAATTTAATGTGGGTAAGTGTAAGGTAATGAATGTTGGAAAAAATAACCCAAATTACACGTACTACATGATGGGGTCAAATTTAGCTACGACAGATCAGGAAAGGGATCTTGGAGTTATAGTGGATAGTTCTCTGAAGACATCCCCGCAGTGTGCAGCGGCAGTTAGTAAGGCAAATAGGATGTTAGGAATTATTAAAAAAGGGATCGATAATAAGACAAAAGATATCATACTTCCCCTTTGTAAAACTATGGTACGCCCACATCTCGAGTACTGCGTGCAGATGTGGTCTCCTCACCTCAATAAAGATATATTGGCATTAGAAAAGGTTCAGAAAAGGGCGACTAAGATGATTAGGGGCTTGGAAAGGGTCCCATATGGGGAGAGGCTAGAGAGACTGGGACTTTTCAGTTTGGAAAAAAGGCGATTGAGGGGCGATATGATAGAGGTATATAAAATCATGAACGGTGTGGAGAAAGTGAATATAGAAAAATTATTTACCTTTTCCCATAATACAAGAACTAGGGGACACCAAATGAAATTGATGGGTAGTAGGTTCAAAACTAATAAAAGGAAATTTTTCTTCACACAGCGCACAGTCAACCTGTGGAACTCCTTGCCCGAGGAGGCTGTGAAGGCCAGGACTCTATTAGGGTTTAAAAAAGAGCTTGATAAATTTTTGCAGGTCAGGTCCATAAATGGCTATTAGCCAGGGATAAAGTATGGTGCCCTAGCCTTCATAACAAGGGCAGGAGATGGATGGCAGGAGATAAATCACTTGTCTTCTGTTCTCCTTCTCTGGGGCACCTGGCATTGGCCACCGTCGGCAGATGGGATGCTGGGCTTGATGGACCTTTGGTCTGACCCAGTATGGCCATTCTTATGTTCTTATGTTCCTTCCCATCCCTCCCAGTGCACCTGCCCTCATGGTAATCAGCTGTTCTGCAGCGTGCACAAAGCACTCGGAGAGAAGACAGCGAGAAGTGACTAGGCATGCTCGGGGAGGGAGTGGAACTGGGCAGAAAAAGGTAAGCAGGGGGCAAGATGGGAGCTTGGGTAAAAGGAATAAAACCCCGCTGGACCTCGGGTTAAGCAAAGGTTGCCAGGTGTCTGGTTTTCAGTGGCATGCCCCGTCAAAAAGGGACTCGGGCAGCTCCAGTTAGGACCACTGACTGGGCCATTAAAAGTCTTGTTGGTGGCCTCCCTTCTTCCCCCACTCTGCCCAGTTAGTGGGGATAAGGCCAGCTCCTTGCCTTCCCTGGCTCCACACACCTCCCAGCAGCAGTCTGGCTCCTAGGCACAGGGAGCAGTCGGCAAGGGAGGCTATGCATACTGACCCTGTCTGAAGTGCCAGCTCCACAGTTGCCATTGGCCAGGATCTGCAGCCAACGGGAGCTGCAGCCCGTGGTGCCTGTAATCAGGGGAAGCGTGCAGAGCCGCCTGGCCACCCCGTGCCTAGGAACCAGACATGCTGGCCGCTGCTGCGGGGAGCCATTTGGAGCCTAGGTAGGTGTTAGCCGGTGGCCGGGTAATGTGTGGTGAGGTACAAACTATGCCCTTGTTACCATCCGAGTCTTTAACTGCTAGAGCACAGGGCTCCTTCGCAGCGGGTTGCCTGGGCCAGGCTGACGGATGCCCCACGGTCCTAACACCCGAGTCTTTTACTGCTACAGCTGGGAGCTCCTTCACAGAGGGCAGCCAAAATTGGCTGAGGGGTGCCCCAATGGTAGCGCTAAGAGCCTTTCCATGCCCAAGACTTCAACTGCTAGGACTCACTGTCCCATCGCAGCGGGCAGCCAGGATTGGCTGACGGGCACCCCAGGAGTCTGCCCCGTGGAGGCGGCACAACTCGACGCTAGGCTCTTAGCACTCTCACCTACAGCCAGGCTGTGGTAACCAAACAGTTAAAGTTCTTTTGACTGTGCCGGCTGTGTTGCAGTGACAAAGAGTAACAGCAGTCAGGCTTAGATCTTAACTAGTTACAAGTTTATTAAGTTACAGTTATCAGCGTGCGGTTACAAAAGCTATTGTCTACTTTTATATGCTAGCAGAGTACAGGTGTTAACAGGTTACGTTAGAATCCAGTACAACGACATCTTAATACAACAACGTCAATCTATAGAGCTCTAATTCTTTAACTGTGTACACCAAAAAGGAGACCTTAATGTGGGGTACATCTTACCCTCCTTGCGTCTCTCAATACCAGCGTAGCCAAGCCAGGATCGGTCACTCAATTCCGCGGAAAGACGAATACGAGATTGGGTGTCCCCAGTTGCGGACCTCAGGAGGCAATCACCTGACCCGACCAGCAGGTAGTTGGTGGGAATGCACTCAGAGTCAGAGTGCTGCTGGGTCCATCTTTATACCCCTTGGGTTACGTATTCTCTTTCTTATCTATGGTGTCAGATCGTACTGGTCTGTCTTTTGTGACGCCAGTTTTTACAAGGGCAATTCTTACTTAATTTGCACTTGTAAGACAGGAGATAAGCAATTTTGGGAGTACAGGACTTCCTTTTGCAAGGGCGGAGATTTCTCTTCTGGGATGGCTGTGTGGGCGCATCACTCCATCAATGCCAGCCGGGGTAATTTCCTGAGGCCCTCCTATTGACATTTGGCCTGTTAGCCCTTTTATCTGTACTTTCTGTTTCTCAGGGTCACTATGAGCTGGCACATCTGGGCCTCTGTGAGAGACTTCAAAGACTGTGCCATCAGCAGCTGTTCCGTGCCCTGTGTGCTTGTGGGGCACCTCAGGATGGGCAGCAAGCTGGCTTGTAACGGGGGAGACACTTGTCTGGCTACAGTAGGCGTGGAGCTGCCTCACTCACTGGGAGCCTCCTAAGTAAGCTCTGTCCACTCAGCGCACAACATGAACCCCCTGCCACAACCCAACCCTGAGGCTCAGGTCAGAACCCCCTCCCATACTGTATCTCCTTCCCAGAGCCTCCCACACCGAAACTCCTGCTCCAGTCCAGAGCCCCCTCCTGCGCTCTGACCCCCTCATTTCTGATCCTGCCACACAGCCTGTGCACCTAGCTGGAGCCCACACTCCCTCCTGTACTCCAACTCCCACCCCCAGCCCAGTGAAAGGGAATGAGGATCAGGGAGAGCAAGTGATAACATGGAAAGGATTGGTGTGAATGGAGGGTTGGGGGCTCTGGGCCCGGGTGTGGGGCAAGGGTGTTCGGTTTCATGCTGCTATGAAGTTGGCAACCCTAGGCAGAGCAGGGGTGCAAAGAGGCTGGGCAGGAGTAGGGGCTGGGGGAAGGGGGTAGGTGGGGGGCAGGGCCTAAGGCAGAGCAGGGGACTGAGCACTCGTAGGGCCCAGAGGAAATCAGTGGCTGTGCTTGCATCTGATTATGAACTTGGGGGCTGTTTGAAAGCCAGATACAGGAAAGATTTCTTTCCAGGACTCCCATTGATTTGGGTTGTCCTTGTTTATTGATACTCCATATGGGTTCCAGGTAACACAGGGTGGATGTGTTAATCTGTATCTGCAAAAGCAACAAGAAGTCCTGTGGCACCTTATAAACTAACAGGTGCATCTGATGAAGTGGGTCTTTGCTTACGAAAGCTTTTGCTCCAAAAAATCTGGTAGTGTATAAGGTGCCACCTTACTTCTTGTATTTTTTCATATTGGTTCCAGTTTGGGATGACAGATGACACCTACAGGTTTACAGTTGGGGGAGGGGGGTTAGATTTGTATTGAAGTAGGTTCTCTCAGGGTATTTGGATGTCCCATTCCATGATCTACATTTATAGTGGAGTATCCTTGTCTGGTGAGTGCTCTTATGACTCTGTTAAACGGGATATCCTGTATATACTGCATTTCTTGTTGGTGCATATTCTACGGTATGAGAGTGCCTTATTTATACATAGTCATTTTGTAACTACAGTTGTACTCTAAGATTTAATGTTGACTTCCACTAGCTAGCAATAGTTACAGAAAACTGCAGAAACATTTTCGTTGCCTTGCGGACTCATAAATGTATGACTAATAAAAGGTTGCAGTCAGTCAAACTCCCACATGTAGTCAAGCTGAATCATAAGAAAGTAAATGCTTTATAATTTTTTGGCAAGAATGAAGTCCTTGTTGTTGATCCTGAGTTAGTTATATACCTAACAAGGAAATCAAGATTACACTAGGCATTATATATTCCAAATGTAAGAGGAAATGAAAAATCTGTTTTTAACAGTTTGACAAATTTTTGTCACCTCTTTACCACTAAGTCAGATACTACTGTACTAGGTGCCATATTTGTACCTAGATAAATAGTTGTAAGTTGCATTTCTACTTGACCGAAAGAATGACCTTTCTAATGCTGAGAAAAAAAACTAATTCACATCTGCAGTGTTTTATCATTCTTTTCTCTATGATGGTTACATTGGCCTTCATGAGGCACCATATGTAACTGGTAAGTCATTGCAGAAATTGTCAAATGCATTCTATCTTAACCTATTATTTTAAGTCTGTTGGCATATGTAAGATTAAACTTGAAGTTCATTTGAAAATTGCTTGATCGAATTTTAATTAAAGAGACTTATTCACCTACGTAATATCTGCACTAGACCTCATTAAATGAATGGCAGTCCCATCCCGAGGAAGTCTCCAGATTTTCTGAAGTGGGCTGCCTTTGGGCACTATTGGTTTCTACTTGATATGTATTTATAGAGCAGATAACTGACTAACTTAAAATCTCATTACCCTACAAGGACCATATGCACACTAGTATTATGAGCATATATGGATGAGTGTGACTCACTACTGTTCTGTTTGGAAAGCCATTGTAAACTCTGGGTCAAGGACCATGTTTTCATTATACATACATAGTGCAGTGCACAGTGGTGCCCTGATCTTTGATTTGAGCCTTCCGTCACTATGGCAGTACAAAGAACAGTTGCAGTGACTTTGGAGAATAATAATAGTCTCACATACAGTTTATCTTTAGAAATTATAAAGATAAGATGTTAAATGTATTTAATTACTGTATTGTAAACCAGTGGCAGGCTGTCAATAGTTCAGGCAGAAGTTAAAAAACAGTATCATAGCATATAGGATATGGCTAATTGCTAGTGTAAAACCCTGTTTAGTTGGAAAGGATTGGGGGGAAAAAAAGGAATTACTGTTTGATGGAGTGGGAATCTGGCTGCCAAGTTCTAAATAATATCAGGGTTTTTTTTGGCAACTCAACAGTAGTAGCCACAAGCATAAGCAATCTCATTGAAATTCTGTTTTGCCATTAGTTCTAGAATCTCATTCTAAGAACTAAGCACTGTAGTGCTTTTTTGTCATTTGAAAATCCGATTCTTGTTGCTCTTTGTCTCAACTGTGACTTAGGGTTTTGCAGTCTGTCAGTTTCAGCAACAGTACTTAGATCATCTAAATCTGATAACAGAAGCAGAGGTTTGTTTGTTTTTCCAATGACAGGCAAAATTACATTTTGGAAAAGTTCCACATAATTGAGTTCCTCACGACAGAAAAAGCTTCAGTCCAGATGTTGGTAATTTCATATTTTAATTTTGACTGCTTTGCTTTTGATATCTCATGTTTTTAGTGTGTTTTTTACTATGGGAGTAGATCAGTGTTTGCTATGCCTCTTCACTGATCTTAAACTAGCACATGTAGTTTCTTCCAGCAGCTGGGCCTTCTCTTTTTACCCCAGGAATTTTTGAGAATCAGTTCATCCTGAAATTCATTGTGATCATCTCCAGCAAGTCTGACTTTAGTTTCACACTTGCAGTCCTGTTTTCTCAGGGGCAGATACAGGGTTTATGAGAGACTAACCAGCTTTCATAAAGCTAAGCATTAAGTATTCAGAACAAAAACATTAAAGAGTAAATCTATCTTAAAAACAATGAACTTGCATACATGCCTACCTATGTTAGTCATTTTCTTCATGGAAACTCTAGCTGGTTTCAGAGTACTTCAGGTCCTCCTGAAGGACCTATTCCTCTGGATCAGTCTCATCTTAGTTCCTGGGTTGGGTGAAAATGTACTTTCCCCATGCAAGTTTTGTCATTTTATACAGTTTCTGTGTTCTGGTTTCTAGGACCCTTAAACAGATGTAATCAATATATACAGTTTCCCTCAGGGCTGTTGCTTTTCCAGACTTGTTGCTTGACAAGGGATTTGCATTACTTATTACCCAGTCATTTTAGCTTCTGCAGGAACACTTATAACTCCCCCATGGATCCAGAATACAATCTTTAGCCTATAAGGATGCACATAATATGTATGAAGTTGATAAAGCAGTCTTTTGAATATTCCATTCAGTCATAACATTGGTCACAGTCGCTCGCTTCCTTTTGTTCTCTGGCACAATTGGTGACTCAGTTTCTTTATTTATAAATCATTTAGTGCTCTGACCAAACTCCTCAAAATATCTTCCCTTTCAAGGGTAAATAAAGTTTCATAATGTAGTCTCTCTCTTGGGACATGGTTTAATACAGTCTCATATAGTGTCTTTCTTTCTTGGTCTGCCTTGTTAATACATACAGTTATCTCCAAACAAAGGAGAATTCTCAACTAACATCATATATGCCATCATGTGCCAACAATGCCCAGATGCTTTGTATAACGGACAGGCTTCAGACTCTCTCAGACAAAGAGTTAATGGGCACAAAACAGACCTAAGAACACTCCTGATCCACAAACCGGTCAGCTGACATTTTAATGGAGTGGGCCATTCTGTTAATGACTTAAGAGTTTGCGTGTTACTGAAGAGGAATCTTCACACTACTTTGGAAAGAGAGGCTGCTGAACTCTCTCTTATATTCAAATTCGACACATTGACACGTGGTTTGAACCAGGATGCAAATTTTGTGGGCCATTATGGGGCTCTTTTGCAAACTTGGCTTAATCTAATTCTTGAGCCCCCCCCGCCTCTGATTTGCTCACGTTGACAATTTTTTTTCTGATTTGTCAACCTTGATTACTATTTTTGGTTCCCTATGCCTTAAATATTGAGTCTGTTCTGGTTAGGCTATGGTCTGAAGAAGTGGGTCTGCCCCACAAATGCTCACCTAATAAATTATTTTGTTAGTCATTAAAGTGCTACTTCACTGCTTTTTTGTTTTGTGTTAATTTAGTCATTAGTTCCATAATGGAGAGAGCTCTAAAGCAACTGCTGTCTCCAGGTCTTTTCCTTCCTGCAGGAAAGAAGGCTGCTTTTATACCACTTGTTTTCCCAGCATTCCTCACCAGCCTAGAGTTCCCATTAATCCCCTGGGAAGTACAAGTTCTAGAATGCTTTGCGTCTACTCTGAACACGGAACAGGGCCCGAGTTGGATCTTGAAATATTCTGAAAGAGCTAACTTATCGTCTGACAGTTCCATGGAGGAGTCTTACGGTGTCTTCCCTCACTGGCAATCTCTGTGTTACCAGTCATGGTATACAGAGAATGACATTAACCTAGAGCCCTTTGATAGCAGTATTCTCATAAGGTAACATATTTAATACAAGGAAAGTTTGTGATAATTGTACAACTTCAATTGTACTTGTCAAATATTGCAAAAATTGTTGTCTCCATCTTAGATTTATTTATTTAATATATTTGATTTGTTTATTGTGATTATTGTGATTTGATTCAGTAAGAGTCTCCCAAAACTCTTTAAATGAAATTCAGTCTTCAGAATTTTTTATCTTCATTAAGTCCAAAGGAAACTACAAGTTAACATTGTCTCCATTTTAACTGTCAAGAAATAATTCTAAACATAAGGTGAGTGAGATGATATCTTTTATTGGATCGACTTTTGTTGGTGCAAGAAGCAAGCTTTTTCACCTCTGTGTAGCTGGAAAGCTTGTCTCTTTCTCCAATAGAAGTTGCTCCAGTAAAAGATATTCTCTCACACACTTTGTCTCTCTAATATCCTGGGACCAGCACAGTTACAACAGCACTGCACACAAGAAATAATTCTGATATGTGTTAATCTTTCTGCTGATTTAAACCTTCAAAAATACAGGAAGATTTTGGAGATTTCTCGTAATAAACTTTGCATAATGCGGGCTGGGACATATACCCTGACATGTTTACGTAGAACTCAGGAGCTCCAGAGCCATTAATCATGTAGACATGTTTAACAGGTGGACTCGCATAGCTATGGATCCATTAGGACCCCGGTGCTTCAAGAGCCCGGATGCAATGGCAGACCTGGAAGATAACATTTCTAAAAGAGAAGAGGTCAGTGAGGAGCTTATAGTTTTAGTTCTGCCTGATGGAAAAAACCCTCTGATTGGCTACTTTCCTCATTAGACAATCTCCTGGAGAAGAGCGGTGAGTCGAGGCTGCTGCAGGTGGTACTCAGAGCACTTTCCTCTCCTCGGGATTCCACATCATTCTTAGGGGTGGGGTGGGAACAGAGAGAGCCCAGGAGCCCAGGATTGCTCTGATGCCTCCTGTGAGAAACAGGGTGGGTCCTCTGCTCTCCTTCCTGCGATGCCCAACCTGGGAAGAGGAAGAGAGGTCCCGCCTGAAGGCTTGGGAGAGTGGGGTGAAGAGCGCCAGGAGGTGCAAGAAGAGCAAAGGTGAGGCTGTGGTGGCAGGACTAACAGGTGGCCAGGCGCCCAGTTTTCAATCAGAAAATCTAGTTGAAAAGGGGACCTGCAAAGTCTATTGAGATCTACTGAGCAGACACTCACAATCCAGTTACTGCAGGCAGGAGGCACTTGCTCATCACCCCTGCAAGCCCCTACTTCGCAGATGGTTCTCTTCTGAGCTGGATGGGAGGGTGAGGGGAAAAGCAACAAGCAACAGTGCGAATGGAGAAAAATCAATGGAGGGGGTGGAGCATCAGGGGAAGTGACAGGATAGGTTGGTTCCAGCACTCCTACTAGTGTGTTTGGTTTTAATTATCAAATTGGCAACTCTAAGGACTGATGGGGCAGAATTGGCAGGGAGCTAAAGGGAGCAGAACTGATGTGGTGATTGGGAGGACAGGAATGATTTAGGGCAAGACTTAACTGCTGGGTAGCAGAATGGGCCAATGTGAAGACAGTTATCCCCCACCACACACACACGCACAGACACGTTTTTCAGACCACCTGAAGCATTATAGATGCCCATTATATACACCTTGAAAAGTCCCTTTCCAGGGGAAAAATGAGAGTTTCAGTAGTGTTGAAGCTCTACTGGGATATTTGGTGAGTCAGTAGCTTCAAAATTTGGAACATTGGGTCTTTTGACTTGCCCTTCACACAGATATATAGTTGCTTTGCATTTTAAAAACAAACTTACAAAATGAATGTGTGGTATAATAATTATAGAAGTAAGGACTCTAAAGTGCCAAATTTAGCACTATTTAAATCATGCTGTTACTCTGCAAATTATACCTTAACATTGTTAAACTGTGCCTGCTAGTAAAGATGTTAGATTAAAGCCTTACCATATGTCTAATCTTACTGATGTCTTTTGACCTATTTTTACTATTTTAGTATTGTTATTCTAAATAACCCTTGAGAATATTAATACACAATCTCTGTGCTTGCACAACAGTACATCATGAGCATTCATCTCCAGTTGTATGATTAATTTTTTAATTAATATAGTATGTTACGATATATGAACATTTGGGAGGCAAAATATGGTTTATTTGATTTTTATCTCATAGACAAATCTAAAAGTGACTAGATCCATCTAATACTGCTATGCTTTTTGCTGGTTAAATCATCACTCTATTTCCTGAACTATTGTAGAGGTATAAGTCCCCAGTTTTATGCAATTTTTTCACACTTGCAATAAAGGTGTATTTTTTTAAAAATGGGGGAAATAGAAAAAAATGTTGAAAATATAAATTAAACAGAAATAAAATGTAGCATGCAAAACACTTTGAGATCTAAGAAGAAATGTACTAAATTAAATATATTTAACACACTAAGGCTACGTCTACACGTGCAGCCAACATCGAAATAGCTTATTTCGATGTTGCGACATCGAAATAGTCTATTTCGATGAATAACGTCTACACGTCCTCCAGGGCCGGCAACGTCGGTGTTCAACTTCGACGTTGCTCAGCCCAACATCGAAATAGGCGCAGCGAGGGAACGTCTACACGTCAAAGTAGCACACATCGAAATAGGGATGCCAGGCACAGCTGCAGACAGGGTCACAGGGTGGACTCAACAGCCAGCCGCTCCCTTAAAGGGCCCCTCCCAGACACAGTTGCACTAAACAATACAAGATACACAGAGCTGACAACTGGTTGCAGACCCTGTGCCTGCAGCATAGATCCCCAGCTGCTGCACAAGCAGCCAGAAGCCCTGGGCTAACGGCTGCTGCCCACGGTGACCATAGAGCCCCGCAGGGGCTGGAGAGAGAGCATCTCTCAACCCCCCAGCTGATGGCCGCCATGGAGGACCCAGCAATTTCGTCGTTGCGGGACGTGGATCGTCTACACAGTCCCTACTTCGACGTTGAACGTCGAAGTAGGGCGCTATTCCTATCTCCTCATGAGGTTAGCGACTTCGACGTCTCGCCGCCTAACGTCAAAGTTAACTTCGAAATAGCGCCTGACGCGTGTAGACGCGACGGGCGCTATTTCGAAGTTGGTGCCGCTACTTCGAAGTAGCGTGCACGTGTAGACGCAGCTTAACAATGTTTGACTGTACACAATTCAAGCCCCATCTTTTGCCATTTCAGTTGTGTAAATTATACATTAGAAACTGAGTGAAAAGATAAAAATTTAGTAATTTTTGACAGATACTTCAGCTTCATTGGTAGTAGTGTCAACAGTGCAAGATGATCACAACTGATTTGGTGACCAAAATTACAAGAAATGGAACAAAGCATAAATATTGTAGTCAGCAAGTTATTGGGGTTTTTTGATAACTTGTATAACGTCACAAAAATACTGTAAAGGAAATTAAAGTAGCTATCTTTAAAAGAATTGTAGAAATCATCACAAGCATAATGGATTTGAAATACTGCTTTTTGTAACTTACTTTTTAAATATGAAGGAGAAAACCCTTCAGACATTTTGGGTGTACACATCAGTAGTCCAGTCCCTCAAGTACATGGTTAACAGGCAGTAGAATAGCTTATTTAACTTAATATCGAGTGTATGTCTGTGCAGGGGGGGAAGGGGGGAGCCTCCAGTGAACCAGAATTAATATGAAGTTCATGCAGGAAAGTGGGGTTTTTTCCCTCCACAATGAAGATGGTTGAGGATTGAAATGGTTACAACTAAAACTGCTTTATCCAAGTCAGCGTCTCTGCAAGTGGAGGTGTGAGTAAAGCTCTTCTGTTCATGAAGCCTGTGCTACCTTACTCAAGCAGCTGCATACTCACAAACTGAAAGGGCGGAAAGGAGAAGACATATAAGATAACTGGGGAGAACTAATACACATTTTGCCACAGCTACATAACTTGCACGTGAAGAATTATGAGCCCAGTCATGGAAGTTTGAGTGTCTGAGCTTACATTAAACAATAACCTCATGATTTTATGAATAAATTAGCTCATTCCTGTCCATCTTATTTTTGTTTATATCTGATCCATTTTCAAATGATTTTCAGAATCAGAAAGTTTATGAAGTTGGGGGGGAAGACTAATAGCAAAGGAGACAAATACAAATAAAATTAAAATGCAAATGCAGCACTAGCATACAATTTTATTGTACAATAATAGTGGTATATTAGTATCTTTTAAATGTGATTATGTATAAATATATACATCATGAAATCTCAATGAACATATAAAAGTTATTTACCTATATATAATATCTAATTATCCATTAAAATCTGTGAGCTTAGACTTTAATTATGTTAATTTAATGTTACACATTTTACAAAGCCAACATTTCAATGGTGAAATTACTAAACTACTTTTATAGACAGGCAGACTTCTTTGCAATGGAGTCATTCCTAGCCCAGAGAACAGCAAGAAGTCTTGTGGCACCTTATAGATTAACAGATATTTTGGAGCATAAGCTTTTGTGGGCAAAAACTTGCTTCATCAGATCCATGATTGCAGGTGGGGTGGTTTCAGAGGGGTATTTAAAGAGTGGGGTCCCAGTAAGAGGGAGGGCCACACCTGACAAGGTCTGTTCAGCAAGGTGGAAATGGCCCAGTATCAACAGTACTTATCGAAAGAGTTAAAAACAAGTCAGATCAGCCAGAGGGATGTGAGCCTTTGTCAGAGTCTAATGGGGAGACATTAGCACCCAGAGCAGAGAAACTGCCTTTGTAAGCTGCGAGCCACTCCCAGTCTCTGTTTAATTCATGGTTAGTGGAGTCAAATTTGCAAGTAAATTGCAGCTCAGAGATTTCTCTATTTGATTTTTGAAATTTTTTTGTTTCAGAACTGTCACCCTTAAATCTGCCACTGTGTGTCCAGGGAGACTGAAGTGTTCCCCCACAGGCTCCTGTATGTTACTGTTCCTGATGTCTGATTTATGTCCATTTATTCTTTTACAGAGTGACTCTCCAGTTTGGCCAATGTAAATTGCAGCGGGGCATTGCTGGCACATGATGGCATATATTATATTAGTAGATGTGCAGGTAAAGGAGCCCCTGATGGTGTGGTTGATGTTAGGTCCTGTGATGATGTCACTGGTGTAGATATGTGAACAGAGTTGGCAGCGAGGACCATTGCAGGGGCTGGTTCCAAGCCTAGAGTTGCTGGTTTGTGATTTGTAGTGGCTGGTGTGGAGTTGTTTAAGGTTGGCAGGCTGTCTGTAGGAGAGGACAGGAGTTTCCTAGCCCAGGAGATGATCCAGTGACAATTTGACAATGTTTTCAAAGCAGATTTAGACTCATGCAGATTCCTGAGTGATACATAACACCTGCAGATTTGTAAAGGACTTACTGTTACTTATTTGCAAAATACTTTATATCCTGTTGAAGCCAGATTCTGACCTCATTTAAATACCATATTGGCACTCATGCAAGTGTTGTATTCAGTGGAATTATTTCTGATTTAAATATGTAAGAGAAATCAGAATCAGTCTGTGAGACTGTGTCATCCAAATCAGTGTCACTTTACATTTGGAGCTGTGAGCAAAGCACTTCTGTGCATGAAAACTGTCCCAGCATACTTCTCTGCTTTTGGAAAAGATCTGCTCCTTCAAAAGAACAGGCCAGGGCCTGAAAAATCAGGTGCCATGAAGACTGCTCTTTCAAAAGAAGGGCCCTGCAGAGTGTCTATACACATTTGCTTTCGAAAGAAGCTTTCGAAAGGGGGTGCTCTTCCTGAAACAGGAGTGGAAGAGTTCTTTTGAGAGGAGCGCAACATTCTTTCGATTTCCTGGCAAAAGAACACTTTTTGCGTGTAGACAGTCCATAGGCTCTTTCAAAAGAGCACACTTCTTTCAAAAACTCTTTCAAATGAACTTGCTACTGTTGATGCAGCCAAGATGACTGGAGAGAACTGACCCAAATTTTGGATAGTCACATAACTTTCACATGCAGAATTATGGGCCCAACAGTTGAAATTGCTGAATGTTTGGGCATCTATTAAACCAAGCTGTGAATAAGCTATTGCTGTTATATATAAATTTGCTCACTCCTTTGAATGCTCTCTCAATCCAGACCCTCAGTTTACCTCTTCCCCTTCACTCTTGTGGGGATAGTCTCTCCTGTTTCTTATCTTCTTGAGTGCTCATTACCTTGAACAGATGGATTTTTGAAGTAATTTTCACAGGTTATTCCCTCCAGTTCAACTTCTTTCCACCCCACATCTCCTTGCTGTCCCTCTGTAGAGACCCAACTCACAAAGACTTCTTAAAGCAAACAGTACAGTCCACCTGTCTCACTGGCCACCATTACTTTGCCTGAAGAGAATTGGGCATGGGCCCCAGGACTTTGAACACCTTCATTCACTCTCAACTATTCAGAATAGTGACTCCCAGCAAAAATAATTCCCCTGTCAGACTGGGAGATTGATTTGTTTCCCATAACCTTCAGGATATATATTTTCATGTTGCCATTCATCCCGCACACAATTGATTACTATATTCTGTGGTAAGTAGGGAACACTATCAGTATCATGCTCTATTTTTTGACCTCTCCACTGCCCCAACAGTCTTTTGCAAAATTCTGTCAGCTGCAGCGACTTATCTTTGTCAGATAAGCAATGTTGTCTTTCCCTGCCTGGACAATAGACACTTAAACGTCCACTCTCGCCTCAAAACACATATATCAGCCATCAACCCTGTCTCTCTCTCACTTTCTAGGCCTCTGTGTAGAAGTCTGTCCTATCTCCTATAGGGGTCCTACTTCCCTGCTGTGCGGAAGTCTTTTTTTCCTGTGAGAAAGGACCTGGAGTGACTGCAGTTCTGCCTTTCCTTATATGTCCTTGTAGTGGAGTATGAGTGTGTCTAGGGTGCAGGTTTGTGGACATTGCTGACAAATGCCTTAGAGACCACATGTGCATGTTCATATTCTGATACGGAGCACCCACAAGAATGCATATGCTGAGGAACTCCAATTATTGTACAGTAGACCCCTGACTTGCACATGAATTATGTTCCTGGGAAACCAGGCGTAATTTGAATTTTGTGCAAGTTGAGGTGGAGGCAGGGCCACCAGCTCCACGCCCAGGAAGCCACCACCAGGGCCAGGGAATCCCAGGGGATGGGTGATGGGAGCTGCTCCACCAGCTTCCATCCCCCTTAACCCGGGGATACCCTGGCCCCAGCACTGGCTCCCTGGGTCTGGAGCTGGTAGAGCACTGTGCTCTGCCAACTCACATCCCCCTAAACGCCTGGGGAGTCCACAGCCCCAGCAGTTCCCTATTGCTGGAGCTGCCACTGGGGTCCCCTTCAACTCATGTTAAAATGAGATATGCTCAAGTTGAATTGGCGTATCTCAGAGGTCTACTGTACTAGCTAAGTAAATTCTCATTTCCCAGGTAAGAAATAATTTCCATAGACATTACATGCCTGTGGTTGTCAATGAAAGGAAAAGTGGTCACTGCCACTGTGATGTTGGATGCATGTTAATCCCAAGAAAATTTCTTGGTTTACCATAGTCCAGGAAAAGTTTGGGAATCTGAGCTATTGTCTTTAAGTATAGTTACCATTATTGCCGACCGTCACAATTTTTTCACTATTCAGGAGATTTCAACCGGGGCTGGAATTTTTTTTTTTTTTTTTAATTATTTGCTCAGCTCTAGTCATTCCAAGTTTTTACTGTTTTTACAATCTTATGGCTGTGCCTAACATGAGGTTAATTCTTTATGGATCATAAATTTTAAAATGTTTCTTTTAGAGCAGTAATTCACAAGGTTTTAGTGAGACTGAGATTTCTGCTGTACAAGCTAGTGCCCATGATTCCCAGTTCAGCTGTGCCTTTTCTAGTCTCTAATTTAACACATAATGAAACTCCAAACTACAGGCACTGCATCAATTTCCTCAGAGTTTTTAGTGACTGTGATATTATAAACGCTGCAGGAGTGTTCTCAATATCTGGTTGGTGGGTGTATGAAGTCAGAGCTGATTTGGGATAGTGATATTGGTATGGTATCCCAGTGGTACTATCAGTCTGTTTTTTCCTTTTGCTCATTTCTGTTTTGATTACATCTTAATTTACTTTTATTTTCTGTTTAATAGCCTTGCAATTTTTGCTTGATTAGACTAACTTATTATGACTAAGCAATCATCTTTTGCTTGTAGGAAAGTAGAGACCGAGAAGAGGTGAAGTTTTTTGAAAGGTTTAGGTATTCACTCAGTAATTTGTAATCCGAGGGATACCGCTTAATACATTTTAAATCTAGTTTCTACTACTTACTTTTTTTTTAATTTGATAATCCTGCGTAATTTCAGTTATTAGCAAAATGTCCATAGCCAAAGGCCAAGTGTTTCATTTAAAACTGAAAAAGCACAAATAATACACTGTAGAGGCTTTTCAACTGCGAGGGAGAGAAACAAGGTAAGATCTTGTGGCCCTTGATGGAGGAAAAGAACTGCAGTGACAGTGTGAGGACTTTTGGAGATTTCTGAAGATAAGCAGTTTAATTGTGAATAATAAGTTGGAATCAAATGAGCTTTGTGCAGGTGACCTACTTTGGGCTGGTGTGGTTAGATTTATGTGTGGAGCATCTGCCGAGACAATCTGAGTATTCCCCTGTAACCAAAGTTGAAACTGGGGGGAAAAGTAAGTGGTGGTAGTCTGCCAAGCACTGCCCACTGTCAAAATGAGGTGTCATTCAGAATCATTTGTCAAGGTCTTCATTAATCACATTAAATCTAGTATGACATTTACTAAGGTCTCAGATAAATCATAATTGCAGTAGGTCAGAGATATTTACGATGTATGAAATCAACTAAAAGTCACACAGAAGAACTGGGTCTGTCTCACAAAAGCTCATCACCTAATAAATTATCTTGTTAGTCTTTAAAGTGCTGCAGGCCTGCTTTTTTGTTTTGTAAAAGTCACACAGGTCATCATAGACTACGTGACTGTAAAAGATCCAGAAAATGGTAGTTATTAGATTTCTAGTCACATTAAAGTTATGAACAAATAATGTGGGGAAGAGCTCATAAATTACAGCGCCTTCTTGCTCAACTTTCTTTCTCGTGTGAAAGAAAACAGCCAAGTGTCCAAATATTTGTTGTATGAGTCTGTTTTTAACAACTAACAAGTAATTTTTCTTATGGATATTACTTCCTATGTCTCATGTTATGAGATTACAATTAATGACAATAATATGTGATGTGCACTATTTCATGTGCAAATAGTCCATCTGCTACAATTTACAGCTTTATTATTTTCTAATGCTGACCTCCATCTCCTTTCTTCAGTGTTTACCCATGACATAAGTAGTATTGGCAAATACACTGAACTAATTTCACTGTCTCATTTTCTCGCCTGCTATCCAGGTCCAGGAATGTTGTTATGAAATGTTTAGAAGCACAAAATATTCTGCGCGAAAAGCTGATATTTTCTTCTTTTGAAGATGATTAATGATGACTGGAGGGTCATTAGCCTGGACAGGAATCTGGTTTCATTTGTTGCAGAAGATGGCGTGGAGACCCTGAGTACATCAATCATCCAAAAGTTGCCAACATTTGTCAACTAGGAGAAACGGAAATCTTAACGCATCTCATACACATGCAGAGGTTGAACCACTGTAGTTCAGTAACCTTGGGACCTGACTGGTGCTGAATGAGAGAGTTTGCTGGACCGCAGAAGGTCAATATTGTCTGGCACGTTACCAACACTTCCACCACTTACTGGGCTCTTAGAAGACGTTTAGGGGTAAATTAAACAACAGCACAGAAGACTGAGAGCCAGGACTGGTGGTTGTAAATAAACTTTGAGACCATGGGAAACTTGGACAGAACCATGATAAGTGGCCATCAGGCTGGCTAAAATAATGGTGGACTGTGGATGTTGCTGGATGAGAGAGAGCCAGACTAGAGAGGTTCAAACTTTATATAAAATTACTGAAACTTTTTCAAATTTATTATTTCCTTATCTACAGTGGCAGTTTCTAGTTAGCTTTGAAGTTCTCAGAAGTCAATAAGATATTTTTCCCGTGATTTGATCAGTATATTGTATACCACTTTTACAGCTGTGTAATTTCACTGACTACATTGCAATTACTCAGCATTTACCCTGAGATTAAAAAACTGATTTATTTTCTGAAGATTTCATCAAGAAAGATTCAATAAGATTTTGAAATTTTAAAATAAGCTTTCTACAGTAGGAAAGTCTGGTTTTAGAAACTTATGTCCCTTCGGAAAAGTATTTCTAACTCATTGATTCATCTATTCTAGTGATTTGAACTATTTTAGAAAAAATCAATCAATAACATAAACCTCATTAATGAATTCAGTTCTTTACTGCTACACAATCCTTGCTACGCTATTTCTGCTTAAGTGGTTCTATACATAGCAACATGGCACTGCAACAGGATCAGAAACCCTGCTCAAAGCCTGTAGGAACTGTAATACGAGTGAAGTGTTTTATTTCCTTTTCCGCTGACAAATTTTCTTCTTGAGAGATCTTAACATGTACATTTCACATTATTTGTTATTGCAGCACCTGAAATATTACATAAAGTTCTGATCACATTTATTTACAAAGGATATACTTAAGCTGAGAACTTTTAAAAAAAGTTACAGCAATTCAGAATTGAGAAATATGAGATGTGAAAAAAGAGATTTATAGCTTAGAGAAAATTCAGGTGGGATGGAAGAATGGGATCTGATCACAGTCTATAAATATTTTCAAGGTAATATAAATGAAAGAAGGGGATTATTCAGATTCTATGAAAACTTAAGACAAAGAAGCATGAACCTAAGAAAGTTCAAGCTAAATAATAGCATACAGTTTTAAAATAGCAAGCAATATCCTCAGCTGCTGTAAATCAGCATAGCTCCATGAAAGTCAAGTTAAGGATCTAGCCCAGTAAGAACAATTCTAAAGAAAACCAGGTAATTCCAAAAAACAAGCAATCCTATAGCACCTTAAAGAGTAACAGATTTATTTATTAGGATAATGAGAGGGAATAGCACAGTGTTTAGAGCATTGGTCTTGTGAACCTGGGGTTGTGAGCTCAGTTGTTGAGGTCTAGGGCAGGTTAGATTAAAAATAAAAAGGTGGAGGGGGACAGGGATGGTGATAGGTCTTGCTGTGAGGGCAGGGGACTGGATTTGATGGCCTCTCGAGGTCCCTTCTAGTTCTGTGAAATATGAATGTGTGTGATGAGTTTTCATAGGTAAGATGCAATTCTTCAGTATTCCCCACGAAGTAGATCTTACCCACAAAATCTCATTACCTAAAATAAATGTTTTAGTCTTTAAGGTGCTACAGGACTGCTTTTTCTCCGTGAAGCTACAAACTAACACAGCTACTCCTCACAGGTGATTCCAGTTTGCCCTGATTGTGCCAGTTTTGCAGAGCAGTCCTGGCTGATTTTTTTGAAATTGGGGTTTTGCCTAGTTTAGATAGAATTGGCTGATTGGATGTCTGGCTGCTTCTTCTCACCCACTACTATGGGTCATTGCCCTTCATACTGCAAATCTATCCCTGGTGCCTTGTTAGGGCATTCCTTCCACGTGACATTCTGTTCTAAACAGTAATGCTATATTCTTCTTAAGTCCAATTACCTTGGTGCTAGAATTGATGCTAGTGGAGTCCCTAGCATAAAAATACCACCTTATTCAGGAGAAAAAAAATCAAATCAGAGTAACGTAAATTAAACTCCTTATCAGAACTGTGTCATTCACTGCTTTTAATTTAACGTAAAACTCAGCCCAGATGAAAGAGCCACGTGGGGAAGACTTCTTTAGTGCACATTCTGATACAGAGCTATAAAACAGTAGCAGCAGTGGAAGTTTATTGAACTGTCAGGCACCATAGAGTACTGGGAAATAAATGACTGCATGTAATCTAAAGCAAATTACAGTGTGCCACCCTCAGTGTTGACTGTGTGTAGTCACTACCTCATGTATTAGATATCTTTCTTCTTGGGGGTTGCTCGATAACAAGTAGGACGTTTTCAGCTGCTGCCACATTTTGGGTATGTTGTGCTACCACTGGGAGTCTAGGGCATGATCTGTGAAGTTCCACAGTGTCTTGGAATAGTACCGCCAATTTCTCTGAGGTAGAGGTTCAAGAGGATAGAATCAGAGCTGGGCTGATGGGACCTCAGTCAGCACTAAGGTAGGAAGTGACACACCGCTGCAAGGGAAGGAATTAGAGGAGAGTTAAGGGTGGGAATCAAGGGGAGGAAAGATTCTACAATGGGAAGCTGGATTGAAGGATGTGGAGAGGTTACCTGGCATTCTTCTGATGAATCTTATACAAGTAATAACACAATAAGGGCTATGTCTACACGTGCATGCTACATTGAAATAGTCTATTTCGATGAATAACGTCTACACGTCCTCCAGGGCTGGCAACGTCGACGTTCAACTTTGACGTTGGGCAGCACCACATCAAAATAGGCGCTGTGAGGGAACATCTACACGCCAAAGTAGCACACATCGAAATAAGGGTGCCAGGAACAGCTGCAGACAGGGTCACAGGGCGGACTCAACAGCAAGCTGCTCCCTTAAAGGGCCCCTTCCAGACACAATTGTACTAAACAACACAAGATTCACAGAGCCGACAACTGGTTACAGACCCTGTGCATGCAGCATGGATCCCCAGCTGCAGCAGCAGCAGCCAGAAGCCCTGGGCTAAGGGCTGCTGCGCATGGTGACCGTAGAGCCCCGCAGGGGCTGGAGAGAGAGAGCATCTCCCAACCCCTCAGCTGATGGCCTCCATGGCGGACCCCACTATTTCAATGTTGCGGGACGCGGATCGTCTACACGTGCCCTACTTCAACGTTCAACTTCGAAGTAGGGCGCTATTCCCATCCCCTCATGGGGTTAGCGACTTTGACGTCTCGCCGCCTAATGTCGATTTCAACTTCGAAATAGCGCCCAACACGTGTAGCCGTGACGGGCGCTATTTCAAAGTTGGTGCTGCTACTTCGAAGTAGCGTGCACGTGTAGACGTGGCCAAGATGAGTAAAACTCATCTGTAAATGAGAGACACCATACTGTGCTGCTGGTTCTGTTCTTATTCGGAAAGAAGAGTGCTACTTACTGTGTTGCCTCAGCTGCTTCCTAGACAACCTAGATTTTCTCTGGAGGTCTCCAATTTAAAATCTTGTCAAACTCAACGCTGCTTAGTTAGCAAGATGAGGTGATTGCAGCCTGAGGTAGCATTGCTTCAGGCAAGGTCATAAATGTCAGTGATGGAGCATTATACAATATTATACAGTATGACAGAGGTGTGGCAGCATAAGACAAGTTCAATACTGGAGGGGGCCATTTAGGGATCTGAGGCAAATAGGTTAAAAAAAAAGGGGGGAGGTGGTGCTTGGTCCTGCCGAGAGGGCAGGGGACTGGACTCAGTGACTTCCCAAGGTCCCTTTTGATTCTGTGAGATGGGTATCTCCATTTTTTTTTTTTTTTTTTTTTTGTTTTGCACAAGAAGAAGCTGCTCTGACTGGGCTGGTGTTGCCTGCCTGCAACACACACGAGGCCGAGACTACTGCAGGCAGGGAATATTCCAGCCATGCTGGAGCACCTGTGGCCCCAGCGGGACATGCAGGCCTGGATCAGCCCTCTGCCAGCAGCGGGCAGGAGACTGCTCCAGCCGCTGCCGGTTAATTGTAACTGGTAAGCCTTATCTATTTAGGGTGATGCTTACCAGTTAACCTGTTAAATGTTAACATCCCTAACTGACACATACTTAGAACACATTAGCCGCGTCTACACGTGCCGCCTACTTCGAAGTAGCGGCTCCAACTTCGAAATAGCGCCCGTCACGGCTACACTTGTTGGGCGCTATTTCGAAGTTAACATTGACGTTAGGCGGCGAGACGTCGAAGTCGCTAACCCCATGAGGGGATGGGAATAGCGCCCTACTTCGACATTCAACATTGAAGTAGGGAACATGTAGTGGTTGCACGTCCCGCAACATCGAAATAGCGGGGTCCTCCATGGCGGCCATCAGCTGAGGGGTTGAGAGACGCTCTCTCCAGCCCCTCAGCTCGATGGTGGCTGCGTGGAGTGGCCCCTTAAAGCTCCCCACCCCCTGCCTTCCTGTGCAGGAAGCTGAGAGACCGTGCAGGCGGCAGCCCAGACACGCGGCCAGCCTGCACGTCCCTCAGCAGCCCCACACACACCCCACCGCTGCAATGGCTGCCCGCCAGACCCCCAAGCGCCCCCAGGGGACTCCCCCCCAAGGGGAGCCAGGGCTCGCAGGCTGGCAGCCAGGCGGGGAAGCGGCAGCGGGGCCCCTCCTGGACGGAGGCCGAGCTTCGGGACCTGCTGGGGCTCTGGAGCGAGGAGGAGGTGCTCCAGGTAATGGGGAGCAAGAGGCGGAACGCGGATGCGTTCGCTCGTCTGGCCGAGGGCCTGGCCGCCTGGGGTCACCCTGCCCGCACTCCGGATCATATCTGGAGTAAAGTGAAGGAGCTGCGGCAGGGTTACACCCAGGCCCGGGATGCGGCCGGCTGATCTGGGGCTGCCCCTGTCACTTGCCCCTTTTACAGGGAGCTCAGGTCCATCCTAGGCCCCCGGCACTCCTCCTCCCCTCCGGCCACTCTTGATACCTCGGCCGAGGAGCCCCAGCAGGCCCCGGAGGCGGAGTCCGCCCCGGGGGCCCGCCCCGCACCCTGGGGGCCCCCCCAGGAGCCCACCCCCGGGGCACCGGAGGAGGAGGCGGGGAGTCCTCCTCCAGCGACGCCGACCTGAGGATCATCCTGCCATCCAGGAGCTCCAGCTGGGCCTCTGCACCCCGGGTTTCCCCCGACTGTGGGAGTGGACCATCAGGTATGTACACCCCCGGTGCACACCCCCGGGGTTGAGGGGCGGGGGTGATAGATATGACCAGGGCCCTCCACATGCCCTGATAACCATGGCCCCAAGGACAGCAGTGGCATGTCCCTCAGAAGAGTGCATCAGCCCCTGCCCCCCACAGCACGACAGTGCCATGCCCCATCCCCGGGGCTGGGGGGATCGGAACCTCTAGGGTCCCCCAGGGGCAGGGGGTGGGACACCCAGCAGCAGCAGCAGCAGCATCATGTGATGGAGTGGGGGGAGTGCAAATGCGAGACTCAGGCTACATATGAGAAACAAGCTGAATAGCTCCCAGTGGCTAAGGATGATCCTGGGGCTACAACTGGCAGGTTACACTTCTGCCCTGAACAAAGAGGAGGGAGGAGCCGAGCTGGGTTTGAATCAGGGGTGGCAGTTAGAGGCTAGGGGAAGGGAGAGCTAGAAGGCAGCCAGCCTGAGAAAGGGAAAGCTACACCCCAGAGGGGCACCCCTCGGAGTCTTCTCCCCAGGACGGGTTGGAAGGACTGTCTCTGACTGCTGTACTGTTGCTTCTGGGAGAAACTGGGCATCTGTTGCCTAATAAACCTCCTGTTGTACTTGCTGAGTGAGAGTCACTCCTGCTAGCGGACGGGGTGCAGTGCAGGGGGACCCCTGAACCCCATCACAGCAGCATCTCCCGGGGACAGGGATGGGGAACCTGCAGCAGAGGGGTGGGGAGACAAGGGCCACGGCTCAGGGCCCACACTAACGGCTGTCTCCACTCTTCTTTCCCCCCTCCTGTGTTTCGCAGCTGCACCATCGGAAGGACCGGAGAGCGCCGGCGAGGTGTCCATGGTCCCGGACAGCCTCCCGGGGCCATCATTCCAGGCCAGCCCCTCGGCGGAGGACCGACCAGGCCCACGACGGGGAAGACGGCGGATCCAGCACCACCACCCGATGGTGATGGACCCCCAGCTGCTGGCCCTCCACCGTCAACAGCTGGAGGTCGCCGAGCAGCGGCTGCGGGTGGAGGAGGGCTGCCTCCAGCTGCAGGAGCGGGCACTGGTCTGGCGCCAGGAGGCATGGGGGGCCTTCATGCGGACCTTCGATCATATTGCCGACTACCTCGCCCCCCATGCCATGCCGGCCGCCGCTGCGCCCGCCCTGCCTGCTCCACCCGCTGCTCCAGCCGCTGTGCCGGCCGCCGTCACACCGCCACCCGCCACTGAGGGCCCTTCCGCTGAGCGGGACCTGGGGCCAGCTGACACCCGCCGGCCGTATCTCCCGGTCTGCCCGGCCCCCAGCCAACCCTGGCCAGGGCTGAGGCCGAGGCAGGGATCCTGGCTGCCCACCCCCAGCGCTGGACATTAGGGGGTGTGGGGCCCAGAACATGGCCCCCCGCCTTTCTATATATCCCCCTCACCTATGTTTTGTAAATAGTTTGTATTAGACCCCTGTTCTGTTATGTTATGATGATACCTGCTCCCCCATGTAAATAGTTCTCCCCTTCCTTGTCTTCCCCGTTTTTTTTCCTTTCATCTTATAATACGTATATATATATATAATATTTATTTTGGTTGTATATAGTTATAATATAAGAAGAAAAGTTCAAGATATATATTCTGGTTTCATGACAAACGTCTGTTTTTATTTACAAGAAAGGTGGGGGGGTGCTCTTGGGTGCTCTGTAGTGTGGACATAGGGGCAGGGAGTGTTGTGGAGGATGGGGGGGGCCGTGGGGGGGCCTGCCAGCGTTCACCCTGCGGCCTCATCGAATTGGGCCTGTAGGGCCTCCCGGACTGGGTCCCTTCGGGGTCCACCTGGCGACTGGGGGCAGCGGGTGGTTGCACATCGGCCCTGCCAGCCTCCACAGCCCAGCCCTGAAAGAAGGCCTCCCCCTTGCTCTCCATGAGGTTGTGGAGGGCGCTGCACGCGCCCACAATCTGGGGGATGTTGGTGGGGCCCGCATCAAGGCGGGTGAGGAGACACCTCCAGCACCCTTTGAGGCGGCCAAATGTGCGCTCCACCACCTGGCGTGCGTGGTTCAGGCGCAGGTTGAAGCGCTCCTGGCTGGCTGACAGATGGCCCGTGTAAGGGCACATGAGCCAGGGCCGGAGGGGGTATGCCGCATCTGCAATGATGCAGAGGGGCATGGTGGTGTCCCCCACAGGGATCTCCCGCTGGGGGATGTAGGTCCCCGCCTCCAGCCGGTGGCACAGGCCCGAGTTCCGGAATACCCGGGCATCGTGGGTGCTGCCATTCCAGCCCACATAAATGTCCAGGAAACGGCCCCGGCTGTCCACCAAGGCCTGGAGGACCACTGAGTGGTAGCCCTTTCTCTTTATGTAGCATCCTCCACTGTGTTCCGGGGCGCAGATGGGGATGTGAGTCCTATCCAGAGCCCCGAAGCAATTGGGGAAGCCCAGGGTGGCAAAGCCCGCGATGGCGGCATCCAGGTCCCCAAGCCTCACGAGCCTGTGGAGGAGCAGGGCGTTGATGGCGCGGACGACCTGCAGGGGAAGCACATGGGAGAGCACCAATGAGGGGTGTGCAGGGTGTGTGTGGCCCTCCCCTGCCAGAGCTCCCCTCCCCCCACCCCACCAGGGCTGCCTCCCTCGCCTCCCCCCGTGGGTCCTCTTACCTCCATGAGGACAGCCCCAACAGTGGCCTTGCCGACGCCAAACTGCTGGCCCACGGATTGGTAGCTGTCTGGAGTGGCCAGCTTCCAGACAGCGATACCGACCCGTTTCTTGACGCTGAGGGCATGCCGCATGGCGGTGTCCTGGTGCCTGAGTGCGGGGGTGAGCCACTGGCATAGCTCCAGAAATCTCTGCCGGCTCATGCGAAAGTTCTGGAGCCAGCAGTCATCGTCCCACTCTCCGAGCACCAGCTGCTCCCACCAGTCAGTGCTTGTGGGGTAGCTCCACAGCCAGCGGCGTGTGTGGTGGGGGGGTGGGGGGGTGCGGGATGCTGCAGGGTTGGGGGTTGCGTCCTCCTCCCCTGCGGGCAGCTCCTCCTCTGTGGCAAGGAGGTGCTCAGCTGCCTCCTGCATGGCATGGAGCAGGGCGAGCTCTGCTCCTGCAGGGGCGGCTGGGTGGACCGCTGGCGGCGGCTGCTGCTGCTGGGGGTCCATGACTGCGTCACTCGAGGTGTGCGTGCCTATGGCTCTGCAGACCACGTGCTGTGCAGGCTGCGTGTGTCTGGGGGGGGCCCTTTAAGAGAGCGGCTAGCTGTTGCCCTGGAAGCGCTAGTCCGCCCTGTGACCCTGTCTGCAGCTGTGCCTGGCACCCTTATTTCGATGTGTGCTACTTTGGCATGTAGATGTTCCCTCGCAGCGCCTATTTCGATGTGTTGCTGCCCAACGTAGATGTTGAACGTCGACGTTGCCAGCCCTGGAGGACGTGTAGACTTTATTCATCGAAACAGCCTATTTCGATGTCGCTACATTGAAATAGGCTACTTTGATGTAGCGTTCATGTGTACACGTAGCCATTGTGTAACAAAAGGCAATATACAGCTGGTTCAAACCATTGGTAAAATTGATGCAAGTTCCAAACAATAAGCAGAAGTCAAAAACCAAGTTATTCCCACCATCTGCTGTGTTAGAGAACATTGACAGCACTCTGCTGCATGGCTTTCATATAGTGCAAATTTCTTAGAACAACTTAGTTTCTTGAATAATTAAATTGATGTATTATACTGTACATTTTTATTAATGGGGAGTTTGGGAAAAGAGAAACTGGCTTTTGTTTTGTCTTTTGTTGTTATTGTATCATGTTATTAGATTCTTGAATGTACTCTGCTTTATTTAATCTTTTATGAATTTCATCTCCAAAATGCCATCCCCAGCATAAAACAGCCTTGTATTTCACCAGTTGAAAATAACAATTTGAACTGAAGCAACTGTCACTCTCCACTCTTCTCCTCATGTACTCTCCTTTCCCACATCACTGCTGCGGGAAGGTGGCTGAGAACAAACAGACAGACAAAAATACCCAATAGCTTGAAAAGCAGTGCAGTTGGTTTGGGTTCTAGTTCAAATGTTGATATTTAAAGCTATACATTACTGGGTGCACAGGGTGATTTTAGAAGGACTAATTAATTTAATTACCTCTACATCCCATTCACTTAATGTATTTCAAGACTTCTAGGTGGAGGGAAAAAATTCACATAGAAAGATAACCCCTCACAAAAACAAGGGTTGAGAATTCAAAAATTCACTTGGAGACATGCCTCTGTCAGCTCTGAAGATCTCAACCAATAGGTCTTAACCCGTTTGTGAGCCTGCATGAAAATACTAAACCTTAGCCTGATAATATGAGTTTTCTGTACTGATGTGTCAGTCACCTGAGTTCAAAGTCTTTTTCTTTTACTCCCCAAGTCCAGAGTAATTTAAAGAAAGCATGCTTCCCTTGGCGAAATGCTACAGTTGCACCGTAACAGTTCCCTTTGGTCAAGGACAGCAGCTGAGAACATTTCCTTTGCCTTTAAGATCAATAAGAATTCCAGAGATGAGACCCTGTGAATTAGTAGTTTAATTATAGGCTTCAGTGGTAGCTGGTTTACACCCATAAAGAGCAGGTTTTATAGGCTCTAGTCAAAAAGGATTCTTATCCAGTCCTTGTCAATCATAAAGGCTATGTCTACACAAGAGGCTTTTCCTGGCTAAACTGGACTTTTGTTGGAGAAAAAAACATGGAGCATCTATACGCATAATGCGCTTTGTTGACAGTTTGTCGTCAAAACCCAGCACATCTGCTGGCAGCATTATAACTCTCCCCATTCAGGTATAACCTCTCTCTTGACAGTGTTCTGTAGACAAAACATCTGTGTAGATGCTCTGGGGCCCTTTTGTCGGCAGACAGGACTTTTGGTTCCCCAGGCAGCCCTGTTTGCAGAGCTTCTGGTCAGCTGTTCTGTCAAGAGAGGGCTGGGCAGTTTGGCTGCTCTCTGTTGACAGAGCGGATTGCTCTTTCAATCTGATTTTATGTGTAGACGCAATCTGTTAACTGAAGTTTTGCCATGAAATCCCTCCCAACAGCAACTTCTGTCGACAGAGGCTTCTTGTGTAGATTAAGCCAAAGAGTGTGCTTGTTGTAGTCACTGCACGTGTATGAGAAGCTAAAGGATGAAGAAGGATATTAGATTGCCCTTTGGGTACTAAAGTGATGCAGAGACTCTGCAGAAAAGGCGGAGCAAGGTTAGGGTTTTTCTTAGTATAAAGGGCCACTGGTTTTTTGGTACCAGTGTTTTCTGAAAGGAAGGAAAATCATGAGCACCTTTGCTGGAGTGGTTCTTTTGATGTGCTTTTTTTTATATTTAAAAAGTGTTATTCGGGTCCTTACCAGTTTCACACAAAAGAGAGTACACCCCACCACTAGCACAAACGTGACTGTTATGCACCTGCACATAATGTAATCAGTACATTGTCTACCAGATCTGAGTCCCCACTAAAGCACAGACAGACATGGGGCAATGGTTGGGATAGTGGAAAAATAGAGGTATATGGAGCTTGGGATAGAGAAGTGGGTGCTGGAAGATGGTTATCTGTGGATGTTTAAAGCTAGAACACTATTTGTCAGGAGAGCTCAGACACTTAGTTGTTTTCTTGATTATATTCAAACAGGATTGACATGACATAATCCCTGTTATTAACAGGCAAAGTTCTCAAAATACAGCAGCTTTACTGTACCAAATAGTATCCAGGCAGACTCTGATGCAAAGCCCAGTGAAATCAGTGGGAGTCTCTCCTTTGGCTCTAGTAGGCTTTTAATCAGGCCTAGTAGGGGCACAATTATATTTTAAGGAGGGCCTCCACATAGGTCTCCAGAGCACAGTATGAACATGGAATCTGTCTCACAGGCAGAAATTCTGATTTGTAACAATGTCTTTAATGCTTCTAAGCCACTAGGAGAATCTGAGTGCAGTGTTATCTTCATGGTGTCACTGGGCTCAGGCATATGAGGAAGCAGTGGGAACAATGACCAGAACATAAATGAACAGCCAAGCTTGCCAACGGGGTGGCAAAGAGGGTGACTTTCCCAGGACCCAGGGCTGCTGGCCACTGCTACTACTGCCCCAGGTCCTTTAAATTGCTGCTAAAGAGCCATTTCAGGTGAGCTGTGGATGCTATAATGGGGGGTGGGGCCAAAATGAGTACAGTGGCTTCAGCAGTGTTACTGAGCATGCTCAGTACAAGCCAAGCAGTAACTGGGTGCAGGGGAGGATCCCACCCTGTCTGCCCTCTCCCCGACACACATCACCTCTTTCCAGGAGCTACTAAGGTACTTGAAAACTTCAGGGGATTTTGGCAGATAAACTAGCAGTTAGCTGACAGGAGGACTGTTTCTAATTCCTATATAAAAATAAATATTGGCTCCATTCAGCTTTATTGCTAACATATTCTAACATCTTGTGGCAAGTCACTTAAGGGACATTGGCTAGACTTAAAATTTTAATGTATGTTCTTACTTTGTTACTAACTCTGCACAGATTGAGAGACACACATACACAGTCAGGATTCCTGGGCTGTATCTCAGTTTTGGATGGGGAGTGGGGTCTAGTGGGTTGCAGCAGTGAGCAGATGTATCTGGGTTCTGAATAAGAACATCATAATGCCCATACTGGATCAGACCAATGATGTATCCAGTGGAGTATCCTGTCTTCCAACAATGGCCAATGCCAGGTGCTTCAGAAGAAATGAATAGAAGAGGCAATCATCAAGTGATCCTGCCCCGCTTGTCCATTCCCAGCTTCTAGCAAATAGAGGATTAGGACACCATTCAAAACCATCCTTGCTTGTAGCCAGTGATGGGTCTTTCCATCTTGAACTGATTTTGTTGTTATTGGAACTCTGCTATAGTATGGGCCTTTCCACTATTCCTTGGCAAAGCGTTCCACAGGTTGACTGCAAAGCAATCATTTCTTTCATTTTTGTTTTTGTGTTTTTTTTAAATCTGCTGCCTATAAATTTCATTAGGTGATCTTGTGTAGTTAGTGAAAAAGAAAATATTTCCTTATACAATTTTTCCACACCATTCATGATTTTAGAGATCTTTAACATACCTCACACCCCACCCTTCAGTCTTTTCCACAATGAAAATTCAGAGTCTTTTTCTCTGTCCTCATATGGAAGCTGTTCCTTATCCTTAACCATTTCTGTTGCCCTTCTCTGTCCTATTAAAGATGTGGACATACCATGACTTTATAAAGAGGCAATATGAAATTTTATGTCTTATTATCTATTTATTTTCCCAGTGATTCCTAATATTCTGTTAGCTGTTTAGATTGTCACTGAAAATTGAGCAGATATTGTCAGAGAAGATGATTCCAAGATTGCTTCCTTGAGTGGTAGCAGCTAATTTAGACCCCAAATCTTTTGTCTGTGTTGTTGGGATTCTATTTTTCCATTTGCATTACTTTTCATTTGTCAGTATTAAATTCCATCTGCCCAACACCCAGTTTTTAGATCACTTTGTAACTCTTAGCAATCAGCTTTGGACTTAATTTTTTGAGTTATTTTGTATCATCAGCAAATTTTGCCACTTCACCCCTTTTTCAAGATCATTTATAAGCAAGCTGAATAGCACTGGTCCCAATACCTACCCTGGGTGCGCACACTTTATTTTTACCCTTTGGTTCCTATATTTTAAGTGGAGTACCTGGAAGTGTTTTCTTGATGATCTAAAGCAACAAGAAATCCTGGGGCACCTTATAGACTAACAGATATTTTGGAGCATAAGCCTTCGTGGGCAAAGATCATCTTCATCAGATGCATGAATGGAGGTTCCAGAGGAGGGTCTAAATTTATAGGCTCATGAAAAGGAGGGAGTCCCAGTCAAGAGGAGGGACAGAGTTGACAAGGTCAGTTCAGTCACAGAAGATGTGGCCCATCAGCAGCAGCTAATGTGGAGTTGTGAACATCATGAGAGGAGAAACCAGGTCAAGTCAGTTAGGGAGGATGTGGCCCATTATCAGGAGCTAAATCATCTAATGATCCTTCAGTTACTTGAATGTCAAGACCTTTGTTATCTTAATTGTCCTGTGTCCCTCTATTTTTAAGCATTGGAGGGGTAGCTGTGTTAGTCTGGATCTGTAACAGCAACGAAGGACCCTTCGTTGCTATTTTTAAGCAGACTCCTTGCCCCAAAAGGCAAAGGTGGGAGCAGCATAGGTTTTGTTGCTGATAAAGTGCATGCTCTAGACCCAGTTGCAGCTCTTAAGCAGACCTCAAGTATGAAATTCAAAGGTTCAAACCCTGGGAGGACTTCATAACTCGCTAAGCCCGCGCCAAATGGCACCCTGTCCAGAGCCCCGGGTGACGCACTCTGAATGGCGCTGGGGGCTGTGCATGGGGGCAGTGTGGGTCCTTGCAGTGCTGAGGGCTGGCTGCTCCTGTCCCCACACCCTCCATCTAATTCCCTGCCCTCACACCTTGACCAGGGGCCCAGTGAATCTGCCAGCTGCCCTGTGAACAGCATCTATTATCAGGGTTTCATGCAAAATGTGACAAGTTTGGATCATTAAAGATTATTATTTAAAAGGTACTTGTATACTACCATTCTAATTACTTCAATGATGGAAAAATGAAAATAACTTCAGCTTTTTGACATTCCACAAGTTAGTGTGAAAGAAAATATATAAAGTGATGAGGTAGAGGGGTAGGAAAGACTTTTCAAACTATTTTCAATATGAAATGGAAAAGGTAAAAGAATGCAGTGTGATTTCATAGGGGTTCTTTTGCTATTGTTTGTTTTACACCAAGTAAAATCTTAAATGTTGTACCTATTTGATTATCTAATCTACTAAAATAAGTTTGTATGTGGGCATAAAGGTTTCAGATAATCACCAACTGATTTTCACTGTCTGAAGATAAGAGATTGGACAAAATAGCATTGCTATTTGAGTGGGAGTTAATGCTTTTGAAAGCAACTAACACACTTAACTACAGTGTATTAACATTGGGCGTTCTGCTTATTTTTATTGCATGCTTTAGCACTGTGCAATTTTCCTGCAACATGTTAACAATAATCCACTTCATGCTGGCACTTAAATATTTATTGAACATTACAGTGGAAAACTTATGGGGAAAGATAGATAAAGAAAACAAATTACATCTCTTCGTGGCAGAAAGCACTGAGGAGGATTATAGCTTCCCCTTAATCTTAGTAATATGCAATATAATTTGAACATCAGCTGCAGTTGTTCTCCCAGACAAACAATGACGTTGTTCAGAGCACAGTTAGATACAAATTACACATTTTGGTATCACCTTTACTAAACAGTGAATGTGTTGTGACAACAAATTCACAACACCAAAAAGTTGTGCTGCTTTCTCTTGGAACCACCCCCCCACTAAATACTCAGAGGTAGATAGTAATGAAACCTTGAGTCCAAGCTGTGTCTTTCATGCACTGATCTACATTAAGGGCAGTACACAACTGTACTGTACAAACCTTTCTCTAGCTCCGTGGAGCACCCATACGTCCCTTCTCCACCTACTCTGTAGGCCAGTGCACAGGAGAGGGAGGTGGGCATGGCCTTTCACAGGTGGCATCTTTTTTTTTCGTTGTGCTAGATGATCCTGCCCCCTTTCTGTCCCTTCCCCCAAGGTCCTACCCTCTCTCCGTCTCTTCCTGCCCTACTCCACTGCCAAAGATCTAATCGACAGGGGCTGCCAACCAGCCGATGGGAAGGTGACTGGTGGGTGCAAATAGCAAAACTCTGGCACAGCTTTGCTGTAATCTACCCACGTGCAAACAGCATCTTTTATACACATTAATAATTTTCTGTGACAAGTGTTCTACAAATTACTACAGTGCAAATGAATAACTGCAAATAAACATGCAAGTACAGTAAGTCAGTAGTGAAGTGGCAGGAAGAAAGATTTACCATGACAGATGGATCAGGAATTGTTTCATTTGAAAAAACACATTCTGACCAATAGATCAGAGAGGAGACCAAAGTGACAACATGAAAGAAGGTCTCACAGCTCACTGTGGCAAAAGCTGTTATTTACATAGTCTTTAAGTAAAATAAAATGAAACATACACCAAGAGAATTTTAGATTCATTAATAGCATGATGCAAGGTTGAGGCAAGCTAATTATTATGAGGCTGATTTTAACAGGTGCCAATCAGCGCTCACAGGTCCTATTGAGTTCAGTGAAAGTTGTGGTAATTCAGCACTTCAAAATCCAGGCTCTTTACACTAGTTCAGGCAAAACTCTTTATGAGAGGGGCTTTTATTAAACTCCTGGGGAGATTTTTCTCAAGGGCATGGTATTTCATCTTAATGTTCAGTAGCCCATTGTCAATAATAAAACAGCATTTTTCGATCAGCCATAATTTGGCTTCTTAATATGACTGTCTGGACTCCATGTAGTCCATTGTAATTGATGAAACATCACAGTTATCAATATGATTTTGAAGGAGTCATCCTGGTCATAAGTTATTTTTCTCACTGTGAGTGTTGCATTGTACAGCACGCTTAGAAACAGGTATTCCATGATATGTGTCTTCAGTTTCATGATTCATACTTTGCACATTTCTTTTCACACTGTATTTTATTTTTTACAGTCTAGATGCTTTTGCTAAAATGTATGTACAGTATTTTCATGTATTACTGCAAGCAAATGTCTGCATCTTACACTATTATAACAGAATTTCTACAAGGCAGTGTTATGGGACTAGATGTTTACATAAGCTGATGTATATATTTTGCATCATCTCGAGCATTCGCAACTTCTGTGTAAAATTACCATTTAAAAAGTGATCAAATGGCTATTACATTTTTGCTCTCATTTGTAGAGCTGGACAGCTGGCTGTCATGGATCATTTCATTTTTATTCATATAGTAGAAACAATTCCTTCTGGTACTGAAAATTTAGTTCTGACTTGAGAACTTAGGGGGGAAACCACTACATAAGGTGCAGAGCAGTGGTGAATTAGACCTTGATAATTTCCTCTGCCCCTAATTTTTCGAGGACTGTTGAAAGATTTGTGGCAGACATTAGTAGTCAAACATCTGCTTAACTCTTTGCTAATTTGTATTTATTTAATGAGTTTACACTGGCCCATGTCACAGATATAACAGACATAGAAATCACAAAAATGGGGATCTAATTAAGTATTAAGCAACTTCCTCATAAAAACTAAATAGAAGTTATCTTGAAAGATGAAGACACAAACACATCTTGAGAAACTAATGAAATATAAAATAGAAGGACCACAGTGGAACCCCAATTATCTGATCTCATTGGGGTAGGGCCAGATCAGCCAACTGAAAACTGACTGAAGAGTGGGCGGTGGAATGCAGCTGCTGTCATCATCACATGGCTGATGGCTCGGTTAACATAGAGAGCTGGATAATGGAGGCTTGGTTAAACAGGGTTCTTCTCTAATTCACAAACATATTCCTGGAAAAGAGATGTAAACTGGCCAAGGTCATGTCAACACTGCAAATGCTTTGCCAGAGCTATACTAGTAGGGCTAGAGTAGCAGAACCCCCTAGGGCAGTCATTCTCAACCTGGGGTCCAGGGCCACAAGCTGGTTTCTGGGGTTTAAGAGAGTGTTAGACTTGTCGGGGCCCACAGAAGAGAGTTGAAGCCTTGCGATCAGTGGCTGAAGCCCAGGGTTCCCAGCCCCACCACTTGGGACTGAAGCCTGAGCAATTTCACTTTGTGGGGACTCCTACAACCTGGGGCCCCAAGCAACTGCCCTGCTTGCTGCTCTCTAATGCTGGCCCTGGCTTTCATAGGCAGAACAGCAGTTGTCATAGAACTCGTGGAAGTTTTTACAGCATTTTGAGGAGTCTCAGAAAGAAAAATGTTGAGAACCCTGACCCATCTCATACTAATAGAATTTTCCCATCAACAAATCCCACCACCTGTTCAGATCAGCATAATTCCACCTTCCTAAACAACATTAGCTGTGTTTATAGAAGCAATGTCATATTGACCTAACCTAACCGTATTTACACTGGGGAGTTGCTTGAATAGCTATGTCCGCTGGGGAGGGATGGCTTTTATATACCCCTGACTGACGTAGCTATGCAGACGAAATTTTGTAGTGTAGAAATGTAGACCTGGTTTAAGATGAAATAGAGAGACTGAGATTTAATTTGTATCTCCCTGTATCAAAACATTCTTTAAATGAATTCATAGGTTAAAATATCAATTTAACAGTTGTGGCTAAATTTGATAAATTCATGGAGGACAGCTCCATCAATGGTCGTTAGCCAAGATAAGCACTGTGGGATACATGCCCACAATGCACTGCTAATGCAGTTGAACTTGAATAAGGTAATGGGGATGCGGAAACGCAACACAGAAAAACAATGAGTCAAATTTCAAGAAGCTTTGGGGACACTTAAATTAGAACTCATAAGAACAAGGTTAAAAATTGAATATATTGAAAACAGAAATTATCTCAGTGTAGATGCAGACTTTGTCAGAGGCTGGGAATGGTGATAGGGGAGGGATCGCTTGATAATTACATGTTCTGTTCATTCCTCTGGGGCATCTGGCATTGGCCACGGTCAGAAGACAGGACACTGGCCTAGATGGCCCTTTGGCCTGTCTGAGTATGGTCCTTATCATGTTCTTATGGTATGATTAAATCAAATTGATTCACCTATCTTTAAACAAACATCTCTTTCCTATCAGAAAATAGTCTGGATTATCTATGATGGTTCTGATGATTAGACAGGATTCACTGATCTGGGGAATAATTAATTTCTATTTCCGTATGTTTGGAGAAGAGTATCCCTACAGGAAGTGGGTCTCACTTATGCTGAATAATATGATACATAGTTTCCAGATACGAGCTGCAATAGCAGGGGTGGCCAAACTGTGGCTCACAAACCATATGCAGCTATTTTACCATTTGAATGTGACTATCAGAGCCCTCCACATCCTCCCTGTGATTTTCCGCTGGGGAATTGCAGCAGGGCAATGGGGATAGGGACTTCTGGCCGGTGGGGATGCGGGTTGAGAACTTCTGCCCAGCGGGGGTGTATCTCATTGCTTCAGCAGGGGCAGAGCTAAACCTGCAAGCCCCAGCAGGCATGTCCTGGCCCTTGAATTTCTGGAGATTCTCGTATGCAGCTTGGAGGGTCAATTGTTTGGCTACCCTGTGCTATGGTATCATTGTATGTAGGAAGCATGCATATACTACCCTCAGGAAGTGCTTGAAGAGAGAGAACAGCACATATGGAGGAGAAAATAAAGCTTTGCATGTTTCCCTTTCTTGGCTCTCTCTCATTGTGTGCTTGAACATTGAAGCTGTAATATTTGTGGGAAGCTCTCAAAGAGGGAGCCACAACAGAAGAGATTGTAACTGAATCAGTATGTTTTTCCTATGCCTGATTTTGTTATTTTCTTTGGAGAATATAGTATTTGTTATCAATAACTTTGCTCTCTCATTTGTCTAGAACCTCGTCTATGCTGTAGTTTTTTTTAACCACTTTATACTAATACAGATATTGAAAACATTACAATAGCATTAGTGTGGATGCAGCTATAGTGTTAGAAATGCCTCCGGTGCAGGAAGTATACTGACGAAAATCGCCTTTACATCCGTACTAGTGCTTGTACTGGTATAACTATTTCAGTGAAAAAGCACACCCTTATTGTACTGGTTCAGACCAGGCTAATGTCATGGGAAGAACTTTTGCAAACAATAATGAGGTCCCATCCCAGAACTTACATCATGAAAAGTTTGATCTTTGTTCCTCTCCAGCATATGGAATAAAAATCTAAATGCATCAGAACAGTACTTGGGACTCTTGGCTTTACCATGCTTTTCTCTTTCCACATCCTCCTCAGTCGTGGGGATTACTGAGACTCAAATTGGTTGGTGTCACCAGTCAAAGAAACCTCGGGTTTCTTCCAACTTGTGCTAGCAGATGACTGTCCCCAAAGGGGCACTGTGCCAGCCAAGACCACCCTCTCATTCCTGATACACTGAGATGCCAAGAGAAGCTGCTAGAAATCATCTTTGCCAGCTCATGTTATCCACTTCCAAAAGAATCCTCAACTACTCTGTTAAGGAAACTTGATGTGCCCTTTGTATAGTTGGAACAGCAGAAAGGGTTCTTTTAATATACCAAGGATCTAGCCCTATAATTATATTATTGAGAGAGAAAGTTGCTTGGCACTCAACACTTCATTTCAAATTATGCAAAAATAACCATTGTATGTCTATATTATTATTAAGAAAGTCAGCACAGCTTTCTATTTTAGCTCGACAGTCTATCAAAGACGCAAACAAACTGACTGTTTCTTGTAGAGTATTATCTTTGAGTTAGTTTGTATTCAGTGAGTCTGTTGTTTGATATGATGACAGTCAGATGGTAAGGTTGCTGGTATTACAGAGAATTTACTGCTTCTGTATTTGATCTGTCAGATCTTCTGTTAGATATTAAATGTGATCTGTTTGTTGTACAGTTATCTAAAACTTTATAATCTGCAAATTAGAAAATGTGTAGCTCTTATTTCCCTTTATATCATTTTACCCCATGCATTCCTTAGGATTGTGCTTTCCAGCCTTGTAAAAGTGGTGCTCCCAATTCAAAGTGCTAGAGACATTAGGAGTTACTGTGGCTATAGGCATTCCTGGGGTCTTTTATAAACTTTTTAAAATACTAAGATTTCTTAGATTTTGGTGTCAATCATCTCAAGCTGCACAAAGAGCATGGAAGTTGCACGTACAATTATTTTTTACGAAGTTCCATTTTCATGTCTGAATTCTGTTTTTGTGGGATGCTATGTACCTGTGGATTTACGGGGTGAGCAAACTTTTTACATCAAGTCCCACTTTTCATTCCTGCAATTAGCAGGGCCCCCCAACCTATCAAATGCAATCCAAACGGATGGAAATTTCAGTTACGTTCTGATAAAAAAAAAAAAAACCTTTCAGCATGTGTAAGAGAAGTATGTAGAATGTAAAAAACTTTATAAATTGGTATATAAATATGATACACATTCATAAAAACAGTAACATCTTTCAGCATTTTTGATGAGATGGATGAGCCTGAGACCCAGCAGACAATCATGCTGTATCCTCTTATGAAATTTCATGCCCTACCGAGGGGGCCTTCCCCCAATTTTGCACACCTGTAGATTAGCTCCTCCTTTGAAAATGAATTGCACGGCTAATCATTGGTCTGTTACTTCAGATGTTTTAATCTTACTGTAAATTTAGTAGTAGATCCTATCCCATTTGTTTATTGAAATTCTGGGTCAAGTATTAAATTGAAGGAGAGAGAAAAAAGCAAAAGATCATGGTAAGCAAATTCATTGGCTCTGTTTAGAGTAAAAGCTAAATAAAGCTAAGGAAAAGCTTTATGGTAGTTTTTATAAAAATAGTGAAGATGTAGTTAGTACATTAATTTACCCTTTTTTCCCCTTAGTCCTCCCCAGTACTCAGTATGAAGAAAATTATTTTTGTACGTGGGAAGGGGGACTCCCCTGAACCTTTCCCTTTCATTTGAAAGCACAGTCTAGTCTTCAAATTGCAGCTAAGCTACAAAAGTTGCTTATTGTCTGTCAGGTCAACAGTCTGATTTATTAAAATAATCACTTGACACTTGATCCACCTAAAAGCTATTAAAAGCTTCTTGGTGCTGAATAGTTAGAAAGCTAAAGAAAGGAAAAGTCCGAGGTGAATTAAGTGTTTTGTTACTGAGCCCCGGTCCATAGCTGCTGGGCTTTCTAGGTCAGTTTTCTAATCACTGAAGCCATTTGACCAGGTCTCGTGTCAGTGGGAGACACTCTAAAGCAGCAACTGAAAACTAATATCCACTCCTGAATTGCCAGGCAGTTGACATGGCTATCACAGAATTATGACCATTGGAATACCATATATTTAGAGGTCACAGAACCTACAAAGAAAATGCGATGTGTGGAAGATTTGCTGGCCCTCTGTATGAGTCTGTGTAACATGCCTGGCATCTCTGAGCAGTTGAACAAATTGTTATATGAGGTCTACGAGCACATGGGTTGTGAAAGTAGTTGGCTAATTTAGTTCCAATTAACACATGGCCCACATGGCTGCTCAGCCATGCTACAAAATGCTATTTATTTTATTTTATTGAAGTGGCAATTTATTAAATTGCTTGAAATAATAAACTGCTAAAATTCTATAATGCCTTCTTGTACAAGGCAGATTATTAATCATGTTGCATTTGAAATATGTAGCCATTAAAAAGCCCTCTTAAAACAATAAAAATAAAATTGCTACAGGGCTATGCCTAAACAAAACAAAAGCTTCAGCTCTGTCAGTGCTGCTCGATTTATAATATTTTGGGAAGGAAGGAGAATGGAAAACATATTGTTAAGGTTCGTGCTTACTCTTATGGAGCTCTTTACATTCTAAGCAAGGAGATAGAGAATGGTTCTGTTTAAGACATTGGTAGTGCTTCCAGGATATTGTTATAACATGAGTAGAAAATGATTGGCTCATTTGGCATAAATTAATTCATTTTTGATGTCTTTTAACATATGATACATTGCAAACTCTAAGCAATAACACTAAAGATGAGACACCCCCATGACCTGACGCATTATTTCAAGGCAGGATAATAACTGAAGTATAATTAGGAGAATTTTTAGAATTTGGATCTATTTAATAACTTTTGCCACAGTTATATGGAAGAGTAAAGTTGGATTTTTTCCCCAAAGGTTACACAGCATTTTGCTCTAATATTTTTAAATATACGGTATTATAATTTGGTATTTAAATAGTTAAACAATAATCCACCACTTGAAAAAAGTATGTTTTTACTTTCTGTGAAACATCATTCCACCTTATAAAACTGAATATCATCTGTACCTAAGCCCAAAGTATTACTTTTCCTGATTTTCCCTGTGCAAATTATTTTTATGGGTCAAAAATATTTTGCTCTCCATTTCTCATGTAATTTGTCTAATTTAATTTGCCCCAGTCAGTGTATTGTCTGAACACCCCACAAACATTAATGACTATATCTTTATGGTATTTTAATGAAATAGGGAAGTATTATTTATCCTTGTATTGCAGATGGGGAACTGAGACAGAGAGCGATGAATAAACTTGCCTGTCCTGTGCACTGACCCAGAAAATCTGTAGCAGAGCCAGGAAGTAAACCCAGATCTCCTGACTCCCAGGTCAAACTGCCTTAGCCAGAGGCCATGGAGCCTATTATGAATGTGCCGCCTTGAGCAGGTTGCTCCCAAGTAAATTACTATTATTAAAAGTATCCATTTCCTCTTGATGCAAGAAGCCTTTGGTTGATATTCCCCAGTATTTCTGAAAATTCTTGTTTAAACCTTTTGCAGTGGATCATCCAGAATTTTCAGCATTAATGTAGTCACTGGGGGGAAAAGGGACCACCTTGCCTTGTTTGTCATTGACTACTGGAGATGGGAAAGGAGAAGTGTTACTGAGCTCCAAATGTAGTGCAGTTCCGTGGTTCCAGGGTGAAATATAACTTTGCATTAGGAAAAATTAAAATGAGAGGATATCTCGTATTTATGAATGACCCACCATGAAGGAAGAAGATTAAGTTACGTATGTAATATCAGAACTTCCAGCAACTGCACGTTTAGTCTTCTGTTTATGAAAACTGCCTAAAATATACCCAGAAAGGAGACAATGAAAAACAGTGTGACATTTTTATTTTTCTGGGTTTTTTGGTTTGGGCTTGTCTTCGCTGCTGCATGTGAACAAACCAAAATTCTGTAGAAGTCTATTCTCGGAAGTGCTGTTTGAGCATATATGCAATTACAAAAGATTAAAGGAGAAATGGAGCAAGTGGGGAGATGAAGAGAGTTAGTCAGGCAGAACCTGTGTGTGTTGAGCCTAGTAGGATAAAATAAAACTCCTACCTTTTGCAGCACAGCTGCCTCTTGTTTATTTCTTCTTTCCTCTGCTCTCTCTAGTCAAAATGGGAGAGAGCCTCCGGGAGAGCACACTTGTTCGGGATGTGGGAAACCCTTATCTGAATCTGATAAAGCAGGGACTTGAGCCTATGTCTCTTGTAGTCTCTCTCTCTCTCTCTCTCCCTCCCTCCCCCCCACCCCCGCCATGTTAATTTTTTTCACAAACAATTCAAAACATATTATTTAATTCTGCTTTGGAAAAAGTCCAGATTTTGAAACCTTGAAATTGTCCATTAAATGTAACTGTTGTTTTGCCCCAATAATATTTCTAAATTTCGTGCAGTATCACCGAGCCCAACAGCAGATAATAGGAAAGAAGGTCTGGCATTTAGGAGTTAACTTCAATGTCATTGACCACTATACAGGAGTCAGGAGACCCTTTAATCTTTAGCTCAAGCACTTGTAGAACTGGATTTCAGCAGCTGGCTGCTTAAATTTCATCCACAAAGCCTACATTCACAAAGCCTGAATTTATATGCACGGAGCAGGTAATCAAGCATATCACAAACATGTATGTGCACACTTGCCCATTTTGCAAATGCAATAGGCATGCAGATTTTGCTGGTGCAGTTTAAGTAGCCAGAATTAAATAAATATTCTCCTTAGTTATACATGCAACCCCATTTGAGCCAATGGATTTGTAAAATCTAGAATTAACTTGATACCTTAAAAATTCAGTCCCTACAATGTTAGAATAGTTTTAAAAGAATCACATTAAATAAATGCACAGAACCTATTAAGCATGAGTTACTCAGATCTATACCTTGTTTTTGACTTACTGAGACACTTCAGTCATTTTGTCTTAAAATAGAAAGGTAATTCTTAAGTTGTTATAAGATCCCAGCAGTACAAAGAATCCTTAAGATTTCTAACATGAAAGCTCTGGAATATGTGTTGTATTCACTTGACTGGAATAATGTTTTAAAGATTAAGGCCCAATTTTTTTTTAAATGGCCTTTAAGTTTAGATGTATCAATTTTTGAAGCCTAATCTAGGGAATGCAAACCCCAATTTAGGAAGGGGTTTTTGTTCAAGACACTATCTAAGCATAGTTAAGTGCTTTCTTGATAAGGACATTTGGACCTCATTTGGGAGTGCTGAAAATCCACAGATATCATCAGTTTAACTTGGATTTCTGAGTAATTAGCATATCTAAAAATTACATACTAAGTATTCAGAATCAAAAACCTGCAAGCTAAAGCAATTTAAAATTAAAGACTACTTTGGAAATTTGGCCCTAAATCTGTTTATTAATTGCGTTTTACATGCTTTCTGTAGACACTCTTGAATCATCATTTGAAAATCTGAAACACTTTCTTTTGGGATTTATTATTTGTTTGATTATAGTGAGCAGTTTTCTAACATGAGAAATTTTCTTTTTCTGTGTGTCCTCTAAGATGTATTACGTTTCTGGAAGAGCTATAAACACTGGACGTCTCATAGGGACTTACACTACTTTTGCAGTAGAACCAGAGTGGATCCGTTTAATGAAATTAAGATTTCTGATCAACAATTTATACAGAAAATACATTGCTGCCCTGTTATGTTTTACCACAGAAATGCACTGAATCACATCACAATCAGGTTTATTTCTAGATTTTCTAATATGATAGATTTATCTATTTTAGATGATAAATATGTATACGGTACTGAAATAAACTGTTACAGAAAAGGCTTTATTTTCAAGCCCTATTGAAATGTGTTTTAATTTACTCTTTCTGTCTGGTGTGCATTAAGTTCTTAGAAACTTGAAATTAATGTTTTAAGTATAATGCTTTCTGCCTTTTCCATTTGGAAACATATCTCTGCTCTGCACCCCTGTTTCTAAGGGATCATAAATCTACTTGGCTTCTCCTGTTTATTTCTTTGTCTTCCTGTTGTCCTCAACAGTGTCAGCACGGTTCCAAGAGCAGGAATAGTTGAACAATACCCTATCTTCTGGCTGGTTAATTGTTTGTGTGACTAGTAGAACAGAGTACTAAAGAGTAAAGTTTAACAGGTATTTATTTGTTTTAGTTGCTGAATTGAAAAATCAGAAAAATTATTTAGTTTGTGGCAAACCAAAACAAAATTTTGGGGGGTTTTTTGGTGAAATGAAAGCACCCCAGAAGTTAATTTGGGTTGAACAAAACAGTTTGAATGTTAATTTAAAATGACATTTTGGTCATTTCCTAACTGAACCACTTTGATATTTCTGAAAATTTGTTTTCATATTTATGTGGTCATATATGTTCACCAAATTCAGCTCAAATCTGCAAATTATTTTAGTGCCCTGAAAAGTGCCTTTTTTTGGGTGAATTTATTCGTTCCCAAAAACTTTTTGCCCAGCTCTGCTGAGGAGATAGTCATGAAGAACTTAATTCCCAAAGTAATCAGTTGCAAAATTTTCATTACCTCCTGTAAGAGGAGGATAGGGCCTAAACAGAATTGCTATGTCTATACTAGAAGCATCTGTTAGCAGAATAGTAACAGAGAGGAAGCCTATACACTAACAAAACAAAAAGCAGTTGACTGCTTTTTTTTTTTTTTTTGACTTGACTGCTTTTTGTTTTGATACTGTCAGCAGAAGTTACTGTTGACAGAGATATCTCAGCAGAACCTCTGTCAACAGATTGCTGCTGCACACGACTTGCTCTTTCGACAGAGAACTGCCAGCCTGCATTGCCCTCTGGTGGCAGAAAGCGAAATGGCAACCCTGCAAACAGCTGCCTGGCAACCGGAAACCCTCTCTGTCAGCAGAAGTGTCACTGTACTTCTGTCAACAGTACTCTTTCAAAAGAATGTTATGTCTCAAATTTTTGAGGGATAACTCTGCTGAGGCAAAAGCACAGTTCTGTCAACAGAACTCTGCCGTGTAGACACAGCCTATCTGTTTGTGATTCCTGTGGAGCAAATTCTAACCCTGGACCACAACCAAAATATGACTAGGATAACTAAATGGGGAATTATGCAAGCACCAAAAGGAGGAATGTTCATTCTTCTCTCAGACCATTGAATCTCACCAAAGCAATTGTACAGCTGCTGCTCTTTTCCAGCCCTGCCCACAAGCCCCCTGCATTTTTCTAAGACTTGGGTATGGTCCACGGAGTACAGCTTCACAAAGTAGCGAACCCACTTGCTAACTTTCTCTTCCCTAACAAAACAGTAGGTTATTTATAGGGTTTCTAGCTTTAAGTGTTTAATGATTTGGGCTGGGTCTATGCTGCTGAGTTTTGTCGACAGAAGAGGTCTTCTGTCGACAAAACCGGGGAGCGTTCACGCTACGGATCTGATGAAGTGAGTCTGTGCTTACGAAAGCTCATGCTCAGAACTTTTCTGTTAGTCTGTAAGGTGCCACAGGATCCTTCGTTGCTGTTACAGATCCAGGCTAACATGGCTGCCCCTCCTATACTTCACACTACGGATGTGTTCTGTCGAGAATCTGTCAACAGAACGTAGCACTTTTCCTGGCAGAGTTCTGTCATGACCAGACGAGGCATAGTGCCTCTGTCAACAGATTCTGACCACAAAAAATGGTGTGGGTGCTCTGGGGGAGCCCTCTGTTGGCAGAAAGGGCTTCTGGTTCACTGCACAGGATGTTGCAGACCTTCCAGTTGGCTGTTCAGTCAACAGAGGGCTGGGAAGCCTGGCTGCTTTCTGTCGATAGAATGCATCAACAGAATGCCCTCAATTAGGTGTGGACACATTCTATCAACAGAAGTTCTGTTGGGAGGTATCTGTTGACCATGACTTCTGTCGACAGAATGCTGTAGCGTAGACACAGCCCATATGGTGTGTTTACTTCTACAGATAGCCCCTGACTTAAGAACAGGTTACATTCCGAATGCCTGGTCGTAACTCAGTTTGGTCATAGTCAGAAATACCCTGATACTGTAATCCCTTGAGGTATACAACCCTTGCGTACCTTGAATTTCGCATAAGTCAGGGAGGGCTTAGGTTGGGGCCCTGGGAGGGAGCATGGGGGCTAAGCCTGGGGTGGGTTAGGGCAGCAGGGGTGGTAGGAGGGTGCAGTTGAGCTGGGGCTTTCAGAGAGTTGGACTTGGGCAGCAGGGGGTTGGGGCAAGGGTTGAGCCCAGACGGGGGTTAGATCTCGGGCTGCAGGGGTGGTGGATAGGCTGGAGCTGGAGCCCCACGTGCTGGGGGTTGGGAGCCCCAGGCCCAAGTTGAAGCCAGAGCCACGGGTGCCAGGGAGTGTGAGCTGCAGTCGTGGAGTATGGGGGATTTGAACAGGGTGAACCTTGGTGGGAGGGTTAGCTGGGGGAGGTAGAGCTTCATGTGCCTGCAGAGGCTGACAGCCAGAGTCCCACAAGTGCTGGTAGCTGACAGCCCTGCGTGTGCCAACGGGAAGAAGTAGGGGGTGGAGGGGTTGGGTCAGTTGGGGATGAGGGGTGAGCTGGGCAGAGTGGGGATTGAACGGGGATGAACCAGGGCGGGGTGGGTTGAGCTGAGCTGCCAGGGGGTATAGAGCCCCTGCGCATGCCGGTGGCGGCTGACAGCCGGAGCCCCAGCAAGGTGCGGGGGGGAGAGGTGATCTGGGACCATGGGTGGGAGGGGTTTGAGCTGGGCGGGGGATTGAGTGGAGGGGGGCTTGTGAGCCAGAGCCCCATGCATGAGGGGGTGAGCTGGGACAACAGGGAGGTTGAACCAGGAGCGGGAGGGTTGAACAGGGGTATACTGGGGTGGGGTGCTTAAGCAGGGGGCAGGTTGGAGCTCCAAACATGATCTGGGGCCACACAGGGGTTGTGTCCGATTCCACGGGTGTTGGGGCCAGGTGTAGGGGTTGAATCCGAGTCCATGGGGCTTGGAGGGGAACCCCCAGCTTGTGGCTGGAGCCCCCTGCTGGGGGAGGTGAGGTGGGGCGGGGCGGGGCATGCAGGGCAGTGAGCTGGAGATTGGTTGTAAGTACGAATGGTCGTAAGTCGATGTGTTCGTCAGGGACCTCCTGTATGGGTTTTATTGTTCATTGTTTTAAAAACGCAGTTTTCAGTCAGTATTTGGAAAAGTTTCCTTTCATTTAGTTATATAAATTTGGTCCTTTCTGAAGCCATGTGTGTTGGGGAATTAGATTCCAGACAACTTGGGAGACCTTTAGGACTTGGTAACAATTATCTGTTGTATAAAAATGGCAATTTTTGTAAAAATACAAATATTTGTAAAAATACAAAAGTGTTATATAAAAAAAGTTTGGGCTAAGGGATGATGTATTTTATTTGTATTTGAGAATAATAAATTCCCATATGGTTGTTTTGGTGTTTCTTAGGATTTCAACTGAAACCAGAAAGCCTACTTATACATAATCTGGAAAGCTATTCCCTGTAACAGTAAAATCTGTTTTAAAGTAGGTCACGTTTTAGAGATGAAGTACTTTGCAGGGTTCCTTTTACCAAAATTGTGGTTGTGAAAAGCAAAACCAAAAATTAGGTGATTACAAAGTCAGTATTAGTTTTACCAGCTCTAACAAGGGAGATTACAGCATTGAAAACTTCATGATATTCCAAAGTGTATTGTTATATTTTTAAAAGACCACAAAAGATTGTAAAATGTTTTAAATTGCTAATACAAGCAATGCTCGTTGAACCTCTCTAATCCGGAACTCTCTTGTCTGTCAGTATCTGTAATCCAGCATGATTTTAGTTAGCCAGATGACCACTTATCATGGCCAAGTTTCCCATGATCCATAAAGTTTGTTTACAGCCACCAGTCCTTGCTTTCAGTGTTCTGTGATGTTATTTACTTGTCATCTAATCTCTTCTAAAAGAGCTGTAAACTGTGAAAGCTTTGGTAATATGCTTAACAATATTGATCTCCCATGGTATGGCAAATTCTTGTGTTTGGTACTGGTCAGGTCCCAAGGATGCTGAACAAGAGAGGTTCAGCCTGTACTATTTTATCTATTGTAAATTTGCTTTGACTGTGGAGTTAGAGGTGGGAAATTGTGGTGAGTTGTCTTTTTTGGGCACATTACCAGGAACAACTACAGTACAGGAGAAGAATAGATTGGCACTCCTTGCTTCAGAAAATTATCAAGTAAAGAAGAAAGGGAAATCATATTTGTCAACTTTTCTGTGCCCCTGACAAATGTTAAATATACAAGTCAGCAAAAAGCAGTTTGAACAAAGTAATATATCTAGCTACTGCTGTTTAGGTGACATATATACTTGTCTGCCGCAAGAACCCTAATGGAGAGGTCAATGTGAAAACTTAAAAGCAACTTTTTTCTCACCTCTTTACTATTGCTTGAAATGGTCTCTGCTGGAGCATCTGATTTGCCATCAGTCATATGGCCACTGATCCTTTGGGGTGACACCGGTCTGAACAGAGCAGTTTGTCCTCCCTGACATTTTTTTATAAAAGACTCTTGAGAAGAGGACCAAATTGCCCTGTAGTGAATCTACTGTAGATTAAAATGTGTACAGTGGGGATTAGGGTGGAAGAGAAGGTGTAAAATGACTACATAGAAAATGAATGGATTTTTAAAATGATACATGCAACAAGCTATCACTCTGTGGAAATGGCTATTGAATACAGGTGGACTGACAGATTTGTAAGACTTGTCATTGTATGTGCAATCTTAATGCAGCATTGGAGGCAATGTGATTGTATTCTTCAGAAGCCAACATTTCGTTGGAAAGAGGCTTCAGAGTTTTGACTTTATCATTAAAGTCAACGAAAGTTCAATGAAAAATTTTATTTTAAAAAGTTGTGTTTTTAAGAGGGGTATGTTGTGGTTCTCTCTATCTGGGAGCTGACCTGAGAAAGGATATCTGATACGTGAGTCTACATTAACAGGGAGAAGTCAAGTTCCTTGTCCGACCAGCATACAGTCCACATATAGATTCCACCAACTTATATACAGTAACAAATATGAGGCTGCCAAAAATCTTTTCCGTAATGAAGAAAAAAACCACCCGTTTCACAACACAGCACTCTCACACAGGTAGAAGTTTCAGAAGTCAGTGAACCTGGAAGTGTAAAATATACATTTAAGTTCGGAAGAGCATCACACACAAAAGTCAAAAGACTGCAGTGCTCTCAGCCAGTTAACAGTAATTCTGGATCTCTGAAGATGCTTCCATGACACTGTCCTATCTGACTACCATATATGGATTTGAGTTGCCATTGCACGGGGTTGGCTTCAGCTGAACAGGAAAGTTTAACTGAGTTTATGGCTCAAGAGAGGACCCTAAGTTAACAGTGCCATAATTGAGTCAGCTGCTTAGAAGCTTCAACAGCAGGGCCATCAAGCAAAAAAAATTCTTTGCCAACCGAAAGGATTTCAAGAGAGTCTCCTTCAGTATTTTCAGTAGCAGCATCTAACATCCCAATATGACAGGAACCCCAGCCATATCTCTTTTAAACAATGTTTCTTGCAGGCTTATATAGGAGTTGCGACAGTTACGCCCACAGGTTTCAGCTGTGGGAAGAGATGGGAGCAAAATAAGAAATGTGCCATGGGACAAGTAGGCGTTCCTTACCTTAGGGAAATCCATACCTGTCATTCATAGAGTGACTGTATTGAGTTTCTCAGTCACCTTACATAAGGAGCTAACTCTTCTCAGGACTGGGCGGGCCGATGCACTTTACTGCTCCCGTATGAGGTTAGCATAAACTAGGGCTTTCAACTAATCACAGTTAATTTACAAGATTAACTCAAAAAAGTTAATCACAATTTAAACTTAATTGCAATTAATCATATTTTAATTGCACAGTTAAACAATAAAATACCAATTTAAATTAAATAGCATGGGTGTTTATTTTCAAATATATTGTATTCTGTGTTGTAACTGATATCAGTTTATACACTTGGATATCTTTAATCCAGCAATCTTGTGCGATAGGCTGTCCCAGGTTACGGAATTTTCCAAACCGTGTGTGTCACCGTAATGAAGGGTAAACAAAGTCTATTACTAAAGCTTTTGTACAAACCATTATAAAATACTGTCCATGTATAACATGTCATAAGATAAGATAATGTGCATTTATGCATTAAGATAGAGGAGAGGTGCAGGCTGTGAGAGGGAGGATGGGTTCAGGAGCACACAGGAGGTGAGCATGTGGGGTCTGGATGGGAGTGTGAGGATGAGGATGCATGGGCTGAGAGGAAGGGGAATTGGGTGGGGCACTTACCTTGCACCGCACTCCCAGGGGCACATGTGGCTCTGCGTCTCCTGCCTCTCCCAGGCACAACCCCCAGCTACTCCCATTGGCTGCATTTAATGGCCAATGAGAACAGCAGGGGAAAAGCCTCCAGACAATTGTTTTGTTACCTGAGCTGGGAGGGCATGTGGCATCACACACAGCCATTTCCTCCTCCACCTGCCAGGCAGAGCCTGTGGCTTGCCTGGATCCACCCCACAAGACTCTGGGCCTCATCCCTCCCTTCCCCCACAGTGGTGGTGCTCCAGCTGTGCAGGGGTCCATACCACAGGTGTTCCTAGATCACAGCCACCTGGATTAAGGAGGTTCAAGTGTATTATTTTTATTGCAGATATTTGCTATGTAAAATGGTAAAAAAGAATAGTTTTCTTTTGATTCACCTTATAAAAGTACTGTAGGTCAGTCTCTGTGTTCTGAAAGTACAACTTACAAATTAAGAATTTACATAGCTGCACTCAAAGCGATGTAAAACTTCAGAGCCTACAGATCCACTCAGTCCTCCTCCTTGTTCCCCACATCTGAAAGACCAACAGGTTTGTTTACTTTTGCAGGAGATGATACTGCCTCTTCTTATTTACAGTATCACAAGAATATGAGAACAGGCATTTCCAAGACACTTTTCTAGCAGGCATTTTAAGGTATTTAAGTGCCAATTATGCTAAACATTTGTATGCCCCATTGATGCTTCGGCCAACATTCCAGAGGACTTGCTTCCATGTTGATGATGCTCTTTAAAAAAATGCATGAATTACGTTTGTGACTGAACTCCTTGGAGGAGAATTGCATGTCCCCTGCTCTGTTTTATCAACGTTCTGCCATATGTTTCATGTTAGAGTAGTTTTGGATGACAACCCAGCACATGTTGTTCATTTTTAAAAACACTTTCACTGCATATTTCACAAAACACATGAAGGTACCACTGTGAAATTTCTAAAGATAGCTATGGCACTCAGCCCAGGGTTTGAGAATCTGGAGTGCCTTCTAAAATTTGGGAGGGACAAGGAGCGGAGCATGCTTTCAGAAGTTTTAAAACAGGAATGGGGAAAGTTTCTTGGACTGAGGACCACACACAAGTGAGAAACAAAAACAACCTAAAAAAGATGTCCCCAACTAAGAAGCAGAAAAACACCAGAGAGATACTTATCTCACTCATGCAACTTAAGAAAGCCAAGTTTCCCCTCATGCTCCAAACCCCCAGGGGGATGTCAAGGCTCAGGGCTTTTCCCCAGGGCTGGATTAAATCTTCTACAGGCCCAGAGTTACTAGTTTTTGTGGGGCTCCCCCAGGCTCTGGGGTAGGGTCAAAAATGGGGGCTTCAGTGTGCAGGAGCTGTAGGGTGACCGTCCATCCGGTATTGGGTGGGACGGACCCGTATCTGGGACGCCAAAAAGGTGTCCCAACTATTTTTTTAAAAGGAACTAATTGTCCTGTATTTGCCCCCCAGCCTTGGGGAAGCAGGGGGAGCGTGGGCAGGTACCACTTGCCTAGGGCTCCTGGGGAGTGCTGGTGGCTGCCACTTTCCTGGGCTCCTGGGGAGTGCTGGCAGCTGCCACTTACCCAGGGCTCCCAGGGAACACTGGCAGCTGTGGCTTCCTTGGAGCTCCTGGGGAGCACCAGGAGCTGCCACCTCCTTCCCAGCTCCCCAGGGCTTGGAGGAGATGCCCCTCCCCAATATCTCCCTCTCCGGTATTTGGGACAGTGAGATATGGTTGCCCTAAGGAGCAGGCTTGGATGAGGATGCAGGGTCTGAGTAGGAGGTGGGGTGTAGAAACAGGCTGAGATTGGGGGTGCAAGATGTGGGCGGAAAGTAGGGTGCAGGTGGAAAAGAGGGCAGAGGATTGGGGTGCTTACCTGGCACAGCTCCTGTTCGGCTGGGGGGGGGGGGGGCACAGATGGCTCCATGCTGTTCTGCGCTTGGTGGCATCACCCCCTCCCCCGCAACACACACAGGCCACATCTCCTGGCCAATGGGAGCAACGGGGTAGGGCCTGCAGGTGAGCACAGGGGCAGAGTTTCCCTGCACAGCCATTTCCCCAGCCTCAGGGGAGGAAGAATGGCAGCACACAGAGCTGCTTCCTCATTTTGCCACACAGAGCTGGCCGCACAGGGAGGCTTTAGAGCTAGCTTCCCCCCCGCCACACCCAGCGGGGAACCAGAGCTCACCCTCCAGCCGCACGGGGAGAGGGGTGTTTGAGGCTAAGAGATTTGCCGCTATGCTGGAGAACCAGCTCCTCTGCTGAGCATTGGGCAGGGCAGAAGCCCAGAACTTTGCTGCGGGCCAGTCTTTCCCATTCATGATTTAACAGAACACCACTGTAATGTGGAAAGTGCAGAACCCCAGCCACCAAACAGGAGTACCAGCCTGCTCATCAGTGTTCCCTCTAGCCTCTTCCATTCATGTGCAGAATTTTTTCCATCCACACATGGAATATTTTTATGTGCACAAATGCAAGTGCACGTGCACGACCAGTAGGAACAAAGACTACATGTGGCTGCTTTGCTAATCAGCTGGGCGGCAGTTGAATCTCTATTGAGTGGCTGCACAAGTGCCCAGCTGACTGAAAACACTGCTGCTTGTGGCATCAGGTAATGAAAATGAACGTGTTGCTCTGCACTGATGTTGACTGTTATTGAGCGGAAGCTGACATCAGCATGGGTGCCTGTTCCCTGGAATAGCAGTTGATGCATGGAGGGGCATATGAATCTTTAGTGCATCTGGTACATAAGTGCCTGGAACAACAGTGCCATGAGAATATCTGTTCTCACTTTCAGGCAACATTGTAAAGAAGATGGCATTATCTCCTGCAGATGTAGACAAACTTGTTTATATGAGCAACTGGAGTGCTGGACAAGAAGTAGGATTAAGGGGACTTGCAAGCTCTAATATTATACCCTGCTTTATTTTTGAATGCTGTTTTTTTACACAATTCTACATTTTTCAGTTCAACTTACACAATAAAGACATAGCACTACAGTACTTGTTAGGTGAACTGAAAAATACTATTTTAATGTTTTACAGCACAAATAAATGTAATAAAAATAAAGTTACCATTCTACACTTTTTGTTCTGTGTTGTAACGAAAATCAATAAATTTGGAAATCTGGAAAACCCCCAAAATATTTAAATAAATGTATTCTATTATCTTTAGCAGTATGATTAATCATAATTCATTTTTTATTTACTTGACAGCACTAGCATAAACCCTTTCTGTCATGTAAACCAAGGGCTGAATTTTTATTCCTGAGTCATAGCTGAGATGTAGTGTTGCCAGTTTTCCCAGCAGGACTGATCAGATGCCATTTGCAGTAATGGCATCCAGTCGGGAAATGTGGCAACACTGCAGTGAAGATGAAACTAAATGGGATGTGTGATCCATATAAAACCTAATCTTGGAACTAAAATGCTTTTGCATACACAAATTAAATCTGTGTAATATCTAGAGATAAGGTTTTTCCCTGCCACATTTCATTCTCTTCCATTCTGTTTCCTTCTTTGACAAAAATCAGCCTTTTATAAAGTTTTATGTAAGGGGAACATGTGTTTTGCCTTAAACCGGTGAGGAATTACTTGTGGATTTTACATTGCTATAGCTTCAGCCTTTGTCTCTTAGCACCAACCTACTTTCTGATAACCTTGGTCTTTATTTACATATGTTGTGTTACATAATCTGTTTGTTTGTAGTTGTCTTTCTATCCCAGTGTAATTCACATTCTTCTCTCCTAATATTTTATTTTACTAATAAACCTATGGGGACAAATATAGCCCAGATGTATATTGGTGAAGTCAGTGGCATTACACTGTGGTCGAATTTTGCTGATTAATTGGCTTTAAGAGGATTGTTTTATGTTTAGATGTTACCTTACACAGCTACAAACAGCACTAATCAAACTAGTAAATTTTTGGAAAAGAATATCTCTCCTGATAATCGCACACTGGAGATCATTTAATCAGTGGCTTTTTAGCCTGGTAATTATGAAATCCAGGAAGTGTACATATCTGTATAGCACTTTACTCTCCTATGATTGTCCAAATTATTTTTAATTGTAAAGTAAAATGACAATATAACGATTAGATGCTTCTTAATGTGGGGAAGAGAAATACCAAAGGAAATAGTACCATGTATAGAAACTTTTTTTTTTAAAGTAGAGCTAAAGCCCACCACCTCTAATTGAAACTGTCAGATTATTTCAAGTTGTCTGTTGTAATTTCCTGTCAGGCAAAGTAACTTTACACCAGCCCACTTTTTTTCCTGAGGCGTGTGCCAATTCACTGACATAGTCAATCAAAGGAAATCTCTCATTTTGAGTTGTCCTTTCCCTGGGAAATATGTCTGTAACACAAGCTCCCTTGGCTGACCCTTTGGAATCAAGCACTTACCATATCAGTGACATTTAGTTGATTGGTCTCATATACAGCAGCCATGCCGTAGTTCAGTCAATGCACTATACACCTTTATCTCCTGCCTGATCCTGTATGTACCTGCTGAATTCTGCCACACGGATGATGTTTATCTCTTGGAATCATTTGGCATGTTTTTTAAATTAAGAGGAACTGAACATAATTATGCATTTGATTTCCTTGTTCTGAAGCTGGTGGCATGGTTTAGTAAAGTGGTTCTCAGCCATGGGTATATGTACTCCTTAAGGTATGCAGGGGTCTTCGAAGGTGTACATCAGCTCATCTAGACATTTGCCAAGTTTTACAACAAGCTACTGAAAAAGCGTTAGTAAGGTCAGTACAAGCTAAAATGTCATGTACGTGGTGGCTTGTGTATACTGCTCTCTTTACTACACAATATTTGTATTCCAAATTATTTATTCTGTAATTATATGATAAAAATTAGAAAGTAATACATTTTGAAGCATGAGTGTGCTATGACACAATTGTATTTTGATGTATGATTTTCAAAGTAAGCAGTTGTTAAGTGAGGTGAAAGTTGGGGGTATGTGAGACAAATCAGACCCCCTGAAAGGGATATGGTAGTCTGGAAAAGTTGAGAGTCACATGTCTAGTGATTAGAGTAAATAGCTGTGATCCAGGAGCCTGAGCCCTATTCCTTTCTCTGCTACTGAATAGTTGATGTAAAGACCAAGTCATTCTGTGCCTTAGTTTTCCTGTCCATAAAATAGGACAGTGAATTCCAGAGCTGCAAAGTGCTTTGAAATTCTCGAGTGACAATGTTAAATAAGAACAGAGCACTACTTATTAAGGGCTGCCCTGCAAATGGGTAACCCCAGTGAAATAAGTGGAGCTGTTTATTCAGTAAGGCATTGTTCACCATGAGTAAGGGTTTCAAGAGTGTTACGTGTATGTACATTATATGCTAAGATTTATTTGTGTGTTATCTCCTTCAAGGACAAGTCCTCTAATCCATTGTAATCAGGGTGAGTACATCTATTCTATCCAGTAAGCATAGTGATAGAGAGAACAAAAGTGATGAATTCTGCCCCTCTAATTTCTGCCTCAGAGTGTTCACCCTTCATTGCATAGTGTGTTCAAAACCTTGTCACATCCTTTCAGTGTCTTGGCTTACTGAAAGGATTTCTGCTCTGAATTGGGACAAAACAAAGCAAAAACCTCGTTGTGTAGGAAATGTTTTCTCTGTCATTTCTGTTGTTGATACTAATCTAGTACTCCTTCTTATAAAGAAAATATGTATGTAGACTGTGTATATATGCACACAAAAAACTTCAGCTTGAATTTTGAAAAAGTGAACTGAATTGTCTGCTTTGGATGACTGAGTTGAGACTTTGCCCTTTTGATCTGTTCCTCTTGATATGGTGGATGCAGAAAAAGTCTATATGAATTCCAGATTTTACTTCTGGTTAACAGAAACTTTTCCCTTTGAAATAAATGTAAGTAAATGCTACTCTGTTCTGTATAGGTTCTTATACTTTGTTCATTGCTAGTATCTGAATACCTTCCAGTAATGCTCATCTGTCATATGTTGTGTGCTCCCCTTGAGAAGCATACGCTATAGTGTGTCATGTTTTGATAGGTTCTTTGTTGTTCGTTTAATATAAATATGCCTATTTTATGTGTTAGAGAAGTAGCCGTGTTAGTCTGTAGCTTTGAGAACAACAAGAAGTCTTGTGGCACCTTATAAACTAACAGATATTGTGGAGCGTAAGCTTTCGTGGGCAAAGACCCGCTTCATCCGATGCATGTGGGCAGGGGGGTGCTTATGGTAGAGAATGCAAGAGTGAGGAAATGTGGAGGACACACTTGGTGTAGAAAAAAGGTTTGTGATGGTTGTTGGTCCTGGGGAAGGTCATTCCAGAGTCCAGATCACCACAGAGAACATTCTGTCCTGAACACAGACAAGTTTTACTCTTGATTTTTGAGAGTTCCGTTGTGCCACAGTCTTTGTTCCAGATCTTCAGATGATCTTTTAGATATCCTGGTCTTAAGTCATGCGGTGCTCTGGAGGTCAGTGCTTTTGATTCACAATTCTATGGGAAACTAGCGCAGGGATCAGAGAACATGCAGGCATGCGTCCAGCCATGGCAGGTGCTAGGAAGAGCGCCCCCTGTCCCAGGGCCCAAGGCTCGTCCAGCCTACTGTGAGGCTGGCAGCAGGATGCCCCTGGAGCTGTCTGCTGGTTTTGGGGTGGCACACACTACCACTGCATGTGGTTCCCATGACAGGCCCACAGTGCAAGGTCCCACCTGTGCCAGCCGAGCGACATTGGCAGCACACCCTTTTTGCACCCACCTCCCACATCCTAGGGTGTGTGACATGCGGGGTACTCACCAGAAGGACCCTCTCCTAGCTCTGACAATGCCTGGGACATGGTCTGGCTGCTGGGGGCCTAATTCAGGGTGTTTCACCAGGCTTCTGGCCTCTGAGTCCGGCTTCAGCAGGGGTTGGGGCTCAGCTGCCTTCCCCTCCTCCTGGGGCACCTGCTGCAGAGGGAGACCTTCAGCCTGGTGTCGAGGCTGTGGCACGGGGGTAATATGTTTCCCCCTCTGGAGGATGGTATTGGTCTGTGTCCTGGGCCCAGACATATGCCTGCTTCAGTTCTTTCACCTATGCCTCCACTTGTTCCAGGGTGCAGCAGGGGTGCCCCGGTTGGGAGAGGGCGTTGGTCTTCTGGCAATAAATCTCCCCATTTCTGCTGTGGGCCTTAGCATCCTGTAAAGTTCTCCTCCTCTTCCCACAATTCCAGCAGGGGACAGAGGACGTAACCATAGAGCGCTAATTGCGATGGACAGGGTGCAGGGGCACCTCTGCAGCAGATCAACAGCAGGTCAGCAGGTTCTTTCTATTATATGGGTTTATAGGTCCTGGTGTTGAAATTCCAACCTCACTGAGTTTTGTTTGGTTCATTGTAAGTGCATTAAATGGAGAAATGTATTTTGGTGTTGAAATGCAGGCTAGATAGTTTTAACAAGTAGGCCAGTGGCAGTGTTTTTTTGTGCCAGTACTTGCTTATACTTAGTATCGGCACCTCAGCAGCCCCCGCCATGGTATTGGCTGGGGAGGGGGGATGGCCAGTGTTTTAAGGAATGAATCCCTGTAATCTTTTATAGTTTTATAGTGATGGTTGATAAGATATATCATGGGCAATTGGAACTGAAGGCAAAACAGAGTATTAGATATGCTTCACAAAAGATCTGTCAATATTAAAGTTTTAGATTACTTAAATGTATTGAAAAACGTTTGATTTGTCTACGCTGTTGAACATCAAATGAAATTAAACTTGTGGGAAAAGAAAAGATGCTGTCAACTACTTGAAAGCTCAGACATGAAATTAATGAATCAAAATTATTAGGGGGAATGGATCTCTGTACTTTAAAATAGTTTTGAGATAATTCCTGAGAGCTTCATTGTTTTCTGTATGTTTCATGGATCTAAATTAGGAGGAAAATTGTTTTTTCCAAAGACATATATGTGTACATTTAAAGGGAAAACATGAATACTGCAACCACGTTTATTAAGTTTATCTGTATTACTAACAGCACTTCAAACTGTTAAAATGAATTAATTTTTGAAATCTCATTTCCTTACCACAGTTAATGGAAAACTACTGGTTTTGGACTATATGCTACTTGGGCAATGGAGAGCAGAATGTCAAAGATGCTCAGCCAAGTACTGTAACTTTTATTGGTAAATACCACAATTGTGCATGTAAATCAAGCAATTGCACACACATCCAATGGGGCAGCTGGCTGGCCACCTTTATATCCACACAATCCTGTTTTCAGTGTGACTTCAGTGGTTCCCCTCACCGATCAACTTGCCACAGCCTGAATTTGTTGACTTTCAACTGGGCCTCTTTGGTCACTCTGGCTTTTCCTGGGAGATAAGGGTAAATAAATAGATGGCTCTCATGGAAGACTTTTAATTCAAAAAGGGTTCCAGAGGGTTTTGGGCAGTGGTTCTATCTGCATGCAGTTTTTGTAGTGATAGAGCACTGGATTGGCATATTTTGTAAGTTTAACAGAATTTGCAGGTATGTCTTAGGAAAGTTGACCCTGCAGCTAGACTGCTCAGTGTCCCTTTTTATGGTCTGTTTCACTCTCCCATATGTATGTAAGGGTTGCCAACTTTCTGATTGCAGAAAACCAACCCCGCCCCCTTCCCTGCCCTTCCACTGAGGCCTCACCTCTTCCCCCCTCTTTCTCTGAGGCCTCATCTCCCACTCACTCTACCCCCTCTCTCTGTCCCTCTCCCACCCCTCCCCTTGCTCACTGGCTTATTTTCACCAGTCTGGGGCAGGGGGGTTGGGAGACAAGAGGGAGTGAGGGCTCCAGCTGGGGGTGTGGGCTCTGGGGTAGGGTCAGGGATGAAGGGTTTGGGGTATACCAGGGGGTTCCAGGCTGAAGCCAAGGGACTTGCAGGGGCCTCAGGGCTGGGGCAGGGGGTAGGTGTGGGAGGGGATGTGGACTGTGGAAGGAGGGTGGGGGCTCTGGCTGGGGCGTGGGCTCTGGGTTGGGGTCAGGGATGAGTGGTCTGGGTGCAATAGGGAATCTGGCTGAAGGCATGAGGGTCACAGTGTGGGAGGAGGCTGGGGGCTACAGTTAGAGGTTGGCATTCGGGGGGCCCACTTCAGGAGGGAATTTAGTTATGGGAGGGTGTCAGGGGTGGGGCACTGGGGTTGGGTGGGAAAGGGAATGTGGGATGCACAGGCTCTGGTTGGCGCTTACCTCAGGCTGCTCCTAGAAGCAGCCAGCACATCCCTCTGGCTCCTAGGGCAGTTCTACGTGCTGCGGTTCCTAACTGCTGAAAGGTATGGAGTTGGCACTCGAGGCGGAGGCAGCATGCATAGCCCCCTGTTCCTAGGAGCCAGAGGAACATGCCAGCTGCTTCCAGGAGCCGCACAGGGCCAGAGTAGGGAGCCTGCCTTAGCCTGGCTGCAATGCACATTTAATGGCCTGTTCGGTGGTGCTGACTGGGTCCCTTTTCCACCAGGCATTGCTGTCGAAAACTGAGTGTCTGGCAAACTCATGCACTAATGCAGTGCTCTGGCATTTGGATTTCCACCACTGCAAGAAAAAGTATTCCGATCCTTTCAACTTTTGTAATTCTTTCTTTTATCCAAACTGTTTTTGAGGCCTAGACTTGGCAATGTCTCTATAAAAGCCTGTTTATAAATTAACATATAATTGAACAAAATTTCATGTAAGAAATTCAAACACAAATATTCTTTGATTAGGACTTGTGGATATAAAAATGCCTGATATTCATTAAGCAAAACACTTTCAGTTCCATCAAGCATACAATAATAGACTTACAAAATTACTATCATGTTTGTTTGCAAATAAACCTGTCCTTTATGTTCTGCATTTTGAAGGACTGCATTTAGTGTATCCAATACAAGCTCAGGTCCTTTTAAAATCAGCAGAAATGGAAGAGAGACAAGATAGATGAGGTAATATCTTTTATTGGCTCAACTCCTGAGTAAACTCAAAAGCTTGTCCAGTGAAAGACACTGCCTCACCCAGCTTGTCTCTGGTGTATCCTGGACTAACATGACTACACCAACACTGTTTACGGTAGTAAAATTCAGCCAGAACACCCCATTTTTAATTGTGCACAGAACTGCAAAGTATTGCTGCAGGTGGACAACCAAGATGGACTGTGGAGACAATTTAGTGGACCCCCACTGCATGGTGAAATACAGTTAATATATTTTTGTCCTCCACAGGCATTTTTAAATAGCTATGCATCCATAAAGCAAAGATAGCTTTAGCCAGTAAATATTGCACGTAAATTATCTGCAGTCAGATTGTGCTTCTGTGGCACCACCTGCAGATCTCACCCCTCCAAAGGGATTATCAACCTTCATAGCATTGTCACGTCTTCACAGGACTCGGGAGCACTCTCAGCAGGTTGGAATGTGTGTATGGCCAGGGAGTGAGTATTGTATGGATTGGGACAGATATTGAGTGCTCCCATATTGAAATGAGTAAGGCTGGGTAGGACATGTTGTCCCACCCCCCACCCCCCGCAGCAGCCCCATAGGAAACCTTGGTAAGTCAATACAGGGTTGTGCTGTATTACTTTTTCCACTGAGCTCTTTCTTTGGAATGGTTCTCTGTTAACTGAGTTTCCAGGAAGCAGCAGCCAGGAGAAATCACTAGTAATATGACTCTACAGGTGCTTCTCTACCATTGAGTGATACAGGGGACATCAGTGCCCCAAAGATCTCAGTGTGCAGATGTCATAAGAACGGCCTTACTGGGTCAGACCAAAGGTCCATCTAGCCCAGTATCCCGTCTGCCGACAGTAGCCAATGCCTGGTGCCCCAGAGGAGGTGAACCAAAGACAGTGATCAAGCGATTTGTCTCCTGCCGTCCATCTTCTGCCTTTGGCAAAAGGCAAGGCACCATGCCTTACCCCTTGCTAATAGCCATCTATGGACCTAACCGCCAAATATTTATCAAGCTCTTTTTTAAACTCTGTTAGAGTCCTGGCCTTCACAGCGTCCTCTGGTAAGGAGTTCCACAGGTTGACTGTGCGCTGTGTGAAGAAAAACTTTCTTTTATTAGTTTTGAACCTGCTACCCATTAATTTCATTTGGTGTCCTCTAGTTCTTATATTATGGGAACAAGTAAATAAGTTTTCAACATTCACTTTCTCCACACCATTCATGATTTTATATACCTCTATCATGTCGCCCCTCAGTCTCCTCTTTTCTAGACTGAAAAGTCCCAGTCTCTCTAGCCTCTCCCCATATGGGACCCGTTCCAAACCCTTAATCATTTTAGTTGCCCTTTTCTGAACCTTTTCTAACACCAATATATCTTTTTTGAGGTGAGGAGACCACATCTGCACGCAGTACTCAAGATGTAGGTGTACCATAGTTTTATATAGGGGAATTAAGATATTCTTTGTCTTATTTTCTATCCCTTTTTTAATTATTCCTAACATCCTATTTGCTTTACTGGCTGCCGCTGCACACTGCGTGGATGTTTTCAGAGAACTATCCACTATAGTTCCAAGATCGCTTTCCTGATCTGTTATAGCTAAATTTGCCCCCATCATATTTTATGTTTAATTAGGGTTATTTTTCCCAATGTGCATTACCTTACACTTACCCACATTGGCCTCTAGTGCTCTTCATTCCTATGGGGAAAACCCCATTCTCTCTTGCAAAACATATCAGAGTAACTATGCAAGGGGAGCCTTCTGTTTTCCTATCACCTAGTCTTCTAGGGATGATTTTACTATGGGACGGGTGATCTGGCCTTTGCTATTTAAAACTTCTTCATGTGGTAATAGGGACATGTAGGAGAAACTGCTCAGTCAGCCTCCTTACAGTTACGTTTCACTACATTAGTTTCATAATGAATGATTCTTTAAAATCTGAATTAAAATACATATATAAAGTTGACCTTTTCGTACTAAATACACTGGTCACAAAATTTTAAAATAAAACTGCCTTTTTAAGCTCCCAGAGGACTCCTTAGGAAGCCCTATGAAGACTACAGGACCTTGAATTAGGTGCCAATTTAAATTTGCTTTCTCTTGCTCTAACAGAGTGAAGTATATCTTCAAAATGCACACAGTGATAGACACAAAGTAGAATAGAAGTGAAAGGAGAAAAAGACCTAGTCAGTTATCTTGTTCACCATTTTCCAGTGCAGGATTGTTTCGTATGTTATATTTTCCAGGGCCCTGTTAGTTTTAATTGTCTGCACAGGAAGTTTATTCTGCCTGAGAGTAGAATTTTAGAATATTTTTCTTAATATTTAAATAACAAAATCATTTGAAATAGGTCAAAATTAATTTGCAAATGAAATTCTGCATCCATTTTTTGCAAGTCCCCCTTGCTGGAAATTTGAGACATGCAGATTGAAAGCACAGATGCATACATATATTATGTGGTTACAAATACAACTTCACAAAAGCATACTGACCTCAAACTTGATCGTGCATCATTGAAGTCAATGGGAATTATGCTAGTGCATTGAAGTTTTAGCCCTTAATTCTTAGGAATATTAATTATCCCCTCTCCCACTACTACTTTATAATGTAGTTTAATATTAACGTTTCTTAAGTTAGCTTCAGTTTTCCTTTAAGAAATCATATGGAAGGACTTCAGGATAGAGAACTAGTGTTTCCCAGAGGGAAAGTGACTCTTAGTTCCCAGTTCTCATGCATCTGATGAAGCGGTTCTTTGCCCACGAAAGCTTATGCTCCAAAATATCTGCTAGTCTATAAGGTGCCACAGGACATTTTGTTGTTCTTTTCAGTTCCCAGCTTTTAAGAACTTCACACTTCCCCACCCGCTGGTGTCGATTGTGTCTTGATATAAAACAAGATTATTACTAGATTTTGTGGCTCTTCTATTATACGATCATGCGCTTCCTTCTCAGTAACCATTTAAAATCTTGGGTGAACGTCTACCCCAGGCATGCCAGAAGTCGAGAGGGCGGTAGTTGCCCCCAGGCACAGCATTTCAAAGGGGCCCAGACCTCAGGCAGCCGCCAAAGTAGCAGCAGCGGTGGCCTGAGCTCCAGGCTCCTTTGAAGTGCCACAGCAGTGCTGCTCTGGCTGTGCATGGCTGTAACAGAGTGTGAGGGATAAGCCTCATGGCCTGAGTGGTGTTGAGGGCTGAGTGCCCTATGGTTCTGCCCCTTCTGCCCTTGGTCAAGCCCCACTCCTTCCAGGCTCAGCACCGGGCCTGCCTCCCACCTTGCTCCAGGGCAGGGCATACGGCAGCTGTCGTCCCTGCTTGTCTACACTCTGACATTTGTTGCCCTTGTATTTGACATATTTTACAGTGAAATTTTCTAGCTTTGGACCAGTAATGTGGGGATCATATATTCATTTTAAAGTTTATCTTTGGCCCTGTGTATGCTCTTCCTTTAGTTTTAAGTACAGCATGTATGTATTCTCAAGCAGCCACACTTACTTGATAGTTTTGCCTGGGGCAGAAAAAATAAAAAAATGTTTTAATGCTGTGTCTGTGTCATGGGCCTTGGAGTCAGAGCTGAAAGCGGCTGACCTTAAGTAAAGCTCCTGGAGATGTTTAACGTGATTGTACCGCTATAAAATAACCTTTTCCTTACTCCTGTTTTGTCCTTTATACTCCACATTTGTTTGTCAAAATAATATATATTTGTTGTTATATTTGAATTTCTCTTTGTAAGAAGATTAAAACAAAGGACCAAATCCCATTCACGTTACTCCTGTGATTAGTGCAGTCAGTTTCTATGAGGTTACTCGCCTGAGTAAAGTAAGAAGGGATTTAACTCCAAATCCTTTTACTGTTTTGCAAGGAGCAAAGAGATCATTGACAATAATACATCTCTTATTTGAGTGTTGTATGTCACCTATAAATGATATGTTACTTTCTTTTAGTCACTAAGCCACATTAAGCAGTTTTGAATTCTGCCCTCAGCATGACTAGTCTCTCTCAGCTGCATCTGCCTCTTCAGTATGCAGAGGTACGTGAAAGGAAAATTGTGCTTTACTCTATTATGTAGGAAATCACTAAGCTATGAAAAATAGATTACTATTAATAAACAAAATTTTCTTCAAAAGGCAACAGTCTGCATACAGTTGTAAGGAAGCAGCTGCTCTCCTCCCCAGAATGCAGATTTGGCAACTACGTTAATTTAAAAAAAGATTATTTTTGAAGGCATCAAAAGCATAGTAAATCTACAGTGGCTATGACTAGAATGCACACACATGCTGCTGTGATTCAGTGGGATCTGACAGAAGAGCCCTTTTTTCATTTTCGTACATAAACTGCAATATTTAAAATTTCTCTAGGAGAATAAGATGTGTGCCTCATCACAAGGCATTAGGTTGTTGACGAACCGTTGCTGATTTTGCTCAACAGAGTTTTAAATCTCTCTTCCTATCTCTCCTCTGCCATTAAAATAAAAGTGTTTTTACCACCTACTAAAAACTGTCAGTTAATCTTGTGATCAATAGATTGACCATTGTGAAGAATATTATGGATACCTCTTTAAACAAAACAAAACAAAAATGGAACAGCATAGGTAGCAGTAGTGCATGTTTTCCCCTTCTGTCCTGTCTAAGCACCTCAACCATTTAGTGGTGAGAAGATAATTCATTCTCCAGCCAACTGAAACCACCAATGGGAGTGCTATTTTTTTATCGTGGGAGACATTTGTTCACGAGGAAATGGATTAAAATCATCTATTCATTTCCCAGAGACAACCAAACAGCCTTCAAACACTAATAGCTTGGACTGAAATCAACCTGGGCTGGCTTTGAACCAGAGACAACAAGATGAAAGGTTCTGTATCTCACTGGCTATGTCTACACTAGCCAAAAACTTCAAAATGGCTTCAAAAAAACTTTGAAATTCCTATGAGCAGATAATAATAAGGGGACTTCGAAGTAGCCAGGGTCCTTTCGAAAAGGAGCCCCGTCTGGACGAGCCACTCAGCGGCGAGCCACGTCAATATCGAAGTGCGGCAGCTGCCCACATGCTCATGAGGCGCTGAATATGTATTTCAGCGCTTCATTAGTAAACTTCGAAATGGCCATTTGCATGGCCATTTCGAAGTTTTTGGCTAGTGTAGACACGGCCACTATCTGTTTCCTGAGTTATCATGGAATCATACAATCATGCAACACTAGGACTGGAAGGGACCTCGAGAGGTCATCGAGTCCAGCCCCTTGCCCCAATGGCAGGACCAAGTACTATCTAAACCATCCCTGATAGACATCTATCTAAAGTGTTCTTAAATATCTCCATCGATGGAGACTCCACAACCTCCCTTGGCAATTTATTCCACTGTTTGACCTCCCTGACAGTTAGGAACTTTTTCCTAATGTCCAACCTAAACCTCCCTTGCTGCAGTTTAAGCCCATTGCCTCTTGTTCTATCCTCAGAAGCCGAGAAGAACAAGTTCTCTCCTTCCTCCTTATGACTCCCTTTTAGATACCTGAAAACTGCTATCATGTCTCCCCTCAATCTTCTCTTTTCCAAACTAAACAAGCCCAATTATTTCAACCTTTTTTCATAGGTCACATTCTCTAGACCTTTAATCATTCTTGTTGCTCTTTTCTGGACCTTCTCTAGTTTCTCCACATCTTTTTGAACTGCGATGCCGAGAACTGGACACAATACTCCAGCTGAGGCCTAACCAGCTCAGAGTAGAGTGGAAGAATGACTTCTCGTGTCTTGTTCACAACACACCTGTTAATGCATCCCAGAATCATGTTTGCTTTTTTTGCAACAGCATCACACTGTTGACTCATATTTAGCTTGTGGTCCTCTATAATCCCTAGATTCGTTTCTGCTGTAGTTGTTCCTAGACAGTCTCTCCCCATTCTGTATGTGTGAAACTGATTGTTCCTTCCCAAGTGGAGCACTTTGCATTTGTCCTTATTAAACTTCATCCTGTTTATCTCAGACCATTTCTCCAATTTATCCAGATCATTTTGAATTATGACCCTATCCTCCAAAGCAGTTGCAACCCCTCCCAACTTGGTGTCGTCTGCAAACTTAATAAACATACTTTCTATGCCAATATCTAAATCATTGATGAAGACATTGAACAGAACCGGTCCTAACACAGACCCCTGTGGAACCCCACTTGTTATACTTTTCCAGCAGGATTGAGAGCCATTAAGAACTACTCTCTGGGTACAGTTATCCAGCCAGTTGTACACCCACCTTATAGTAGCCTCATCTAAGTTGTATTTGCCTAGTTTTTTAATAAGAATATAAGAGACCGTATCAAATGCTTTACTAAAGTCTAGGTATACCACATCTACCACTTCTCCCCTATCCACAAGGCTCGTTATCCTATCAAAGAAAGCTATCAGATTAGTTTGACAAAATTTATTCTTTACAAACCCATGCTGGCTGTTTCCTATTACCTTACCACCTTCCAAGTGCTTGCAGATGATTTCTTTAATTATCTGCTCCATTATCTTTCCTGGCACTGAAGTTAAGCTGACTGGCCTGTAGTTTCCTGGGTTATTCTTATTCCCCTTTTTATAGATGGGCACTATAGTTGCCCTTTTCCAGTCTTCTGGAATCTCTCTTGTCTCCCATGATTTTCCAAAGATGATAGATAAAGGCTCAGATACCTCTTCTATCAGTTCCTTGAGTATTCTAGGGTGCATTTCATCAGGCCCTGGTGACTTGCAGACAAACTTGTTCTTTTTTTATTTCAACTTCTAACCCTACCCCTTTCCCACTAGCATTCACTATGTTGGGCATTCCTTCATCAGACTTCTCAGTGAAGACCAAAACAAAGAAGTCATTAAGCATCTCTGCCATTTATATTTATATTTATATATAAGTTACATTTATTTATTAGCACATCTTTTGCTCCTTAAATATTTCTGCTGAAGAGTAGGCTCTTTCGCTCTTTGGTGAAACTCCTATGGGTATGGCTTCTCCCCCACTGTCTTAGTCCACTCCACTGTGCTCCTGCTTCTCTATCCTGTATTTTACTGCATCACCTCTGATCCGTTGCTCCATGGCACATGTAAGTTGTTTTTTTTTTTTGGTTACATAAGAATAGCCCTACTGGGTCAGACCAAAGGTCCATCTAGCCCAGCATCCTGTCTTCTGACAATGACCAAAGGCAGATGCCCCAGAGGAAGTGAATGAAATGGGTAAGCATCAAGTGATCCCTCCCTGTCACTCATTTCCAGCCTCTGACATACAAAGGCTAGGGACCCCATTCCTATCCATCCAGGCTAAGTACGGATGGAGATATCCTCCATGAATTTATCTAATTTTTTTTTTTAACTCTGTAAAAGCCTGCTCTTCACAACATCCTCCTTTTGTTTGTTTTAAACTTGCTACCTATTTGGTGACTCATAGTTCTTGTGTTATGGGAACAAGTAAAAAACTTTCCCTTGTTCATTTTATCCATACCAGTCACAGTTTTACAGACTTCTGTCATATCCCGCCCTCCAGTCTCTTCTTTTCTAAGCTGGAAAGTCACAGTCTTTTTAATCTCTTTTCGTATGTTACCCGTTCCAAACCTCTTGTTGCCTTTGTTGTTGCCTTTGTTGTTTTTCTTTACATTTTTTAACATTTACAAAACGTAATGTAACTACAAACATGAAATGGGAATGGAGGGGATGGATATCTAACACCGTATGGTTATATCCCCCAAATCATAAATTTGTTGTCATTTGTTCTAAAATGACTCAACTATATTAAATTAGGGTTGCTGGAATCTGTGTTGTCTTTTACCCTGTTTGAATGACCAAGAACGGTAGCCATACTCTTTGCATGGTTAACCATACGTATTAGTCTTTTTTATCTTAACTTTCAAAATGACTTGCGTCTAGTATAATACGTTGTCATGGTGATAACCAGTCCGGAATTCAGAGCCTTCTGCCACATAATTCCCGCAGTGAGTTTATATGGCTGGTAGTATCACAAGTGACTTGACAATTATTACAAACAGTAGCAAGGAGGTGTCATTGTCAGCTGGACCAGAGCCTGATGGATTCGGTGAGCAGGCTCTTGAAAATGACAAAAGGAATAATTTCAACTTAACTTCTTATCATGAAAAAAAAATCTTTGTGAATATACAGCACAAAGTGTATCACCAAATACAATAGGAACATTATTTAACCTATTGTTATAATACCTTAACCTGGGGCATGCTGCATACTGAGAGTCTGCAAAACATCCATCTATTGTAAGAAGAAAATGTAATTTTTTAATCATGCAGCAATTTATTTTTTAATGTTTAGAATGTTGAATACTTACCAAACTACTACCGTTTTTAGGTAAGTTACATTTGTGGCTTAATGTCACTAAAGTGTCTTTTAAAACTTAGAGGATTTTTGCTGCACTCTAAACTCATTTGGCTGTCATTCTAAAGTGAAGAATTCTTTTCAAATAATTAACTGTTTTTGCCATGCAAAGTTTCAAATCAAAGAATAGAGGAAGAGGACTTTCCACTTCATGTCACACAGACTTTCATGACAAATCTCGAGTGAGAGAGAAGTAAGCGTTCTTCTTCCCTTGCAATCCTTTCTCATTCATCATTCCCAGAACTACTTCAGATCCACATACTTTTGAATGAAGTGATGAATGAAAATAAGCCATTAAAGGGCAGGGCATGATGAATCCCGTACTGATAGCTTATATGCGACTGCAATAACATTTGTACAAAATATGCCCTGCCATGTATCATTTGAAAACTAGTCACACACACACTGTATGTGAAGCTTGAAGTTCTCTCTGTAATGTCACTAGAATACGTTTAAGACCCAAGAGTCTAGCCTAGGTAAAGGTGATAAACAGGTATGTCTTCAACAAAGGAATGTGAATTTACCTCAATTTACATATTAGCCTGAAACAGAGCTATCCAGATAAACCAGTTGGAGTTATCTGGAGACTGAATTAATGAGTTGAAGAATTAATATGTCTCCTGTACCTCAGTGACACACAGGAGAGCGAAGAAGGCCTTCCGAACTTTTAAGACAAAGACAGTTCCTTTGGGAATGTAAAGGGACTAATTGGGACTCCATCATACTCCTTCACTTTAAGGAAACAAAAGAAACCAAGTGATTTAACTTGTATAAGGCGTTCTGGTGAGACCACCCAGTGAACAGCTGGAAGGATGACTGGAGAAGAATGATTCTCAGAGAAGTATGTAGCCCTGGTAGTCTGTAACTTTAATAACATCAAGCAGTTCTATGGCACCGTAGAGACCAACAAATTTATTAGGTCATGAGCTTTTCTGAGTAAAACCCACTTGCTCAGATGGGATCAAATAACAGAATCCAGGGTATATATGTAAGAGGGGAAAAGGAAGTTACCTGCCATTAGTAGAATCAGTTAATGAAGCAAATTAGGCTGGATGTGTCTCATTCATAGCATGTGATGTGGAAGAATATCAAAGGCAGGGAAATTGCCCTTGTAATGTGATAGCCAGTTATGATCTTTGTTCAAACCTAAGTTAAATGGTGTTAAATTTGTAAATGAATTCCAGTTGAGATGTCTCCTTTGTAATTGGGTGGTAATATTCTTTTGGTGAAGAATGGCTAGTTTTAAATCCATTCTTGAATGTCTGTGGAGGATAAAATGACAGTTTTGCAGTTTTATGTGTGTTCCCATTCCTGATGTCTGATTTGTGTTGGGTTATCCTTTGGTACAGAGACTGTCCAGTTTGTCCAATGTGTACAGCAGAGGGGCATTACTGGCACATATCACCTTAGTGGGTGTGGAGTTGTATGAGCCCCTGATGCTGTGGCTTATGTGGGGTGATGGTGTCCCTCTTGAACAGAGACTGTACTTGCTAGATTTAGACGTTTAAGTGTGTGTTTTCACTTTTATTTCCTTACAGCCATGTCTGCCTTATCTCTCTCACTTGGTATCCTTTAATCCGCGATTTTGTTAATTATAACAAATAATTATAATAAATAATTATAAATCGTCACGGCTGTTCAGTAAAGTGTGTGCTTCCAGTAAGCTGACAGGTTGGGATGTTATATTATCTCTGCAGAGGCAGCAAATAAAAATTTTCTGTGAGGGTCCATTCAGAGGGACTGGTCCCTGCAGTCGGATGAGTTTGGGAAAAAGTTTGGGCTGAAAGGGTATTAAAATCAGACATTTCTGCTAGTAGTAACCAAGTTGGACAAAGTCAGTGTGAGGCTTGTGAGCTGCTGGCAGCTTTTGGGCTCAGGGCCCTGAACCAAAGCTACATAGCCTGAAGATTCCCAGCTTACAAGATAGATGTTGACTGAACTCCTTACAAGCTTGCTTTGAACCCTGTGGATCTTTTTCCAAAAATCTGATCTTAAACCTGAAAGGGCATGGGAGAGAAATAAGTGTATTTAGGAAATGCACCCTCGGTTGTGCATTCTGAATGTCCTGAATAAAATTGATCAACTGATCAAAAAGCAGATTAGAAAACCACTCTTCCAGTCAAGACTGTGGAATAATCTGAGTTTCAGTGGCCCCTGACAGTTCTAGTAGTGTGAAATTTATTTGGCAACTTCATACTAAACCTTAGGGGGGCATTTGCCATCAATTTCAGAATATCAAACTCTTTTCAGTATAAGACCACATTTAAATTATGACATTATATGCTCTCTCAAGAGATTTTGAGAAAATTTCCCATCATGCAAAAAAACTGAGAAATCTTTGCATATGATCTTTTGTATTTACCCTTCCGTGGATTCAAACGTCAAGACCAACTCAAGAAGAACGGAAGCTTGAAATATCTTGACAATGCTTTAATGAAACAGGATAATCAGCTTTCGATGTATTATAGGATCACATTCTGACCTAAAACCCCCTCCAGAACTCTGCTAGATCCTCACTTAACGCAAGAGTGGATATAAATTTCTCTGCTCCAAGGGACACTGCAAAGAAAATTGTCTATACAATGTGTTCTTCAGAAGGTCAGAATATGCTCTATAACATGGGCTGCCTCTTCCATTTCCCTTCACCTTTAGGCAAGTTTGTGATTTACCCAAGGTGGTATTTGGAACCAGAATAATTTTAAACGGTGAATAAATCTGTGGATATTGTGACAGGTTTATAGGCAATTTGGAAGTACAGATTGAAAGTCTATAATCTGGACTTCCCTAATACAGCAACATCCCTTCTCCAGCATTGTCAGTGTCTCATGGATACAAACCAGCGGGCTGGGGACAGGAGCATTGCCAAACTAGTGGCCAGCAAAATGGAGCTGCTGGGAGAAAGCAGAGCTCAGGGTGGCAGCTGAGCAGCTGGGAACCAGGGGAGCCATGGGTGGCAGCAGAGCTGCTGCAGGAAAAGCAGAGCCCCAGGCCACCAGGGAGAGAACAAACCCCCTGGCTACTGGGGGCGTGCAGAGCTTCAGGGAAGGGGAAAGCAGATACCCAGGCCAGCACTGAACTTTCCAGATATGGCAGATCCCCTGGTTCAGGGCCTGTCAAGTCCACAAGGTGCTGGACCCGAGGGATTCAACCTGTATAATTTCTTCTCTTTGCAAGCTGTTTGGAGAAATAAAGTGATCTTACATTTTCTTTTTCAGTGTCTGTCCTCCCATGGACTTGATTGTATTAGGAAGTGCCATGGTGTTATGATGTGTTTCATAACATGTTAATTAATGCAGCCTGTCATTTCCTAGTATACAAAGCTGATGTTAAGTATAGCAAGTGTTCTAATCTGCTTATATTTTGGAAAAAAAATGGTGTCCATATTCCAACTTATATTCTTGTTGGCAGGGTGGACAGGACAGCAAATTTTTCAATTACAGACAATCCCACAGGCAGGAATTCCAGGCCCCAGGGTCGAACAGTCAATGGACCCTCTAGAAAGGGTGGACGTGGTATCCACTACTGGGGAACCTCCTCTTCTTTCCAGTCTCCCACTGTCTGTGTTGCTGTACATCATTTTCTCTAACACATATTTACTAACTACAGAGGTCCTATCTGTCAGCTCCCCCAAACCCCCATGGGCATCCATCCAGCTGTCCTTCCCATCCATGTGGGACTGGTGTAAGCTCCAGAGCTGCTTCAGAACTTGCTTCACAAGTGCTACTCCATCCACTTCCCCATTATATTGCCAGAGGAGTTTCTTCCCATTGGCCTTTGGGAGGATGAGGCAGAATCAACTGCAGTTTTGTAACTGTGTCACTGCCTGAAGGTTCTGTGTCTGGAACCTGCTGTACAATGTCTCAGCACTGAAGAATTCCATCTCCCCTTCCTTCCGTGGGCCAGAGGCTGTCTGATAGCCTAGTAGCCAGCCCAGATCTATCTATCTATCTGTCTTTCTGTCTTTCTAATAAACAGGTGTTTCCAGACAACTGATCAAAAAACGAAGAATGTATCAACAGGTACTTGAGCCTGCAAATGTCATAACTCACGTCCCAATGGGGAACCATTATAACTGTTGTTGTTTATGCATTTGTATTAGAGTAGCACCTTTGGGACCCATGTAAGATCAGGGACTTGTACACAGAACTGTCCCACTCATGAAGACAGTTCTCTGCCCCACAGAGACTACAGTCTGAACAGACAAGGCAGACAAAGGAAGGACTGCCATCACCATTTTACAGATTGGAAATTGAGACCCAGACAGTTTGTGATTTACCCAAGGTGGTATTCTGTCCCTCCTGTGCCTGAGCCAGAACAAGCCCGCCAACAGCAAGAGAGTTTCCCTGCCAGGAGCATTGAATTGTTCCATCACAGGCAGCCCTACGCCAGCCCCCAGTTCTTATTCTAATCATAGGAGTCAGAAAGTCTAGGGCAGAGAATGGAACACAAGGCACCCCCACTGCTGTGCCTCCTCGACCATCCTTCATCTCTGTGCAAAATAATGTCCTATAAATATGTGTGAACTTCCAAGATGTAATAAATACACTGAAAGGCAGTCAGGTTGTTTGACCCATTCCCCAAACCTACATCTAAACGTACCCCAACATTCTGCAACTAATTTGGATATTCATATATAAAGGAAATTAAGTCATAGTATTTTAACGTGTAAAAATGCTAAGCTCTCATATTGTCTAGTTAGCTGTCTTTATGGGATGGTGATGCTTTTGGTAATGAGATATAAATACCTCATAGTGCAATTGATGACTTAATTAAAATTGTATGATTTTATGACAGATAACATAGTTGATGGTACTTGATTAAAGGTACTCAAATGTGGTGTTTTGAGTAACTAACTCTGATTCATTATCTAACTCATTATCTGCAGGGCACAGGAATAAGCCCATTAAAACATAAAACTGTTAGCACCATTCACTATGGAAGGGCTGAATTGTCATCCTTTTAAGCATCAATTATGCGACACTGTTGAGGTGGGACGCCACATGTGATGGATCAGTATTCTGATCCCAAATGTCCTGTGTTTCTAAACGTTGTGATCATATGTGCAGTATAGCTCTGGGCAGGAGATTCTATAAAAAAAAAATACATATTGTGTTGGAGTCTATGGTGCTGCATGGAGAAGTATGAAGGTCAGAGTTTTATTAGCCAAAATACATGGATTTTTATTAAAAATCATTTTCTTGATTATCTTATAGTCATAGCTGGTGGTATAATCACAGTTCTTGACAATAATTTGGCAGCATCAAAACAAAAATTGAGAAAACCAGGAATTAGTTTACTTGGAGTATTAGAAATGAACCAGTCAATTATTGACATTATACTTAGCTTGGTAGTAAAATCAACACAGCACTTGTGTTTTCAGTCCCTTAGCAGTAAGAAAATAAAGGGTTTCAATCTAGTTGTATCAGGCCAACACTTAATTTGACAGTAATTTAGTACAGGTTGCACCTCCAGAAACCGGCACTCTCTTGTCCAGCAACATCCATGGGCTGGCAGGACCAAGGATGCTCCTGGACCAGAAGGACCAGCTGCAAGGAGATGAGCAGCCTGGGGCCAAAGCCATGGGGCAGCCCACAGCAGTAAGGGACCAGGGCTAGAGCCCCCTCAGTGGCAGTGTAGGTCTGAGGCTGGAGCCCAATGGGGGGCAAGGAAGGAAGCCAGAGCTCAGTGAAGACTGAAGTTGAGCCCTGGAGTCACTGGGGGCCACAGCCCTGGGATACCAGAGTCAGAGCCCCACTGCAGCCATGGGCCAGACCCTTGCAGCAGCCCAGACGAGTCCAGTCCAGGGCAGGAGCCCTGGAGCAAAGGGCGGGCTGGAGCCCCATGCATAGGGAAGACCAGAGCCTTGCTGCAGCTGGAGCTCTGTTCATGGGGCCAGCCAGAACCCTGCTGCAGCCCCACACTGCCCTGCCTATGGGGTGGCCCAGAGCCCCTTGGCAACACTGAAGCCAGAGCTGGAGCTCTGTGTAGCTGGGTCCGGAGGTTCCCCCCGCCCCAGCAGAATGGGGCTAGAGTCCCACAGCAGTCCTGCGGCAGCATGCCCAAAAGAACAGAGAGCCCCAAAGCAGGTTGGTGGGGTGGGGGTCTGAAGCAGAATTTCCCCTGGTCTGGCAAATTCTCTTGTTCAGGACCGGTCAGGTCCTGACCATGCCAGACCAGGGATGTGCAACCTGCAATGCCATAGATAGGCCATAAAATATGCCTGTTCTACCTGCTAACATCAGTTTGTTTTAATTTCATTTTATAAGTACAGTTTTAAAGACACTACTCTTCACTATGAGAAGTTATTTAAGAATGATTTTGAAGAGAGAATACCCTGCAGTGAGGGCAACCTAGGCTAGTGAGTGGGCCACATGAGTGGGCCTCCTTCATCTCAATGGGCTGCAGGATGGTCATAACTCAGACGGTCTCCCAGATAGGGTTATTTTTGCTACCTGTGCTTGTGTACCTAGAATTTGTGGGATGTGCTGCCTGAACCATAGCAGCGCTTTGATTGGATGCGGCGGCTCACACAATGTTGTATACGATCAGCATGCACCTCAGTTCATGTGCCCTTGCTTTAAGTTCATCTCTTCTGTAATACTGATAGGGAAGAAACTATGTGGATGATAACCATCAGAATCTGGCAACCTCATGCATGGGTAGTGGTAAGCAAAATGTCTCATGCGTAGCACATAGAACCCAAATGGGCCACAGGTTGCCCACAGCTGATACACTGTATATTCCCAATTATGCAAGTACAATGTTTTTTTTTCCTATATGGTCTACAACCTTCTCCTGACCTTTAAGTGAGTGGTGTCTGGCAGGTAATACTGTGTGAGAAAGGCAACTAATACACACACCTGAAATGATCTGTAGTCTTCATCCCCAGGAACTAAAAGCCCAGTCTATTTCTGACCGAAGGTCTTTCAATTAGCAGTTCACTCTACTTCCACAGTAGGTGCATCTTAACCAGAGAGTTAAGGAAACATTAAAAAGTCCTGTGGCACCTTATAAACTAACAGATTTTTGGAGCATTAGCTTTCATGGGCAAAGACCAGCTTCATCAGATCATTAGGAAACATTAGTTACTGATGGTGATCATTCCTTCACTGGTAGGTTTTGCATAGTTTTACCACGTTGTTAATGATGAACAGATCATTGCTAGTGATGAGAAGGAGTCTGAAATTATTTTTATATAAATGATCAGAGCAATGTATCAAATATATTTCTAATCCAAAGACTTCATTACACGGGCACATGAATTACAACTCCTTCTCACCTGAGAGCCAGACTCCCTGTTTTCTCTCCTTCCAACCTCTTCTGTATTTCTCTGTTACTCCCACAGACACCAAACAGGCAATTCTGCCTTTAAAAGTGTTTTCTTCCCTAGTAGAGCGCTCATTGCTTCTGGCCACTGCAGATCTTTGCTCATTGTTTGTTTTTTAACTTGAAAAGTTGGTTTTTAGATTAGCAATCAGGGCAGGTAAGTTCAAGTGCTGTCAAATAAAAAAAGTAAAAATGAGAAATGAATTACAGTAACGGGAAAGGAAAAGGCAAACAAGGGGCTAGCTGTGAGTTACAAGGAAATGAAAACATCAAGGGGTGCTGGGGCACAGGAGCCGACCCTACATTATTTATTGATTCACAGTTTGTTTTGTGCTCTGTCTGGTATCTAGCTAAATACTGTACTGAGTATAATTTACATAGACATTAATCATACAGATAAAGATATCGTCTTATTTTGAAACAGGGTCTGAGTCCCCTCTGTATTACACTGCTGTATATAAACCTGGAGTAATTCCAGTGAAGCCAGCGGTGGTACTGTGTAAAACTGATGGAAGAAGGAAATTTGTCCCATGGATTCAAACTACCAAGCAATGCATTGTTTCTAAGCTTGAATAAGGAATGCCTGCTGGGTAGGTCTTTCTGTAACCTTGTTTGAGTGAACAGAGTGGAGAATAGTTAATAAAATTACCATTTGAAAATTCTCATTGTGAATACTCAGCATGCTGTGATCACATACCAAGTAATGGTGTTTGCTGTCGATAAATTGCTGTAGATACTATAATATAAATAAGTTTTATGCATTAAGATTTAGTTCCCATCCCAGGGACATTCTGAGGCCACGACTACAAAGAATAATGGCATCATAGTCGTCTTTGAAGAGACTCACTCCATTAGAGTGCTAGAATATTTGTAATGATTGTATTGTGGGGAGAGGTTAGAGACAAATAACTAAGTAAAGATAAGATACAATAAACCATATCATGTTCACTTTGTTTTCTGTAATCAGTATGTTATTTTTTTTTGTGGCCAAAATCACACATTTCTCAGCACAACATGCTATCAGCAGGAGGGAACCAATGCTTCACATTCCCATAGTAATTTTTAATGGCTTCAGTGGCAAGTACTCAGCAGAAAATAATCAAAAGAAAGCAAATAAGATGCCTCACATAAACCTTTTACTCTGTATACTACAGGCTTGTTGCCAAGATGAAAACAGCAGGTAGCTCCGAAGTATAAATTACACTGCAGATTATGGTACTGAATATACATCTGAGAAACCCATTGCTGAAACTAGAGAAGCCTTATAATAAGGCGTTACAGTACCTAAAATTGTTGCTCTAATAATTATGTGGGTATAGTATTTTTAGGTGCATTCAGGGGAATATTGCTATTCCTTTACCAATTAATCAAACTCCCGTCTGAATTTTTTCCCCCGGTCAGACAAGTTGAATTTAGAGTAAAGATAAAGAATGGTGACAAGCTTGAATACATTGCTTTTGCTGAAAGTAGCAAAGAACTACTTTGAAAAAAGGGCAGCATGAATTTGAAGACTGTCTAATTGTCTTTCTCCAGGTGTCATTATCATCAACAGCAGCCTTGGGCTTAGCACCCATTGGTGTCCAGTGCCTCCCTCACTATTTCCTCCCATCTTTCCCTGTCCAGTGCAGAGTGGCTACATTTCTGTGGACTAGCTCCGCACCAATCTACTATGTCATGTGCCCATTCTCTGTGGCATTTGCCTCTCTTATTCAGACCATCCAGGGTCTTGACTTTTTGCTTGTTGTTCATTCTGCACATATGCCTGAATAGCTGTAACTTCTGTTGTATAAGCTTCTGCAGTAGGTTCTCTTTGGGCTGTATCTTCCTATATAATTCCTCATTGGTGACCTGCATCCATCCTAGTCTCAGGATCTTTCTATAACAGCTCCTCTCGAATGCCAATATAAGGCTATCTTCAAATCTTCCATGTTGCATAAAGCCTCCGCCTGAGCTATTACTCTATTTTACACATGGATTTTCTGGATACACACTGAACTGTCACTTAGAAATCCAGACTTTCACTATGACCGTCAGGGGGAATCCACATAGAGTTCTTTTGGTGTTGGTAGGGGAGGTTGAGCGAGTCAGACTGTTACTTCAACATGTCACTTAGAAGCCGTGTCTACACGTGCATGCTACTTCGAAGTAGCGGCACTAACTTCGAAATAGCGCCCGTCACGGCTACACATGTTGGGCGCTATTTTGATGTTAACATCGACGTTAGGCGGCGAGACGTCGAAGCCGCTAACCCCATGAGGGGATGGGAATAGCGCCCTACTTCGAAGTTGAACATCGAAGTAGGGCACGTGTAGCCGATCCGCGTTCCGCAACATCGAAATAGCAGGGTCCGCCATGGTGGCCATCAGCTGAGGGGTTGAGAGACGCTCTCTCTCCAGCCCCTGCGGGGCTCTATGGTCACCGTGGGCAGCAGCCCTTAGCCCAGGGCTTCTGGCTGCTGCTGCGGCAGCTGGGGATCCATGCTGCATGCACAGGGTCTGCAACCAGTTGTCGGCTCTATGGATCTTGTGTTGTTTAGTGCAAGTGTGTCTGGGAGGGGCCCTTTAAGGGAGCGGCTTGCTGTTGAGTCCGCCCTGTGACCCTGTCTGCAGCTGTGTCTGGCACCCTTATTTCGATGTGTGCTACTTTGGCGTGTAGACATTCCCTCGCAGCGCCTATTTCGATGTGGTGCTGCGCAACATCGATGTTGAACGTCGACGTTGCCAGCCCTGGAGGACGTGTAGACATTATTCATCGAAATAGCCTATTTCGATGTCGCTACATCGAACTAAGCTACCTCGATGTAGGCTTCACGTGTAGACATAGCCAGAGACTGACAAAAAAACCTCCTGCTGATTGCATTGCTGGGGGGTGGGGACAGCAGTTGTCTTCTAAGCCACTTCACTGCTGATGATTTGTAAATGATTGCCTGAAGCTTTGTAATTGTTTCTGCTGCATGACCTTTTAAACTCTGCAACTCATTTGTGATCATAGACTTTGCTGCTTTGTAATCTTTGTGAAACCTTGCGACTTTGTAACTCTAAGCAACTTTGCTTTATATTTTCAGAACCTTACTGTGCGCTCCGTAATTGAGCCTTGCAACCTTGTAATCTTCTGTAACTTTCATCCACTCTGCTTGTGGTGTGCTGCAAACTGGTATTGTCCCCTCAGAGATGAAAGTGTGTGAGTGAAAACTTGAGTGTTTGGGGTTAGAACCTGCAAGGGTAAGCACATGAAGATGAGCCCCAATCAAGGCTGAACGGGGCTTGGCTCTAGGGACATCTGGGCTTGCTCTTTGATGACCAATGTGGATGAGTCACAGGGATGGTACAGAGGCAAAAAAAAGGAGAGAGCACCTGCCAGTAGCGCTCTCTCTCCTCTTGCCTTCCTGCAGCCAGTTTCTTTCCTGACCAGTTCTCCAGCTGTGACCAGCAAACAAATCCTCCAGGACCAACATGCCTTGGCTCCTTCTGCAACCCCTATGCCTGTTTGAGTGCCTGAGTGCCTGAGAGCAGGGAATGAATGTGTGTGTGAATGAATGAAGGGAGGTGTATGGTAGCTGATTCCCTCTTTAGTTTAAACCTTTAGTGGCAACTCTATCCTCTGTAGTTTAACCATATAGTGCATATAGTGGAGTGTTTAATTCCTTGATCAATAAATCTATACTAATGTAACCCTAGGTGGTCTCTCTAGTGTAAATTAAGGTAGCATTTCATTATCACCTGTGTCTCACATCTGTACAACATGCTGCTGAATACACAAGATTTCAAGATACTCAGCTTTGTTCCTAAGCTAATCGCTTTGCTTTTCCAGATCTTATCCATCTCCTGCAAACTCACTCTTGCTTTTGCTATTCTAGTCGCTGTTTCCTTCTTACAGTCTAGATCATGTCATGTTGCTCCCTAGATACTTGAACTTGTCTGTGTTCTCTAGTTCAATGCCATCTACACTGATCTTCATTCCTATTTCCTTATCTCCAAATACCATTGTTTTTGTTTTATCGTTTCTCCAAGTAGCATTTACCTAATAATTATCTTTTTTTAAAAGTGTCTTTAGTAGAAATGATCTTGAATCAAGATGTCAGTCACAAGCATCCTGAACTTTGAGCAAGTCCAAACCCAAACTTTACAGCTGAATTCTTTTCGCTACAATGAAAGCAAAATAGGGTAATGGAATGGGACTGGGAGACTCGGTTCCTGGTTCTGCCAAAGACTTCCTGGCTACGTCTACACATGCCCCAAACTTCGAAATGGCCACGCAAATGGCCATTTCGAAGTTTACTAATGAAGCGCTGAAATGCATATTCAGCTCTTCATTAGCATGCGGGCGGCAGCAGCACTTCGAAATTGACACAGCTTGTCGCTGTGCGTCTCGTCCAGACGGGGCTCCTTTTCGAAAGGACCCCGCCTACTTTGAAGTCCCATGGAATAAGGGGACTTCGAAGTAGGCGGGGTCCTTTCAAAAAGGAGCCCCGTCTGGACGAGACGTGCCGGCGAGCTGTGTCAATTTCGAAGTGCTGCTGCCGCCCGCATGCTAATGAAGCGCTGAATATGCATTTCAGCGCTTCATTAGTAAACTTCGAAATGGCCATTTGCATGGCCATTTCGAAGTTTGGGGCACGTGTAGACACGGCCCCTGTGTGATTGTGGATAAATCACTTTGCCTCATACTTCTCATGTGAAAGAGGGTAACAAAACTTTGCTGCATCAGTAAAAAGGTGGTTGAAAGACTTAATTTAATTATGTTGGATCCTCAGACTAAAGTACAGTGTACATTTATAGCAACGTAATGTGTTGAACCAAAGCACTGAATCCAACTCAAACCCCGACCTTTGGAATGTTCAACCCTGTGAAACCAAACTTTCTGTCTAAGGCTGATCTCTAATCCCAAAGAAAGCTTGTGAATTCAAGTTAATTTTCCTAATTTTAGTCAAAATTCTTGAGTTTGCAGACCTGGGCTGAAAAATCTGTTTGCCATCAGATTGGAAGTATCCTAAGTAAAGCATCTCTTACAGATTTTTGACAAAATTTTAAACCCTGTCCAGAAAATGGAAGTGAAATGAAAGTTCATGAAAATTAAAATGATGAAAAGAGATTTTTTAAAGCTTTCTGAAACTTCAAGGAAAGAAGAGTGTAGTATCGACACGGTTTGTTTATGGTGGAAGGTTTAGGTCATTCTTATTTTATTCAAATTGTAATAGAGAGGTAGCCATGTTAGTCTGTACTCCAGCAAAACACAACAGCAGAAACGTAGCACTTTAAAGACTAGCAAAATGATTTATTTGGTGATGCACTTTCATGGGACAGACCCACTTCAGCAGATCAATCTCATTTCCAATGCAGACTGACATAAGTACAGAGGACCAAAAAAAATTGCAATAAAAACTGACAAATCCTCCTTCAGTCCCATTTGATTTGTCAGTTTTTATTGCAATTTTTATGTTTATCCCGTGTTTTTAAAAAACCACTGTGACCTCTGAATAGGCGTATTGGCCACCTTGCTGCTCCAACGTCCATTCTGCCCATTTCGTTCACTGCCTGATGCTCTCCAATAGACATCATGGGAAAGTAGAAAAGGGCAAAACAGAGCGCGCAGCTGTTAGCAATGGATGTCACATTCATGTCCAGTTGTCTGAGATGCCTCCATCTCAGAGAGTAAAGGCGTGCTCCACCATAGCAAAGGTGGTAACTTTGCTTTGGGAAATACTTCTCTTTGACATAGGTGAAGCAGCCAAATGGGGTTCCATTCATCCTTTCATAAAACACTATACCCTGTTGCACACCCCCTCACCTGATGCACCCTTTTGGTCTGAAGCCTTCAATTTCAGTGCCACAATGGTCCTCTTCATGAGTACTACTTGTGAGTCACCTGCACGGGTATCTCCTTGGGGGCCGGCACTCAGAGAAGAAAGAGAGGTCTTCTACTTCCGGTAGTGGGAATTCTTTGAGATGTGTGGTCCCGATTTGTCTTCTCCTACCTGCCCTCTTTCCTCCCTACTTTGGGTCATAATCTTATTCAGGGTGCGTCTTCAAAGTAGCAGGCACAACTTCAAAATAACGTGCGCCACATCTACACCCGCCGCATGCTACTTTGCAGTAGAAATCGACGTTAGGCGTGGAGACATCAAGTCACTATTCCTATGAGAAGATGGGAATAGCACCCTACTTCGACATCTAACGTCGAAGTAGGACATGTAGACGTCCCACTACAATCAGCTGTTAGGTGGAGATGTGCCCTATAGCCCCTGCAGGGCTCTATGATCTCTGCACCCAGCAACTCTTAAAGCCACACAGACCCAGAAACTCCGTGGCAGGAAGCTGAGATCATGAGGTGCCCCTGCATGGCCTGCAGCAAGGAGCTGGCAGCCAGCCAGCCAGCCCCCCGAGCGTTCCCAGGGCTCCAGCCATCAGGGCAGGAAGTGGGGCCCTTTCTGGACTGACTCCAAGTTCTGCGACCTGCTGGGGCTCTGGGGTGAGGAGGAGGTGCTCCATGTAAAGGGGAGCAAGTGGCAGAATGCAGAAGTGTTGACCCAGCTAGCTGAGGGCCTGACCATCCAGGGTCACCCTGCCCACACTCCTGACTATGTCAGGAGTAAAGTCAAGGAGTTCTGGCAGGGTTACACTTGGGCGCAGGACTCAGCCAGCTGGTCTGGGGCCACCCCCAACACTTGCCCCTATTACTGGGAGCTCAGGGCCATCCTGAGCCCCTGGGACACCACCTCCCCCACTGGCCATTCTCAACACCATGGCTGAGAAGCCCCAGCAGGACATGGAGCCAGAGTTAGGACCAGAGGCCAGCCCCACACCCCCAGGGCCAAAGCTGGGACCATCCACCCCACCATCCAAGTGGTCCAGTGCGGAGGGGGCACTGGTGATGGATGTCCCCTCCTGCAGCTCCAGCCAGGCATCCACCCAACAGGCCTCCCCTGACGATGGTGGTGGACTGTCAGGTACATACCCCACAAGGCACACACCCCCAGGGCATGGGGCGGGGACACCAGGGCTGTGTCTACACATGCCCCAAACTTCGAAATGGCCACGCAAATGGCCATTTCGAAGTTTACTAATGAAGCGCTGACATGCATATTCAGCGCTTCATTAGCATGCGGGCGGCAGCGACGCTTCGAAATTGACGAGCCTTGCAGCCGCGCGGCGCGTCCAGACGGGGCTCCTTTTCGAAAGGGCCCCGCCTACTTTGAAGTCCCCTTATTCCCATGAGCTCACGGGAATAAGGGGACTTCGAAGTAGGCGGGGCCCTTTCGAAAAGGAGCCCCGTCTGGACGCGCCGCGCGGCTGCAAGGCTCGTCAATTTCGAAGCGCCGCTGCCGCCCGCATGCTAATGAAGGGCTGAATATGCATTTCAGCGCTTCATTAGTAAACTTCGAAATGGCCATTTGCGTGGCCATTTCGAAGTTTGGGGCACGTGTAGACACAGCCCATATGTGACCGCAGGCTCCCCACACTCCCAGCAGACCACGGCCTGCCTGGGCAGACCATGGCCCCAGGACAGCATCATGGCCACCAGTGCCCATCAGCACCCGCACCCACAGACAGCGCTTCACCCAGTCCCTGGGAGGAGAAGTGGAGGGGCCGACCACATGAAGGGGCCATCCGCAGGAACACTGCATGCACCAGTGGGGGATGGGGACCAGACACCCATGGGGAGATTAGGGGTGCGGGGCAGGGGGGCAGGGCTCAGTATTCAACAGCCACCATCTCTCCTCCCCACTGTTTCCACAGCTGCACCATCTGAGGGCCAGGACAGCATGGCACCATCCATGGTCTCAGACAACCCCCCAGATCCCAAGACCACAACCTCTTGGGGGCACCACCAGCACTGGGATGGGCCTGCCCCCTCTGGGGCCAGAGGCAAACCTCCCTGAACCCTGGGGTGGCCTCTGCCCTCCAGCGCCAGGCAGACATCATGGAGCAGAGGCTCCTCTTCAAGGAACAGGAGGCTGCCTAGCGCCAGGAGGCCTGGCGGGACTTTATGGCCACCTTTAACCGCATGGCCGCCTCCTTTGAGGAGCTGGTGGCCCTGCTGTCCCCTCCCTCCTGCCCCACCTGCTGCCCCGCCTGCCAGCTCCCCAGGGCAGGAGCCCGCTGGGTTCGACAACTGGTCCAAGGACCCCCCCTAGCTGTACCTCCCCATCCTCCCGGCCCCCAGCCAGCCTCATCAGGGACCCCAGATGGGGGGGGCAGTGACCCAGACACGGCGAGGGTTGTGCCCATCCACCTCCACCCTAGAGTGATGTTATCCTGCCCATATGCATAGTTACAATATTTGTTTATTCTTCCAAAATTATAGGCAAGCACTTTGATTGGTTAAGAAGAAATCAGTTTATTTTTCCAAAACCTGCGTGGTTTGTGTGCTTTTGGTGGGGGCAGTTTGTGGGTGGTGGAGGCAGTGTGTGGGTGGTGGGGGCAGTGTGCAGGAGGCCCGCCAGGGATGATCTGGGTGGTGCTCACTGGGCACCTCGATCAAAGTGCTCCTGCAGGGCCTCCCGGACCCCCTGCTTGTGGACCTGGCATCTAGGGGAGCGGCCGGCTGGGGGTAGCCCATTCCGGCCTCGACCGCCCACCCCTGCACGAAGGCCTCCCCCTTGCTTTCCACCAGGCTGTGGAGTGTGCAGCAGGCACCCACAACCTGGGGGATGTTTAGGAGGCCCACATCCAAGTGGGACAGGAGGCAGCACCACCAGCCCTTCAGGCGCCTGAAGACCCACTCGACCACTTGCCGGCTGTGGTTCAGCTGGGCATTGTAGTGCTCCTGGCTGGTGTTGAGGTGGCCCAGGTAGGGGCAAATAAGCCAGGGCTGGAGAGGGTAGGCCACATCTACCATGAGGCAGAGGGGCACAATGGTGTCTCCCAGAGGGAGAGTCCTCTGGGGGATGTAGGACCCTGCCTCCAGCCAGTGGCATAGGTCCACATTGCAGAACATGCTGGCGTTGTGGGTGCAGCCAGGCCAGCCCACATATGCGTCCTGGAAGTGGCTCCAGCTGTCCACCATGGCCTGCAGGACCACGGAGTGGTAGCCCTTCCTGTTGATATAGCATCTGCCATTGTGGACCAGGGCGTGGATGGGGATGTGGGTCCCATTGATGGCCCCAACGCAGTTCAGGAACCCCATGGCAGCGAATCTTGTGATGGCCACGTCCAGGTCCCTAACTCAGATGACCCTCTGGAGCAGCAGGGTGTTGAGCACATGCACCGCCTGTGGGGAGGGGACATGGGCACCCATTAGGGTGTACTGAGTGCGCCCTGCCCCCCCACCCAGCCCCCCCAGGCTCACCTCCCTGTCCCCCAACCCCCCAGTGGGCACATGCCCAGGCCTCCTTACCTCCATCATGACAGCCCTGACTGTGGCCTTGCCTACACCAAACTGATGGCCCACAGAGCAGTAGCTGTCTGGAGCGGTAGCTGTCTGGAGTGACCCTCTTCTCCACGGTGAGGGTGCGCCACATCCATGCATCCTGGTGCCTCAGGGTGGGGGTGAGCCACAGGCAGAGCTCCATGAAGGCCTGCTGGCGCATGCAGACGTTCTGCAGCCACTGGTCATTGTCCCATTCCCCCATGACTAGGTGCTCCAACCACTTGGAGCTGGTGAGGTAGCTTCAGAGCTGGTGGAGCACCCGGCAGCAGGGGAGCAGGAGGGTGCGATGGTCAGGGACATCCAGCCCCTTCCTCCCCCGGGGAGGGCTCCCCTGCCAGGAGCTGCTGGGCGGCCGCCTGTGCAGCATCTAGCAGGGCACCTGCCCTGCGGGAGACGGCTTGTAGGGCTTCCAGCTGCTGCTGCTGGACATCCATATCTGCAGGCTCGAGGTCTGCGAGGCTTGTGTCAACAATGCAGGGCTCGTGCTGTGCAGGCCGCATGCGTTTGGGAGGGGCCCTTTAAAGGGGTGGCTTGCTGTTGCCCCGGAAGGGCTAGACCGTCCTGTGACCCTGTCCATGGGCTTTCCTGGCCACTTATTTCAAAAGGGGCCACTTGTGTGCGTGAACGCTCCCTTTCAGCATCCGGGGTGGCCCCTTTCGATGTAGCGCATCGCTACTTCGACGTTGAACATGGATGGCACCGGGCTCAGAGGGTGTGTAGATGCTACGCATCCAAGTACTACGTTTCAGTGTCATTACTTTGCAATACGCTACTTCGACATAGCGCTCTCGTGTAGATGTAGCCTCAGTGTAGAGGAGGAACTGGAGAGACAGTTATTCCACACTGCCTTTACTCCCTCAGTTTGGAGCATGAGATGACAATGTGCACAGGCACAGACCAGCAGTCACTGCCAGTAGAAATATTTGGTCTCAGGTGCATGAACCTCATGTGGACTCCAAAGTGGAATGCAAATACAGCCACACATCTCAAAGAACTTTGATTATGGATAAGAGGTAACCTCTCTTCTCCCCCCCTGCAGATGTAGCAGTGAGGTCAGTGTCCAACATTCATATTTCCGGTAGGATCCAGAGGATGGGGAAACGGGAGCAAAGCCTTGAACTGGCTCTCCCAACACTTCCCTTGCCCATCACACAGATTTGTACTCCCCACCCTCACAGAGCTAGAAGAAAGCGTTTGGTCCTTTAACACTAAATGTATGTTTGATTTGGAAATCTAATTTTAAATAGCGTCATTGTGATTAATTGATTCCATTTGCCTACATCAGCCCACGTGCAAGATACTTTTATTTCTTTGACCTTTTGCATTTTTATTGATTTTGACCAACACTGTAAAGTCAATAGATTTATGTGCAAATTTATAGCTCTGACTAAAATAAATATTAACCATGGTTTTGTTCTGTTCTCAAGATTACTCTTTTTAATAATATCTCTAGGACAATGAGTAGCAACGGTGACACAGTAATGAAACTCTCCTGTTAATTCACTGACGCACCAATGTGAGCTGAACATTATAGCAGGCTCTTTAAATGAAGTTAAGATGTGGTGTTCATCATGCTTTGTACTGGGCAATCAGCTTGTAGTACAGTCTCTTTCAAAGTACCTGCCTGTCTAAAATACATTGTGAGAATTAAGAACACTCAACACATTAGCCACATTTAAAACAAAGTGGACTCAGCTGCATTTGTTTGTGAAGGATCTGTTATTTTTCTAACTGGTGTTAGAAAATATTTCACTTGCAGTTATAGTGCATATAGGCTGGAGGCAATGGCAGAGAGGGAGATAGATATGTTCCCTGTTAAGCCAGAAGTACGGGAAGATGAAATATAGAAGAGCCCATTTTTAATTGTCCTAGTTCTTTGTTTTAATTCAGCACCTATGTATAGATGTCATTCTGGCATAGAATTGATCTTTTATGATCTCACCCCCAGGTTTGCCACTCAGCTATGGAGCAGTGTCTCCATGGATATGACAGACAGTGCACTCTGGAGTGTGTCATCTATTGTAAGGGAATAAAGACAATACAGAGTTGTCAGTTGACAAGTCATTGCTAAATCCAAATCCTCTGATGATGCATGTTCACAGTACACCTCTTCAGCCATCTATTCACCTGAAACATATGTTAGAAACCTTGGAGGGGTATGTTGGCAGCTCTAGAATGGCCCTGAATTCTTGCTTTGTTCACTGTTTTGGTTCTGTCTGAATTAGTGGCATAGCTGACAGATCAGTCATTATCACAACTACTCTATGGTTGTTCAGTTGATGCTATCTGGAACTGCTACAGTCATAAGTATCCCCATTGTTGAAACTGACTGGTTTAACATCAGTTTAGTAAGAAGCACCCTATATATGCTCTGGCTCTGGGTCTGTTCAGCATTAGATGATTTAGTCTGTCCTTTGCCGGATGGGTGTTCCTCTGTATCAGTCCTTCCAAAGATCCTCAAGGACTGAGATGTTTACTTTCAGTGAGATCTTTGATTTAGTTGCCAATGACATCAATAGAGTTGGAATATAAATTACACTGAACGTGAAATGTTTGAGTTTCACTTTATTGGGCAGATGTCCACGTAGAGAGCGGGCCAGTTAAATTTTCCTGCATTATATCCCTGATTTAACTGGCTTGCACATGTGGGAATTTTCTCTGGAGAAAAGTCATGTGTTGTCACTCTTGTTGCCAGTATCATGAAGGGTGACTATGATAAAAGCACTAACAACTAGGAAAGAAGTTAAAAATAATATACCTATCAAACTTCAGTCTGATTAATGTGTAAGAGAAAAAAGGTTATGCTGGTGCTTACTGTTGACCTCAGTGTTTGCTCTTTCACCATGCATATAAACCTCTGTTTTGTATCTGTTCAACAAGCTTATTGTCACTGAACATTCCAATTTGCAAACATTGAAAACAGAGTTGTGCAACACTTGGTATAACTTAAGCTACTATTTAAAATCAGTAATTATAATGTTTCTGCCCCTCTGTGTTGCAAAGATAATCTTTGAATTAATATGAATTAATGTCCCTGTAGTGCTGTCAGGCTGAGTGTACAGCTAGACATGCTGAAACAAGTTGAATTGACAGATGTGGCATTTTTCAACTCTTTGAATTAAGAGGTTGTCGACTTCGACTGCTAATGCTGCTTAACAACTAGGCAATATTACTCAATTAAGTGTCGGAAATGTAATTTAAATGGGCAGTTTTTAAGTTTTGATCCTCCAAAATAAAAAACATGGGAGTTGTACTCCCTAAACCAAAGAGGGCCCAGCCATCTCATGCGGGCTAAAATATTTCTACTAAATGAGAATTTTCTTTTAAGGCTGACTGTATTTAACCTTATATCTAGGTTTGACATAGTTATCACTTCCCTTTTAGCCTGCCAACATCAAATGAGTTGCTTTTACCAATATTAGAAAATTTGTCACTGTAGAAAATGGCCAGGGATTTCCTTTGCAGCTCATGAGATGGTGTTTTATGTAAAGTTTAGCCTGCCTTTACTTCTTGTCATTTTCATTTGAGCTAATTGTCTTGTGCTTGCAGGGCTTTGTTTTCTGTGCCCCCACCCCCCTGCTCCTTCTGTAGCAATGCTGTGGCCCCATGATTTGTTTAGGTTTATAAAGAGTACAATTAGCCCTTTTAATGTCTAGTTCAGTCACAATGAAACCTCCCCTGATGGCTTCGGATTGGTCTTTCCATAGGCTGTGGAGGTGTTTTTAATTATTAATTCTCTGGTTCGTTTCTTACAGCAGTCTCAGCTGTGCTTTATTATTCAAAGGTTAATGCAAACTGAGAACCGGGTAAATTAAATTTGTTTGGCAGCCTACAACCTGATGTATTGCAGACATTGTGAGATACAGATGGGTAGTAACTCTTTGGCTGTTGTTAAAAGACTATTTCATCTGTAAGGCAATTGCTACTTTGGTAGTACGGTTGGTATTATAAAACGATGGTTCCATAATATAATAGACTCTGCAGCATAGTTTTGTTAAGAAAGTGTATCATTTAGAAATACAGGATGCCCTAATGGCTGTTACAGAAAATTGATGTAGATATTCTAACTAATGACCTGGTATACTGCACAGTAGTAAGTCACCCAGTTGTATGTAGGGAATCTCACACTCAGTTTTAATGAAGGGAGCCAAAGGAGTTTCAGGGGGAAGAGGTTTTATTAACTTGCAGTGAACAGAATGAATACTTGAGCACTGAACATGACATGTTGTTGAGTAATAATTGTATGCTGTGGATACATTGTGAGGCATGGAGCAGAGCCAAGAGCTTCCATCTGATCTAGACATACAGCTGTTTTATAAACCCTGTGTGCTCTGGAAATCTTCATTGTAGTCATAACCAGAATTGTTCCATGAGAAATACCTTAAAATACTGTGATACTTATTTTGACAAATCCACTAATCATTTCTTCCTGTAAAAAAAGAAAAAAAATTGAAAAACTGGGCTTCCACATTGCAAAAGTCACTGCCATAACTGATCTTATTTAGAAATTACCTTCAATGTCGTTGTACATAGGCAGGCCACAAACCTACATGTATTCTGTAGGTTCTTCAAACACAAAATATTACTTGTATTACAACCTAGCTTAGCAATTAGTTAGATCTGAATGTATCATCAATATTTACTGAAGCAATGGTTAAAGACATAAAATAATTAACAGGTCTACAAAAAAAGTCCACACTGAATAAAATGTGTGGTTCTGCAGCTGAGCCTGTGTTATTTGAAAAGAGGCTACTTTGGCTTATATGGAAGCTGGATCACAAAAAAAAAAAAAAAAAGTGTGCCCACCTAGCTATTAATTAAATACAGGAGGATTTTTTTTTTTATATGGCCATAAATTGAACTATATTTTGTACATTTTAAATATCTGTTATTACTTTTGTAGTTTGTGTGGAATTTATATGAACATAATGCTACAGTTTAACCTTCCAGTAACTCTTTTGATAAGCTTTTCAATACATTGTAATAATTGTAGATTATAACAGCCTTCTGGGTTAGTCATTCGCAATGATTTAGAATAGTAACTTAGAGCACCCAGCTACAAGGTCATTTGTATGGTGCCAAGATTTCTGTCCTGCAAAATAACATATGTTGTTATAATGCCACCTAGTGATGAGGTGGATATGGAGATGCTTGGATATTGAATGACTGATAGGTAGTCTCTTCCTCCTTGTGTTGTAAATACTCTCTCTCACCACTAAGAATATTTTAGATGCAGTCAGAAAGCTAATCTTTCTATAATTATTTGAATAATTTATTAATATAGCCATTATACATGCATCAGACAAACATATCGTGGAGGAGTAGCTACATGAATGCAGTGTGTCAGCTGCTTCTAGTCGGATTGCTAAAAATTGTTATAATAAACATAAGTGATGAACTATATACTCAGTTTTAAGTGGTTACTCATTATGCCATATTTTTGCTTTTGTTTTAGTGCTGGACCCAAAGGAGACAACATTTATGAATGGAGGTCAACTATACTGGGGCCCCCAGGTTCTGTGTATGAAGGGGGAGTTTTCTTCCTTGACATTACCTTTTCACCAGACTATCCTTTTAAACCACCTAAGGTTAGTAGAAGAATTTTAAAAGTAAAACAGCACTACCCAATGAATAAATACCTGGTATGTGTCCATAGTACTCCTTTTTATAAGCATTCTGTAACAAGAGCTATCAGCTTCGACCACCTTTGTAATTGTCTTAGGATCAAGAAAATGTTAAGATCCAAAAAACGTTAGCATTATAAGAGCAAAGCTATGCTGCAAATGCTTTGTTGGCATAGCTGTAGTGAGCAAGACCCTCATGTTAGAGGCGTATCTTCTACAGGCAAAAGGAATACTTTTGCTGTTATCATTCTGCCCCTTTCCCAAATGACATAAGCTACAAAAGGCAAAAGAACTCTTTTGCTGAGATAAGCTGCATTTACATGGGAGGGTGGAGGGAATTCTGGCATAGTCATGTCAGGAAAACTTTGTAGTGTAGACCTGGCCTGAACAAGAAAGGAGAATAAAAATGGTGGTAGAGAATGCGGGGTGGGACACAGATCCCCAGCTGAGGAGATTTGGGGGATCCTGGTGCAGTGTTGAAGGGAAATAATGGGTATACAGAGCTCTTGGCTTTCAGAGGGCATGGTGGATTCTTTCCCCCTATGGCATGGGAGAAAGGGTGGCATGCATTTGGGGGCATAAAGACCCCTGGCATGAAGGAAGAGAAAGGGGGACCATGGTAGAGAGGGCCCGGGGAAAAGAGGACCCACACAGCTAAAGGGAAGATTTCAGGGAGTCCCTGAAATAGAGGAGCATGTGTGGGTGGGACGCAGGGATCTTGCTGGGGAGATTGGAGGGATGTGAGAAGACCTTGAGATATGCTGTGTGCTCAGCCTACAGAAGCAACACATGTCAGAGAGAGAGCCATGGAAGGGTGAGCAGAAACAAGGAGTCCAGTGGCACCTGAAAGTCTAACAACTTTATTAGAGCATAAGCTTTCATGGGTTGCAGCTCACTTTGTCAGATGCATGAAGCAAAAGAGTGTATCTCCTCCTAGTTCTAGATTATACCAGAGTGTCTAAACATTGAGATTACTGACAAGAATGTCATAGTTGGGGTTCATCTGTCCCACTGACCACTCTGCTAACCAAACATTTCCAGTTCATATTTAGGCACCTAGATAAGAAACTTGGCTTTCAAAAGTGAAGAAGATCCATAGCCCCTCCTATTTAAGGCAGTTGAAGCTCTGGGTGCTCAGGCCATCCGAAAAACAGGGCTGAGAACTTCAATCCACTCTGGCCCCTTTACATTGCATAAAAGAGCTAGAGCATGGCAAAGAGTATTAAATGCCCCATACCAGCCAGGGGAGGATTCTCCAGGCATAGACACTATACAGCATAGCTGTCAGGCTGACTCCCAACGGAGCCCTCACTTATCCCAGGAGAGGGTCCTGGCAGGATGGTGGCTGTGGAATCACACAGCAGTACAGAGATTCCAGGCAGCACTCTGGCAATAAGGAAGGCTGCTGTAGCTTAGGTTATGCCTGCAGTACAGAGCTAATGTTGGCATAGGAACCATCCTCCCCCCTCTCCCCCCTTACGTAGATGTAGCATATGCACTGTTCTGTCCGCATAACTGCATCTACACTGAGGGTATTGTCAACTTAGCTATGTTTCTAGGGAGTGTGGGGTTTTCACACCCCTGACCTACATAGCTATGCAGGTGTAAGTTTTGCATGTAGACCAAGTCTAAGACAGCTACCCATCCCCCCCAGGGGCTGTCTCTTCAGCCCACAGAACAAGGCATGCACCGCAGAATCCCTAGCTTTGCTTCCTTAGTATGAGTTAAAGTACCTAAGTTTAGGCACATACATCGGAAAATTGTGGTCACTTTAAGAGCAGTCAGTCCTCAAACAAAAACAAAAGGAGAGATTCACATGCAGGTGTTAAATGTATCATTAAGCTCTCTCAGCAGTGTGAAGCCATAAGGAAATCCAAACCACAGTGCTTCTTTTTTGAAGTAGAGCTATCTAAAGAGCTAGATATAAGAGAGGCAGACTGGTTCTTCTTTCTCATGAAACTGTGCTTCAGTTTTGAGGCAGCAGACTGAATTAATCCTTTTTGAATAAAAGGGAAAGGTCCAGTTTGCTCCCTTGCCCTGAGATGATGATTTTTTAAGACCACTCAGTTATACTTCAGGGCCTGTAATATTTTGTAAAATGAGTAATGCAATTTTGTGTTTCTTACTAATGGAAAACTCAAGTTCTTATCCTGATATCTCACCACTGTTCTCTGGTCATTTATTTTTGTTTCTAGTTGTCATTATAAGACATTTGTGCATCTCAATCATATAAAAGTATATTGTGATAAAGGATGGTAGAACTGATGATACTGTAGTCTACTAATACCAGGCCAGCAATTATGGCAGGTTCATGTGTTTTCTGGGAGAAAAAAGTTGGGATGTATGTGCAGAGGACTAGTATCAGATTTAAATTATATTTTACTAAATGTCCTTTTTGCACTCTGTGACTTTTTTTCTAACTGTTTTCATCCACTGATGTAGAATAGATAATATCTATCTCCGGATGTACTCTCAGGAATCTTACGTTGTTCATATTTTTAGTCTGAACATTCTCCTTACTCTCAGAAATTTACTCATGTATAAAATCCTTTGTGAAGTCCCTTAAGAAAAGGAGTGTGGGAAGGTGTCTACTTGTCACAAGATTCTGCTGCAGTATCTGTCCTCCTAACCTTGATTTGTATAGCCTAAAAAAAAATCTAATGATGAGGCAGAGTATATGTTGGAAAGCTTCATGGTACAGTACAGTTCTGTGCATGTAAGTAAGCAGAATTGCTACCTCTCACAATTTCATCTTAAATCTTGTAATATTTGGTGTTATGCTTAAAGCCTCATCTTCTGGAGTCTTGTGAATGTGAGAATCTCAGTTTTATTTTATTTTTAATTCATTTTTACTCATCATGCTTGTGAAGAAAAGTTTAAAAAATATGAAGCCTAATGGCTCAAAACTAGAAATCAAATTAAAAAATCTAAAATGTACTAATTGTTCTGAATAAAGAAACTCAAATCAAGATTTGGAAGGCGGGGGGAGCCTTGCTTTGTGGAGGTGGGAGTTAATGCATGCAGTTAGCCGTCGTACCAAGTAGGTGATGTGCATGTAGGTGAAGAATTGAAACAGACTTAACACTCATTTGTTACCTTTGTAGGATTCATAAATTCCTGTTGAGACTTAACAAGGTCTGCTTTTATCTTCTTTGACCTTAAGGAAATATTTAAAGGAACACTGTCAATTTTGATAATTCCAAAATTTCCCCACAGAAGCACTGGCAAAAAGAGAAACTTTATCTCAGATGCAATCACACACCTTGGATTGAGGTTCCAAAGACCCATATCACAAGACAGAGTTATTGTTACAAGACATAAACTAAAACCCACTGAAATCAATAGACAGCTTCCCACAAACTGTTTTTCCGTTGGTAGATATCTTGGAATACATTAATGAGAAAAAATGTTTGTTTTGAGAAGTAGGAATAAATATTTTTTAAATTATGAAAACTACCTTGCTGGTGAACTTGTAATGCTGCAAGTGTCTCTTAATATTATCCTGGACATTTAAATATTCTTTGCCAAATTTTTAAATGGGCCTCAGATTATTTTGTGTGCATGCAAAACCTATTCATGATTTTTTTAGGACTAGCTTCTGTGCACCATTTCTAAGATAATGCTTAGAAACCTTCACACTTATCAAATATGAAAACATATTTACATGTACAAAGCTGTACAAGGCAAAACCAGGAGGAATTTGGACTGTACATTTTTGAGGCTGGAAATAACATTTAAAATTTATTCTTCTGGGTAGTCAGAGTTTGTAAGGGCAACAACTGGGGTACTCCTGGAGCCAGCTATAAGTTTTATCCCAAGACAGAATGAAGTGGAGGAGACTTGTAGATGACCTATGCTCCACAGAGAGTACAAGGGTTAAGTACTAATAGTAGTAGTCAAAGTTTTCCTGCCTCTTTTCTGTACTTCCAAATCCCTTCCTCCTTTTCCATTTTTAAGCCTTTATCCTTATCATGTAAATAAAGTTAGTCCTGGAGCCACATGTTTGCTTTTTTTTTTTTTTTAATTTTCCCTCTCCAAAGCCTCCCTCCCAGTTTAAACCATCTCCTCCTTTATCATCACCCCTAGCAATTTTTAAAGGCTTTGGAGCCATTATCCTTATGTCTCTCACTCATTTTTAAAATCTTTCTTGTGTCAAGTGCTCTGAAAGTCCCACTGATGCAACACCCCCATCTTTATGCATTTAATAACTTCAGCATGGGGATTGGTGAAGGCAGGAGACTCATTCAAACTGAATCAAAAATTAGACTTTGAGGAACAAGAGTATTCTCTGTACAACTTCAGGATCCAGGCCCAATCCCCATTTGTGACCTAGCTATATTCCAAAACATCATGTACCTAACCAGTGCCGCCCCAGTCCACACAAACCAATCTTTCTCTTCAGGTCAATATTTTCTGCCTGCCTATCCAGTCCTAAATTATTCTACATGTGTATTTCTGTCAGTCTGTCTCTGAAAGGCAGGCATGAACCGAATAACACATTAGCCAGAAATCAATATCAATAACTTCATTTCAATAAATAGCAAAAAGAAAAAAGAAAGAAATTGTATAGTACTGCTGCTTGATTTGCTTTTTGTGATACGCATCTTTTTCCTGCCCTTGAACTCAGTTCTTCTCAACCTTTTAGTTTGCCTCATTCAAACTTGGTTCAAATTAAAATTTTCTGAGTAAAAGGTCATTCACCCTTTTAAGTCCTCTTTCTTTTTAAGTGGATGGCGTTGTGCCCTGCTCAACTGCAGAGTGCTCATGTAGAGGAATTTTTTTCCTTTGAGGGAAAAGTTTCTAAAGCAGCCTGATGAGAAATGACGCGGGATCAACCCAGCCTATCACCCATCAACAATTTATTTTTATTCAGTTTGTCTGTGTCATCAGATATCAAGATGCTCATGTGAAAACTGGTGTAGCAACCAGTGTCTGATTCAGCAGGAAATCAAGCAGCCTGCAAAATCCTTGGGTTTTTTTTCAGTTGTATTTTGTGTTTTTTTGTTTTTAAGGATCATCTTGGTTTCATGAGATATCAAACTATGGTAAGGTGTGGAACAGACAAGTGAGGCAGAGCACATTCATGTGATCTCTCTTGCAAAAACCAGATGCTGATGAGACTCTGATCTTTATTCACAAACACAGCATAAACTCTGGCAGGCAAGGATTCACTCCAACCCAAGGGCTCGCTAGAAAGATTGCTGGACTGTACTGAAGGTCCACTTTAAAAAATTAATAAAAGTATCTAAATGTCACAGCTGTGAAATATTCCTGCATTTCTTCTAAGTCCTAATGACCTCGTTAAACTTTTTTAAGAAATATGTTTGAGATTCCTTTTTCTTGCTAAATATCTTCCTTTTATATGTAAAGGTTTCTGGAAACATCTGTCTCCTAAAGATGTCTGGCTCAGTTTGCTCTGCAGTATTGAAAAGTAGAGGCATATATATTTAGGAATATTGATCCTTTTAGTCAGCCTCTACCCATTCTAACCCCATTTGTAACTTTGTTCCAAGTTAAAATTTGTTAAATTTTCTAAGCGTGCACACAACTGAAAAATTAGAACCTTCTGAAGTTCGCCCATTGTAACAAATTAATACCACAACTTTTCATGCACTCTAAATTGTCGGGTGAACTATGTTAATTTCATTATCTTGCATTCCATCCCTCCAGAACAGAAAGTCTTTACAAATCAGTAGGCCATGTCATGTTCTCTCACATAGCTATTTGTAGAGACAAGAATATTTTCAAGAAAACTCTACCTCCAGGAATTGTCACTACATAGTGTTTGCATTTTCATCAAGAATAATCCTTATTCATAATTCTACTCAGATATTTGACTCTTTTCAGTCTAGTATGGTGCTGTTTCCTTTGATTCATAGCTATTACGATGTGAATATATGGCTATCGTTATCCTAGAACTTCTGCTATGTTTATTTTTGAACTTGAGTGATATATAAAATCCTTAATTCCAATTCTACAATTAATCTTTCTGAGGACTTTAATGTCAACTGACTGAAAGATGGTACACAGGACATAACAGCTTTCATTAAGCTATTTCATTTCAAAATCAAAACCAGAATAACAGAAAAGTTCATTTTCCCCTTGTACATCTCATGTCTATTGATTGATTGAAAAATTGTTCTCAGAATTTGAAATTTTAGCAGTATTAAATCAATGTAGAATGCTGGGAAAGTCTTTTTCCTTTGTAAATATCACATACAGTTTCTACAGAATCTTGTCTTAATAGCAATGCTGAGTATCTCTTTTATGTTTCATACATGATGGTAAGTAAGGCTGATCTATATTCACAAAATATCATTATCTACTGTAGCATCTCTCTCTTTGAAACAAGCCTTATGGTCTCTTTTCCATCTGGTACATGTGAGTTGAGATCCTGTTGTCCAGGGTTTTTACTTCTCTTTTTGTATTTATTTTATCCATTATTAGCTTTTAAGGACAATTTTTTCTTATCCACAGTATAGTAGCGAATTTTTTCAAGATGCCATTTGTCAAAAGCAAACATAAAAGTGGCATTATTCAGTATTACCAACTTTATTACCAATGATTACCCCAGTATTCCCAAACACTCAAAAATAATGCCAGATCCCCAAAAATTGTAGTACTTTAAAATAATGGGAGTTATAAAAAAATCATTCTATTTTAATCTGCTTTCTGATATGTCAATCTTTTGGGGAAAATGCCCAATTTTCCCAGTTTGTGTGTTATCATTTCAGGTTCAGAGTTAACTTTGACACACACAAAAATTCATGCATCCTTATTCACACCTCAGAGAGGCCTCTCCTTACCCTCTCCTATAACTTGGGTGTGGGGACTATCACTCTAGCCCTGTTAACTTGTGAACATAGGCCCCATTCCACAGGCATTGTCTCTCCCTGTTTCCCCAAAGCCTACCTGCTATGCCCTATATCCTTTTGCCTTTTGTCCCCCCAGTATTTGGCTCACAGTCTCCTGCTCATCCTCTTGTCACTCTAAGCCATGCTATGTTCCTCTGCGACTCCTTTCAGTTGCCTTCTGCTCCCCACATTCCACCCCTCCGATTCCTCATCGCTTCTTGTCCTGTTTCCTAAAAACTCCTCTGCCTTTACAATCTAATTCTCTGTTATTCAGCTCCTTGCTTGGCCTTCATATAGAAGTTAAAGCTCCTCAGTCTTTGCTGGAGGAAGACTCCCCTTTACCCACAAAAGTGAAAAGGCCCATGCTGGTCATCTTGCTGAAGACAGCCAGTGCCTTCAGTCCCGTTGTCAGTACGTGAAGCCAACTGGGGAAGCCAGCTGGGGAAAGGATGGTGTTTGACTGAAAGCAGAAGTCAGAAATGTATGTGAACCATGGGAAAGGAACTACATCTCAGCAGAATCATGACAAAAATTAGGAGAATCAGCTGTACAGTTCTTAATCATGCTTGCCAGGGCAGCTGTCTGTTAAGACTGTTAACTATAATGTGTATTTCTCCTCTTTCATAGGGTTGCCAACTTTCTATTCACACAAACCCGGACACCCTTGTTCATCCCCTGTCCCACCCCTTTTCTAAAAGCCCACCCCCACTCACTTCATCCTCCCTCCCTCTGTTGCTCACTGCCCCCTCACCTCCACCCACTCTCTCATGTTCACTGGGCAGGGGATTTGGGTGTGGGTGGCGATGAGGGGCTCTGGCTGGGAGTATGGACTCTGGGGTGGGGCCAGAAATAAGGGGTTCATGATGCAGGAGGGCTCTGGGCTGGGCCAGGGTATGAGGTGCAAGTTGTCGGGTTGGGACTTGGGTGTAGAAGTGGGATCCAGGCTGGGAGGGTTGAGCTGAGCTGTTTGAAGTATGGGATGGGCTCGGGCATGGGAGTTCAGGTGTGGGAGGAAGTACAAGCTGGGGCAGTGGATTGGGGTTCAGGGTGGGTGTGGGCTCCTGGAGCAAGTCTGGAAATGGGAAGGGGCTCAGGGTGGGGTGAAGGAGGTTGAGCTGTAAGAAGGGTTGCTGGATGCAGGCTCCAGGAAGGAATTTTGGTGCAGGAGGGGATTGTGAGATCAGACAGGAGATTGGAGTGCAGGAAGGGGTGAGGGGAGCAGAATCCAGGCAGCACTTACCTCAGGGGGCTTCCTGGAAGAGGCAGCATATCTCTCATCTACACGGCTATCTCTCATCTACTTGGTGGAGGTGAGGCTAGTCAGCTTTGCACAGTGTGCACTGACACCACCCCCAGGCACCACCCCCGCAGCTCCCATTGGCTTGTGTTCATGGTCAATGGGAGATGCAGAGCTAGTACACAGAGCAGGAGCAGCACATGGAACCCCCTCACCTTCTGCCACCCCTCCACCTAGGAGCAACAGAGAGCCACGTAAGGAACCTTTCAGCCCTGCCAAGCAGATTTTTAATGGTCCCTTTCTACAACTGGACCTTTCCCCACATCTCAAACCCTTTCTAACACTATCCATTTTATTGTTTGCACCCTCACGTGACACTGAAACTGCATGGCAGTATACAACACTGACTTCAGTGAGGGTTAAGTCCGGATTCAGCTCTTCCTTCTCCCCATTAGAGTAACTTCAGTGTCCATCAAAGGACAGAGTCACAGAGAACGCCAAACAACAGGACTGCGACACACATAGAAAGAGACGAGATGAAGGAGAGTAGGAGTACCTGTATTAATTACTATCAATACGTGCAAAGGTCACATTTGATATCAAATGGTATTGTGAAACACTGTGGTTTTCTGGGAATCCAGCGCCTTGCTAATTCTTCTGAGTCTGAGAATCATTCTTACTCACTGTATTCAGTATGCCAAGTTGAGCCAGAAGCTTTCTTTTATTTATTCTTTTGTGTGTGTGTGTGTGTGTACATATATATATATATATATATATATATGTATTTGATTATAATGCTTTCATCCAAAACTCAGGGCGCAGGTACAAAATAATCTCTTGCCATTTCCCCACTCCCAACCTTCAGTACTTCTACCACCATCACTTTCTTTTCTGCTCCCCAACCATAGACAAAGTGCTTGGAGTTCTCAGACATGTAGGGTGAATGTGCCCCACTCCTTAATGGAAAGTCTTTGTACCTCAAAAGTTTGGGTGGCACCAACCAACTTGCTCTTTATTGGTTGTATAGTAGTTTATTGGCACCAATCAACTTTACTGCTTGTCCTGCAGTTTTATAGGCCACTTAATTCAGTTACACTGCATAAAAACAGTACATTGTTTTAAAAAATAAAATGAAATGTACTGGAAAGACCATATTGATGTGTGATATGTGACCACATTTGTGTAAGAAGAGGTAGGTTTCTCTTGGTTATTACGAAATGGCATTTTGGCAGTAGCCCGAAAGGAAAGACTGGTAGACTACATTTTGGGTTGATTGTGGTAGACGTGACTGGTCTGTAAGATTGAATTAGTCAGAAAGTTACCCGCTAAAACATTTTTTTTAAATGTTCAAATAACAACCAATGTATCTTTCAACTTTGTTTTTCACTTTTATTGGTTGTCATAGCCTGTTTTAAATTCAGTAATCACAAAAAGTGAGGTCAGGAAAAAAGTCATTTTACAGTATTGTCTTTATCTGAGAAGTATCAGAGAGGTAGCCATGTTATTCTGTATCCGCAAAAGCAAGAAGTCCTGTAGCACCTTATGCACACACAGCCTGGGGAATTTTCACTCCACACATCTGGTGAAGTGGGTCTTTGCCCTACTAAAGCTTACGCCCCAGGAAATCTGTTAGTCTGTAAGTAGGGTGAACCATGTTGCCCTATGGCAAATACGGGACAGCAGCCAACCATCCCTGAAGGTTGGGATGGTAGACTGCTGTCACAGTCAGGGCTCCGTGGTGATGGGGGCTACTGCCCCATGGTGAGTTGCTAGAGATGGGGGCTCTGCAGCCTTCCAGTGAGAGGGAATGAAGGGTGGGGTTTCCACAAGCTCCTGGCAGGAGTCGGGGGGGTTGCTGAAAATAGGGGATCTGCAGCCTTCTGCCAGGGGCGTGGAGACAGTGAATGCAGCAGCTGTCCTGCAGCAGGATCCATGCTGGCAACAGGGTAGGTGCCTGTGGAGGAGCTTCCTCACAGCAGGAGCTTCCTCCCCAAGGCACGGGATGTCAGCGAATGAGCCAGCCACCCAGTGGCTGAGCCCACTGGCAGAGGGGGCTGCCGCTGTGATGTGCTGGGGAATGGGGTGTCTGCCCCATGGAAGAGCTCTCCTGCAGAAGGAGCTGCTGCCCTAAGACACGGGGCACCAGGGAACTGGGAATCTGCCTGCAGCGGACACTGCTGCCCAGAGACACCAGGTGCTGGGGAACAGGAACCCTGCAAAATATGAGACAATTTGTCCATTTTCTTAAAAATAGTCAGGACACCTGTAAGACAGCTTAAATAAGGGACTTTCCTGGTAAAAATGGGACAGATGGTCACTTCATGTATAAGGTGCCATGGGACTTCTTGTTTTTATCTGAGAACGCTTTTGATGCTGTATCACTCGATATTGCTCTGCATCCTGAAGCTCTGGGACCTGGACATGGTTCCATTTTCTTTCATCTTCTCCTGCTCTCTCCGTTATTTCCAAAGGGCTTCTTTACACAGCTTCTTAGAAGATCTTGACTTGCTCCTTAGTAACAGAGACGTAGCTGTGTGAGTCGGTAGTCTAACAAAACAAACCAGCAGTCCTGTAGTACTTTAAAGACTAACAAAATAATTTATTAGGTGATGAGCTTGCACGAAACAGACCCACTTCAGGATTCTGAATTTTCCAGACCTAAAGAAGTGGGTCTGTCCTACGAAAGCTCATAACCTAATAAATTATTTGGTTAGTCTTTAAAGTACAACGGGACTGCTGGTTTGATTTGCTTCTTAGTGTGGTTTCCTCAAGGATTAGCATTAGAAATCCCTCTTCGGAGCTTATCAACTCAGCATGTCAGTTGAAAATGCTGATATCCTATGTATGTTCTTAGCATTTCTCTTATTTCAAATTATATTTCTTTTGCCTCTAATGCCCTTTCTACTGAGGTGGAGCGGGCAGTTAGCCAGCTTCATAATTACTGTTCATATGCTGTATCATCATCATAATTAAGCATTGTTTCATTTTGGAAATTACTGAAAGGTGAAATACATGAACACTGTTATACTCTCCCCTGAATCATTATCGCTTCTAGAAAACTGTGTTAAGCACTGTGCATTTTGTTACAGAAATCTAAGACCTCTGGTTTTCAGATGCTATTAATTTCATTTAGGTAGGGGGCTATTTTTAGCAATTTGAGTTTTATGAGCTGTCCAAAGCCTGGGGTTTTTCAGGACTTTCTCTGTGTATATAATGTAATGAGTAATATATGTACATTACTCATTACAAGATATACTACAGTATTGAGTAATCTTTTTGTAATGTTCCCTATTTCAAATAGCCCTGTGTTAAAGAGTAATACAGTACATTTAGTGTGCTCTAGCATGGTCCGGTTAATGAGCAACACATGTTTACAGATCACACACCCAGAATCTTCATTAGCCTACTGTGTAAAGAAGCCCTTACATGTTGATGATTATATAGTGATTATTGGATGAATGTTTATATTTCTTTTCTTGTGTGCTTCCTGGCTTTCTGTTTTTGTTTGGTGTTTCACTGGTGTCTGGCAGTTAAAACTGAAAAACAGAAGCCTTACAAAAACCCCAGAATGGCTTTGACCTCAGATTTCATAAAAGTTAATTAGTTTCGCATCTGATAAATAAATTGTGCAGTGTAGCTCAAGTAAAATAGTTACAAGGTAGTACTTCTAATGCAGATGGTTTGTGTTCTCTTCATGCAGTAAATCTATAGATATTCATTACCAATTAAGTTTAGATTTGAAATTTTTACAAAAAATCAAATGAAGTCCTTTTGTTGGTGCATATGAGTACAGTGTGCTGTAACAGCGAGCATCATATGGTCAAGCCATTTGTTGTGCACTTTACATGGTAATCCAGAAGTATCTCAGCTGTTGTTCTTCCTAATTAATTGTTATTATGTATGCTACAATTCTGTAGTTAGAAAACAGAGATGGATCACCCTATCTTAGAAATGCAGCCTTACTCCTAGGCATAATACACTAAATTGAGTTGCCGTCTCTAAGGAATTTAAGGATACTAATTAATGTGAGGGTTATTGCATCTTGCAGAGAAGTAGGGATTTTAAATTTAGACTGTTCTGCAGTAGTTGTTCTGACTAAAAAATAAAGAGATTTGTCCCGGTCTTGTTTTATGATTCTGTCTTTTGAGGCGGATCAAATTCGACAGACTGAAACCAGAACCATATCAGAGTTGTAGCCATTTTAGTCTGTATCCTCAAAAACAATAAGTCCTGTGGCACTTTAAAGACAAACAGATTTATTTGAGCATAAGCTTTTGTGCTCAAAAACCACAATGCATCTCATGAGGTGGGTTTTTGCCCCCAAAAATCTTATGCCCAAATTAATCTGTCAATCTTTAAGGTGCCACAGGACTCCTCCCTGTTGAAACCAGAAGTGCTGCTCCTCCCTAAACTCCAGAGCGAGACCTGCAAAATGCTGAATTCACTTTGACTTTTAGCATGTCCCTGAACTCCTTGCACCCCATGGCTAGCCTCCTAGAGTCTTTATTCAAAAAGAAACCTAACCACTGAAGAATTGGGGTGGTAAGAATTTTATCTGAGTGAGGACTGTAAGTGTGGGCCCCTGAAGCATAGGGCTGTTCTTTCATTTTTGACGCACCTGAAATGCTATAGGGCAGCTGTGTTCTTCAATGAGGATCCATAATTGGGGTGACATCACCAGTAGAGTTCAAGGTCAAAGCATCATTTGGCGAAGAAGGGCTGGTAACTTTCTGAGATAAAAATAATTGACACATTACTAATTAGCTCAGCTACTTATGGGTTTGTTGCTCTTTATTCTGGCTTTTGAGGACATTCAGTGTGTATACATCAACAACCTTGGGCTCAGCTACTGTTGGTGTCTGATGGCTTTCTCACCACTTCCTTCCATCTTCCCCTGTCCTGTGCAGAGTGGCTTAGTTTCTGTAGGCTAGCGCCACACCAATCTACTACATCATTTATTGCTAATTGTTTTTAAAGCTTTACCTGGTGTTGGCACTGGCAACATTTGAAACCTGATACTTGAGTCTTGTGCAGTCAACTCTCTGAGCTCACCCACACATCTCTTGATGCTTAAGATTTGTGAAGTGGGCACTGCAGCTTTTGCTGTGGAAGTCCTTTTGGTATGGAAAAGTGTCCCCACAACCCAATCCAAAGTCGTCATCCAGGCTGGCTTTTTCACATTGTACTGAAGCTTTCCTCCTGACCCCATGGTTATTCTCTATACATATTTCCTTTCTTTTCAATCCCTTCTTTCCCTTTGTTAAAAATTAACCAGTCACAAGAGGAACTCAAATGTGAAATTGCGGAGCTACTAGCTGTGGCATATAACCTATCATTTAAACAAGCTTCTGTACCAGGTGACTGGAGGATAACTAATGTGACATTGATTTGGCAGAATACTGGGAATCATTAGGAAAGGGATAGATAATAAAATAGGAAATATTGTATAACCTCTATATAAATCTGTGATATGCCTGTACCTTCGATACAGCATGCAGATGTGACCTCCCCATCCAAAAAAAGGTATATTGGAATTATAAAAGTTTATAGGAGAGGGGTATGAAACAGCTTCCAAATGAGAAGAGATTAAATAAGTAGGACTTTTCATCTTGAAAAAGTGACAACTAAGGAGAAACATAATATAGGGGTATAAAATCATGACTAGTGTGGAGAAAGTGAATAAGGAAGTGTTATTTACTCCTCATAACACAAGAACTAGGAGAGTCACTAAATGAAATTGATCAGCAGTCAGTTCAAAACAAATAAAAGGAAGTATTTCTTCATACAATGTACAATTCACCTGTGGAACTCTTTGCCTGTGAATGTTGTGAAAGCCAAGACTGTAAGAGATTTCAAAAAAGAACTAAAGTTGATGACAGATAGGTTCATCAGTGTTTTAGCCAAAAGAGGCAGGAATGGTGCCCCTGCCCTCTGTTTGCCAGGAGATGCGAATGGGAGACCAGGGATGTATGATTTGATGGTTAGCTGTTCTGTTCGTTCCTTCTGAAGCACCTGGCATTAGCCTACGCAAGCAGACAGGATACTGGGGTACATGAGCCTTTGGTCTGACCCAGTATAATTGATCTTATGTTCTCTAACCAGCTTGTTTTTACTGAAAGAGGTTAGATGTTTGGTTTTAATCATTTATGGCACTCAACTAACTTTGCTGTGGAGTACTAAATAATGTTGTTGTTGTTGTTGTTGTTATGGTTATCGTCATCATCACCATCATTGTTAATAATAATAATAATAATTGCCAGAATTGTTTGAATTCATTTTAATTCCTTAAAGTTTGCCTCTAAAATCTCTATGGTATTTTTATTGTTTACAGATAATTGTACTATTTTCCCCCATTTTTGTAAAGTTCCAATTCCCTAACTGGCACACACATATCCTGTAAAAATGAGATATTCTGTATGGACTACTGCGTCAAATAGAAATGTGTCCATAAAGGACATGTCTTTGAGGAAATGGAAAATGCTCATCCTGCATATATCTATAAACCTTTGAATATTAATAAGCGTGTGTATAGGCTTTTTCATTAAGAAACAGTAGACTTCATCCTTTACATGACACATTTAGAGGGTATCAAGTGTAAACATTTGACCATATTTCAGAAAATGTAATACTGTATCGCTGGAGTAATGTTGTCATTGTCAGCTGGGTTCTTGTCTCCTCACAACAGATGGAAATAGCCCTGCAAAACATCAGATTGTGTGTGTGACAAATATAGTATCTAATATGTGGGAGTAACTATATGAGGGAATGAGATGCTCCTGTCTCATTTATACTTTCTAGGAATTTTCAGCTGCAGTTAGTTTCTCAAGTGGGTGCAGTGGAGCCTGACCTGCTGCAGAAATAGGACAGATTCATTTGGAAGAGGGAAATAGTGTTTCCATATGTCTCCTGATTTGTGGCTTGTTTATGCCACTCTGGTGATTTAAAGGGGACAGAACCAGCCTTCAGTGAATATCCTTATAGCAGAGAGTTTTTCAACTGACCTGTAACCAGCACAATGACTCTGTGCCTTCCTCCCAGATAGATCTTCTCACTGGAGTAATTTACTGGTCTGAAGATGCAGGGACAGTTTTAAATGGTTACAAAGGTATCAGAAGAAAACACTTATGTAAGCCAGACTGACAAAGATTAAATGAAAACACAGCTTCATTGAAAAGCATAGACATGCAGCATATAAACTAACAAACTGCTCAGTCAGCTTATGAGATCATAATAACCTTGGGCATAAATGGCTACGTCTACACGTGACGCCTACATTGAAGTAGCCTATTTCGATGAATAACGTCTACACGTCCTCCAGGGCTGGCAACGTCGATGTTCAACATCGACGTTGTGCAGCACCACATCGAAATAGGCGCTGCGAGGGAACGTCTACACGCCAAAGTAACACACATCGAAATAAGGGTGCCAGGCACAGCTGCAGACAGGGTCACAGGGCGGACTCAACAGCAAGCCGCTCCCTTAAAGGGCCCCTCCCAGACACAGTTGCACTAAACAACACAAGATCCACAGAGCCGACAACTGGTTGCAGACCCTGTGCATGCAGCATGGATCCCCAGCTGCAGCAGCAGCAGCCAGAAGCCCTGGGCTAAGGGCTGCTGCACACGGTGACCATAGAGCCCCGCAGGGGCTGGAGAGAGACCGTCTCTCAACCCCTCAGCTGATGGCCGCCATGGAGGACCCCACAATTTCAATGTTGCGGGACACGCAACGACTACACGGTCCCTACTTCAACGTTCAACTTCGAAGTAGGGCGCTATTCCCATCCCCTCATGGGGTTAGCGGCTTCGACGTCTTGCCGCCTAACGTCGATGTTAACATCAAAATGGCGCCCAGCACGTGTAGCCATGACGGGAGCTATTTCGAAGTTAGTGCCACTACTTCGAAGTAGCGTGCACGTGTAGACACGGCTAATGTGTTTAAAAGCAGGTAAACCTGATATACGAGCTTATTTTTTACATAACTCACTGATTCATGCAATCATGGATCTAAATATTGCTCTTCTAGATCTAGGTGAAAAAGTAGTTATGAGGAAGAAGTATTTTTCATTGCCTTCAGTGTAACTCCTTTCTCTTATCAAGGCTATTTGAAAGACTGAGGTAAAGGAACTGAAGAGTTCAACCAATTACAGTATATTTATGTGGTTAAAATAGCAGTATGTTATTGCACATATGTGTAACAGTCTCCTTCGTTTACTGACAAATGTCTTCATTTGGATCCCATTAAAGTCAACAGAATTTTTGTCCTTACCTAAATAAGAGTAGATCAGGGCTTGTCATCAAGTTTTTATTGCTGTCAGTACTGTCTGCTAGTGAGATACTCCACAGACATAATATATCTTGATTTTTTAGCTGCCATGTTGAACAAGTCATTATAAATATCTTGTTTTGATTTTTCATTTGAGTAAATCAAATAGGGAAATGAAATCATTGATGGGAAATAACTAAGGAACACCAAGATGTCATTTTTACATAGTCCTTTCCTAATCAATAACCTTCTTTTGTAGCTGAAATTATTTGACAGTAAAAGGCCTGTATTTTCAGGACACACTTTAAATCTGGCACACACATTACACCTGTACAGAAGAAAGAAAGGCAGGCTGCCCTTCTGGCATGTATAGTATAGGTTCATTTGGTGTGAGCTAGAATGGGTACAAACATAAAATTATAAACAACAAAGCTATGTCTACACTAGCCCAAAACTTCGAAATGGCCATCCAAATGGCCATTTTGAAGTTTACTAATGAAGGCTGAAATACATATTCAGTGCCTCATTAGAATGCCAGGAGCCGTGGCACTTTGAAATTGATGTGGCTTGCAGCCACACAGCTCATCCAGATGGGGCTCCTTTTCGAAAGGACCCCGGCAACTTTGAAATTCCCTTAGTCCTATCAGCATGTATTTCAGTGCTTCGTTAGTAAACTTCGAAATGGCCATTTGCATGGCCATTTCGAAGTTTTGGGCTAGTGTAGACACAGCCCAAAGGAAAATACATGTAGAAGTGATTCCATTGGTTCATTGTAATTTTAAAATTGTAAATGCACATAAGGTTATTTGTTAGCTTCTCCTAAAGAATTTGCCTATCTAGCCCTTTCATGTCAGAACAAAAAAGCAGTCAAGTAGCACTTTAAAGACTAACAAAATAATTTATTAGGTGAGCTTTCATGGAACAGACCCACTTCTTCAGACCATAGCCATACCAGCACGGACTCAATATTTAAGGCACAGAGAACCAAAAAAAGTAATAAAGGTGGACAAATCAGAAAAAAAAATTATCAAGGTGATCAAATCAGAGAGTAGAGGAGCAGAAGGGGTAGGGGGGCGAGTCAAGAATAAGATTAAGCCAAGTATGCAAACGAGCCCCTATAATGACCCTGAAAATTCCCATCCCAGTTCAGATCACATGTTAATGTGTTGAATTTGGATATTAAAGAGAGTTCAGCAGCCTCTCTTTCAAGAATGTTGTGAAAATTCCTCTTCAGTTAGACGCAAACTTTTAAGTCATTAACAGAATGGCCCACTACATTAAAATGTCGGCTGACTGGTTTGTGGATCAGGAGTGTTCTTATGTCTGTTTTGTGCCCATTAACTCTTTGTCTAAAAGAGTTTGAAGTCTGTTCTTTCATGTCAGGTTTTTCTACCAGTCATTAAGCTATCTAACACCAGCCCAATCAGCTGGTCCAAGTGCTAGAGAGATGGATGGTATGTGGGAGAAATCTCTTCTTCTCCACCCTTCAGTGATGGAAATGACTGGAAATCTTCCTGGAGATGATTCCAGATCAGTGGTTAGAATGTGTTCAGTGGCCCTATACTCCAGACTCCATAAGAGTGTATCTCTGGGATCAGGCGCTGACCTTGTGCAGTGACACCAAAGCAATTATTTTACTAGCCAGAAAGAGAGGTGCAGAATTTGTGGTATAGTGAAAACCTTAGCACAGCTTTTAATTGAACATGGCAAAATATTATCACTCTGTAAAGTTACACTGGGCCTCAGGAAAGCAGAATGTTCTTTAACTGAAAGATTTTGTAACTACTTTATAATAGAATTGTTGGTTTTAAACACTTTTATATGTAGACACTGTCTTTTCTAGGTTACGTTTCGGACAAGAATCTATCACTGTAATATTAACAGCCAAGGAGTGATCTGCCTTGATATTTTAAAAGACAACTGGAGTCCAGCACTAACCATTTCTAAAGTTCTCCTGTCCATCTGCTCACTTCTTACAGACTGCAACCCTGGTAAGAAAATAACATTGGATTTACTTTTGCATTTATTCATATCTAGTTTCCTAATAACTATTAATATCTGCTTGGTGCGCTTCATTGCTACTGTGTAAACAAAGACATAAAAAGGAGATATAAAATTTTGTGCATGTCATTGCTACACTTCTAAGTGAAAAAAATGGTACATGGTATAAGTTAAAGAGGAAACATATTGTCAGAAGTGCAGGTGTATTTTTAGTGCTTTGGGAAGAAAAATGTGTTGTATCAGACAAAAGAGTTTAACCCTTAATACGTTCCCAGAGGTAAATGCTATTTGAGAAACAGGGGGTGTTACAGCTGGATAATATTACTGTACATTGAAGTGGAAAGCTTTCATTTAGTCAATATTGATGATATTGCCTTCTGAAATAGTATCATAGCACCAGTTCAGTGAGAAGTCTAGCAAAGTAGTTTGCAAATAATAGGGATTAGAGTCAAGAGTAGGCAATCACTCTTGTTAACTGATAGAGTGGTTAACCATTTTCCCCAACTGATTGCCTCCTATTAACTGTTATGCCTGTGGCCCCACCTCTTGTCCTGCCCCCAGTGATCAAGGAATGTTTCTGACTGGCTGACCAAGAATCCCAAACATTGCAAAATAATGAGTCAGGCTCTCAGAAATCATGAAATTGTCTTACATTCATGAGATTTTTAACATGATACATTCTGGAGTCTTTGTAACAGAGAGTAAGCCGTGCTAGTCTATACACTATCAAAACAAAAAGCAGTCAAGTAGCACTTTAAAGACTAGCAAAATGGTTTATTGGGTGAGCTTTCGTGGGACAGACCCGGGGTCTGTCCCACGAAAGCTCACCTAATAAACCATTTTGCTAGTCTTTAAAGTGCTACTTGACTGCTTTTTGTTTTGATTTTGGAGTCTTTGTATTTGCCTTCTGACTTCTAAGCCTTTAAGATTCAACTTTTGACATTTTGGTTTTTTTCCAAACCATGATGGCTAGAATCTTATTTTAAAAAAATGAACAAACACAATCAATCAAACAAACAAACAAACAAAAAAATGCCAAAACTGAGCTTGCCAAGTAATCACAGTCCTCTAGGATCAGGGGCTTTAAGAAAATGACTAAAATATCTCAAGCTACACAATGAAATTTTGACGGTAGACAAGTGCATGATTGGCTAAATTCCTTCATTTGGGTTTGCCTTAGTTGTGATATGAAAAGCAGTAGTTACCTGTGCAAGGAGTCCAATATATACCTGTGGTGACTGAAATATTGCAGCACACACTTACACGAAAAATAAGGTCTGGGTAACGTCTGAGTTAAAATCTGAGAGTAAAGGTGACTCAGGCTGATGAGAAACTTTTCTGGACCCTGTCTATTCTCCCCCCAGCCAGCCCTTCAGTGCAACCGGGGGCTCCAGGGATGATTTAAGTGGCTTGGGGTTCCAGCTGCTGCTGCTGCCTGAGCCTGCAGGGTTCCAGAGCAGCTGCCTTCTTTGTCCCTGCCCCCATCAGCAGCCCTGAGGAGACTAGATAATACTTTGTGATTTCAGGCGTGTTTATTTCTGGTGTTTAGGGCACCCCCTAATGACGTGTTGGAGGGATTTCACATGCATATCTCTGTACATTTTATTGAGTAAAGGCTTGTCTTTTGATACCATTGGACTGATAACACTGATATACGGAAACGCAAACTAATGGTCCAGGAGCCTTTAGAATAAGCAAAAGGGATCTGATGGCGTTAATGGAAAATATGTCATTTTCTATTAGTGATATGTGGGCACTTTAAAAGTTAAGGGGGGCAGCTGTGTTTGAGTTAGAAATTGGAAAAATAAGTAGTTTTTGGAGGGTTTTCTGGTCTCCAGAGGGTTGCTATCAACTTGAAATTGAGTCAGTTTCAAATAGCGAATTAAAAGTAATTTCTGGTGCATCCTGGCCCATAGCTCCTCTGCCACTTTTATAGTTTTACAATCAGATTTTTCTTTTTTAATGGTTTTCCCTCTCCTATGATTGTGTGGAAATACCCTCACAGAATAACAGCAGAAACTGAATGAGTATACAGGGGAAACCAATAAAAATAACTACACAAAGAGTGCTGTCAAGTGCACAAAGTGAATTCAGTAAAATTGAGAAAAGAAGTGTGTGCGCTTTTTTCTTGTAATCTCCTTCAGTTATAGTAATCTTAGGTCTTATTGTTGGTCACATATTTTGTACAGAAGTTAAGTATCCCTTTGAGTACTCATTGGGGATTTGCTTTACTGTCTCTTGTGAATTTCATGTCTTGGCGTTGAGGAAGAAATAGTATTCCTATGTTTTGCTTTGTGAGCTCACTTCTTCTGAATGTGTAATATTGAGCTCTTTGTTCACTATCTTTTGGATTGTTTGTTTATTCCTAGTCTGGGTGAGTTAAGTACATGTGAACTCTGTATGCTAGTGGTATGTTTTTGAAAGTGAAGATTTCTATACATTTAGGAGATCTTATTTTTCATTGCATAGCCTGATGTGATGGTTCTACTTATTTCCGTTTCTGGATGCCCTCTTAACAGTTCTCCTGTTTATGCCATTTGTTTCATTCTGAGTACAGTTTTGATGCTAAATTATCATTAACAAACTGTTGGACTGTAGACATCCCCTGCAGTCGAATTTGGATAAGGTGTTGTAAATTGACTCCCTCTTTCTCTCAGTGGTGGAATTATTTTGAGAATAGCTGTGGCACATCTGGGAGAGAAATATTGTATACAGATTCACTATTAGCTGGCAGCAATTGTCAACCACTTTGTCCTGCTTTTTTTCTAACCTATACTGTCTCACTGTAGAGGCAGACACCCAGCAGGGGGCTCAAGCTGATAAGCAACCTTGAACTCTTTGTTCACCATTCATCAAACAGGCGGAAGTAGATTGGGTCAAATGGAAAGGCAACAGTGAATACCCCACAAATACAAACACTTAGGACCTGAGAGTTCCCCCTCCCCCACCCACATCCTCTTTGAAGGGAAAAACCAAGTATCAGTTACCCAGTAGTCTTACATTTATGCAAATCTTTATTAGAACAACAAATACCAGTAAGAATGGCAGCTAATTAACCCTCAGCCATACACAGTGATTAAACTGAGCTGGAGCACTGCTGCAGCTTCCTTGGCAAGCACAGCTATTCTTCTCAAACAGGCTGGGCAAATGAAAAGAGGTGTTTGCTCCTGCAGCTTCTGTCACTCACACGGTAATCTGCAAAAGACATTGAGAGTCTCTTTCCTCACTGGTTGTGTACATCGCCGCCCTTTGTTTCACATTACTTGAGGCAAGAACTTGTTTGTCCTTTTTATAAACAACTAATATAATCCTTTACTCATAAGCTGCCTCAGACACTTCACTTCTGATTGTTATTAATTGTCTCTGTTTTGCTTAGCAGTTATCAGACAGTAAATTGTGTTAACAAATGTCTGGATTTTCTAACAGCTGGCTGACTTCTGGGGGGGGGCGGGGGGCGGAATATACAGAATTTGTGTATGAGTGAAGATGTCTCAGTTATCTGTAAATATAAACAGCCAGTTGGAATGGTAACAGAGAAATGTAAGAGATGAATTAAATGCTAGCATTCCCCTTAGAGATATTAGTTCATATTATCATGTAAAGTGACAAATTTAAGTTTTAAATTATATTTATATTTACAAAAGAAGGCCCCAGCCTCCAAACATTTTGCAATCTGTTTAAGTTTACTTGCATGATTAGTCTTGTGAAACTAATGGGACTACTCACGTGCATAAAATAAACCATGTTTGCAGGATATTGGCTGGAAAAAGTTTACTTTTCAATAGGTATATGTTATGGGCTTGTCTAAGCAGAGAATGATATCAAAATAATTATTCAGGCATAGCTGTTCTGGAATAAGAATGTTCACACATAGCATCATTCAGGCATAGCTGTTATGCTTTAAATTCATAACCTAACTTAATCCAAATTAACTCTTACATGTAGACAAGACAGTTTACTTTTATGCATTTTTTCACAGCTTGAAATGTAAAAATAAACAAACAAGTTTTACTGGAATTTTTCAACAAAATATCTATTGACTCTTAAGTTTTATAAATCTGTGTTTTTACTCAGTCTGCAATTGGGATTCAAAATGGACTGACAATATCTTTGGAATCCCTCTGGATACTATAGAATTATATGTATGTAAGAATTTATAGCAAAACAGTTTTAATTGATGGGCAATACCAAATACAAACCATTTTAAGTAGGGCATCTAGGAAAGAACATTTTAGATTTGTAGGAGGTGTAATCTCATAGCTCTTTCACCTGTCTTAAACTGCATAAACTGTTTAAGTTAATCATGGGGCATTTAACTCATGCCAGTCTTGACATATTTGTGTCATTGTCTGGGAATTTTTATAAGTGATATTATTTCCCTATACAGTTCTAAACTAAATTAGAATTTATATTGAGAGTGATTGCACATGTTGCTTCCACATGTGTGCCCCATGTACTTTCTGACCATTTCCCATCCATGGTGTCCATCAGGGTGGCACACACACCCTCCTCTTCCTCATGGTGCTCTGTGACGAATAAAGGGCAGAGCCTTGAAAAAGGCCCCCCAGTTCCTTTTTATTGCCCTGACAGTGTCTTGTCTTGCTACTTCAAAAACTTCTCCATTGTTTGTATATAGCCGGTACTCGTTTCTAGCCATGGTTATAGAGTTAAAATTAATCGTAGTATGACATTTCCTTCATTGGCCAGAAGGAAGCTTATAGTCTTCAGTTTCTTTGTTAGGCACTGATTTTGGTGGCAGGGCATGCCTTGCTCACCAAGCTTTGAGCACTCTGAGTTCTGTGAGTCACTGATCGCAGTGAGCAGCCTGCATTCCAATGGCCTGAATCAGCTTGGAAAGACTTATGCCAGGGATCATTGACAAATCTGCAGGCAGTTGAGCCAAGAGCCAAGAAAAACAGGGAGGTCAGCCTTAAATTTCTTCTGATGGAGGCAGCATGCATGCACCCACAGAATCTCCAAGTTGGCACTCAGCACATCTTCTATCAGGATCACTCCACCTGTTCTGCAGAATCCTGAGACCAGTCACTGTGCCCAGTGTGGACCAGCTTTTTCCAGATCAAGGTCCCTGGCACAAGGTACTGTCAAGTGTGCTGAGATAGTACAGTGTGATCAGCACTGAGGCAATCATTTAACCAGTCTGGACCATTGACTCCAGGGCTGACCCCAACTCCATTGAGACTGTCCTGTGAAGCAGCACTATCTAGTTCAGCTGGGACCTCCTGGTTTACTCAACAGCAAGACTCTATCTTGCTGCCATCAACTCTGGATGCTTATGCTGCAGCACATGATCTGCTCAGTCTATCAATGCAAGTTTTACCAACAACCCAAGAACCTTCTTGCCCAGTACCACTGGCTGTAGTAAAAGTTTTCTGGCTCCTTCATCTCGGCATTGGGAATTGTGGACACCTCTGGACATGGCTTTCTGAAAATATAAGTGCACTGTATTGACTGGATCCCCTTTGTCTTCAGGCTTGTTGACCCTGTTAGAGAATCCTGGTAGATTTGTGAAGCATGGTTTCCCTTTACAAAAAACATGTGGACTCTTTTCCAACAAATTATCTATGTGTCAGACAGTTCTGTTCTTCGCTACTGGGCAAATTGGTTGAAATGTAGTAATGTTACACTTACTGACCTGTAATTGCCAGGGTTGCCTCTCATTAGCTATTCTCCATTTGGTACAGAACTTCATTAAAGGATAGGTTACAAACCACAGTTAGTAGTCTTACAATTTCAAATTTGACTTCTTTCAGAACTATTTGCGTACCTTCTGGTCTTGATGCCTCATTACTGTTTAGTTTATCAATTTGTCCCAAAACCTCCTCTAATGAATCTTCAGTCCGGAACAATTCCTCAGATTTGTAACCTAAAAAGAAAGTCTTAGATTTGGGAATCCCCCAGACATGAAGACTGATGCAAACAATCTATTTAGTGTTTCCACAATGACCTTTCCATCTTTAACAGCTCCTTTAGCATCTCAGTCATCCAGTTTTTGGCTAGCTGTTCTTCAAATTCTTTTTTGGCTTTCCTAATTGTATTTTTACACTTCTTTTGCCAGAATCTATGCTCCTTTCTATTTTCCTCACTATGATTGAATTGTCACTTTTTAAATGCTGCCTTTTCTCCTCTCACTGCTGCTTTTACTTAGTTGGTAAGTTAAGCTGGCACATATTTTGTTTCTCCTTCTTTGTGTGTTTTCATATGGGGTATACATTTAAACTGAGCTTTTATTATAGTGTCTTTGAAAAGTTTCAGATATTTAGGCTTGAATAGTGGCATTTAGGCCCCTAAGTCCTGTTGTGAATCCAGCCCTTAACAAGCAGTTTACCATTCTTCACACAGTGTAACATAGCTCTGTTAGTGGTATGAATATATTTATATTTGTTGTTGCTTTTACTCCAAGTATTGCAGCCTTCTACCATGATGCCTTTATTGGATGATTTCCTATTTAATAATATAGGTGCATATCTTAACAACTTGCATTTATCTAAACACAGATAACATCCTAAGATTACTGGTCTATTTACTAGTCCTTCTAAGAGGCACAGGAGACTTGCCTCCAGGCTTTCCTTGTATGAGTCATCTTTATGATTTTATCTTTCCCAGTAATTTCATTGTTTTCATCCCAGGGTAGGTGTTGATGGTAGTTGTGGATAACATGTTGCTGCTGCTTTTTTATTGTAGCTACAAGTTATGCATGTATGTTGCCAGGATACGGGAAGAATTTAGGAAGTTCTGTACCCCCCCCCCCCCGCCCCTCCGTCAAAAAAAATCTAGCTTAACCGTTGATAACTCCTGATAAGCACCTGCATAAAGGTGCTGGCATTTAGGAAACTTTGTAGTAGATAGTGTTCCCTATAAGCTGAGGGCTTTGGCAGCAACCCAGGAGTGATTCAGATGCTGTCCAGCTGATTAGTAGAGTGCTCACAGCCGACAGCATGTGTTTCTACTGGTGGTGCATGTCCACACATACCTCAGTGCACATAACAAAATTTATTCCACATGGATGGAAAAAATTAGAGGGAGTATTGGTAGTAGCGTTACTTCTAGTGTGATAATCGTTTTGTTTTCTTTGATGTATTTTGCTGGAGGACTGCAAGATCCTTGATTAGTACAGCAGAGAATACAAAATCCAAGCTTCTTATTCTTTTCTGAGAGGAATTCAGTAGCATTTCTTAGAACATATCTAGCCTTCCTTTGTGATTTTGGAGAGAGAGTTTTCCATGGCACCATTCAGAATCAGATTCAGAAGCCCAAGAGAAAATGGGGATTCACCCCATCAGAAGGCAGATGGTTTGTCACCATCCACACCAGGGTCCATGCAGGTTGGAGAATGTAGGCAGCTGTAATTCAGGGAAGATATGAGGTATGGTACTGAATTGCCACATGCGGTTTCTGCTCTGGCCATGCCTCCTCTCCAGCCAGCAGTACCCACTTTTCAGTCTGTGCAGGGCCTTCTTTTGTTCTCTTTCCCATCAGGGAAGTTGGGGCATTTCACACGTTGATGTTAATTTAAACGTTCGTGTGATTGGTTGCTGTTGAACCCCCTTGAATACAAGTAATTTTAGCAGGTGTCCCATGTTCTGTATTGGGAAATATGGCCACCCTATACAGGAAGTTCCAGCTATAATGCCGTGTACTTTAAACGTGCTAGTATGTATGTCCACCATAGTAACTAAGAGGTCTTTTCTCAAGATACTAAATCCATAGCTCCTCCAAAGCATTTGAAAATAAAACCAAAGCTGTTTTATGAGGGAAAACAGCATAAATGTTGTACAGTGAAATCTGTTCCATCAAGGGACATTTAGCTTTCAGTAGGTGTTTAGCTGACTTGTGATCAAAATGTTGCTGTTTGTCTTCAGTCTACTAATTTTTAAAGAGTCGTACTCAGCACAGAAAAACTAAGACCCAGGCTGCCTTCTTCAGCACCTCTCCCCCACCCCAGTGCCTGAAGCATAGCTTTCTTCTCTTCCCATCCCTCCCCGCTCCTTATACCTAGTTCTGACGGTAGCCCAGTATGAGCCTGTGATGGAGTGGGGGGAGTGCATGTGTGAGTCAGGCTGGATGTCTGAGGCAAGCAGCAGCTCCCAGTGGCTAAGGATGACCCTGGGGCTACAACTGGCAGGTGACACCTCTGCCTGAACAAAGAGCAGGGAGGAGCTGAGCTGGGTTTTTGAATCGGGGGCGGCAGTTGAAGGCTAGGAAAAGGGAGAGCTGGAAGGCAGCCAGCCTGAGGAGGGGGGAGCTACACCCCAGAGGGGCACCCCTCGGGGTCTTCTCCCCAGGACAGGTTGGAAGGACTGTCTCTGGCTGCTATGCTGTTGCTTCTGTGAGAAACTGGACATCTGTTGCCTAATAAACCTGCTGTTGTACCTGCTGAGTGAGAGTCACTCCTGCCAGCGGACGGGGTGCAGTGCAGGGGGACCCCTGAACGCCATCACAGAGCCGGGGGAGAAAAGAGAAGGAGGTATATGTCCTTGCCTATCTCGTGCCTCTCCATGGCATAGACCACCTTTGTCCTCTCCCCCTTATTGTCAATTCATGTCAGATGTTCTTTTCACTTATTCCTCCCAGCTATCAGACATCTGCCCTGCTGAGAAGTGAATTTAGGAGCTCAGGGTTATAATAAGTTTGAAGTGTGTGTAGTGTCTAGGTATAGGACATCTCAAGCTTCCTTTTTGCCATCTGTTTTCTGCTTTAGAGCAGGGTCTCTTATCTTTTTTTTTTCATGAAGTATCCCTTTTGTAAAAAAGAAAAATTAGACATACCCCGGACTTCTCTTGCGTACCCCAAAGGGCACATGTACCACCCGCTGAGAAACCTGGTCCTAAGGTAATCTGAAATCTTGAAACAAGTGTCATTCAAGCTTTCAGATTATTGTACCCTTTTCAGGAGTCAGATTTGTTACACCCAAGTTACACCTCACTTAAAAACTACTTTAAAAAACATGCAAAAATAGCACAGAAGACTACTACAGAAAACTTGCTGGCTTTCTACCATCTTGTTATCAAATAAAGGAATTGGAGTAGAAATATGGTATTTACATTCCAGCATAAGGCATATGAAGAAGTAGAAACAAGTCAGTGTTTGAATGAAGTTCTAGATTGTACTGACTTTACTAGTGTTTTTTCTGGAGCCCATTGTAAAATTAGGCAAATATCTGTATGAGTTGATGTACCCCCGGAAGACCTCAGTGTGCCCCTGTACACCTCGTTGAGAAATGCTGCTTTAGCACAGTGGTTCTCAACCTGGTGGTTCATGACCCCTGACTAATTCACAGCCTTGACTGAATGGGATCTGCAGGACTGCCTTTGATTTGCTGGGGGCTTCTGCTGAAGCCCAAGCCCCTCCAACTGAAGATAAAGCTAAAGCCAGGGGTTTCATGTGTGGGCTGTGGGGCTTAGGTTACAAACTATCTGCCTAGCGCTGAACCACTTGAGTTTGGGCCTCATGCCCACCCCACTCCCACAGCCTGTGGCACTGGGGCTCAAGGTTTGCTTTTCCTTTGCTCGACCTGGGGGAGCAGGGCTTGGGAAGGCTCAGATGTCATAGTCTACCCCCCCAACCCCAGATTGTGTAGTAATTTTTGTTCTCAGAAGAGGGTCATGGTGCAATGAAATTTCAGAACCTTAGCTGTAGAGCTGTGATTTTACTGAGGTCAACAAGCTTGACCGATTATTCGGATCTGAATTTCATTCTGCAGGCTTGTTGAACGAGAGAGTTAAACTGTGCTAAGTAAAGAGAAGTCATAATATAAGGAATTTAATTTTCTGCCACAAAAAATAGAAGCAAGCTAATGCTTAGTGTAAAGGTTGTGTACTTTATAAAGTAAAGGCAAATCTTTTCAAAAGATTTTGTTGCCAAAATATCTGTAGAAAATGGGAACAGCAACTATGTTTAACTATGTTTAACTATGAAGAGAGGTACTGTAATTCCATCAACGGTTTGATTATAATCACTGTTCTCTGCAGTGCTATTGTCTGAGAAGATGATGATTCTGGAAAGCCCCTTTAAAAATAGGCCAAGGAACGTCTAATACATTGCATTGTGTGAGGTGACGAACGACTGATATTTCCATTTGTCCTTAGAGTCCAGACACACCGGCCATTGCACAGCCAGAGCACGATCAACTGTGCAACAAAATAATCTCATTTTGCCATATGAGCTTGCTTGTCCTTTGTGTGAGCAGCAAGATATCAAGCAAATGCTAAAATTGATCTGTTGTCCAAGAGTATTTATTTTATTTAGGTTAGCGCTATTTCCCCATTTGTCAATGAGTTTATTACAATGTTCCTTCAGTAAATGATTATTCCTACTTACTGATGTTTCATCACACTGCAGCAGGTTCTTTATGCCAGAGAGCTCATGATTACATTAAAAAGGTCACCTGGTCATTTAAAGTAGATAACAAATAGGGGACAATAAACAGTACGGAAGTAATTCATGAGGTAGACTCTTTTATTTGTAATATGCCTTTCATCACCCTTTGAAAATTCCGACCCCAGCTCCTCTCCAGGAGATGGTACCTAGTTCCAGACTAAAAATGCCAAAATGAAATATTTGTCTAATTATTCTGTCACATTTTTCATTGGCTCAAAAGACCATTTTTTCAGGCAATTTTTATTTAGGTTTTAGTGACAGCTCATTTAATAATGTTAATTGGGTCTATTAAATGGACACTACTCCAGGTTTTTCTGGGGCTAGCCTTTCTTCATTATTGCAATTCTTCAATAACTGAATGCAGAATGGAAATGGTCTGTGCCCTGAGAAACACAACTGTATCTTCCTTTTATATTTCTTTAGGAAAAACATAGTCATTATTATGGCCTCTCACAACATCTGTATTAAACAATAGACCTATTTCTTACCAAGTGCTTTACATTTCCCTGCAAGCCCTGCATAACCTTACATTGAATTGGAGGCTTTTCAAACCAGGTTATCACTTATTCTAGAAAAAATCTTTACCGTTAATCACTGAAATGTGTCCAGATGAATGTTACCCTTTAATCTAGGCCGTAGCCAGGTACAGTACATCTTCACTGCAGTTAAACACCTGTGGCTGGCTCATGATATGCTTAGATCTTACCTAAAAGAGCATGTTGTGCCAGCCCTTTAGAATCTAAAAATCGAATGGGTTTTTTAATAACAAAGAAAGAAAGAAAAAGAATAGGGTGAGAGTAAAATTGTTAAAGCAATCAAATTATGCACATCAATCACAAAACATGTGATGCAGGCTGCAACAGATGAAATAGGCTATCTTAAAAGTCTTCAGAGTAGATCCTTTGTTAACATGTCAGCAATCCTTCCAGGCTAAGTTCATAGCAGAGATTTTCCTGAAATGATGACCTGGTTTGAAGACTGAGGACTGAAGAGAAAATGGAGGCATTTTGGGGTCCCCTTAATACCCTTGGAAGGAAATCCACTGTTCCTCCCTGTGTGGGAGCATGTCCAGAATGGAGAATCGCATGAGCAGGTCACCTGTCTATGTCCTGTTTTGGGCATTCTACTGTTGGCGATCTCCCATACTACGTGTCCACAGCCAAACTCCTCAGATGTGGATTGGAGTCAAGTGCTGCTTTACCTGGCGCCACACCTTCTATTGTGGTCTCCCAGAAACTAACATTTCAAATACAAGGACGGAGCCCATACTTATAATACTACATATAAAAATGATACAAACATGTAAGCAGCATAAGCAGATTCAGTGAATCACCGGCGTTCATTACACACCTCACTTGGCACAAGATTTGGTGCAAACCTAGGAGAGTAGTTAAAATAATGGTTTTATGTTCATTTTAAAAATCAATGATGTCGCATAGGCATATCCTTAGGGCCAGATTTTTAATGTGAGTAAGGCAGCTAGTGGGATTTTCCAAAGCATCTAGGAATCAGTGAGAATTAGGTCCAGTTTCAAAATAATGTAAGTACCAATCTGCACCTGTAGGAACCTAAATAATTTGAGAAATCTGGGCCATTACATATGCGCATAACTTTATGCATGTGACTAAATCTAGATGTAGTCACCTTAATGTATATGATCGCATGTAAAATTATGTATGTGTATATATTTGCAGGGTTGGGCTTAAACTACAGCATCGTGTATTGATAATTAAGAGAATCAATTTACTCTTGCATGAAGAGCATATATAAATGTTAGGGATTTGTTTCAGGTCCATGGACTACCTTTCCCTCAGCATGAGTCCTTGATTGTAGAAATTGTTATAGCAACAGGGAAAGTGTTCATTAAATAGAAAATAGTTCATAGTTCTCACTGGAAGGACTTAATACTGTGATGCCTCTTGTAGTCTGTACAATAACTGTCTTGGAATAGGACAGTTCTTAACTGTGTAGGGGAGGGGTGGTGTGTATATGTAGACATAAAGCTTTGTGCACCTTCAAGTTGCACGTGTGTGCAAATTAGCATGTTATTAATACCAACAGATGTGAGCATACCTCTAGGCAGATATATAGTTTTAAACAGTCTTAATTAAAAATATCAGTATAACCATAAGAAGGTTGCATGGAAAAACTTATTTTAAAACCATACTAAGGGAAAATAAGTATTCATAAGAATAGATGCAGTAGGTGTTATATAATTTAAAGAGTAAAGCAAATCGCACAGATTACATTTTTAAGGTAATGTGTATTCTGTGGTATATTAAACATAGTGTAAAAATTAGATACAATTCCATACTGTGTTATACATGCATTTATCTTATTGCTTTCTTACCCAATATATTCCTAATCGTACAGCAAAAAGTGTAAATAATATTAATTATGTATTAACTTAAATACATTTAAATACTGTTATTGAACATAAAAGTTCTTGTACTGAAACAGCTTAATATTCCACCTAGTCAGATATATATATTGTCTTTGAGATTGCACAGCTCCAGAAGATTCAGTGAAAGGTGCAAAATTTCCTGGAGTCCTTTAATCGTGTAAGACACAAGAGGAATTTCCTTCCTGACCATTAACTAGTGATCAGCTCACATCTTGAAGAATGAGCCCTGTTCACCCTCAGAATTTTAATTTACATTACAATGTCTTGTGCTTGTAAATCTTTTTGAATCTTCTTAAATTGTTTGCCTAAATAGCATTCTGTAACAAGATAGTGAATTCCACATTCTTAATTATTTAGTTTATAAAACAATTGTTTCCTTTTATTTTTTTCTAAATTTGCGTGTCCCATTATTATGGGAAAAGATGACTGGGGAGCATCTCACTTGTATTTTTCTGTATAATTCATTATTTTATATCCCTCCTATCTTTTCTTGCTCATCTCCTTTCCAGAATAAATAACCCTAATCTTAAATAATTTGTTCTTTGAGAAGTGCCTCTATGTATTTTTGTAGATCTTCTCTATGCCTTTCATACTTTGGTTTTGTCTTTATTTAAAATATAGTGAGAGACTTAACTTTAGTCACGGTAAGGTCCTGTCATTAGTTTAATAAATGCTACCTAATTAATGAGCTAATCAAACCCAAATCAAGTAGGCTTTTAGATCTAAAACTCAAGAGGCGTGAGGTATAAATAAAAAAGGGGCACAGTGAACAATAGTCATTAAGGGTCAGATTCTGTATACAGTCCTGTATAATTTTGTTCACAAAGTAAAATAACCTATAATGTGCTCGTACCCTCCTTACCTTTTTGTGCTTTGCAAAGGCAACCCCAGTTTCTAGTTCTGGGTCTTTTCATAGATGTAGATATTATCCTTCTCATTGGCCATTATAAGGCTACATGCCACTGATTAGATCAGCCACTTTTAATGCTTCTTCCACATCTTAAGCTATACTTTACCCTGCTCACTATACAAATCACATTCTCCCATTATTCCTGAAGTTTCTGAAAATAAGCTTGTTACATCAACATCAGCAGACCTTGGCCCTCCAGCATTTTTACCATAAGACTGCAGTAAAACATCAGAAAACCTGATAACCAACCGTCAGATGCGCAAAGCTTAGAGTCATGGCCATAAATCATCTGGCTAACCAATCCACTGCTTTTGTAAGTAACATTCCAGAAACCTGTGTTCCTGAGTGGTTCTAATTTTACCTTTAGAAGTGATCTACATCTTTGTAAGTGTTGCTAGTTTGCTCCATGGCCTGATTAATTTGATACAATCCAATATCTGTATGAATTTTGCAGCCATCACATAGCATCAGGTAAAGCCATTTATTTGCCATTTGCTGCTCTGGTATCCCTGATTTCTGAACAGCATGCCTTCATGGCAGTAGCAGAAGGATAAGACATTTATGTGAACAACACAATATGTATAGCTTAAGGGTATACGGTTTAAGAACAGTGTGCTATATTAAGATATACAATTCATGATGGGTACAGAATGGGACTACGATTCAGAGCTGTTTGTGGCAACACACATGCATAATGGTATTGAGCGTAGTGGACAGCTAGAATAGGAGAGGCAGACCCCACAGAGAATGGGTAGATGATACAGATTTTCTGTAGACTACTTCTGCAGCACTAAGCCACTCTGCACTGGACAGGGAAAGAAGGAAGGAAATAGTGAGAGAGGCATCAGACGCCATTGGGTGCTGAGCCCATGGTTGTTGATGATGATGCCTTCTTTCTAGTAAAGACAGCTTGCTTTAGGAAGTGCCTCTGATAGATTTTATGAAATGTTATGTTAACTGGTGACAGTTCCTGGAGTTTTCTAGGCTTCTTAAAATTTATATATGCCAGCCTGCTTCAGCAGCATAGCTAAAGAACAAATAGCAAAACAAGACCATCCCAAATTTTGACTTGTAATGAGATGGCTTAATTATTGCCCTATCTGATTCTAAATTAAAGCAGCTACCTCTGATTATTTTGAAACTTGTATATGAGGCAAATTATTTCTTCAACGTTTTTCTTTTCAGCCTGGTCCCTCAAACTAAACTGTAGTTTTTTCAGTGTCTCTCATTTGTTCTTGCAGTCACTGCAAATTCTGGCTGTTGAGCTGGAACTTGCAAGAGGACCGCAGGGCTGAACCTGGCCAGTTTGGCCCCATGATTCTTCTCCCTCAAAGAGACCATTCTGGAGGCCTTGCATGAGAGGAATGAGATGGGGTTCCTAAGCAGGGTCAGAAGTATAAATAAGTGTATGTCCTGTGCATGGTAATACTATTGGTATAGAAGTTCCTTCCCCACACAAATGATTTATCCTTCTGCAAAGAAGGGGTTTTGAATGGACTGCTACCGAACAGGTGCTCTTTAAAGCTGATACAACGTATATCTGTGCTATTAAGTCCTGGCTTAACTAGGGTGATGACTATCCATCGTGTTTTTCCTGGGACAGTCCCTTATTTAAGCCATCTCACAGGTGTCCTGACTTTTTAAAGGAAATAGGCAAATTGTCCTATTTTGTGAGGTTCCTGTTCCCTGGCACCCAGGGTCTCAAGACAGCAGCTCCTGCTGCCAGGGAGCTCCTTCACTGGGTGGCTTACACATTTCCTGGTGCTCCACAGAGGCAGCCTCCCACTGCTGGTGAGCTCTGCAAAGGGGTGGCTTCTTTGTTCCCAGGCACCCCCCCTGCTGGGAGGTCGTGGAACCCCCATCCTCCACTCCTCTTCAGCAGGAGGCAGTGGAACCTCCATCCCTGGTGCCTGACTTTGGGACAGCTGCCCTCATCACTGAGGAGCCATAACATGGAACAACAGCTCCTCATCCCCGGAGGCTGGTGTCCTGTACAGTAGTCCCTCGAGTTATGCGAGGGTTGTATCCCCAGACACCCTCGCATAACTTGAATTTTGGGTAAGTTGGGGGGCAACTTTTTCCCCAGCAGCACTCATGTTCTGCAGCCAGGGGAGCAGCAGGAGCACCCTCAGCTCCTTCTTCAAGGTGAGTCCTGGGGTTGGGAGGGTTAGTTGGGGAGGGTTAAGTCTGGCAGTGGGTTGGGGCTGTGGGAGAAGGGCAGGGGGGTGAAGCCTGGAGTGCGTTGGGACTGCAACGGAGGCGGAGTTGAGCCAGAGCCGTGCAGGGTGAGGTGAGCAGGAGCTGCACACAGGGTTGATGAGCCAGGATTCCAAGTGGGCGTTTACAGCCTGCACTGAATCCCAAACCACCGCAACTTCACTTGTCTGGTACACCAGTTAGCTAATCCAAAGATAGCTCAGGCATGTCTGCATCAGCTACATCACTCCCCATGATTGTAATGGGAATAGCTATTACTCCTCGACATAGGTGGGTGCTTTACCTCACCAAATGGTCTACAAGAAATTCCCACTTGGATTCAAATAGTCTAATTAAAAAACAATATTCAGAAAGCCAGGTGGGTGAGGTAATATCTTATATCGGACTGACTGTGCATTTTGATGCGACTCTGGGAGTGCCTTAGAAGAGCTCTGCGTGGCTCTGAAGCTTACCTCTCTCACCAGCAGAAGTTGATCTACTAAAAGATATTTCCTCACCCACCTTGTGGGACTGACACAGCTTCACGGCACTATACAAGACTACAAAGAGAAAAATCAGATTAAACCAAAACAAAAGGGATACAGAACATATGTAATTTTATTCTTGGCAAAAGCAAAGATATTTACTCCCTTGATTAGACGCAGTACTGAAGCAATTTTACATTTCCAGAGTGCACATTCTCTTCTCTCAGTTCTTTCGACAGAGTGTCAAAGGCACAACGTAGGGTTTTTTGCAGAGAGCAAGCCTCCCCCTCCTCACGTATAAGTATCTAGTCATCCCAATACACCAGCTTTTCCAAGTGTAAAATTAGATATCTTTTGCATATTTTGTCTGCTCTTCTACATCTCCTACAATTTTCACTGCAGAGCCACCCACATACAGTGGTTTCGATGATAGCACCACAAGTGTAGACAGGACATGAATGTGTTTGCTGCCATATCACCTCAACCTGTTATGTGATCCTTGAACTTTGAAAGTATTAGCATATCCACTACAGTATCAGGCACCCCTCTCAAATATTCTTATAGGTTATTTATCTTCTAAAGTGTCCATTGTATGCCTCCTCAGTCAGTTCAGAATTATATTTCTGCCTTTGGAAAAACAGTTTCCAGTTTCTCCCGAAGAATAGGCATAATAGTGGCCTCCTGTGAGCCTGGTTTAAAATTTTATTTTCAAATAAGTCTCTCTGCTCTCTCCAGTGGCTGGCTGTCCTTTAGTATCTCTTTATTGCCCTCTTTTTGCTTACTGCCAGTCCTGACTGATGATTGTCAGCCTAGACTCAGAGACATCTATTTTTTAAAGCTACTGAGACTATATCATTCCTGTAATTCATTCCCAACTTGAACTGTATTCTGTATCAAATATGAATCATGGGCAGATTAAAACTAATCACTCATCCAACCATATTTTCAGCTGCCAGATTTTATGGTCAAGCACCGGTCAGGTTTCTAGAAGAAAGATTCTAAAATTCCCCCTTTCCTTCTCCAGGAGAAGCAGGTGAATTTCATTAGGAAAACTGTGTGGGAAGGTCTGGAGGTAGTTCAAAATAAAACAAAAGAACTAGCAATGAATGGCCACAACACCATAAGTGACAGGTGGTAATGTGGGGCAGTTGATACTCTGTTACTCTTCACCCCTGGCATCTGAACCTGAGTCATTGTTTTTTTAGCAAGTATATTCCTACTTAATTCTCCACCAGAAAATTTTGTTCAGAGGGATCATTTCCAAGAAACTCTGTATCTGAAAAGAATGCCGGTGAACTTCTGCCAAGAGATGACCTAACTGAAGAGAGTGCTCAGTGGTGGTATTGGAGGGGGATGTGAATAAATAATTTTTAATAAAATGAAAAATCCTTAGCAATCCCCCATGATAAATCAGAGAGACAGACATTCTCAAAACCCATAGTCCATAACCTATGCTCTCAGAGATTAATCCCAGTCACACAATGGATGTGAGATTTTATGATTGGGTCATAGCATTTCTAGGTCAGAGTGTTGCCGTTTCTGTTCTCCACTTCAAGTTTCTTCTCGTGAAAGCAAATCCAGACTGCTGTAACTTGTTCTCAGCAGTGGTCCAGCTGAGCCTGAGTTTGACGGGCTTCAAGTGCAGTGCAAGAAGTGTTTGTCCACCAAAGCTTTTGATTGTCCTCTGGACTGTTTTTAATAACAAGACTAGGCATGTTTGTCCTGCTCAGTTCATTAGGAAATACTGACACTTTGCTAATGGGTCTAATGGAAGTGAGGTGTCAAGGCACTGGGTACTATTCTACAACTTTAAATTGTTCCAGCATACTTACACTGTCAAGGGATGCGTGTTCTTCCTTAGAGAAAGACAGATCTTCAGGAGACTGCCGAGTACACACTTCCTGAGAATAAATCCCAGCTGAATGTCAATCAACACCTGGAATTTAGAGGTGTCCCACAGCACACCACTGAGTCAACATCCATGCTGGCACTAGGCATAAGGAGACTAAGCAACTGCTACAGGGCCCTGAGCAGCTCAAAGGGCCACAATTCATTTTTTTTTTCAGTATGTAGTAGGGAGGCAGAGCCAAATATTCCTGTTTCAGGCCTCCCAAAGGGCTAGCACCAGCTCTGGTCAAAATCTTACTTTCTCAAAATAAGAAATAAGAACTACAGTCTTTGCCTTGGCAGAATGCAGAAATCACAGCCAGCCATTTTTTTTAGGAACCATAGTCATAAAACTGGGCCTGATAATACACCTCATTTGTGAAATATGTTCATGTGAGGCAGCCTCATGTGATACCAGTCTGTGGCTTTGGGCAACGTGCATCCAGGTTAGTTGACAGCAAGTCCAGAGAAAAGAATTTCCACTTCCTCATATTCAGAGTGTTTGAATGACAGATGTGTCGAAATTAGGCTGCAGAGCTCACATATGTTCACACACTGTGGACTTATCACTCCAGAAGATCAGTTTATACATCAGCATCATGTAGCATACACGGGAATGTGTATGCTTTAGTATCTAGCTGCCTCTTCCTCCATTTGCATATGAACCTCTAGAAAGCAGATCAGTTTCTGCCCAATATGTAGTACCGAAAGTTCTAGTGCATTGGAAGCTGTTTCTAACGTCAAGCTTGCTGTCAGGGAGCTAACACTGTGATACCCACAATGATCTATCTATGGGGTTTAAACAGCCCCCATTACCATTGTATCTGAGCAACTTACAATTTTTAACCTGCTCTCCTCACGTGAGGTAGGGAGGTATTATCCCTATTTTAAGGAGGGAGAGGTGCACAAAATGACAGCTAAATTACTTGCCCAGAGTCCTGCAGAAAATCTGTGGCAGAACAAGGAACTGACTCCAGGTTTCCAGACAATCTGGTCGTTAGGGTACTATCTCTGTGATGCTAAACTCTACCTGACCTGCTTGAGTCTTACAAACACAAATTTCTCCCAGGCTAAGTTTATGACACGTGAGCATTAGTCATTTTTCATACAGTCTTCAAGATCCGCTTTCACTTTCACCTTTCCCTTAGTACTCTTAAGGATAAATGTTGTTGTCCTACTTATTTTTCATTGTTATTCAGGGGTGATGTCCCTTGAAGGTCATATTATTGCTACTTTATCATATCTATGTCAGCTTCCAGTTGGTCCAACCTAATGAGATACACATGCTCTAAGCCTTCTAAGGCAACCACAGCAACCACAACTGATATTTTAACCAACCACTGATGCCTAAATACATTGCTTTTCTGCTACAATGAGAATCTAAATTTATCCAGGCTAATCTGTCCGATTAATTCTCCCCCATGCTCTTTTCAGACGGGATGGACTTACTTCAACTGTAAATTTATAATCGTGTAAGTCCAGAATAACTCCACTGGCTTCAGGGCAATTACTCTGGTTTTATATCAGTATACTTTACAGTACGTTTTTCATGTGTTGTCTTTTTCTGTTTCAACTCCCATGCAGTTAATATGAAAAAATATTCTCACTTATCACAGTTACTGTACTCGTATTTTCACGTTTATATTTTCAATAGATAACTCTTCCTTAGTTTTTCCTCTTTTAGTAAACACTATTCACTGTTCTAGAATTTGTTATTGTTTTTCATACAGGCATCACTATTTTTTTTACCACCCGTTATATTTGTTGTAAGTCCCACTTCCTTTATAAAGTATTAGCTTATTAGAAAGAGGTGTTCCTCTGCACTTTACTACACAGAAAGGTAGGTGCAGTAGGTGGAAAGATATATAAGGAAGTTAATCTGTATGTAAGCTGATTTAAATCTTATGAAAATTGAAAACTAATTGCTCATCACCCTGTAGCATGTACCAACGTATAAACTTCTTCATACTTCTGCTACTGCTCTTCATCCTGACCTACATCACCTCTGCATTTCCAGTCCAGAGCACCTATTGATCAGCTGTCCACCCATGCAGCTAATCTCATTGTAGCCAAAATGGGACTTAGTGCTACATTAAACTAATCTTCACTTACATGCCACAACTGCAACACAGATTTCCAAAAGTGAAAGGTTACAGCCATACCTCAGTGTGCCATCTCCAAAGGAACTGCTCACGTGTATGCAATAATAGGAGGAGGAGAAATGACTGTTCCGCCTCCCCAAAAAGCTGGGGAACACTGCTTCTGTATGTTTACAGATTCATGCTAAGGTGTCCTTCATATACATCTAACCACCCATTCCAAGACACTGTGTAGCCTTGACTTGTGCTTCTTGAAGTTTGTTTATACAGTAAAGTCTTTCATATCGGTGGCCCTGGGACTGGGAGGTTGCTGGATATTCAAACATTCTGGATAATAGCGTGGTATTTAGAAAGCAGTGCATAACACTAAATTAAAACAAGATTAACTTTTAAGAAAGAAACAAAAATGTATGCAGAGTACTTTATTTATCAACCGCAGTAGTATTTTACACTGTAAACGTATACGGCATTTGCTGTATTTGTTTGTGTTTCCTTTCACTGTACTGCACTTATGGAAAACGTAACTAAAATTTACCACGCGTTCAAATGCCGGTTATTTGAGAGTTCTGGATGATAAACTGCCAATTAAGACAGAGTTTACAGAATCAGGTGCTGTCACGCACATTGAAAACCTTGAGGCGGTGTGCGTGACATCACCTGATGTGAACTCGAACCTGTCAGTGTTTCCCGTCAAGGAGCTACTATTAATTTTCTTCTCTTAATCCCTTGTTCCCAGAGTGCTAAACTGTCCTAAGGGGTGTATTGTGCAGAAAGCCCTGACGGCCAAGATCTGCAAAGGTACTTCAGTCCCTACGCCCCAGTTTTAGGCTCTGCTGTGATCTGCAAGGTTCTCGCTTGGCTGCAGTTTGGGTGCTTAAACTTACTCTCCGGGTGATATCCCATTTTTAAAGGGACAGTCTCGTATTTCAGCCCTCCTGCAGGTGTCCCAACTTTTTCTTTAAATGGAAAATTGCTCCATGTTTCCCATCTCCCCCCATTAGTACTGGTAGCTCCTGCTGCCAGCCAGATCCCTGCTCACCAGCCATCCGCCCACCAGCAGTGAGTGGGGGTGGTGTCCAATGACAGGGGTAGATGTGTGAGGCTAGTAGCAGAGCAAGGCTGCGATGTGCAGTGGTCTGTCAGCACAGCCCCTGCTGTGTGCTGGTGCTCAGCCAACGAAGCCTTGCCCCCCTCATGTTGTCAGTTGTGACTAGTTGCTTGCTGTGGTGTCTAGTGAGCATAAGCAGGTGTCAGCTGGTCGTGGCTCGCCTCTGGGTGGGCTGGCATTTCAGGAAAGCTCAAGATCGGGGTGGGAAGCCCTGGCCCGTGGTCCAGATCTGGCCCCAGGCTTGCCAGGATCTGGCCTCTGAGGCTCAGGGTTCTTCCCTCCACTCCCAGCATCTGACGGAATAGGGGTTGTGGAGTCCCAAGTATTATAGGCCAGAGTCAGGCAAGCCAGGGCCAGATCCATCCCACAGGCTCTGCCTGGTGAGGGTGGGAAGCAGGTGCAGGCTCCACTGCATGGCTCTGCTCCCAGGTGGGGGAATGGACACTGAGTGCTGCCTGGAGAGGCTTTTCATCCTGTTGCTCTGATTGGCTGGAATTCCAGCCAATCAGAGCAGTGGGGAGCTGTGCCTAGGAATAGTTGAGGGGGCAGAGAGCCTTGTGTGTCCTTTGGGAGCTGCACAGGTAAGTAGCCTCCTTCCACCATCACCCAGACCCCCAGATAATGCCTGCACCCCCCACCCAGACCCCACCCCCTCCTGCCCCCCCACCCAGACTCCACATTCCCAGCCTGCTCCTGCAACCCTCGCACTCCAACCCATACCCTCAGCCTGCTTCTGCACCCACTTCCCGCCCGACCTCACACCCCAAGCTCTCTGAGCCAAAGCCCATGCAGTGGGGAAGCCTGTCTGCCTCCAGTGAAGCTCTGAGGTGGTTGGGGGCGGGAGGGGGAGGAGTGATTTCCATCCAGTTCATTCCATGAACCTGGAGGTGTCATAACAGCCGGTCAGGAGCTGAGCACTTCCTTCTCCCGTCTCCCAATACCCAGGGCCCTGCCACCAGGGAACACAAGCTGCTCTGTCTCCTAGGCACCCACCCTTCTGCTGAGCCACCTCTCTGGCTGGGTTCCCAGAGTCCTAGTGCACTGTAGATCCATAGAGCTTAGCCTTTTTCTGCTCCTGCAGCACCTGGGAGAGAGGAGGGGGCTGGGTCCTGTCAGCTGCCAGCAGCAGCCTGGAGGTGTCAGTTGCCTTTCAATGCTATATAGGAAAGGAGAGACACCTCACTCCCTTCATGCTCCAGCATTGTGGCCAAGGGAGTGGAAAAGAGGGGACTGAAGTTCAGGGCTTCCCTCAGGACAGATTAACTCTGCTGGGGACACAGGGTGGGACCAAAAATAGGAGGGTTAGTGTTCGGGGTGCAGGACAGGGCCACTGGGGAGCAGGTGGGGGGTCTGGGATGGGAGGGGAGGTGCACAGGTGGGCTGTGGGCAGCAGTGGGAGGTGTTCAGAAGCAGGCGGGAGGTGAGGGGACTAGGTGAGAGGGAGAGTGCAAAAACAGGCTGAGGATAGCAGGCTGAGTAGGAGGGAGGATGCAGGAGCAGGTGGTATGGGTGGGAGGAGGGGGGCAGGAACAGGGTGAGGGTGGGGTGTGACCAGGAGAGGGGGTGCAGGAGCAGTGTGGAGGGCTCTGGGCAGGAGCATGCAGAAGGGGGCTGGAAATGAGAGGTCTGGACAATGGGGAGGGGCTTACATCTGCTCATGCCACCTCCTCCCCCTTCCCTTTTACATTAATGCTAACAAACAAATTACACCTGTGGTTACTTTTATTTTTAGCTGCTGACAGGAGTCACCTCTGTATTCTGCCTAATTTCTATGTAAGAACAATTATTCAAGTGTACCCATCCTGCATAGGATCCTTGACTGTGCCAAAGGAGTTTCAAACAAAGATCCCCAACTTTTAAACTAATTTACCATCAATTGACTTTTTTTGCATTTCACAAAATCTGGAGAATGAAAACAAACTAGTCAAGTTTTGCTTCCCACCCAGTAACTTTTCTGCCCTAGAAGGTGTATAGCTCCCGATTTCAGGCTGTACGTTAAGGAGCAGAAGTTTGTTGCTCAGGGGGCAGAATCTGACCTTTCAGTAAGCAGCAGTGATCCAGGCCCTAAAATTCTGCTGGTTTCGTTCTGCCTCTTCTGGTGTAGGGATTGGCTTCTCCAGATCCTGACTAATAAACCAAAATAATACATTTTAAAAATATGTTTTCCTTGTTCAACTGAGTGGCATCTGAGAGTTTTGCAGGGCTGTGCTACTTAACCCCAGGAAACTTTCTAGAACCTCCTTCTGCTACCCTAGTTACTCAATGCACTAGGTATTTTCCCCATGGAAATTTTAAATATAATGGAAATATTGAGGTATTGTAAAACTGGGCATCATGCGGCTGTCAGAAGAGGCACACTGTCTCCATGTTTTTATTTCATTGGAGTACATTTGCTGTGTTCTTAAAACAGCATTCAGAAGCCCAAGAGATGAATTCTGCTGTGAAATTGTTATTTGCTGCCATGAAATTAGCTGCAAAAAATACAATCAGATCAAAATATAGCATAGTAATACATTTCATTTATTTGGGGAAAATGTGGTTTTAAGGGATATTTATAGTCCATCTTGTGAATAATAAAGTGGTACAAATAGCATTAAATAGAGCTGAAATTCTCTAATGGCCCAACTTGGATCCAAGTGCTCAATACATGACCTCCCTTGTAAAGGGAATCAGATGAAAAGTGGCCTGTAAATTTGATTACCTTCGTTGAAGTCATGAGGAACACAGTTTTGTCTTTATGAAATCATGCTAGGTGCTCTACAAAAGAATACGACATGTCTTTGTAGACCAGCCCATCAAGCCATGTTACGCTAGGCCCAGCAGTTAAAACTAAAGATGCAGTGAAATGAGTTCCAGTAAGACATGAAACTTTCAGAACTCTTCCCTCATTTAGAAAGCCGCCAGCCAGAGGTGTGTTGCTAATGAGCCAAGAGACTCCTTCAAGCATTGGTTGCCATTCTCCATCATGAACAGCATCCTGGAATCTTTTCCTTTGCCATGTGTTTTGAGCCTGGGCAGAGTCAGAATTTTCCTAAGGTGGGTGGAGGGCACCCAGAGTGACTGCCTGGAGGCAGAAGAAGCAGCTTTCAGAGGTGGCAGATTGTGGTTCCAGGAAGTGGCGAGGCAAATGAGACAGAGATCAGCCAGGACCTCTCCTCCTCATACCATCTCCCCCACCAAAGAGACCAGAACTGCCCTGGACCTCACTAACTCTGACCATGAGCAGTGCAGTGGGTTGTGCCTGGTCCCCACCCCGCACCCAGTTGCTGCCCTGGTTTTGAGTCACTCTTGTGCTAAAATTCAGGTGCAGTAACATTGCTCTCTATAAAATCTTACGTATTCTGTATCTACAGTCCAAAACAATATATTGCCAATTGTGTTACATGATCACAGCCTTATCTGAGGTGCAGACGACTGCTGTTGTCGTCTGGTTTGCAACAGAAAGATCTGTTGGTCCGTTTATTTTTACCCTAAGGTGGTGTTATCACATGGAATCTGACACTGTAAAGCATAATGCTTTACCTGTTGGTCTCTTTTCCCTCACTTCACTTGGAACCGCTTCAGTCCAGATATTGCATAACAAGATTTACTTCCGCATGCGAAGTACACCAGGCAGTGAGTTGGGGCTTCAAGCAATAGTAGGTTATCGGGTTGCTGGAACCAATGTCTAAAGTCGCTAGAGTTGCACCAACTTCTTCTGCAAGCTGATAATATGTATCCTTGTCACTAACATCTACTGCTGATTTACAGTTAAGACAGTGCGGTCTTTTAGGGAAGTAAGTGGGATTATGCCTATGCCAAAGTGCTTTGCTGAACTGGGGAAAAGGGGGTCACCAATTTGCAGGACTGAGTCTTAATGTTGCCATTTACTCTTTCATACACTTCCTTCAATAGGATAATAGGCTTGCTGTTCACCATAATTGTTCGGTATTTGCAGCATAGTTAAGGGGGAAGGGAAGAAATGTGCAGGAGCTGGAGGACCTAAATAAAATTATTCTCATCTGAATGATCTGAATTGTGAACTATTTTATGTCACTGTTGTCTTGAAATAATAATGAAACATTTATTTTAAACCTATGAAGTTTAATTTTTAAAAATGGGCTGTTTCAGTCACCTCCCCACCCTCCCCCAGCAATTAATGGACAATCACATAGCTAAAAAAGCACTCGGTGTCCTCTTGATTATTTCTCCCTATATGCAGATCTGCTTTTAAAATGGAAAAGCGTACATGAATGCACATTGTTCTTCAGATTAAGCCCATCAGTGCTTGATTGAGCTAGTTTTAATAACATCATCTTGGACTCCAGATGTAGCAGACAGTCCTTCAAAGACTGACAAGTATTTCATGGTTTTGTTTTCTTTTCAGCTGACCCCCTGGTTGGAAGTATTGCTACTCAGTATATGACTAACAGAGCAGAACATGACAGAATGGCCAGACAGTGGACCAAGAGATATGCTACATAGGAATCTACCATAGAACATGCTGGACCTGTGCAAGCACATTCACTAAGTGCATCAATAGTCCTTCCCTCCCCTTTGTTCTTATTTTTTTTATTACATTTTGAACAATTTGGTGACAAAAGGTTATCCTTCCTTCCTTTGTTTTAGTTTCATTTGCTTTTTGTTTGTTTTGGTTTGGGTTTATCATTTGGTTAACTTGAAAGTTGCTTCCCTCCAACATAGACAGGGAATTTTGGTTATCAGTGCAAAGAATGTTGGATCTGTAATAGTATAGAGCTTTGTCATGAAGCTTTGTATTGATGTGTGGGGTTTTTTCTTTGTTTTGTTTTGTTTTGTTTTGTTTCCTTTCATGTGGTCTTTGGGAAAACAAACAAATTCAGAATTATATCTCGTTTCTACTTAAATGTAGTGTTTAGGGTTATTTTTTTGTACTGAAGTCTTTAATGGTGGGTGCATGCTACTGGGATCAAGTTTTGTACAAAAGCTTAAAATCAAGAATCACTGTGCATTACTAAGACTGTGTTTATCACTAGCCTTCTGTTTCCCACACAAAAGGCTATTGGATTGAACAAAATAATATGTATTTTGATTTACTTTAAAAACAAAGTGCTTGTAAATTTCTTAGGGACCTGCCACTTTTGACTGTGGATCAGTTGATGTACACTTGTATTATTAAAGCACTCAATAAAACACTGTGGCTGATAAATGCACTTTTTGTAAGACAGTGCTTTTGCTTTTTGTAGAGCATAAAGGGTATAGCTGTGCATGCAATTAAACTTGCATAACACCATTGCAAGTTAAGCCGTTATGTTTAGTCCTGAACTTTTAATTTGTCCTTGACAATATGTTTCTTAACATGCAGAGTTTCTCAATAAACTCTAGCTTCAATATAAGCTTTTCTGACGTATCAAAGAGCTACCCTGTTATACAGTGGTACCCCTCCTATATCTAATCTTTTCTATCTCCATCTTGTTGTAATAGTTAAAACAGCTGGTTACAAAAATAGCCCCACAATAAAAGTAGATTATGGGCTGATGACTTTGTTCAGTGGGGCTCATTTTTCCATTCCCCAGGCTCTTGTAATTGTAAAAGCAACTGTTATTTTTTAAAAAATTAAATCAAGGTTTTCAGTGGCAAAATTGAGCCCACTACACCAATCATTCTCAGCACGTCCAAACGCAATGGTATTTCTATTCAGATTTGACCTTCGGGCTAATTTTAAATATTCAGTCATAGAGGGAAAACTTCTACTCAGCTAAGGAAATGTGTGGGTGTTGTGATTTGGAAAATATATACCCTAGTTCTGGTTCTAAATGCTCTTTGTGTTACAAAAGGCATCCTGGAAACTCCCTGTCTCCTTAATTAAACATTACAGATGCTGCATGCAGCACATTTTCTCTATTATATATATTTAAAAAACAGTTAAAGTATTTGGAGCTCAGTGTCTGCATTTATGAGACATTAATATCTGAGAATCTGGTCGTCTCAGAGCTCATAGCAACATCGCCAGGATGGGGGTCAGCTGGTGGGGGGAGAAAATTGTTTGTATCAAATGACCTTTCTGTTGTACATTTAAAACATAGTCTGAAATTGTATATTAACAAGTATATGATCAGAGTTTTAAATTCGAATGTCCATTTTTTAAAATTAAAAAGCCTGCATTGTTTTCTGTCCTGCTTTAATATTTATTGTACAGTCATCTACCATTTGTTAATTTTTAAAAAAGTTACCTAAATACAGTTACCTTTTAAATCGCTAATTAGAGAACTACAAAGTATAATCAAAATGTACTATCCCATGGCAAAGAAATCTAATCTGTCAGAGCCATGGAATGTTCTTATATACTTATACCTTTATAATAATTTGGCTACTGGTCGGTCTAAAGAAATAATCTCAATCTGTTCTATTTTGTAATATATGTCTGAGGCTTTGAAACACTGTAGAGTCACCATTATGTCTGTATGGTATTTTATCTGTTTAAAATAAACATAAGTGTGGTTTTGAATAACATTAGGCAGAAGCTTCCTAATTTTAAGAGAAATAGTCTGGTCTAATGGAGTAGACTGTTGCCATCTGGTCTTGCTTTTCTAGAAAATATTCATTATCTGTGATTGTTTTCTCCACTTCTCTTTCCTTTTATGTTAACTAAAAAAGGGTAAAAGTTCACAAACAAAAACATTACATTAGCCACTTGACTACTGCTACTATTCCAGGTCAATGTAAAGTCTCCAACATAACAGCTTCGTCATGTTTTAATGTCACTGGAATCCAGGCAACAGGAGGTTGTGATCAAGTCCTAGGAAGAAAAGGACTGAGGGGAAATAATTACAAAGGTAGCACTTTGCACTCTCTAAGGGTATTAATCCACTCTGGTAATGTCTCTGGTCAGCCATGCGTTACCTTTATTGGGAAAGAGTGAAAATCTGCTGGTTGGAATTTGCAAGAGTTTCAGCATGTTTCTTCATCTCTCCAAAATTTTGCTCATAGTTCAGGTTCACCATAACACCCCACACCATCAAACTGAAGGTTTTGTATGAAGCAATTTGGATATAGCAAAGTTGGTTTCACTGCATAGTCAACAAAACTCACTATTTTCCCCTCTGCTACCTCTCAAACAATGGGAGGAGCTCACTATAAATATACTCAAGGTGACTTCATTGTTCTCCTTTCAGGTCAGTGTAAAAAAAAAAACAAAAACTCTCCTCTGCTATGATGCTTAAATAATGGTGTTGCTGGTCTGGCACCACTGTTTTTTGCGCAGACTCACTCACTACATTTTGTCTCATTGTTACCTTGTGTCTGTTTGATGTTCTTATCTCGTCTTATAGATACATTATAAGCTCCTTGTGGAAAGGATTGTCTATATATAGTCCCCAACATGGTGATTAGGACCATACATGCAACTGCATTAACCATTTTCCCAGCAGCCTAATCCCTTACCTTTCTATGGTGAAGGCCAAGAGACCTTCTTCTCATCTCTGTTTAATAGTTGTGACCAGCTGATAGGGATCCTCTCCCTCCCTCTAAGCCCTCAAAATGTATCTTCTGAGGAACTGGCAGTACCACTCTGTCCCACTAAAGCTCATCACCTCATAAATTGTTCTGTTAGTCTTTAAATTGCTACATGACTGCTGTTTTGCTGTAATCTACCACTCTGTAGCAGTAGGACTTGAAAATGAATCCTCCTTGTCTTTCTGTACTGCAGCTTCACTGCACGGTGGGTTTCAGATGCTAGAATGCACTGTAGGCTTAAGAAATCTGACATCTCACCAACCAACACACGAAAACACTAGAACAGGGATTGGCAATCCCCAGCTCAGATGCTGAGAGTGGCACACGACCCAATTTTCAGCGTCATGTGAGGCAGGAGCTCAGCCCTGCCCCTCCTCCCCCATGAAGCTGGGAGCTTGCTCAAAGCTATAATGCCTGAGGATTAACAAAAGACCAGCTAATGCCACCAACCACCACCTAAATGGTAAAGCCCTGCATCTTAATTGGTTTGTTAATGAAGCTGTTGTAAGTAGGACTATTAGGCTGGGTCTATACTTGCCCCCAGCTTCGAAGGGGCATGTTAATCAGGGCAACGGGAGATTACTAATGAAGTGCTGTGGTGAATAGGCAGCACTTCATTAGGCTAATTCTTCCCCACGGCAACTTTGAAGTGTCAAACTTCGAAGTGCTGGCATGTGTGTACCCGCGGACACTTCAAAGTGTCCACGCTACTTCGAAGTGTCTTTAGTCCCCAGTATTTTGAGGAGAAAAGACACTTTGACGTGCCCACAGCTACACACATGCCAGCACTTCGAAGTTGCCATGGGGAAGAATTAGCCTAATGAAGTGCTGCATATTCACCACAGCACTTCATTAGTAATCTCTGATCAACCTGATTAACATGCCCCCTTCGAAGTTGGGGGCAAGTGTAGACAAGCCGTTAATGATTTTGAAAAGTAAAACCAGCACTCAGCCCATACATAGAGGTCAAAAAGTCACATTTTGGCACTCTGCCTGGGAAAGGTTGCTGACCCCTGCAATAAAGGTAAGCAGAGTAGAAGAGTCCCCTCTTCCCTCGTCCCACAGTAAAGTAGAATTGTGCGGGAAGGATTCTGGCCAATCAAAAGCAAACTACCAAGCTAAGGAGAACTAATCTGGTTTTGGTTTTTAAGTTCAGCTAGACACCTGCCCCACTTTAGCCGAACTTCAGAAAACCTATTATCAACTACCTAAATTTTGCCAGATTTATTCGAATTTTGCTACTGGTTCTTCAGCTCTTAACTCCAGCGTGTCCCACGTCTTAATAGAGAGATTGTTTTGAAGACCACCTCCCCCATTCATTTTGGGAGTTGCATAACATCCCCATGGCAACTCTGGCAGTTGCTGACACTGGAAAGCAATATTAGGAAAATATTTATGCATCTTTTGCTGTTTTTGCTGTGACAATTACTTTGGTCTTTTTGAAATCAATTAGTCACACTGTCTCCTTTAGCACTTCATTTCACTTCCTCATTCCACCTGGTCTGCTTCTCTTAGCTCTAAACAAGGAGCACCAACACCCTGGGATCAACCAGCTCTCCACATCTCACCAGCTTTAATGGTCCAGAGAGCCCAGCTTCGGAACCTTCACAGAGTTGCAATGCCAGAGGTGGCTTCCTGATGACAGATACACCATTAAAAGTAAAGTATGGAAAAATACAGCTAGTTTCTCTTTTCAGAAACCTGGCAAATGAGCATAAAATGACTGTGAAGCAGAGAGTAAACATATGCAACATGTGCATTTATCCCAGACGTATCGTTTTGTCTTCAGAGGACAAGCTGGATCTTTTGTCAAATTAAATTAGATCCATGCTGATTGTAATTTTAACGATAATTTTGGCTTCCTTTAGTATTTTTATGAACTATATCTTCCTTCCTTCCCTGGCAGGTCATTCAAAACCAGCATGACACTGCCTAAATTGTCTAAATATATACTTGCTCTGTAGACTGTAGTAGTTCCAAAGTTAGATAACTTTTCACAAAGGATGTTATTTAACAATGGATTTTTGCAAAGAAAATCCTGCAACGGGGTCACTCTCCTGCAGGGAATTGCATGAAGGCAGATACTCATTCCCAAGTAAAACCTCACTCAAGTTGTTAGAGCTTTGTGTGAAGCCACAGGTCTGCCTGAATGCCTTGCATTGAAAGAGCAGAGGATAACTCTGTAATTGGCTTCCTCAGAGCCCTTTTTATATGACATGGCAGTAGTCTGGAGATGTTGTTAGAGTTATTCCTGTCAATAAAAAGTAGACAGGAGTAATTACTATATGGCGTCAGAATTCTCTCCAGTGGCCTATGCATTTATTTTAGAGGAGCCCAAAAATGTGGCCCCCATGTGACATAAGAATTTCAAATAACACAGAAAAAAAATAGGCAATGCCTGTCTAATAGTAGCTGATGACGAAGCACTTTTAAAAAAGAAAGGAAACCACTGGCGAGAGACTGGAAACAGCAAAAGAGTCTAGGAATTTTGATATATGTGGCTCCCAATATAAGTATAGTAATTAAACTCACTGAAATCAATAAACTAAAAAGCAAAAGTCACCTTATAGTCATAAACAAAAGAAAAGGGGTGTCCACTATGGAGCCAACTCCTGCGCACCGCTACCCAGCACTTCAGTGAAATATGTCATGGCACCTTCACTTCCATCAGATCAGGTGCATGGAGCTGTGACTCATTTTGGCCCTAAGCCTACAACTGTTTACATCCCTGAGTCACTTTGTGCACCTGAGTAGCTCCATTGAGTTTGTGAATGGAAACGTTATTAAAATGTAGTTTCCCATAGACAAGAGGTAAGTCATAGAAGTTATTGCACTGGCTAATTAGGAAAACCTCAGCCACTCCTAGGTAAAAGGCAGCTAAACGGTTGATGAAAACGTTTGGAAGAAATAAAACGTGTCACTTCCTGTGCGGAGCTTTTCAGTGCCGAAGTCCTGCCCTTTAAATGCCTCTTTCCACAAATGATCCCTTGTCTCTTGCTCCCAGGGTCACCCAGAGAGGGGCCAATGGGGCAGTTGCACAGGGGTCCAGTGTCTCAAAGGGGCCTGGACTTCCAGCCACCAATGCTACTTTGGCAGCGGCAGCGGCTGGAGCTACAGGTTCCTTTGAAACACTGTGGCACTGCTGCTCCCCCATGTTGCTTCACTCAGGGGAGGCAGAGTTGCAGTCTGAGTGGCCCTGAGGGATGACTGACCAAGACCCCTCTCCTTCAGCTCTTGCCCCCACGTTCCAGGACACAGAGCTGAGGCCCCCTCCCACCTTGCCCTGGGGCCCACAGTGGCTGTCAGCCATGCTGCCTGCCTCCCAACCAGCAGCACCAGCCGTTCAGTAATTGGCTGTGCCTCAACGCCATGCTCCAGCCAAGAGCCAGGGTCGGGTAAGAGCTGCCACCTTCATTGCGTATTCAACTTCCAGCTTTTAGCTGTTGCCTTGGTAATGGTTCCACCACCTTATTCTAGCCCCCGGAGTGCATGTGAGAGTGGAATTGTGGCCCCCAATTACAGAAGGAGAAATCACTGCTGCTTTTTAGAGACTGGTTGAAAATTACATTATGTTAAGGTGAAGTGAGTGCTAATGGAAGGAGCCAGCTGCATAGTTGAGGGTGTAGAAATCTTTTGTTTCACCAGTGAGTCTCAGCCAGTCATCTGCAAAACACCAACGTTCCATGAACGAGTCCAAGATGTGCTGCACGCATTTAGAAAAATACACTCATTAGGTATATTTTCTGTTATTAAAACCAGAGACAGTGTTACTTCTTCATTGCTATGATACCTCATTTTGGGGATTTTTGTTTTTTTTGGTCTGACAAAAATTTTTTCTAAAGAAAAATTTCATAGGTGCTCTGAATAGAAAAGTATTATTGCTTGGTGTTCCGTGGTCTCAAAAAGTTTAAGAAACAGTGGACTAGTTCAACTGCTGCTTCATTCCCATGCAGTGCTTAGCCTCTCTAGTGAGGTTGCCCCTAAAGGCCTAACCCTCTAAAAGCTTATGTGTATGCTGAACTTAATATTAAGCATATATGTGCAATACCAACATGACAGACTTCTGCCACTGTAATTGTGTCAGTCAGGGGCATGAAGTGCTGTGATCCCTGAATGATAGAGCTGGGTTGGCAGAAGCCCCCAGTATAAATGCAGTTAAAATGGCAAAACTGGCGTTTTACCGTTATGCCTTATTCCTCTTAGTGCTGGGGGAGAAGAGGTGAAGATAAGCTGTAAAGAGAAAAAGCAGTGTTATTGAGTTAAGCTGCAGCCACACTAGGAGGGCTTTGTTCTCCTAGTATAGCAATATTCCTGTACTGGTCGGAAGTGCTCCTACTGTAAAGTGTTGACTGGATCAGGGCCACTGGAACTGGACTGAAACTTCCTAGTACTACTTCATCTTGCATCAGCTACAAAACAGCATTCAGATGGTCACACTGTAGACTCCAAAACACATAGGGTGCATCTACACTTGCATTCCTCTTTCAAAAGAGGTATGCAAATGAGGTAAATCAAAAATGTAAATTAGGTATACATTTGCATATGTGGCACCTCAGTTGCATGTTCTTATTTCAAAAGTGCTTCTTTCAAAAGAAGAAAGCCTGTGTAGGTGCTGCTCTTTCCAAAGTAAATCCCATCTTTGAAAGAATCCTTCTTCCCATTAAAAAAGGGAAGAAGGATTCTTTCGAAGATGGGGTTTACTTTCGAAAGAGCAGCGTCTACACTGGCTTTCTTCTTTCGAAAGAAGCTCTTTCAAAATAAGAACATACAAATGAGGTGCCAAATATGCAAATTTATACCTCATTTGCACACCTTTTGAAAGAGGAATGCAAGTGTAGACACACCCATGAAGTCTAGCAAAAAGCTTCAGAAGCTATTACCAATCTCTTGAGTTACCTGGCTTCCCTCAGCCCACTGTTAAAATCTTTTTGAACGGGACCAGTGGAATCCAATAGTAAATCAAGGATCGCCACACTTGTGGTGGTCATCCTTACACATTCACCGCAGGCCCTTCCTCCTCTGCTCGAAATAAATGGCCCCTTCCTTGAACTGAGCTCCCCCAGCCCTCCCCTGGCCCCAGAGCCAGGAACCACAGCCCATTCCACCCCCATATATTCCATCTGATTCACTGGAGTTGCCATGGCTGGATCTGATGGGCCACAGGCACTGGGGCAGCAGGAGCTGCACAGGGGCTGAAGGAGTCACACAGATCCCAGCTAGCACCAGAGGTGCTGTGCCAGAGAACCTACGGCAGGGGCTGCCCATGTGGGGAGTGTGCATGGAGCAGCCCGAGGGGCACCCCACATGTTCACGACACTCTGCTGCCCCATTTGCAACGTGTGACAAACGGGGAGCCTATAGGATACAGCGGAAGTGGATAATTAATCTGTATTTTATTGTAAAAGTTTGTGAAGGCAAAAAACCTGCTAATTTTAAAAAATCCAGTAATGCTCCAAGGATTTGTGCAGTTTTGGACTAAGGTTGTGTTCATGGATTGGCAGCACTGGAGGGACGTTTCTAAATGCCTTGGGAGAAAGGGAGAGGCTCCTTGTGACCAAGTGTGGCTTAAAAAAAAAAAAAACTTTCTTCTATCTGACTAATGCAGAAGAGGTTGCTGAAATTAACGAGTTTTTAACTCCGCTCTTTTGGTACAGTGAAGCACAGGAAAATTGATTTCTGTTACTGAAGACTTTCCTGTCAGCTTTGGTAAAATCTCAAGGATCTGTGCAGCTGTCCTGTTACATTTATGCAGATCCTCGCTGAAATTAACGGCCCTTTGTGGGCATAAGGGGCCACCCATGCACATCCAATGGCAAGCTGAGACCTAAATGCTTAGACCTCCTGCCAGCAAAGCCCTTATGCATAGGGTTAACTTTACACACAACTACATTCAGTGCATGAAATTATGTAGGTGTGTGGTTTTGTGGGGTCAGGCCCTCACATGGCTGTGTTTTACTTCCCTCCCCCGCCCCCATTCAACAGTGTCTTGTGTCAAAGTAGATGAATAATTTCAGCGGATTTAAAAAAAATGCATTAGAAAGGCCATTCAGGCAGACACTGTGAACATGCGCCAATGTATTGCTCTGAGTCACCTCATAAATGGGACTATATTTGCCCAAGCCACTTTTGCCCATGTAACTGGCTGCCCTTCATCTACACATTTAAATTTATTTTTCAAGCTCCTCTCTGACTCAAAGTGCCTGTCCTTGATGCGCATTTTTAAGAGAAGCAGTTGGTTTTAAACAACCATTCCCCTGCAGCATTTCAAACCCACCCACCCATACTGCACTCAGCCCCTGAATGTAAAACTGATTATGGCCAAGAGTGAAATTGCCTTCAGGGCATCGATTTTCATTGTCCAAGCTGCCAGTTACCCAAAATGTAAAAAGCACAGTGAAAAGTAAATAATCTGAGGTGTCACTAGTAACATAGGTAAAGAAATGAGATGATTGACCACATGCAGTTTTTAAGCCAACAGTGTGTCCCTTTGAACAATTATATGCTGCCAGGGGGCAGAAAAACCTTGCTTCAGAGCTGACAGGAAGGGAGTTGAAATTCTTTCCTGCAGCATACGAGCTTTTCAACTGCTTCCTTTCCAGCAAGGATTGCCATCCAAGTCAGCCGTGCAGTTGGGGGAGGGCAGGAGAAAGAGAATGTGGCTGAATTCAGCTGGAGTGAGATAATTGGGTCGTTAATGAGAAACCGGAGTAAGGTAGAGGGGCTGGCACGTCAGAGAGCAGCCAAGCTTTTAAGGGGGTTTGAAACATTCCTAAGGGCAGGGTTCATCTTCTGGTTAATGAAACTTGGCGGTAAGAACCCTCTTTGCCTTTCTTCATTTGGACCAGACTGAGGAGCTTGCATGTTTTTCTTGTCCTGGCCTCAGTGAACCCTGTGCATCCCAGAGCCATATTCAGGTGATTAGGTAGTAGGTGGTTATGCCCTTGCTTCCCCTACATAATGTTGTGGGGCACAAAGTAGAAGGAAGTAACTTGAACCCCCCTCCAAAGGCAATAACTGCTGAAGATGGTGCACTGCAGGGGGAGGATCTGGTTCTTATTTGGAAATGGAAGATCTGCATAGAAACAGGACTAAAGAGTCACATGCCTTGCTGCAGCTGTAGGCAGTACACACCCCAGGGGCTCTTTGTGTGCCACCTTCCCATCCTTTCTGGGACTTCCTGCAATTCACCTCCCACCCCATTTTCTCCCTGCTACTTCCTCACCCTGCCAGGGACCCCACATGACCCCCTCTCCCCTTTGCCAGAGGCTTTCACTCTCCTCCCACCCCCCCTCCCCCAGCTAGGGATTCCCTGTGAAGCCCAGTCTACCCTCCCCTAGCCCTGCACAGATTGCGGTGGAACTAGTAGTTCACGTTAGAGGAGTTCACACTGTACAGAGCAAACGCTTGATTTATCCAGCCGGAACAGTGGACACTGAGTTTACTCTGAGATGCAGGAGAGATTTTTGCACAAGGGAGACATCTGCCGCTTTTCTGTGACCGAAGAGGGACTGGAAGCTTTCAGAGGAGTGGTTCATTACTTCTGGTCATATTCTGCCAGCTATGTTGCTAGTCCTGCTGTAATCCACATGCCTACGTGTAGTTCACCGTCCCACGCAGAGGCACCCAGCCGCTTACACGGAGAAAGGATAAGTCTCCTCTGCAGCCTTAGCTGAGAGCCAGCTGGCTTTTAGCCCACAGTGGTACCCTCTGGTACAGGGGTATCTGGAGTGTGTGTGTGGCTGGTAAAACAAGGAGCACCCTCTCTTGGCATCATGCTCTTCTTGTATGTACACGTACCCACCTCCATGCAGAACGGACAGACAGAGTCTTGTCTGCTCAGCCTGTTTGCAGGTGGGTGGCAGAACTGGCTGTGAAACAGCAACAAATTGCAGAGTGGAAAACAAACCACAAGAAAACTTGAGTCTTCTTGGGAGCAGCCTATTTTAACTGCAGCTCTGTTGCAACAGTTTCTAAGCATCCTCTTGCGCTACCCTATCTCCCGGTCTGGGCCGATTCCAGAAGGTGGCAGGGCCTGAGGCAACCCCCATCCCCCCACCACAGGCCCCTCCCCTCCCCCATACCCTGCCCCTGCTCCACTCCCACCCACCCCCGACTCCTTCCCCCTAGCAACATGGCCTGGGCAATTACAGGGCCTGGCATGGCAACAGCAGACCACCCCCCCCCCCACGCCCCCGGCACTCACCATCCTGGCAGTGGGAGTTGAAGCAGCCCTACCACTGCCTGCTCCACCCCACTGCCATCTCCAGATAGTCCAGCTCCCACTGCCCGCATGCTGAGTGGGCGGGGGACAAACTCTACTGCCGCGCCCCATAATCCCCCCACTCCCTCCTGTCCATAGGACGGTTGGGGCAGTAGCTGCAGGGCCCCCAAAAGAGCAGGGGCTGGGGCAGCCACCCCGATTCAGCCTGGGACAGGACAGCGCTGCTTCCAGTCAAGGAAAGAAGAAGGTTCAGCCTCAAAAAGAAGAGGGGCTGGGTCGGTGGGCCTAGGGCAGACAACAAGGCAGCACTGAATTTAAGCTGAGCTGGGGTTTCAGGTGGGGACCTATGTTGCTGCAGGACACAGTAGTCGAATCCAGAGTGAGAGTGACTTTCATGTGTCACCGCAGGGGAGGGAATCAGCCGGTGGGGCTGTCCCTGGCGATGTGCCCTCTGCGCCCCGGCCACATGCTGCCCTGTTAGTTAGAAAATGTCAAACCTGTTACAGTAGAGAGACTCCTGGCAAATGCGTCCAAGTGCGCCAAGCTGCCCACCAACGCTATTGCAATATCTGCCTGTTTAAACCTCTTCTAACAAGTCCTGGTTCGGTCAGCCCTCAACCACACGGACAGCCCTGCCTGGAGACTCTTCAGTCCCTCCCTCCTTCTCCCCATAACAGGGCAGAGCTGCGGCACCACCCACTGCCTCAGCTGGTACTGTTGGGGGCGAGGCGAGGGAAGAGGGAGCCACAGCTGAGCACTCAGAGTGGTAGGAGGGGCTACAAAGGGGACTTTTGCACCCCAGCCCAGCCCCTTAGTGCAGATCAAAATAACCTCGAGGCTGCCTTGTCCAGAATAGCTCCTAACAGTGACCGGAAATCGCCAGCACATTAGAGGCCGAGCTCTGGCCTTACGCAGCGAGGGATGTTTTGAAAGCCAGGAGGGATTTTTAAAATTGTGGGAGTCAGGTTCTGTAGCAGGGAGGACTCACTGCTGGTCACACGGAGAATTAATCCATTGGACACATCTCGTCCGTTGTCACACTGCTCCACCGTCCGGCTCTGCAGAGCCGTGTCACTCCCCGGACTGTGGTGTTTTCTCTAGAATTCTGTCTTCCAGCAGCACCCACCGTTCTGTTCTGTCCCCTTCCAGGGGAGCGGGGAGTCAGCCGTCCTCCGTCCTGGCACCTACCTGTGCAGCCAGCTGCAGCCTCCAAGTCTAGCCCCTTGCCTCAGGGCCGCGATGCCGTCTGTATCGGCAACGCTCTGTAGATGGAGTGTAGGTGCAGCTGAAGGACGAAAGGAAGGCAAGATCCAGGCCTGCCCACTACTCTGGATCCTACCCAAAGGACTCTCCAGTAGCAACCATCTTCTGCCCTCATTCTCTTTACTTTATTGTTCCTGATCCGTGGGAGCATGACCTTCCTCATGACCCAACACCCTAGTGTCAAGGCCACAGCCTAACAATTATCAAGCTCAAGTGTCTATCTCTAATCTCGCTCTCTGCTTCCCTGAGCCTGCCTGGCATTGTTCCACTTCAGCTGCTGCTCCTCTCTATGAGCCGTACTGCATCCTCATTGCTCAGAATATAACTGCCCTCTGCTCTGCTGAGCCACTCCTTATAAACAGGGCTGCCCAGCAAGCCAGCCTCTGACTGGCTCTTTGAAAACTCTCTGTGATTGGCCAGGGCTCTGTGCCCGCTCCCTCCAGCCTGCTTTAATCACGTCCAGCTGGAGTGGGACAATTGTCCCCCTACAGTTCTTTCTATTTACCTTTTAGTTTGGGGTGAGCTGTAAGGTGCATTTGTTTCTTGTTTCCTGGCCTTTTTCTGCCACCAAAGGGGTTGAAAAGTTGTTTTAAATCAGTATTTTTAAATGAAAGCTGAGGTTTGTGCACAAATCATGTGATTTCTTTTTTAAGCAACTGGAATGGTAGAGAAAACAAAAATCAACTCCTGCACTGGAATCCGTAAGTATCGACACCGCTATACATTCTGCACTCAGTGGGCAGGAGGGGCCACCAACAGGATCTGCGGGACAGGCAGGATATTTGCCGGTGTCTGTAACTCTGTGAGGTACAGGGCACAGATTCTATTTTGAACTTCTAATAAAAATTTGAGGTATTTTTGCCGATTAGTTACAGCCTTTACTAAATAACACAGAGCATAGGTGCGTGGAGAATATATATACGCTGAGACAGATGTGTATGCCTGTATTGGATTAACCAATTCCTGTTCATTCTTTACCCATTAGGAGTGGCCCGTGTACTATATAAGTCATCATGATTCTTCTACTTTATGCCATCATCCGGCTCTTGAAAAGAATTTATGTTGCTCCCCATTTACAAATATGCTCACTGGCTCTCAGATAGCTGGGGTGTTACCCCTTAGCCAAAACACGTGCTGTTCTCAAAGCCAGCCAGCTTTTACTGAAGTCAGTCACAGCATCACAGCTAAAACACAAACGCCTAGGACCAAATCTTGTGCCTATTAGGGTCAAAAGGCCTTTTTTCATTGGTTGCAGCAAGAGGAGGATTGACCCTTAAAGGGGGGTGGGGCAGATGACTTATAAAAGTGAAAATAATACCTGTTTGGTTTCAGCCAGCAGCTGTGTGAATCAAACTTTGCCTCATCAAGGCTGATTTCCATTTGCAGTTCTGCCAGTACTTTATGTAACACAGAACAGCCGTGATAGCAACTGCAACATGCTCTGTATGCTTATGTAACTGTCATTCACCAAGCAACTCATAAAGTGCACTTAGGTTAATCTCACACCATCTCTCTGCGGAAGTGAAGTATTATCAATCCCCCCCATTTTACAGATGGCAAAGTGAGGCACAGTGAGCTCACAGAGCCATTAAGGTCACACAGGCAGAGCCAAGAACTGACTCTACATCTCCCAAGGCTGGTGCTTTAACCACAAGATATGGTGATCAGACAGCTAGTGTGAAAAATTGAGATGGGTGGCACATAAGACCAACCCCCAAATATCAGAACTAACCTTATAGAATCAGGATGGCGGTGACAAGATGATCCTTCTGGTCCTCTGAAAACTTGATTTATTTGCGCAGCACCGACTTACAGGTTAGTATAACCTTAATAAGCAGCAGTTTTATTTTAATCAAATGTATATTGTTTAGTAGCATTCCATAAAAAACATCATTAAGTGTGTTGCTAGTCAAAAACATTCCCTGTATGTATAAACACAGGGATCTGACATCATTTACAGTCCAACATTTAAGAAGGGTTCCTCAGGATTTCTCAGCAGTTCAGGCCCCTTTGCAGTGTGCACACCTCTCTCTTTGCCTGGGTCTCCCGTTCTGACTTGTGCTTCAGCATTATAGAAATCTACCCTAATCTTCCAGCTCACCTCTGGCCTGGGCTAGTAGTGCCTCTCTCTGCCCTCTCCTGGCTGTGCTCTTCCTTTCAGCATCTCGGGAATGTCATCACGTTTTTGCTTCCCCAGTTGAACCTTGTTTCTGTGTATCATGAAACCCACCACATGTCTCCTGATCTACACTCACCTCAGCGATCAGTACGCAACTCCCGCCTGTTCTTGAAAAACTTCTCTGCGTCACTCTCTGGCTGTTTGTAAAACTGGCTTGCAGGGCGCTGCAAGGTTTATATGTTCCCATATGATACACCACTTCCTTTGTTCATTTCCTTGCCTTTACCACACAGTCTTAGCATAGGTTACAGTACATGGTAATAATGTTTGTGAGGTATCATTTTCTATTTATAGCTACGGATGGCTCAGTCAGCAATCATGTAGGAGACAGCACTAAATAGCAAGTGCATAAATCTTCATTCAAAATGAACAAGTTGCAAACACAACAAGAAATGTAAAGAGATAATGCCAAATATTGGTGTAAATCAGCAATGCCTGGACTGCTCACAGAGTTCTCTGTGTGCCCCCCTACCCCAGCTGCACTGGTCATGTCATTGTGCATAGTTTTGTTGCAGTTATTTGTATTCTATTTGCCTTAATGTGTTTATTTTAAAAGTCAATGGGCTGTAGGAGCCAAAGTGTCTGTCATTTTTGAAAATTAGCTTTGGGCTCCTTAATTGCAAAGATCTTGCAATGCGGAGTGGCGCAACACTTTAAAATCTGGACCTCAGCCTGTTTGCCTCAGTTTTCTTATCTGTCAAATGGGAGTGTTACTAGCTGTGTCACTCAGAATCATCAGCACTGACAAAAATTATAACACTTGCTCTAGGAAAGTAGTTTCATCATTAGATTTTAAGTAGTTACCTGCTCCTACAATGTGAAGCTTTGTTTAGAAAGCTATGATATAGGACATGAGTCATAAGACTGATTCTACACCATGTTCAGCCACATGCTCCAGTACCACTGATTTCAGTGAGGAAATTCCTGACTGAGCCCCATGTAAGGCTCTGTTTCAGCAGAGCATTTAAGCACTTGCTTACTGGTGCTTGCATACAAATTCAAGCATATGGCTGAGCATTGTTCTGTGCAAGGATGCGTTCCTGAAACAGGGCCTAAATAGCATGAGAATTAGGCTGATTTTTCTCTGCATTTTACAACAACTGGGATGAAAGAATTTTGAAGTGTTCACATTCAAACATTGCAGGCAGTGTGCTCAACAGCTGGGAAGAGGGAGGCCCCCTCACTGATTTGCAGTCAGCCTTGCAATTGAGTAAGGAGCAGCACTTAAGGGTCCTGAAGGGACGTGCATCACCACTTCATTAGCCAGAAAGTCAGGAGGGAATGGAGAAGCCATCCACTCGTGGATCAGGTGTGGAAGGTCAGTCTTCCCTTTATGAAGACTTACATCAGTTTTTCTCTTACTCCAGCAGCCTGGCTCAGCTCATGTCTTTGTGTGCTCTCACCAGCTGCAAAAAAGCACAGACAGTATCTGAGATGCTGGTGGCTGTTTTCCCCTCCCTGTGACTGATGGAGACAATTGCTGAGGAGTGATGGCCTCCCTGTGCCGCGCTGGTGAGCAGTGCTCACCAATGCTGTATTTCACACCATGCAGCTACATGCATGCCTTCCCTCTCATCTCTGCAGCATCGCATCAGAGTTCGCTCTTCCCTCGTGCGCTGGTAGGGACTCGAGTGATCTCTGGATAGATCTGTAAATGCTCTGCCACAGAGTGAATGGCTGGGGATAAGGGCTTCCTTTCTGTCAGTGCTTTGGCAGGCAATTAATTGTTCTGCCAAGTGCCAGCTGTATCCACCTGCCAGATGTGCCAACAGTGAATAAGCCCAAGACCTGAATGAAAGACTGCTGCATGCTTTCCCCCCCATCATGTGGGGAGCGTGTCCCTTGTCCTCATTCAGTGAGGGGCTCAATCCAGATGACAATAGCTCACAATTTACATAATCACAATGTAAAACTGACTTAGCAACTAGCCAGATAATTTCAGCCAGGAAGGTCATAAGAGTTTAAGGCCACAGAGGGCCAGTAGATAATCTAGTCTGGCCTCTTATTTCACCCAAATACAGCACATGGGGCTGGTGACTTTAGTTAGACTAAAGCATTCCAGCCTCTTGTGTGCCATAGGCAGAGAACAGAAGCTCTGAGGTGCCACCAATGTCTGAAGACCCTGAAATGGTCAATAGTAACAGAGAGGGAGCTGTGCTAGTCTATACACTATCAAAACAAAAAGCAGTCAAGTAGCACTTTAAAGACTAGCAAAATAGTTTATTAGGTGAGCTTTCGTGGGACAGACCCACTTCTTCAGACCATAGCCAGACCAATATTGTCTTAAATATTGAGTCTGTTCTGGTCTGGCTGTGGTCTGAAGAAGTGGGTCTGTCCCACGAAAGCTCACCTAATAAACTATTTTGCTAGTCTTTAAAGTGCTACTTGACTGCTTTTTGTTCTGAAATGGTCAGTAATTGATTAGGCGGCCGCAGCTGGTGATCCATTCCCAAGGCTGCAGGGAAAAAAAATAGAAAAACTGCCGAAGTCCCTGTGAATCTGACCTGACCCCAAACCTAGTGAGTCATTTGATACTGAGCATGTGGGAAAGACCCACTAGCCAAGCATCTGAAAAAGGTTTCTTCACACCACATCTCTGCCCAGCATCCCTCCTCCAGCTGTGGCCATTCTCATGCTGCAGAGGAAGGTGAACAACAACAAAAACCCTTATCAGCCAGCTAATTGTGCACTTGGGGAAAACATTCCTTGCTGATCCTTGTAGGTGACTGGTTGAAGTTCTAAAACCTGCACTGCATCATAATTTTCTTGGTGCAGAGCTGCACATGTTATCCACATCAGGAGGGTAATGTGGGGCTTCCCATTCTCCCCTGGGCCTAGGGGCAACGAGAACCCTCTATTCAAATCCCAAGGTTGGAAGGGACCAAAGTCAGGCCAGAGGGCTGCAATAACGTGGGAAAAGGCAGGCATAGAAGCAGGAAAGGCCCACTCCCCTGTTAACTAGGGCATGGACTTACTGCAGGTCAATCAGGATCAACTGAAAAGTTGTCTCAGGCAGATTAGGGATCAGCTTGATTCCATTTCAGGGCTGCCTGAGGCCTTTTTAAGCCTTCACCTCTTAGGCAAATGGAGAGAGGAGAAGAGAGAGAGGTTTACACACATTCAGTGGCTGTTAAATTGGAGATGGCAGAAGAGTGAGTAGCTTTTGGGGGAGAGGTAGGGCTCTCTGCACAAAGGGATGATGATGAGCCTAACCTCATACTCCTCGCCTCCCCTCCCCCCACTCTCTCTCTCTCTCTCTCTCAGGGGAATGCTAACAGCCTGAATGCAGCAGACAGAGTGTGCTTCACCTGAGGCCTATACTCCCCATACTGCGGGGAGGAAGCGGAGGCTGCAAAGGGAAGAAGGGCCCCTGCGATGAACTCTGTCTAACCTGAGTCCCCCATGCCCAAACCTGTTGGCTCCTGGACATTAGCAGACAGAGTTATAAACCCTGAACACTAAGCACCAAGTAAGGTTGCACCAGTATTCCAAGCACTTTAAGACCTGATCCAAATCCCATTGAAATCCCTGGGAGCATTTCTGCTGCCTTTGTGTGCTTTGGCTGAAACCCTTCACCAAAAGAGAGGTGGACTTGAGTGGTGAAATCAACATGGGCAGTTCAGGGTGGAAACTTCAGTGAAAAGAGCTGCAATGAAACACAGTGGTTTGTGACATTGCTGAGACTAATACTACACTCCTCTTTGGCAGTGCACAAAAACATCCCATGCATCTAGTAGTAGTAGCAGGCATCCTTCAGTCTACGTAGACTATTGATCGCGCCCTTCATAGTTCCATTTGGAATCATCATTTGCAGCGTCAACTGTGACTGTGAAGGCCCACACGAGAGTGACAGTCCTTGCTGCATCTATTGCATGTGTAATGAGTGTCTGGCAGGTCCTTACTGTGCTTTCTCTGCGCTCGCTTCTCCTCTGCTAGCTGGCTGATCCTCATCTCACCCTTCTGAAGACCCTTGTGTAGTTCCTGCTTCCATCTGCTACAATCGTCTGCCAGCTCCTCCCAGCTGTCTGGCTCGATGTCTACCTCCCTGAGGTCCCTCCTGCAAACATCTTTGTAGTGCAACTGGGGGCATCCAGGAGGTCTTTTGCCAGAGGCTAGCTCGCCATACAGGATGTCTTTTGGTATCCTTCCATCATTCATCCTGTGGATGTGGCCAAGCCAGTGGAGCCGCCGCTGCCTGAGAAGGGTGTGCATGGTTGGGATTCCAGCTTGCTCAAGGACGGCGGTGTTGGACACTCTGTCCTTCCACAATAGTCCAAGGATGTGCCTGAGGCAGCACAAGTGGAAGACATTCAGCCTCTTTTCCTGGCAGGTGTACAGGGTCCAAGACTCTCTGTCATAAAGGAGGGTGCTGAGGATGCAGGCTCTGTAGACTTGCATTTTGGTGTGGGTGTACAGCTTGTTGTTATTCCACACACTCTCGCTGAGTCTGGACAGAGTTGTGGCTGCTTTTCCGATCCTCCTATTTAGCTCAGTGTCCAATGACAGGGTGTCAGTGATGGTGGACCCGAGGTAAACGAACTCGTGAACGACCTCTAACGTATAGTTGTCCATGCTGATTGATGGGGATTCAGCAACATCCTGACCAAGTACGTTTGTCTTCTTTAGGCTGATGGAAAGCCCGAAGTCCTTGCATGCTTTGGAGAACTGATCCAGCAGTTTCTGAAGCTGGTCTTCTGTGTGTGACACTACAGCCGTGTCATCTGTGAACAAACATCCCATGTATCTCTTTGTCCAGAATTTGGTATTTTATAGGTAATAGAATCAAGCTGTGGCCAAGGGTATAATGGCTGGGGAAAGGAATAGCTCAAGCATGTCAGATCTCATTCTGCAGTGCCAATGATGTGATTCTTTGGCATTCTACACCTCACCACAATGGACTACTTGGAATGAGGAGTGATACCCATCTCTTTTCTCTGACCAGGTACAAAAGGAGCAACAATAACAACAAAAAGCAGTAGCCCATCTTCAAAATTATTCTGTTATAAAATTAAAAAGCCCAGAGAGAAAAGAGTTTATCATACTGCTTCATCTTTGTTTCTTGCATTTTGTGTCCTTTATGGGCCCCTTTGAGTGACTCTTCATTATATGTTTGGCTGCTTTTTCACCAGTAATAGAAGGCAGCAATGAATAGATCTCAGAGCATGTGAGATCTGGGGTCAGATAAGTATCATAAAGTTTGAATAGGCTGAGTTTCATATATGACATCCTCTGCCTCCATTGCCACTCTAGTTACCTACTACAAAATGTATTTTTTGGGGTAGGGAGTGTATATTGTGCTTTGGATTTACATGTTCTTAGATGGTTTTAAAAATCAATTTTAATGTATCTTAGCTTCTTGTGACTTCTATTACTGTACTATCTGGGTGCCTCACAAACTTTGAGCAATGATGCTTTTAAATGAACTTCGAAGGAATTTAAATTATTTTTCACCATTAATTCAAATCAAGTACAACAGAGTGCATGCCCAAATCATCTTTGTGCCTATCTATATTGTCTTCTACTGTTGCTGGTGTCCACTGTGCACCTGAGTCACTAAGGCATGTTGTGCAAGGACCAGTTTTCACAAGACACTTAAACTTTATTATTTAGAAACTAGATTATGTTCTGAAAAGAAGGTCAGTTAGAGGTAAGGGTTAGCTCATTTCTGTTGTGGTGTTCTCTGCTTTCAGTCCTGCAACGTACCACCAAATCAGAGCTTGTGCATGTAGGCTATGTCTACACGTGAAGCCTACATCGAAGTAGCCTATTTCAATGTGGCGACATCGAAATAGGCTATTTCGATGAATAACGTCTACACGTCCTCCAGGGCTGGCAACGTCGATGTTCAACATCGACGTTGCGCAGCACCACATCGAAATAGGCGCAGCGAGGGAACGTCTACACGCCACAGTAGCACACATCGAAATAAGGGTGCCAGGCACAGCTGCAGACAGGGTCACAGGGCGGACTCAACAGCCAGCCGCTCCCTTAAAGGGCCCCTCCCAGACACACTTGCACTAAACAGCACAAGATCCACAGAGCCGACAACGAGTTGCAGACCCTGTGCATGCAGCATGAATCCCCCACTGCAGCAGCAGCAGCCAGAAGCCCTGGGCTAAGGGCTGCTGCACACGGTGACCATAGAGCCCTGCACGGGCTGGAGAGACAGCGTCTCTCAACCCCCCAGCTGATGGCTGCCATGGAGGACCCCACAATTTCGACGTTGCAGGACGCGGATCGTCTACACAGTCCCTACTTCGATGTTGAACGTCGAAGTAGGGCGCTATTCCGATCCCGTCATGAGGTTAGCGACTTCAACGTCTCGCCGCCTAACGTCGAAGTTAACTTCGAAATAGCGCCCGACGCGTGTAGCTGCGACGGGTGCTATTTCGAAGTTAGTGCCGCTACTTCGAAGTAGCGTGCATGTGTAGACACAGCCTTTGACTCTTACAAGCAAAATTGCTCTCTTGTTCACATATATTGAACTAGATCTGCAATCTCACTCGAACATCCAACTTGTGCATTTAACAGCAATGCACAAAGCAGAGCAGCAATGTATTATGTAGGTGTGAATTGTCAGACTATTTGTTGACATAATTATGATGAGGCTCGCTGTACAGTTCATGTTAGAAGATCACTATTGGAAACGAAAGCTATCCCCTTCCTGCGTATCTAAAGCCAAGTCTTGGGGAATTTGAACTTTTGATTGGTAAGAGGCTATCCCTGAGAAAACAAAAGGATGTTGCCAGGAAGCAGGTGCCTCATATAGCACAGATGTCGTTCTCAACCTATGTGTCAGATTTGTAACCTATCAGTGGGGTCGTGGAGCATTATTAGTGGGTCATGAGAAGCTCTGGGCTTTTGAGTCTACTCATCAGAAGGGATTCGGTCTTGTAACAGAAGTTCTGACAGTTCAGCAATATTGCCTTTTTCCTGTGCTCGCTATGAAAGGTCACTCAGAGTCAGGTCTGGCTTCAGACACAATATTTCCAACAGGAGTCATCCTGACGATCTATAGATGTTTTGTCTATCTGGAAAACGAGGATAGCGTCATGTGGTACAGTTTTCCTGTGCTACTGGGTCTCTCTTCATTTATATCATTCCTCAGACTTAACTTAGATACTACGGTTAATCAAAACCCACAAGCTTGGACTCATCTTTCTTTTTTTTTTCTTAGAAATATTAAAATGCGCAGTTGATTGGTTCCCTTGCTGAACTAACGTCATCTTTGTACTTATGAGCTACTGAAAAAGGGAGAAAGGAAAATAATATTTTTCAGACAATTGCAATAATCAACATATGGAGAGAAGCCTTTGTCTCCCTAAGGGACAGTGAGGTGTGACTGGTGTTCCTCAGAGAAGGGCTCATTCCCACAGGTGTTTCAACATGCTCTTCAAGGAGAAGAGGGTAACTGCCCTCTAGCTTTCTGGTTGAATGTAATCACTTTTATTTTATTCTGGTATATTTTCACTTCCTGGGGGTGAAAAACAACACCGAGCCTATGTATATATCCACCATGGAAAACTGCAGCCAGAGGATCAATTGGCTGATCATGTAAGATATTTGTTAGGCACTGTCACTGTGGTAGCAAGCCCATGGGCCAACTGTCCATCTCAAAAGTTAATGGTCTGAGTGCCAGCGCGGTTCAGTCACAGTGTGTCACATTGCATCATCTCAAGTGGTTAGAAAGTCCAATTCTCAAGCGACGGTCTTCACCAAAAGTAGTTGCAGTGGAAGGAGCAGGCCCAGAGGGTGAATTCTGGCCCACTTCTAGTGCTGGAAGGCTGCTGTGCTTTCCTTTTCACTTCCCTGTCTCTCAATACCATCTCTTCAGCCACTTTAACTCCTTGACCCACTACAGCCTGCTGTTAGCTGCATTTTCCCAACTCATGGGGTTTGATGTTGAAATTTTTTAAGTTCCTCTTGTAAATATCCTTGAATCTGAACTTTGGTTGTCCCAGTGGCCTTGGAAAATCTTCAGGTTCTTCATAGAGGAGATTCTTTGTAATGTGCACATCCTCCTCCTAGTGAACCTGACCAAGCCAACGCCCAAGTTTGAGATTTGTGATCAGACTTGGCAATTTTGCCTTCTTGGGTACTTCAGTGCCAGAAACTTTGGCTTCCTACTTGATGTTTAGAATCTGATAAGGAAAATGAATATGGCAAATATTTAGCATTCTCTCACCTCCTATTGGAGGTTGAGGTCCAGGTCTTAGCACCATACAGCAGCCTGCTCAAAACACGCCTCTAGCAAACTTGTATCTTGGTGTTCAACGTTAATTTTCTGTTATCCCACATGTGCTTGATTAGATGGTTGAATGTGATAGCTGCCTTTCTGATGCTGAAATTAAGCTCACCATCTGGAGGTCAAATATCAGATGCTGTTCATCCTAGATAGCAGAACTTGTGCACAACTTCTGGAAGGGTGTTAGCTCTTGGAACATCAGGAGCAGTCAGAATATCTTGTGCCATGATCATTGTCTTATTCAGACTCATGGTTAGTTCACATTCATGACAAGCTAGTGCAAGTGGCTGGAACTCCTCTGTGTGGAACACCCACTGCACCATCAGTGAAAATAAATTATCTTGTCAGCAGATGTTTGATGTTCCTCTAGTATCTAATAAAAATGACTCTTTAAACTGTGTGGGTCAGTGACACCTGTAGCTTTCAGGATCCATGAATGAAAAGCATCACCAAAGGCTGCACCTGCAAGAGCACAAAGGAACTGAGAGAGCTCACGAAGTAACTGCAAAGTGAACACAACATCGCCAGACAAAATCACACCCTATTGAAAACAGAATACACAGAATTACAGCCAGAGTGAGCAGCATAGTGGGAATGGTATATCATCTGGGAGCAGCTCATGGCTGATTTCACTGTACAGTGGGAATGATGAAGATAAAACTATCGCATAAATAAAGCCACATCTAAGGGCTTGTCTGTACTCACTGGAAGATCGACACACTGGAAGTTCATCTTCCAGGGTTTCATTTATTTAGCAAATGTAGTGGGGCTGCGCTAAATAGAACATTCAGGGCACCACTGTCGACCCCTGGACAGTCGTGAGGAGAAAGGGAAGTTGATGGGAGAGTTTCTCCCTTCGACCTGATGCTGTGGGGGTGGTGGCAAAAATCGACTTACGACACATCAACTCCAGCTGAAGTTGTGTATCTTAAATTGATTTTTCCCCCCCTTGTGTAGACCTGACCTAAATCAAAGTGACACAAATCAGAACCTTGCCATTAGCAAATTGACAAGGCACTAATAACATAAAGACCATGGATAGTCCATTGAGATGAGTCAGATACTGATCTCATTTATGGAAAAGTTCCCAACATACTGCTTATCACTGGACCCTAAAGAGCTACTGTACATTGGAAGCTGTTTGTGGATTCTTGTAAATAGATTGTAGTTGACAAACAACAAAGAAGGAACTCTAAACTCAAATATTTCTGCGATAAGGATATAACAACATAACAAGAGAATCCATTTGAAGTCACCAGGCCAGCTTTGATCTCAGTTGCAGTGGTAAATCTAGAGTTATTGCAAGTAAATCAATAGAGTTATTCAGGATTTACACAGTATAAATGGGACCAGAATCTGCCTGCTGTGTAGGCCACAATATTCAGAACAAAAGGGGAACCCTAAATGCCTTGCCAAAGTTTCTGGCAGACCTACTTAAAAAAAAATTAAAACAAAATCCACTGTTTCAGCGTGTCGTAGGAATGGTTCTGAGTAGAATGAGGAAAACAGCTCAACAGGCTGCATGCTATAGAATATTCTCTGTTTTTAAAAGCTGATGGATAATTTTTGTAATATTCAACAGTCACTTCAGATTGTTTGTTGCAATGTTCTGGGCACCAAGGACACCATCCCTTACATGTTTATTTCCCTTCCCTTTTACTACAGAAAATACCTCTTTAGATGTAGACTCACATGATGTATTCCTATCCATCTATCTATCATCTTAATGGGCACTTACTCAGATAGACAAATCATACACAGTCGTTCTCCTCCCCCATCAGGAAATGGCAGGTGTCAAGCTGCATTTCCTTGTTCAGATATTTTCAATAGCCGCTGTAGTGAGAGACATGCTGAAGAATGTGGAGTTAGGGTCCCATCTTGCTTCTGCTGTGGTCACTAGTAAATCTCCTGTTGACCTCAGTGGAAGGAGGATTGAGTTCTTTATGAGTAAGAGAGTGAAAACCATTTTGGGACCTGATCCTGATCCCATTTAAATCGCTGAAATCAGCAGTGCCTTGTGTTTATGGAAAGTCTGTATTAACAAAGAGTAACTAACACAAATAAAACTGTAGGTGTGCGACTAGCCCAGTTAATGTGTGAGATTGGGGTGAGTCTTTCTTTGGTGCTGAGTCTGATATTAATCTAGGGCATCCCCCTGTTTCCCACAGACACTTCCATGCAGAAAAGCAGGTGTCAATTAAGCAACCGTGAAAAGTGTAACGTGCTTAAAATACAAAACAGTATTTTCCAACTAATCAGACTTCTTAACTTTGTTTTGCTCTCCCACACAGGAGAAGAAGGGTAGAGAGAGGAGAAGTGGGTGCCCATCCAGGCTGCCCCAGGAGCAATATCTAATACTTACTGTGAGGCTGTATCTATAGGCACCTTGGGCTCTGTCATGCAATGCCTTTCCCCTCCCCGCCCCCCTGCACTAAGATGCAGTGTCTCATTCAGAGTGATAGGTGCCTTCAACTCATGTTGTAATCAACGAGCTCTTTTTTGAATCTGGCCCAGGCAAATGTGGAAATGTTTGCTTAGCATCTTGAGTGCAGAGAATAATTGATTCAATGAATTGGGTATCAGTGACAGGTTTTTATTTTAAATGAAGTAACTATCAGCTTTCACTGTGTATGTGTATGGAACAAAAGTTCTTTTTCTCTGTTTGAATTTTCTCTTCCCGTTTGTTTCTAGTTCATGAAACTATATACATTATTTACACTTTAGCTGTGTCTACACGTGCACGCTACTTCGAAGTAGCAGCACTAATTTCGAAATAGCGCCCGTCGCAGCTACACGCGTCGGGCGCTATTTCGAAGTTAACTTCGACATTAGGCGGCGAGACGTCGAAGTCGCTAACCCCATGAGGGGATAGGAATAGCGCCCTACTTCGACGTTCAACGTCGAAGTAGGGACAGTGTAGACGATCCGCGTCCCGCAACGTCGAAATTGTGGGGTCCTCCATGGCGGCCATCAGCTGGGGGGTTGAGAGATGCTCTCTCCAGCCCCTCAGCTCACTGGTGGCCGCGTGGAGCGGCCCCTTAAAGGTCCCCTCCCCCACCCTGACTCTGCAGGAAGCTGAGGCAACGTGCAGGCTGCAGCCTGCACACGCGGCGAGCCTGCACAGCCATCAGCCACCCACCCAGCGGTGATGGCTAGCCAGGAGCCCCCCCAGCGCCCCCAGGGCCCCCCCCCAAGGGGAGCCAGGGCAGCCAGTCTGGAAAGCGGCAGCGGGGCCCCTCCTGGACGGAGGCTGAGCTGCGGGACCTGCTGGGGCTCTGGAGCAAGGAGGAGGTGCTCCAGGTAATGGGGAGCAAGAGGCGGAACGCGGATGCGTTCGCTCGGCTGGCCGAGGGCCTGGCTGCCCGGGGTCACCTTGCCCGCACTCCTGATCATGTGAGGAGTAAGGTCAAGGAGCTGCGGCAGGGTTACGCCCGGGCCCGGGATGCGGCCAGCCGATCTGGGGCCGCCCCCGTCACTTGCCCCTTTTACAGGGAGCTCAGGGACATCCTGGGCTCCCAGCACACCTCCTCCCCTCCGGCCACCCTTGACACCTCGGCTGACGAGCCCCAGCAGGCCCTGCAGCCGGAGTCCGCCCCAGAGGCAAGCCCCGCACCCCGGGGGCCCCCCCCGGAGGCCATCCCCGGGACATCGCGGCAGGAGGAGGAGGAGGAGGAGGAGGGGGGCTCCTCCTCCGCAGAATCCAGCCTGCAGATCCTCCTCCTGCCATCCCGGAGCAGCAGCCGGGCTTCCGACCCCCGGGGATCTCCGGACCGTGGGAGCGGACCCACAGGTAGGTACCCCTCTCTGGTGGACACCCCGGGGCTGGAGGGGCGGGGGTAACAGAGATGTGTCCAGGGCCCCCCACACGCTCACATGGCCATGGCCCCAAGGACACCAGGGCCATGGCCCTCACAGCACTGCAGCCATCAGCCCCTGCCCCCCCACACCCTGCATGACAGTGCCATGCCCCATCCCTGGGCCAGGGGGGAGCGGAACCTCGAGGGGCCCCCGGGCGGAGGGGGTGGGACACCCCGCAGCAGCAGCAGCATGTGATGGAGTGGGGGGAGTGCCAAAGGGAGACTCAGGCTACATATGAGCCACAAGAGCCGAAGAGCTCCCAGGGCCAAAGGAGGATCCTGGCGCTACAGCTGGCAGGTGACACCTCTGCCCTGAACAAAGAGGAGGGAGGAGCCGAGCTGGCTTGGAATTGGGGGGCGAGGGCGGGGGCCACAGGTAGAGGCTAGGGGAAGGGAGAGCTGGTAGGCAGCCAGCCAGAGGAGGGGGAAAGCTGCATCCCAGAGGGGCCCCCCTTGGGGTCTTCTCCCCACGACGGGTTGGAAGGACTGTCTCTTCCGACAGCTGGTGCTGTCACTCCTGCCAGAAACTGGCCATCTGTGGGCTAAGAAAGCTGTCCTGCTCTCAGACCCTGCGGGGTGAAGTGAGAGTCGCTCCCACCAGGGGACGGGGTGCATGGCCGGGGGACCCCTGAACCCCATCCATCACAGCAGCATCTCCCGGGGACGGGGATGGGGAACCTGCAGCACAGGGCGGGGGGGACAGATGCCACGGCTCGGGGCCCACACTAACGCCTGTCTCCATTCTTCTTTCCCCCCTCCTCTCCTGTGTCCTGCACCTGCACCTGCACCATCTGAAGGACCGGAAGAGAGCGCCGGCAAGGCCTCAGTTGTCCCGGAGAGCCCTCCGGGACCATCGCTCCAGGGCAGCCCCTTGGCCGAGGAACGACCAGCCCCGCGGAGGGCTAGACGGCGGACCCCGTGCCTACTACCGGCGACGGCGACGGACCCCCAGCTGCTGGCCATCCTCTGCCAGCAGCTGGAGGTCTCGGAGCAGCACCTCCAGCTGCAGGAGCGGGTGCTGGCCTGGCGCCAGGAGCCATGGGGGACCTATATGCAGACATTCAACTGGCTGGTCGACTACCTGGCCCCCCATGCCGCGCCGGCCGAGCCATCGCCCGCCCTGCCCGCTCCTGCAGCCCCACCACCAGCTGCTCCGGCCGTCGCCGGGCCGTCCGCCGTCGCCCCATCACCCACCCACGAGGGCCAGAGTGCCGAGGGACCCCTGGAGCCACCTGAGACTCGCCGGCACCGATACCTTCCGGTCCAGCCCGCTCCCACCCAGCCGCAGACCAGACTGCAGGCACGGCGGGGCTCCCGGCCGGGCACGCCCAGTGCTGGGCTATAGGGGCGAGGGGCCCGGGACGTGGCCCCCCCCTTGTTGTATATAGTTGGACTCTTTTGTTTTGGTGCCCCCGTTTGCCCCGTCCCCCCCCTGTAAATAGTTCTCCCCATTCTCCTCCCTGGTTTCCTTTTTTGATGGCGACAGTTGTTTGCTTTGTTGTATTGTTTTATTTGTGCACATATTGCTTTTTTGGAACGTTTGTCCCTACTTTTTGGTTTGTGTTTGACATATATTATATTTATTGAGCCAAAAAAAAAAAGTTTCCGAAAGACAAAAAAAAAGTTTACGTTCAGCCACAAGTTCGTGCTGCCATTTGTCCAGGACAAGTGGGGGAGGGGGGCGGTGGGGTGCTCCATGGTGTGGGCGTTGGGGCAGGAGTGTGGGGGAGGAAGGGGCGGGCAGTAGGGGGCCTGGCCAGAGTTCACCCCGCGGCCTGTTGGCCGAAGTGGGCCCGCAGGGCCTCCCGGACCCGGGTCCCCTCTGGGTCCACCTGCCGACTGGGGGCAGCAGGTGGCTGCACGTGTGCCCTGCCGGCCTCCGCGGCCCAGCCCTGCAGAAAGGTCTCCCCCTTGCTCTCCACAAGGTTGTGCAGGGCGCAGCAGGCACCCACAATCTGGGGGATGTTGTTGGGGCCCGCATCCAGGCGGGTCAGGAGACATCGCCAGCATCCCTTGAGGCGGCCAAATGAGCGCTCCACCACCTGGCGCGCACGGTTCAGGCGCTCGTTGAAGCGCTCCTGGCTAGTGGAGAGATGGCCCGTGTAGGGGTGCATGAGCCACGGCCGGAGGGGGTAGGCCGCATCTGCGATGACGCAGAAGGGCATGGTGGTGTCCCCCAGAGGGATCTCCCGCTGGGGGATGTAGGTCCCCGCCTCCAGCCGATGGCACAGGCCCGAGTTCCGGAAAACCCGGGCGTCGTGGGTGCTGCCAGGCCAGCCCACGTAAATGTCCTGGAAATGTCCCTGGCTGTCCACCAAGGCCTGCAGGACCACAGAATGGTAGCCCTTCCGATTGAGGTATCGTCCTCCACTGTGCTGCGGGGCGCGGATGGGGATGTGAGTCCCATCCAGAGCCCCGAAGCAGTTGGGGAAGCCCAGGGTGGCAAAGGCCGCGATGGTGGCATCTGGGTCCCCCAGCCTCACGAGCCTGTGCAGGAGCATGGCGTTGATGGCACGCACGACCTGCAGAGAAAGCACATGGGACAGCCCCAATGAGGGGTGAGCAGGGTGTGCGTGGCCCTGCCCTGCCCTGGCCCCCCTGCTCTGCCCTGCCCTGCCCTGGCCCCCCTGCTCTGCCCTGGCCCCCCTGCCCTGCCCTGCCCTGCCCTGGCCCCCCTGCTCTGCCCTGGCCCCCCTGCCCTGCCCTGGCCTCCCCCTGTGGGTTCTCTTACCTCCATGAAGACAGCCCCGACGGTGGCCTTTCCGACACCAAACTGCTGCCCCACGGATCGGTAGCTGTCCGGAGTGGCCAGCTTCCAGACAGCAATGCCGACCCGTTTCTCCACAGGGAGGGCACGCCGCATGGCAGTGTCCTGGTGCCTGAGTGCAGGGGTGAGCCACTGGCACAGCTCCAGGAATGTCTGGCGGGTCATCCTGAAGTTCCTGAGCCAGCGGTTGTCGTCCCACTCCCCAAGCACCAGCCGCTCCCACCAGTCGGTGCTGGTGGGGTAGCTCCACAGCCGCCGGCGTGTGAGGCGGGGGGTGGAGCGGGGTGCTGCAGGGGTAGGGGTTGAGCCCTGCTGCCCTGGGGGCATCTCCTCCCCTGGGGCAAGAAGGTAGTCAGCTGCCTCCCATATGGCATGGGCCAGGGCAAGCTCTGCTCCTGCCGGGAGGGCTGGGTGGACCTCTAGCTGCTGCTGCTGCTGCTGCTGCTGCTGCTGCTGCTGCTGCTGCTGCTGCTGGGGGTCCATGACTGCGGCGCCCGGGGTCTGTGTGCCTATGGCTCCTCAGACTGCGTGCTGTGCAGGCTGAGTGTATGTGGGAGGGGCCCTTTAAGGGAGCGGCTAGCTGTTGCCCCGGAAGCGCTAGTCCGCCCGTTGACCCTGTCTGCAGCTGTGCCTGGCATCCCTATTTCGATGTGTGCTACTTTGACGTGTAGACGTTCCCTCGCTGCGCCTATTTCGATGTTGGGCTGAGCAACGTCGAAGTTGAACATCGATGTTGCCGGCCCTGGAGGACGTGTAGACGTTATTCATCGAAATAGCCTATTTCGATGTTGGCTTCACGTGTAGACGTAGCCTTTAAGTCCAGGCCTTCGCAAATGCTCCCTTTCCCGCTGTTCATTCAGCCACAAGTGGAACAGTCTACAGTGGCAGATTAGCCACTGAGGCCCAAACCCAGGAGCCCTGGGCAATTGAAGCAGGGGCATAAAAATGGGTGCCCCCATGCCCCAACCTGCTTTGCCTTGCTGCCAGTGCTCCCATCTGGGACTGGGGTTGGGCATGGGGGTTCACCCCAACCTGCTCTGCCTACCCAGCACTCCTGCTGGGGGGGCCTGCACACCCTGACACAGCTCCCTGCCAAGAGCGCCTGGCAGAGAGAGCAGGGGGCCAGGAAGCCCCAGGCCCTGATCCCACTTCACCAGGCAGGAGCACTGGGGAGGCAGCAGGAGGACTGTAGGTGGAAGGAGTGGGGACGGGACCCCATTGGCTCTGGCCAAAGCCCTGACAAACTCCTAATCCACACATCAGATACACAACAAAAATGGGGGGAAAAACCCCAGAACCTAATAAAACGGTCCAGTTTGCCTTTCTAGGCAGCAAGCCTCCACCTTTCTCCATTCATTAAACATAAAACCCTTTGTTTACTAAAACAGGTCTGTTACCCTGTGCCACAGCACAGAGGGTGCTGATTTGATTGCATTACACTTTCTTGGCTGTTGCTTTTTTAAGCCCCTGGGCAAAGTCTTCAGGGTCAATACTTTAAATTTCTTTTCAGAGAACTGAAGCTGCAGATGCCCAGCTAGCATTGATCTGAGTAGTTGCAGGCACAGCTGACAAGAGCAATTCAGCTGTAGCCGTGATGTTACCTGAAATAACTCAGATACTCTTGACTAGTTAAAGACATCTTGGACTGAATTGTGCTCTCAGTTGCCCAAGTGACAGTCCAGATTAGCTCTATTGGCTCCATTTGAGTTACTCAGGGTGTACATTGAAAACAAAATTTAGCTCCTGCTTCTCTGTGCACTTTCTCCGGCGGATGAGAGTTGCACTACTTTACAGGCAGTGATGTGAGATCCAAGGGGATTTGCATGTCACAGAAATGTAATCTTATTTGTATTTGCTCTCAGGTCTTTTCAGAGCTGGGATATTTCTACTTCAAGTTTTGTTTGGCTATTTTTTTAAAAGTAAAGTTTAATGTAGTTGGAAAAAATTGAGTTAATAACATAACTTTTGTAGAGGCTATTAAGAAATTGCTGTGTATTTGAATAAGAAACTGTCACCAGAAAAGAGGTAGTAAAAAGGTAAAAATGTCATCTGGTAGTACAATTTCATGTCGTTCCACATTAGCATTTGATATTTTCCCAACAAAAGCTTATCTCCCTTGTTTTCACTAATGACAATATATAACCAGCCACGCATGCCTGTACTGCACACACCTGAAGCAAAACTGTGAACAGGGTTCCTCTTAGAAATATTTTGCTGTCCATTGGTAGGAATGATTTTTCACTAACTTTACTAAAAGTGATTTTTTTTCTACACTGCACTGCTGGAAAATCTAGTATTATGCCCTTTTATTGACTGGCATAAATGGGGCACATTTCCATTGACTTCAGTAAAATCTTCCACTTTTTATAAAAGCAGAGAATTTGACCCACTATGATAAAAGTCTTAACATTTTTACTAGTGTATTTTATATTATGTTTTTTTCTGACCTTCTAATGAGAGTTTGGGGGATAGAAAAGGGGATAGAAATGGTGTTTTCTAGACAACTAAATTTACTTCTTGACTGAGAGGCTGAAAATTTAAAGCTACTGGACCAAAGTCTGATCTCAGTTACTGATATAATTTTGAGGTAGTTCTGGTGAAGTGAGTGAAGTTACCTCAGATTGACACTGATACAGCTGAGGTCAGAATTTGGTTCAGTTTATCAAGGTTCCTTTTAGCATCTGGGCTTTCTTTCACTCAAGTGACGTATGTCTACCTTGGCTTTTCTGAGCGTCCTTTTGTTGGGAAGAGTGCAATTTTAGTTAGCACTTTAAAAAGATCCAGGTATTCTAATTAATTTTAAAAGCTTTATCTCTAATTTTCAGGGAGACAGGTTATTGGTTGAAGCCTGGTACATACTTGAAACCACTACTCTGCTGATGTGTGTGCACTGGCTGGAGTAAATAGCTCTCTGTGTTTGCACAGAACACACTGCCTCCTGCAATCAGCAGGGTGAATGAACCAACAGGTTCACTGTGACATGGCAAAAATGTTCTCCTGGTGTCTGGTGGTCAGAATTGCTCTGGCTGGGCGGGGGCGGGGGGGTGAGACTCCTACAGTCTGACTTAGAAACATGCCATCTGCTATTTGTTTGGAACAGAGATTAGACTGGAAAGGACATCCTGGGCGCCAGGCTTGAAAAAAACCGACTTGTGATTGGACTGTCCCAGGGACCTCTTGCTCACTTGGAACTGAAGCTGTTTCGGCCTCTGTACTGAGGGCCTCTGTAACCTTTCCCATCTCCTGTCGGCCCTAGTAAAATACCCTCAGCCATGTGTCTGAGTGGTTAATGGGATCCACCAGGAGTAACGCCTCTAAGGCTTGCAGCTGAAATGACTCACAGAGCTTGCCTCCAAGTCACAGTACACCTGGCACACTAGTGCTACCCAAAGGACTGGAATACTGGGCAGCCCTAGTAAGTATATGTGAAAACAGCATAGCTACGTCTATACTGCCCCTCCCTTTCGGAAGGGACATGCCAATACAGCCTATCAGAAATGCAAATGAGGCACAGATTTAAATCTCTCATGCCTCATTTGCATGCTTGTGCAGGATCTTGCTTCCAGAAGAGCTGTTTTTGAAAGCCAAAACAGCCGTGTAGACAGGGTTCATTCGAAAGGAAACTCCGCTTTCGAAAGCACCCTTCTTCCTGAAAAGAATTAGGAAAAAAGGGTGCTTTCGAAAGCAGGGTTCCCTTTGAATCAACCCTGTCTACACTGTTTCGGCTTTCAAAAACAGCTCTTCTGGAAGCGAGATCCCACAGGAGTATGCAAATGAGGCACTAGATATTTAAATCTGCGCTGTATTTGCATGTCCCTTCCGAAGGGTGGGCAGTGTAGACAAAGCTCGTGTGTTCTAAGTATCTATGAAAAGCCATGCCCTGAATTTTCCTTGACTCTGTGATCTCAGTGGTCATCATAAAAGGGCTTGAGGCCTTTCACATGACATTTAGTGTCACCACAGCTCCCTTGCCAGGAAACTATTAATCAAAAATCAAAGGCTGGTAAAATGTCTCACTCAGGCCAAATCACTCTAATCATCTCTGCCTAGTACTCTGAAAATCTAAACCACAAAGCCTCCAGGGTGCTCACATATCAGCTGTACCCCTGACTCAGCTGCTCGAGCTGTCTGTCTGCAGCAGTTCACTGAAGGGCTAATGCACTAAGCACAAACACAAAGAAGTGATAGTGACTAACATACCAGCTAGCAAGGGTACTTAGGCTGATTTTTCAGCACTACGTGGTGTCACCATTCCAGATACTTAGTTATGGGCCAGGTGCTGAGGGCATGTGAGTTTACAGCAGGGAGAGACAAGGAAGAAGGGAGATTAGTCATTGGTTAGCCCACGTTAACAATGTTTTTTCCCTGTAACCACAGCCAATGAGAGATCAGCAGCACTTGGCAAACCCATTCCTGTGAAGAGCACTCAGCTGGCAACACTTTTGTTTCTGGGAAGCATAGTGAGCCTGATCAAGGCCAGCCTAGACCAAATGACACGCTAGCAGCTTCAGCACACACACCCTCCCCCCATCAGGGTTCCCTCTAATTTTTTCCATGCATGTGCAGAATAAATGGTGTTATGTGCACCAAGGCATGTGAGGATGTGCACCACCAATAGAAAGACATGCTGTTGGCTGTGGGCACCGTGCTAATCAGCTGGGTGGCATTTGACTCTCTCCTGGGTGGCTGCTGAAGTCCTCAGCTTACAGGGAATGCTGCTCTCCACTTGCTGAACTTTTAAATACCGTATTTTGTATTGCGTTTGTAGGCCCTTTCACAACTCTGATGCACAACTTGCATGCACAAATTTACCCCACTCCCATAAGACTGACTGCTGATGCCCCACCTCTTATATACCTCCGAGGGCATGGCTGACAATGTGCTAGGAGATCTGAGGAAAATGTTGTTCTCAGAACATCTGGAAAGTTCCATGAGATACTCCAAAGGTCCAGACCAGTCTCAGAGGTTAGTGACAGGTGAATCCACATACTAAAGACCTGACACATTTTTTTTCAGAAATTCCATCTTCCCTTTTGTTGTTAATCAACAAAACCAGCACTCCGAGTCTAATGCCTCCCAAGCCTGACTTGGCCGTGTCTAAATGTGGCCCAGGCCTGATTCTCTTTTCCCTGTAGTATTAATAAGGAGTCACTCCATTGACATCAGAGGGATCTCAGGGTCTCCTGAGATTTTTTTTCCACTTAGAATCAATGTGATGTATTTTTATGAGCCCTAGAAATAATTTCTCCCAACCAGGACTGACTCAGCAGCAACTTCAGAAAGGGTGGTGCCAACAGAAGCACCGATATCACAAAGCCCCGTTCAATGTATTATTTATTACCATTATTATTCATTATTCTATAGACAGTAGTGCCTAGAATCAGAACCCATGGTGCAAGGGATAGCCCTTGTACTAATGATTACACAATCCAAGAATATTTTGTATCAACAGTTGAACAACAGGCTCCAAGAAAAGGAATCCCTCCTGCTGGTACCATTGGAGTCTTCCCTGGAGTATAGCATATAATAAACTTTACTGTTGGTGCCTGCAGGCAGGGTGGAATGGTAACTGTATGGAAGTCTATGAAATGTACCCATCCTTTATTTTTGGAGACTACAGTCAGCCCCTCTCCTAAAGACACCAGCATATACTTGTGAAGGATGGGGAGTTTTAAATGACAGATTCTAGTTCTCCTGTTTGCTGCCGTTGCCTGGATATACATTCCCATTGGATCTCTGACAAAGCCAACCATTTAAGCATGTCTAATCTTCTGCTTCAGTTGACTGAAGACTACCGGCTGCTGTTCTGCTCAGGCTGTTTGACAGGCATATGATCACATCGCTCTTCCAAAGCATTTTGTACAGAATATTCCTTTGACAGATTTTTCCTGTGGACTGTGGCCCTGCAAGGCTCCCAAGTGTTATATCAGCGGTACACTAAAGCCACAGGCATGATTGCCAGCATAGACCTAGCTGCAGATAGATGCAGTAGGCTCTCAGTGGACATCACAGTGCTCTTTTGTGCCATTCATATTGCCCACATTTCTGAAGATGTCTATAAAATTTTCGTTTCTAATGCACAATGATCAAATTATAACTAAACATGGTCGAACAACCCTGTGGTCACCTCAGCTTTCCTAGGTATCTTGCACTCTCTTGGCCCTTGTACAGTGAAATTCCCAGCTGTTTGGAATTTCACAGTAACACAAGAAGATGCAGACCCCTTTGCTCCAAAATCGTATGCTTGAGTTAAAGGAGACCATCTTGCCTTTATCGGTATAGGGCCTATGACCCTGCTATTCTAATTCCATCCAGCAGAAGACAGAGGTGCACACGCACTACCTACTTCATTGCTCAATAACAGAAACACTTAGCAAGCTGTTCCCGGGATCTAGGCTGTCTCACATGGGAAGACAAGCAACAACATTGTGTGCATAGTTGTACGTGAGAGGAGGGACTGGGGCAGCTCAGAAAAGGGCATAGCAATGCGCAAGACCATATGTAAACACTGGACTTTCTCAGCCCCCCTCAGACCATAGCTAGAAGTTGAGGGATTGGGTCACCAGTCTCTGAGCCCGTGTCGCTCTGCTGAGGTCAATTAACGTTGGTGTAGACCTATTGCAAGAGGAGCGTCTGGCCATAGATGTTGAAGTTGGTGTCCACAGAGGAGAAAACAGGGTGAAGAGGAGGAAATGTGGAGGATGCAATGCTCCAGACATGGAAGACAATAGCGAGTGCAGCATGAACATTGGGCAGAGCTAGCCAGCGCTTCAGCCAGCGGGGAGCTTTCGTTTTGTTCTGCTGCTGTGGGAGTGACTCAGTAAATGAGCTCATCAGCATTTTAACATTGCTTCCAGTCTCAGGGTTGAGGCTAGTTTGCCCTCCCCCACCATCCCCATCATGCCCAAACCATTTAAACAAACTTCAGCGCAGTGTGCTAGGAAGTGGTTTGAATACTCTGAAGATCAAAGGGAGATGGTGCCCAGTGTTTGATGTGGACTTGTTTTCAACTGGAAGTTAAAGTAACAGTGAAAGCAATTAAGTAGCAGAGTCCCCATTGAGCATAGACCTGAGGAGGCAAGAAAATGCACCCCCCCCCACGCGCACCAACTGCAGCCCATCTCCCATGAAAATATGGATGTATGCTTCTCCCTATTGTTAATCCTTTTGCTGATATGACATTGAGGAGAGTTTATACAGTGGTGCAGAAGTTAAACCTTTTGCAGGAGAAAGGAGTGCTGCAATCCCAGGGGGATTCTAATGTTCAAAACAAAATATAACAATGGAGTTAATTAGCATTGCATGGTTCACAAAATCCCCTGGAGGGGAGCCTTCTCCATTCTAAATCATCACTTGTCTTTGAGATGGAAAAGTGCCCACTGAGCAGACCCCCTTCCTCAAACTTTTAATAGATATTACCACAGGTTTTCATCATTCTCTCTGGCTCTGAAAAAGGTAACAGCTGAGCCAGGGCTATTCAGCTGCATTAACCAGCTGCATGTTAATACCGAACAACTCTCTCTCCCTTCCCCCACTGCACCTTCCTCTACCCCCAGCGCACACTTTTTTCTGTAAACAATTAACCCTTTGCTGTAGCACCTTCTGCTAGTGCTGCGCTCTACAGATGTGGTGGATAGTAACCAGAGAGGCAGCGGTGTTAGTCTGTATCCTAACAAAACCAAAAAGCAGTCACATAGCACTTAAAAGACTAACAAAATAATTTGTTAGGTGATGAGCTTTTGTGAGGCAGACCCACTTCTTCCTTGGAGCTGCCCCAAGAAAGCTCATCACCTAATTAATTATTTCATTAGTCTTTAAAATGCTCCATGCCTGCTTTTTGGTTTTATTCTGGTGGAGCTACTGAACCTGAAAAATAGAGAGAGAAAGTGCCTCAGAATTATTATTTAAAGTACACTAGCGCCTGCGGCCCCAACAATGAGTCAGCCTCTCCCTGCCCCTCATTGTGCTCTGCGCTGTGCTAACACCAAGTAAGAGACAGGCCCTGTCTCAAAGAGCAAATGATCTAAATACACAAGACACACACAAAGAGGTTGGTGGGTAGTAGGAAGACAATCTGTCCAAGAACACACACTAGGTTAATGAGAACTCCAGGGGAAATGGGGGAGGAAAAAAAAAAACAGGTCTCATGATTCGCTGACCAGTGCTCTGTTCACAAGACCATGGTGGCTCTGTCAGAAATACATAACCTCCAGTGTCAGGAGGGTGGCCTCAATCTCTCACACGCTGCATAAGAGATGGCCTGAATCATCCTCAGGCCTGGCTTACGCTACAGGGTGAGGTTGACATAAGCTGCCTTGTGGCAGCCTAGCTGTGGAAACGTCTCTATGGCTCCCCCCAATGGGAGTGTTTAGTAAGACCACCTCCCCAAGTGGTGCAGAGTCAGTGTCGATGTGATTAGGTCAATGTAGTGTCAGTACAGATAGTGCATTGCCTACATTGACTGTTACTGGCTTTCAGGAGCAGGCCACAATGCCCTCATGGAAAATACAATGGCTACAAGGATGCATGCCACCAATACCAGGAACCAAGCGTGCACACACTTGAACAATTTAAAGACTAGGGTGGCTGCAAGCCACTGTAAGTTAGATTAATATAATTCTGTGGTGTAGACATGGCCCAACCCTCTCCCTTAGGCCTTGTCTGGGGATTTCCTTCAATGCCAGCAACTGCGCTCGTGCAAAATCCTAATGTAGACAGACAAATTATCCTGTCTACACTGAAAAGTTCAGTCAGCCCAGCTACATAAGGCAAGGGCATGAGACATCTTCACCCTGAGCAATGTAGGCAAACCTACCTAACCTCTCCTGGAAACAATTAATGGAAGAATTCTTCCACTGAACCTAGCTACAGCTGTGATGGGTTGGATCACAGTTCCCTTTGGGATTGTCCCAGGGTGTGATGATCAAGCCACTGCCTGTCCTCTGGAGCTCCCCACCATCCTGTCCTGCTGGACTAGAAGCTCTTGTCTCCCTCACCTAAGGCACAGTTGGGGTTATCCTATGCTCGCTCCCACACAAGCGACACAGACACTGAGCCAGCTCATTTCTGGGAGGACTCAGCTATGCAGGGTCAGCACCCAGAAACACAGACTCCCAAAGGAGCCCAAAGCCCCAGAGAAATCCATCTTACCCTGTGTACGTTTTTTTACATAGTAACAGTTTTTTACACTGAGCTTGATAATAAACAAAAATGGTTTTATTAAATAAAGCTGTTGCTGCTCTTGGACATCTTCCGCTCTTCTGACTGGCATATTTCCAGGTTGCACAGTCCCCTGGCTATAATGCATTATCCCCAACAGAGAGAGCCTACTCAAGCAGAACCTGCTTGCTGTCTCTTCACAGTTGGTTAATAGTGTACCACACTACTCTTTTTACAGAGGCTGGTTTTGTTTTTAAAGTAAAGCACTGTAAATAAAACATAAAAAATAACAAAAGAACCTTCACAGCTGCTCATGAGCTGACCAGAGATCATCCCAATCCTATCATAGGCTCTGGCTGGAGCAGTCTGTCAAACCCCACCCAAGGCATTTCCTTGTGGTTTCTAGTTTGTCACAGCTTCAGCTCCTAACAAGCACACTCCTAACAAGTTTAGTCCACCCTTTAAACTGTTTCCGTCCCAGAGTGGGGCTTCAAAAGAGTGGAGTGTTTGCTTATTGCATCCCCCATGCACTTCCTAAGAAATCCATTTCACATGTATTGTTCCAAAAAGCCCTTTGACTTTCCTAAAACCTTTCATAGATTGTGTCAGCCGGTATCCTAGAGAAGGCAATCCTAGAGAAATTTTAATACAATGGACCCCCCCAATTAAACCTAATTCAATAAGGTTTAACTTAATTCAGTAAAGGTAATTCTGGGTACTGCCACAGTTTGTCAGTCTCTCACAGCTGTGATGAACTGAAGGACTTGTCTGTTCAATTTATGCATTCTGGTTGAACCTGTACCATGACATTATAGCAGAAGTAGGCAAGAAGCCAGCCCTGGTTTGCCAGAGTTAGTCCCTGGCAATCCACCGGTGCTTCATTTACCTACACACTCACAAGTACGGCCTCATAACTCCTCTTGGCCACAATCGCCATTCCCAGCCAATGGGAGTAGCAGGAAGCAGTGCATACCTGGACACTACTTTCTGCAGCTCCCATTGGCTGAGAACAGCGATCCATGGCCAGTGGGAGCTGCGAGTGGCCATACTAGAACGAGGCTGGGAACACGGCAGGATCATGCCTGAGGAAAGTCTAGGAGCAGGGCAAGCCCAGAAGAGATCCTGTGTGGATGTATGTTGAGCAGCCAGAGATCAAGTGTGCCTCAGCTGTGCTCATAGGCTGTCCAGTGGCAGGGTAGCTGCATGTCTTCATTTCTGCCAGCATAGGGCAGGAGAAAGAAGGATCGTAGATCTAGGAAAGGAGCCTCTGAGGGAGAAACCTCCAAGCACAGCCTGCATGTGGCAGGGGAGGCCCTGCCTTCCCGGACATGGATGGCTCCTAAGGCTTCCCAAGGAATGGAAATCTAATAAGGGTTTTCCTGGTTAGTTAGTTAGTTTTGTTGTGTTCGGCTTGCCCGCTGTGCACAAAATTCTGTTATCAGCGTCACAACTATCACAAGCCTCCTGACAGAGTTAAACAGGAAATCAGAAAGCTCTCACCGGCGGCTGCCGTTCTGGGAGCAGGTGCATTTGCAGGACCTGCGCTGTACTCAGAGGTCTAAGGCAGCTGGACAGCAGTTTCCAGCACTGAGAGGAGAGTGAGGGGAACCCCAAGACTGGGGCAGTAGCTGCACGTCCTTAAGACTCTTGAGGCTTAAAGAGCCAGGGACCCAGAGGCTTGGTCGTCCTTCACTGCAGCCCAGTGGATGGCCGGCGGGGGTGCCCAACTAGCTCTATGACACACACAGTATGCAACAATCTCTGTCACATCTAGTATCCCACCACTGCCAACTGTTACCGTTCAGGGAGTGAGCTACATATTCAGACGCTCCTTCGCTGTCTTCTTTGGCAGCCATTTTGAGTGACAGGCCTACACCTGCCGTCCTCTCACTGCGGGACCCCAAAAGTTACCCCTCTTTAGGCTGGATCACCAGCTACAGGGACAACTGAGTTTCATCCAAGCTATTGTCATCTGCTAGGAGCTTGTGACCAGTATCAGGCCCGTAAGCAGGAGGGTGTAAGGGGTGCAAACATCTCCCCACCCACAAGTGGGCTGCCCCACCCCCTTCCCCTCTCTGCCCCCACCCTGACTCCTGGCAGCCTCCCCAACAAGCCAGGCTGGGAATTACCAGGGCAGGGGGTGGGCAGGTGACAGTAGTGGCAGCCACAGGGTATGCCCTCTCCGCAGCCTCCCTCATGCCTTCCCACTTCCATGGTGCTCTGCTGCATCTGCCAGCCCCATTTAGCCCCATTGGGTGGCTGAAGACCTCCCAGCCACCTGAGAAGTGGGGCTCAGCAGGCCGAGGCAGAGCACCAAGTAGTGAGGGCCGGGGAGGGAAAGTGGGGAGGTAAGGAGGCTGTGAAGCAGCGATCCCCTCTGGCTGTTGCCACCCGGCCCCCTGCCCCACATAATTCTCCCACTCCAGGCCTGAGGTGGGGGGACCTTTGGGACAGGGTGGGATGGTCCTTGCGCTGAGCAGGGTGGGGCTGCGTTCAGGTGGGGGAGGGTTTCGGGGCCTTGTGGGGGAGAGGTTCATTCTGAGTATGGGGGGGGGTGTTCAGGCCAAGAGGGGAGGAGGTTCTGGCTGAGTGGGGGGGGTGGGGTGCTTGGGCTGGGGGGGGGGAATGTGTTCATGCCTTGCAGGGGGAGGGGATTCCAGTCTGATGGGGTGCGGTGGTCCTTGGGCCAAGCAGGGCAGTGGGGTGTCCTAGTGATGTAGGCTCAGATTCTTAAAGGTTTGCCACCAAAGGTAGCAACGAAGGTTCCTGTGGCACTTTATAGACTAAAGCCGCGTCTGCACGTGCCGGCTACTTCGAAGTAGCCGCGCCAACTTCGAAATAGCGCCCGCCACGGCTACACGTGTTGGGCGCTATTTCGAAGTTGAAATCGACGTAAGGGGGCGAGACGCCGAAGTCGCTAACCTCATGAGGGGATGGGAATAGCGCCCTACTTCGATGTTGAACGTCGAGGTAGGGCACGTGTAGCCAATCCGCGTCCCGCAACATCGAAAGAGCAGGGTCCGCCATGGCGGCCATCAGCTGAGGGGTTGAGAGATGCTCTCTCCAGCCCCTGAGCTCTATGGTCACCGCGTGCAGCGGCCCCTTAAAACTCCCCGCCCTCTGCCTTCCTGTGCAGGAAGCTAAGAGTGTGTGCACTGACACGCAGCCAGCCTGCACGCATCTCTGCAGCCCCAGGCCACCACCCCTGCAGCGATGGCCGCCCGCCAGCCCCCCAAGCGCCCCCAGGGCACCCCCCACCAAGGGGAGCCAGGGCTCCCAGACTGGCAGCCAGCCCGGGAAAAGGCAGCAGGGCCCCTCCTGGACGGAGGCCGAGATCCGGGACCTGCTGGGGCTCTGGAGCAAGGAGGAGGTGCTCCAGGTAATGGGGAGCAAGAGGCGGAACGCGGATGCGTTCGCTCGGCTGGCTGAGGGCCTGGCCGCCCGGGGTCTCCCTGCCCACACTCCTGACCATGTCAGGAGTAAGGTGAAGGAGCTGCGGCAGGGTTACGCCCGGGCCTGGGATGCGGCCAGCCAATCTATGGCCGCCCCTGCCACTTGCCCCTTTTACAGGGAGCTCAGGTCCATTCCTCCCTGCCGGCCACTCTTGACACCTCGGTCGACGAGCCCCAGCAGGCCCCGGAGGCAGAGTCCACCCCGGAGGCAAGCCCCACACCCCAGGGGCCCCCCCAGGAGCCCACCCCTGGGATGCCAGAGGAGGAGAAGGGGGAATCCTCCTTCAGTGACGGGGGGGCTCCACATTGCGCTGCCGTCCTGTGGGAGTGGGCCGTCAGGTATGTACCCCCCCGGTGCACACCCCTGGGATTAAGGGGCGGGGACAACAGACATAACCAGGGCCCTCCACATGCCCAGATGACCATGGCCCCAAGGACAGCAGTGGCATGTCCCTGAGAAGAGTGCATCAGCCCCTGCTCCCCAGCAGGACATGCCCCATCCCTGGGAATGGGGGGAGTGGAACCTAGGGTTCCCGGGGGGGGGGGGGGACACCCATCATCATCATCAGCATCTCCCGGGGACAGGGATGGGGAACCAGCAGCAGAGGGGTGGGGGGACAAGGGCCACGGCTTGGGGCCCACACTAACGGCTGTCTCCACTCTTCTTCCCCCGTGTTCCTCAGCTGCACCATCGGAGAGTGCCGGCGAGGTGTCAGTGGTCCCAGAGAGCCCACTGGGGCCATCCCAGCAGGCCAGCCCCTCAGCGGAGCACCAACCAGCCCCAGGACGGGGCCGCCAGAGGAGGAGGACGGCGACGGACCCCCAGCTGCTCACAACCCTCCGGCGTCAGCTGGAGATGTCGGAGCAGCACTTGCAGGTGGAGGAGCAGCGGCTGGAGCTCCAGGAGCGGGCGCTGGCCTGGCGCCAGGAGGCATGGGGGGGGGTCTTCATGCTCACCCTCGACCGCATAGTGGACTACCTGGCCCCCCCATGTCATGCCGCCCACCGCTCTGCCCACCCTGCCCGCTCCACCCGCCGCTCCGACTGCCATCCCACCGCCATCCGCCACCCTGGGGCCTCCCGCCGAGGGGGACCTGGGGCCTGCTGACACCCGCCAGCCATACCTGCCGGTTCGCCCAGCCCCCAGCCAGCCTCGGCCAAGGCTCAGGCCGAGGCGAGGGTTGCGCCCGCCAACCCCGGGCGCTGGACAGTAGAGGGGTGTGGGGCCCAGGACGTGCCCCCCCCTTTGTACATATCCCCCATCATACCTATTTGTTGTATATAGTTTGTGTTACACCCCTGCTCTGTTTTATATGGTACCTGCCTCCCCATGTAAATAGTTCCCCCCTTTTGTTTTGCTCTCTCTCTCTCTCTATGTATATATATATATTTATTTGTACTATTAATAATAAGAAAAATCACCGGTTTTGGTTTAAAAAACAACAGGTCTATTTTTATTTGCAAAAAAAAGTGGGGGGGTGGTGTGCTCTTGGGTGCTCTGTGGTGTGGGCGTGGGGGCAGGGAGTGTTGTGGAAGATGGGGGGGTGTGGTGGGGGGGGCCTGCCAGTGTTCACCCCACGGCCTGGTTGAAATGAGCCCACAGGGCCTCCCGGACCTGGATCCCTTCGGGGTCCACCTGGCGACTGGGGGCAGTGGGTGGCTGCATGTCAGCTCTGCCAGCCTCCACAGCCCAGCCCTGAAAGAATGCCTCCCCCTTGCGCTCGACCAGGTTGTGGAATGCGCTGCACGCGCCCACAATCTGGGGGATGTTGGTGGGGCCTGCATCAAGGCGGGTGAGGAAACTCCTCCAGCGCCCTTTGAGGCGGCCAAAAGTGCGCTCAACCACCCGGTGCGCATGGTTCAAGCGCATGTTGAAGCGCTCCTGGCTGGCTGAGAGATGGCCCATGTAAGAGTGCATGAGCCAGGGCCGGAGGGGGTATGCCACATCTGCGATGACGCAGAGGGGCATGGTGGTGTCCCCCCACAGGGATCTCCGCTGGGGGATGTTGGTCCCCACCTGCAGCCGGCAGCACAGGCCCGAATTCCTGAACACCCGGGCATCGTGGGTGCTGTCAGGCCACCCAACATAAATGTCCAGGAAGCGGCCCCGGCTGTCCACCAAGGCCTGCAGGACCACGGAATGGTAGCCCTTCCTGTTCAGGAAGCATCCTCCACTGTGCTCCAGAGCACAGATGGGGATATGGGTCCCATCCAGAGCCCCAAAGCAATTTGGGAAGCCCAGGCTGGCAAGCCCCGCGATGGTGGCATCCGGGTCCCCAAGCCACATGAGCCTGTGGAGGAGTAGGGCATTGATGGCGCGGACGACCTGCAGGGGAAGGACATGGGAGAGCACCAGTGAGGGGCGTGCAGGGTGTGTCTGGCCCTCCCCCCCCCTGCCCAGGACTCCCTCCCCACCCCAGGGCTGCCCTCCACCCCAGGGCTACCTCCCCCCAGGGCCGCCCCCCCCCCCCCCCCGCCCATGGGTCCTCTTACCTCCATGAGGACAGCCCCGACGGTGGCCTTGCTGACGCCAAACTGCTGCCCCACAGATCAGTAGCTGTCTGGAGTGGCCAGCTTCCAGACAGCGATGCCGACTCGTTTCTCGACGCTGAGGGCACACCGCATGGTGGTGTCCTGGTGCCTCAGTGCAGGGGTGAGCCACTGGCAGAGCTCCAGGAATGTCTGCCGGCTCATGCGAAAGTTCTGGAGCCAGCGCTCGTTGTCCCACTCGCCAAGCACCAGCCACTCCCACCAGTCGGTGCTCGTGGGGTAGCTCCACAGCTGGCGGTGTGTGTGGCGGTGCGGGGGAGGGTGGGGTGGGGGGGCGGAGGACAGCAGGGTCTGGGGCTGCTTCCTCCTCCCCTGGGGGCAGCTCCTCTTCTGTGAATAAAAGGTGATCAGCTGCCTCTTGCATAGCACTGAGCAGGGCAAGCACTGCTCCTGCAGGGGCGGCTGTGTGGACCTCTGGCTGCTGCTGCTGCTGCTGCTGGGGGGTCCATACTGCTTCGACGGGTGTGCATGCCTGTGGCTCTGCAGACCGCGTGCTGTGCAGGCTGTGTGTGTCTGGGAGGGCCCTTTAAGGGACCGGCTAGGTGTTGCCCCGGAAGTGCTAGTCCGCCCTGTGACCCTGTCTGCAGCTGTTCCTGGCACCCTTAGTTCGATGTGGGCCGCTTTGGCATGTAGACGCTCCCCTGCAGCGCCTACTTCGATGTGGTGCTGCCCAATGTCGACGTTGAATGGCAACGGCACCAGCCCTGGAGGACGTGTAGACGCTATTCATCGAAATAGCTTATCTCGATGTCGCTACATCGAAATAAGCTATTTCGATGTAGCATTCACGTGTAGACGTAGCTTGACAGATCCAGACTAACATGGCTACCCCTCCGACACTTGCCACCAAAGGTAGTTATGTCTCTAGGCTCTTTTGAGATGCTCACTACACATTTATCTGCAACTTGAGACAGCTACATACCCTTAAAAATCTCCAAAATGAAAAGATGGGAACCCCATTGCTTTAAACCATCAAGTCACTGGAAAATGCACCATAGAAAACCATTGGCAGGGAGATGGATGGTGGTACTAACTGGTCTTTTCAAGCTCAAATATTTATGATTTATCTATTTATAATCTCTGTGGTTTGGGCATCTAATAGATGTTACTATGTCAGAATCCTTACTTATGCCAGCATCCAGGACCCTATTACATAGTCTATACCAGCGGTTCCCAACCTTTTCCAGACAGGGACCCATTTTGACAATTCAGGAAGGCTTGGTGACCCAAGGCAGTTCAGAACTGTAACCAGCTAATTTTGTGCCTGAGGCAAGAATATAAAATTGCACCCCCTCATGTTTGTGTAGTTATTTCATAGAAAAAGGGAAATATATTAATAATGATAAAACAATAACACTATGTTTATTATAGTTAATTATTTTATTATTATAATTGATCTGAGTTGTGATTGGGGGAAGACCCTCATTCCCAAACTGCTCCTCCCACCCCCTGATTCCCCCAGGTTAAACCCCACACTCAGAGGCTGGAGGGTCTGAGCGATTCATACTCGGGGCTGGAGGAGATAGGAACAAAATGAAAACTAACAACACAGCTACACAGAACAAAAGAGGGGCAAAAGGGAAAAAGGGAGGGTGAAAATTAGAGTCTGTTAAGTTCCTTGCCTGGGCTGACTATGAATATCAGAGGTGGGGAAGCTGTCTTTGTAATGCTTAATTACTTCTCTATTGGTAGAAAGAACTGCTGGATGTGTCAGCATTAAGGAGCTGCAAATGGCTCCTTTTAGAGCCACATGCAAATCTAACTGTCACCCATGTTTGGGTCCCAACTCATAGGCTGGGAATCCTTGGTCAAGATACATGTCTAGCTCTAGTATAAGTTGTTTTCTCCTGCACCCTCCTCCTCCTCCACGTTTGCTTTGTGTTGTACTTCTAGTCTGTGTGTTCATGGGGGGGGGGGTCACATTAAATGCCTTTTGACAGGTCTTCAACGAGAGAGCAATTCTCTACGTTTCTTTTCCTATTAGGATAGCCAATTTGACTCTTTTCAGTCTTGTTCATTTCTGCTGTGTGCAAACTGTGAGCTAAAAGGCCCCACCCCTGCCTATCTGTTGACTTCCATGGGCACTGGATCAGGCTGTATTGTTGTTTAGACTAGATTCTGACCTTTTGAGCAGCAGGCACTCCATTGAATCGAATGGAATTACAGTAGTCAATTGTGAAACTGATATGAGTTCAGAACCATACTCTATTTTTAATAGCTTGCTGGAATATTTACACCACTTCAGCTCTATAAAAGAAGTTGTAATGTTGAAAGGAAAAAATATTTTAGAGGAGCTTACTGGTTTTATGGGGGTTTTTAAATGCACATGCCCCTGTTTCATATCAAAGTGCCCAAAGATTTTCTACCCCATGTAGACAGTGGCATATTTGCATATCAGAAGATTTCAGAGAGTTTCTCAAGTTACTGTTCCGGCCTGTTTCCCCAAGCTACAGTCATATTTGAAAAAACCCTTTTACAAATGCTGCTCTAGACAAGTCAGATTTTTAGCAGAGGCAGAACAATTCCCATCTCCTAGAAAGATGTTTTCAATAAGAGCAGACTCAGTACGGTATTTAGTTACAATGCTGGAGTGTCAGATGTTTATTGAGTCAGTTGAGAAGATATAAAAAGAACTGGCAGTTCTCTGCAAATCACTTTGATTTTTTGTAGACTCTACTACAGTAAACAGTAAATAATGTAAATACCAAAGGTGTTCTCAGTCTCAGCGAAATGAAATGGGAAGTCAAAATCTTTTTTTTCCCCTGTGATAAGAAATCTTTTGAAACCACCCGATGCCATTGCTTATTCCATCAATGTTGCATTAACTTGATATGTTGCTGTTAAACAGACACACTTAAATACATCAAATGGATTAATGTTGGCATTTTATCAAGTACACTTTCTGTTTCTGTAAAACATCTTCAGACATATAAAAACGACTTCAAACGAAAAAGTAACTGTCTTTTCTTCTCCTGTCCAAGCTACTGCATGTAACTGGCTAGCACATCTCAACCATCTGGCTTAGCTCCCGCAGTGGTCGTTGCTTATGACAGAGACCTAGCTGCGATAAAACTAAACTATGTTTTGAAAACAGTTGCAGCTGATGGAAATTAGAGTAGTTTTGTGACTGCTCTCACAGGGATGCTGGAATAGTTGGGATGCTGAGAACCCTTGAACTAAACTGTAAACCCTGTATATACTGGAAACCAGTTCAAGCCAGGAGGTGCTGCCAGCGCCACACACCCCCACAGTGTTAGTTCCACCACCTCTGGCTCTCATTTGTACCGGAGTCAGTCAGACGCAGGATCAGGTGATCACAAAAGTACTTGCAGTCCTTTCCTTGGCCAACCCACACCATGCATAGCTGAGGAGTGAGCTGAGTATGTTCTGTACCACACAAACCTCGAACACGGGTGGCAGTGGTAAACCACCACACAACAATCTAACAGAAGGGAAGAAAATACAGTGGCATGAAATATTTTCAGTTTTTTGCACGGAAAGCATTAATAAGGTTCAACACTCTAGAATCATTGATTTTTTTTCTCCTAGAGTTAGAAGCCAGGATTAAAAATTCTCTGCACGAGCCCCCCCCGCAGCCCCCCCCACACACACGCCGTATACTCAGGCCCTTAAATGTTCCTCCCTAAACATGCAGTTATCTAACCGCTGCATAACCTATTTCCCACCCCTTGTCGCTCTAATAGTTTGTAGTTTCTGGTATCACATATTAAATATTGTGTATTACCATGCACTGTTAACATGGGCCTGTGACTCCCCAGCTCACAAGGAATTGCACACTGGAAATCCTGGCACGAAATCCCTGTCCTGCTATCCCACCATGGAGTTGTGTCTATAGCAGCTGGGGATGCAGACAATCTGGGGCCTTCTTGATGGGATAAGGCCTCGGCATATAAATATTGGTCAAAACAGTTAACTGGTTAAACCATTGAAAGTATTTCATTTAACTGGTTAACTGCTGGGTGAGCTGGTGCAGAGCATCCTGGGCTGCAGTCCCACCAGGGGTGCAGTCCTACTGGGTCTGTGGGGTAGGCGTGATGGAGGCTGCTCCAGTCCAGGAGCCACCCTGGTGTGGCTGTGGCCAGGGTCCCACCAACCTGCCAGAGCCACTCTGGCACAGCCAGGACCCTGCCTTCCTATTGGGGCCAATCCGGCACAGCTGGGATCATGCCTGCTCACCAATCAGGATCCTCTTGACCACTGGGCCCATTCTAGTGCAGCTGAGGCTGGGGTCCCACTTGCCTTCCACATGGTCCTGCCTGCCTCCCTGACATGGCCAGGGTCCCGCTTAACAGTTCAACCCAGCCAGGGCTGCTCTGGCCTGGCACAGCTGACCATTCACTGGGGTTTGGGAAAGTTCCAGTTAACCGGTTACTCAGCAAGCGTTCTGGTAAGCTGAATGCTAAGCAGGTAACCAGTTAACCAGGTCCTACCTAACAGGGAATGTATTACAAAAGCAAAACAAAATAAATGTGCATGCCAGTAGGCAAGATTTCAGTGCTCTGGCGTCTCTAGAAGGCCAGTTAGCAATTTTCACCCCTTTCCAATGCAGCTGACACATGGCCAGCAGCAGCACCCACAGCCACCATGGGCCTCGGGCGAGGGTGGGGGGCAGGGGATTGGCTCTGCATACCTGGAAGGGGCACAGCCAAGTTCAGTCAGCCCTCAGCACTGCCCAGATCCCAGTGCTGGGCCCCCTCCACTCTGTTATAGATGCAGGCAGCCAGAGCAACACTACTGTGGTGTTTCGAAATAGCAGCTACAGCGGCCAGAGCTCCGGGCCCCTTCGAGAGGCTGGGCCCAGGGCAGCTGCTGTCTTTGCCTCCCACTTTCGGTGGGCCTGGGTATGGCAGGTTTGTTTCCACCCTACTATGTGCACATTGTTCTGCAAGTGTTTCCTAGCAGTGTGCGAAGCCACAACTTGCAATCGATAAATCTGTGTCAACACTCAGTACCTGATAATTATCCTTGCCCCAGAACTAGAGCACTGGCACAAGCACAGCCACTGAGCTGTCATAGGGTGTGATACTGAGGTGCAAAGTGCTTTCAGTTTCCTGGGAGCGGGAGGGAAGGGACAAGAGGAACTCAGGAAGTTGTAGGACTGGGCCTTTTACTTCTTGATCTGCTAAAGCTCAAATTCCAAAGGGATTATTTCTGTCAAAGACAGGGCAAAAACAAAGTAAATAGCTAAGGAGCAGCTCCTCGGGAGTTGTAAACTGGGGTAGCTCTTTGAAGCTACTGTCCTGATATTTACACTAGCAGCGGATTTTGAGCCCTAAGTTTGCAAACAGGAAGCCCAGATGAGATCAGGAATAGGAAATGTTACTAAGAAATGGGGAGTCACCTTGCACTGGAGGGATTCATTCAAGAAAGTCATGGGAGTTTCCAGGAACCACTGGCGTTGAGGAGCCTTGCTGCCACTTTAGTTGGTACTCTGTTGGGTGGAACCAGCTCTTGAGAGAAGCACAGTACTGGAGGTGGTGACTACTACCTAAACAAAATGGCTACGTCTACACGTGCACCCAACTTCGAAATAGCTTATTTCGATGTTGCGACATCGAAATAGGCTATTTCGATGAATAACGTCTACACGTCCTCCAGGGCTGGCAACGTCGATGTTCAACTTCGACGTTGCTCAGCCCAACATCGAAATAGGCACAGCGAGGGAACGTCTACACGCCAAAGTAGCACACATCGAAATAAGGGAGCCAGGCACAGCTGCAGACAGGGTCACGGGGCGGACTCAACAGCAAGTCGCTCCCTTAAAGGGCCCCTCCCAGACACACTTTCATTAAACAGTGCAAGATACACAGAGCCAACAACTAGTTGCAGACCCTGTATATGCAGCACGGACCCCCAGCTGCAGCAGCAGCAGCCAGAAGCCCTGGGCTAAGGGCTGCTGCCCACGGTGACCACAGAGCCCCGCAAGGGCTGGAGAGAGAGTATCTCTCAACCCCCCAGCTGATGGCCGCCATGGAGGACCCCGCTATTTCGATGTTGCGGGACGCGGATTGTCTACACGTCCCTACTTCGATGTTGAACGTCGAAGTAGGGCGCTATTCCCATCCCCTCATGGGGTTAGCGACTTCGACGTCTCGCCACCTAACGTCGATTTCAACTTCGAAATAGCGCCCGACGCGTGTAGACGTGACGGGTGCTATTTCGAAGTTAGTGCCGCTACTTCGAAGTAGCGTGCACGTGTAGACGCAGCTAATGTGACCAGACAGTCCCACTACTAACCATTGTTAAAGGACTCAGAAGGGTATCCATGTTAGTCTGTAACTTCAGAAACAACAAGCAGTCCTGTGGCACTTTTGAGATGAGCAAATTAATTAGGTCATGAACTTTTGTGGGTAAAAGCTACTTCATCAGATGCTAAACGAGCACTCTTTCTTCCTCTGCTAGCTGCATTGCCAAACATGCTGTTAAAAGACCAGGATTTGTCACTGAGCTAAGAAAAAAAACTAAAGGAGCTGCATATTCTACCATGATGGGTTGAACTGAAATGCTTCACAAGTTCAGGTTCAGCAGATACTGCTTTGAGGTCACACTGGAATTAGAAATGGGCTTCAGAAGTAAAATTTGAATCTGCATCCTAAAGTCTCACAATTCACTCCCCATTTCCTTGTAACTTCTTATGCAGTTAGAAGCCACCCAAGAAAGTTGGATCCAGACAAGTGCAGTTGTTGTTTGGACCCAAGGTTTGTTTGTGTCAGAAGCCTCTCTATTTGCCATATGTACATGTCATCACCCTACAAACCCAGGTGAAAAGAGCATGAGGATAATGGGAGGAGCTTGCATAAATGTTTTTGGTTTAGAGCAAGGTAAAGCTACTTCTGCTGAGCTCATTCTGTTATCACTGACATGCTCCTTTTTATCAGGGTTAGTCACCATTTGAATCCCCAAAATGGCTTTCATTTAAACAGATTTTTTGCAAAAATTTGCCAGCGTTATTGACATTTTTCACCCAACATTGTGTGTACTGAAAATGTGGGTTTCCATAAGACAGCAGGGTCTAGGTAAATGAAATATTTCATTCAAATATCGTGAAAAACATTTTTCCATAAACAGACAGTGAATTCATTTCAAACCCTGCAAAATGGAAACAACCCTGACATTTTTTTTTTCAAAATAATGTTCCCAATTTTTTTTAATTCCACCTCTGCTTCTTATATTACATATCTCCAGCTCACACTGGCATGCCACCTGCCTTAATGGCCCGATGTCTGCTTCCCACACACCCTTTTCTGTGCTCACCTTCATGTTGCTCTCTATACCGGGAAGGCCCATTATGAGCTGGGCTGCAAAGCCACACTTCTTATATCCCTCTTGAAGACCCCTTCTCTCAGGATGCCTCAAGAAACAAGCTGACTAAATCATGTTTGTATCTAATTTATTTTGTGGGTGAACGATTATGAGGAATGCAAGAGTTGGCTGCTTGGAAGGAAGGACATTAGGAGATGAATTCTGCAGCTGAGGATTGCACTGTGAGACAAGAAGGGGGTTGAATGATAGAGAGAAATTTGGTTTTCTTAACTTTAAGAACTCCGCTGTGCATAGATGATAAGCTGTGTGCCTTTGATAGCTCTGATCTTCTAGCCTGTATCTATTATGTCTCTTCCTTGCCCTTAGTCTGTCAGTGATTTGTGATTCCCCTCAAAACAGGGACTGTGGCTTTCTTTGTTTATGGCATATTGTGGGTGCTGCCACAGCATAATCAGGAACAGAAAACATATAGGAATAGACCATGAGCACACACAGCTCAGCCAAATTAAAGAATCCCCTTGTCAGGACTACTGCTGCCCTCAAACACATTCCAGCCAGTAGTCAGAGTACAGATTGTGCTTACTCCTTTGGTATTTGTTAGCGTTGGCCTTCAGATGCCTTTCTCAGTTAATTTATCTCAGAACATGTCTGGAGTACCTGAGGTGCTCCATCTGTGGCAAAATGTTCTTGCGAATGTCTTTATTACAGTGGGAATGTCACAGCTGCTCCTCACCTCACAGTCCCAAGAAATCATTGACCTTTCTGGACCAAATTGAAGACCTTCCTGGACCAAGCTGCACTTGGAGTATGAGTACATGCTGGATCACATTCTGCTGTTAATGAACAATATTCTGTCAGGCCTGGTAATGCAGCAGGTGTGGGATTTTAAACCAGGGGAATTTCTGAGACAAAGTTGGCAAGGTAGTATCTTTTACAACACAAACTTATGTTGCTGAGAGACACCCTTCGGCTGTGATTACACTAGTGAGTTTTGCCAACAAAACCTCAGTTTTGTCGACAAAACTGGTGGAACATGCACCCACAAAAGTGCATTTTCGCCGGCTGCATTCTGCCTCTCAGCCATGAGGCACGACACTGCAAAACAAGGTGTGTGAACACTCTGGAGGGCCTTCTCTCAGCAGATAGGGTATCCAGAACAATGGGCAGCCCTGTCTGCTGTGCTTCCAGTTGCCTGTTTTGTTGAGAAAGCGGCTGGGCAGTCTGGCTGCTCTGTCAATAGAGCCAAGTGCTCTTCCAGGTGGCTTGTGTGTGTGACTGCACTGTTGACAGAAGTTTGTCGGGAAATCTCTTCCAACAGTGACATCTGTTGAAAGATTGCTGTCGTGTAACTATAGCCATCTTGTCTCACTGGGTGTGTCTACACCTCAACCCCATTTTGAAATAAGCTATTCAGGAATATATATTCCAAAATACGTCTTGTGAAATAGGACTGCTACACCCAAATATGTGTAGTTGTGTTGCGTAAACGCTAGGGTAGCACTGCATGCCACAACAGGCCACCTTTTGGTCACGCTGATCCCCGAGCAGCAGTGATCAAAACAGTCATTGATGAAAAGAGCAGTGAATTGTGGGGACTCCTTTTATCCATGTAGCTTTCCCTCTGGCCCGGTCTAGGACTTACACTGCTGAAGGGGGAACAGCTGTTTTGCAAAATGGGCTGGTGATTTCAATATCTGGCATACCGATGTGTGGACTCATACTTGGCTCCACATGAAAAAAAGTAGACTTTCCTAGGGCACTTATTCAGTGCAGACCAAGTTTCAAACCCAGAGCTTCTTTTGAGGCAAATTTGGTGGCTAGAACCCAGCTCCCTGCTCTTCTGGATTCACACAAATGCTCATCAGTCTGTACCAATGAAGGCCCAGCCAACAACAGCCTCACCCATGCAATTATGAAAAAGGGCACGTGGGTCCCAGAACAGGATTTAGTCCAGTGAAAAGAAAAGCTGGCAGAAGTATTGACTGAGAGACACAAGCTAGAGAGTGCCACCACTGAGGAATTCACATCTGGGATACCAAGACGCATATGGTGTGCCAAAGCAGCAAACAGCAGGACATGAGCCACATTCCCAAGACCTCCTGGGAAAGCTAATTTCCTCTTCAGCTATTTGCAGGCAGCATATGTGTCCCTCACCCGCCATTGGTGCCACAAGGCACAGTGCCAAAAAAAATCAGCAGCTTGGCAGCATTTTTATATAGAGTCAAGAAATACATTTTGGGTCATGTGCACTATCTGCCTCACACAGGTGTTCTTGGAGGGAGACTCCAGAGGGGATCAGCACAGAACTGGGAGGCCGGGGGGGGCGGGGGATTGTATATATAGGGCAATGTTGTTGTAATAGCTGGTTCTGAGGAAAGAGACCTGGTGCCTATTCCTGGCACAGACGAGTTAGGGCAATTTTCTCTGCCATTCCTTCATGTGCTCGATGAGCTGTGCAAGGATCTGATTTTTTTGTTGTTCCATGTGTGTCTACGGGGGTGGGGGGTGTGTGATTGTGGTGAGGGTCTACAGGTGCTAGGTGTTGAGCTTTTGGTGGGTATTGGCAGTCACTCAGTAACAAGTAAGATGGCTTCATGTCACCCTCCTATTTGTGTCTGTTGGGGATAACTGGCGGGGGGGGCGGGGGGGTGGAGGAAGTTTCCCAGAGCACCTACAAATATGTCGGTGAAGAGATATTTGGGGAGAATATCTGCAGGCAGTGGGCTGGTTATTTTGGGCAACATTATGCCATAGTGATTCATGGAAACATGTCACTATTTCTCAGCAATTTCCACACTCCTGGCTCAGTTGTGGTCAACCACCATGATTTCCCCAGGTGGAAATTCGCCACTTCTCATAGAAATATGCAGCCATGCTTACAGTGAAAGAGGCTTGTTTGTAATGAGATGACACTTTCAGTCTGTGAAAACTGCCTTCCTGTTTTACTGAGCAATGGGCTGACAGTAACAAATGGTTTGTTTTTTCACCAGTGTGTATCAGTGTTGTTTCTTTCACTGCCCAGGAGCATCTTTTTACTGCATAAATGTAATACACCATGATGCTGGTACACTTCACTTCATGATGCCACTGTCTTCAGCAAAAATTGAAGCCTGGTCCTGGCAAAAGTTAGCGCTGTCCTGATTTGCACTCCAGATACTATCTGCAACTGGGTCTTGAAGCAACCAAGGAATAACTAGGGTGTAGGAGTACTTCCAGCCTCACTTCCCACCAGCCCAACTTGACTTGGCTCTATAGGCTCCTGGATTGGGTGCAGAACTGGCATGGCAGCTCTGTCCTTGACAAGGAAGCCCCAGGTACCAGCAATGCACCCATAGGGGTGAGGCAGCATTCCAGCTACTTCACTAGGTCTGGTGATTCTAAAAAAAGTAGCATCCGAGGCTACTGAAATGCTAGCAGCAAGAGCTTGTTTTTACTTTCCATGCACTTTCTCAGTTACTCATCTGTGAGGCCACTCAGCACAAGAGCACAGCTGCCGAGCCAGTCTGAGGAAAGAGGCTGTAGTTTCATGTGGTTTCCTGATAACCGCTGATAACATTTATGATTGCAGCTGACCCTGTGAAACTACATTACTACTTACGTAGCCTTTATAGCTACAGGACACTGCATTGTAGGAACCGAGGGGGATTTTGTTCATATCACAACAGATGCAGGGGCCAGCGGTCAAGCAGATGATCAGACATCAGCCACAACCCTGTGCAATCAACTCATCTTCCTGTTCTGCCCTGCCCACCAGCAGCTGCAGCACATGACAGCCTGCCTGCCACATCTCAGGTTTGAAATATGCCGCTAAACCTGCGCCCCCGCCCCACACACACACTTTTTTTAAGTCTCTGGGCCCATCATACATGGTAAATCATTTAACCTTTCTCTGTCGTATCTATAAGCTAAATAAACTACCTCACAATGCTCATTTATGCTGAAGGGCATAGTGTTATTAATGGAGGAACGTTATGTTAAGCACACTTTTTATATTTTCCCACGTGATGCCGGATAGCAGGATGGATGGAATGTTACCATTGATTTCACTAAGAACAGGACTGGCCTCTGGATACCTTGTTGTTATTAATGAGAGATGCTTGTGGGTTGGGGCGGGTGTAAGAGTGAGCTTAGTCCTGGTCAAGAGGACCAAAGCGGCAGTGGGGGAGGGGTTGGGAAGAATAAAGTGCTATGTCTATGCGCTAAACATCACAGAGAACAACCTTTGCACAGGGTTCATGACGACGGGGTGCAACGTGGAGGGTGGACCCCCTCGCGGGGAGCATGAGATTTCCTAAGGGCAGAGGCACAGCCCAGTCAGCTGCTGGGTCGCAGGCTCGTACATATAATTAAAAATGTTGAAATATGTTCCTGTTTGTGTGTGTGTGTTGACATTTCTATAGTAATTCATAGTTTTTGACATTCTGCATACTTACTTTCTTACACGGCGAGAGGGTTGTTTTCCGTATGAACACAACCAAAATTTGAATCGGTTTGGGTTACGGTAAACAAATTGGGATGGGCCCTGCTAACTGCAGGGGTGAAACGTGGGGCCCACCATAGAAAGGTTGCTCACCCCTAAGAGGTGCAGCTCAGAACCTGCTGCCATGTGGCCAGGCAGGGCTTAGCCGCCTTTGTGTCCATCTCAGCCTGGGTGCTCCAGAGGCTAGAGCTGTGGGGCCCAATATGCGTGATGAACGGGGCAGCACAGTGTGGCTAAATGCAGCTCAGGAGAGCCACACACATGGGGCGCCCATCCGGCCACTGCAACCACACGCCCCACCACATGGTGGGACAAGTACATGGAGGCAGCTGCAGAGGTGGCTTCTCTGGCCCCGGCGGGCTCCAGCCATGGGGCAGCTAATGCAGCAGGGCTTCAGCCTGGGGTGGCACCGAGTGACTAATTTTGCAGGGGTTGGGGGTGGCGCCTGTCTGGGGGTGTGGGGGTGTCTGGCTCAGGGGAGAAGGGGCTGTGGCGATGGTGAGACGTGCCATCCCGGCGCTGGCTGCTCCTCCCCAGGCTGCGGCTGCTCCTGCTACTCCTCAGGCAGCGGCTGCTGCTGCTCCACCTCCGTTGGGTGCTTCTCCCAACTTCTAGCAGGAACTCCTCCTCCCCTGGTGGACAGCCCCAAATGACTGGCCTCCCTGGCCTTTATACTCGGGCTGCAGTTGGAGCATGCCCAGCAGGACGGTGGGAGGGGGGGGCTTTTCCACCCTGCAAGCCTGGCCCGCAACCCCCCCGCCCCCGGCCAGTGCGGGGTTGGTACCCCTTGTCACAGTCGCCTTCCTGTGAGTGGGCACTAAGGAGGCACCAGAATAGCTGTCTCCACTGTACCTGCACAAGGGGAATCCTTCCCTAACTGCTGAATCAACTCTCAGGCCCCTTACAGGTCCTACCGCCCTATCTGTTCTTGGCATAAAGAGGCTGGAACAGAGGTGAGTTCCCGCTCTTTGGCTCTGCCAATTGTTGCCACCACTTGCTACTGTGATACGAACATTTTCTTGTATTAACCGAACAAAGAAAACCTATTTATTTCAGGTAAGCCACAAAACCGTATGTTGATATTTCATCAGTACATTCACTCTAGGCCTGTTCTGAACCAGCGCTCTACATGGGAAAGGCATATACCCCACTACTCACCCTCTCAACCTTTGGGTAAAGTAGAATGAAACAGAAGGGGCGGGGGGGGGTCTCACTGCACAAGCAATCGAAATGGGAGAGTTCTCACACTTATAGCAACAGAGAGGTAGCCGTGTTAGTCTGTGTTCTAACAAATCAAACCAGCAGTCCTGTAGCGCTTTAAAGACTAAGAAAATAATTTATTATTAGGTGATGAGCTTTTGTGAGACAGCCCCACTTCTCCTTTTAACAGTTAGAAGAGAACTTTACTGTCCCCTTTCCCACTGCCCTGGCAATCTCCTCTTACTTTAATCCTGGCTCTGAGCCATCTTCTAGTCCACCCACTGACAAGTCTAAACATGACAATTTACAGTAGCAGAGAGGTAGCTGCGTTAGTCTGTACTCCAACAGAACAAAGCGGTAGAAATGTAGCACGTTAAAGAGTAACAAAATGATTTATTCGGTGACGAGTTTTCATGGGACAGACCCACTTCTTGATCTGAAAGCTCATCACCGAATAAATCATTTTGTTACTCTTTAATGTGCTACATTTCTTCTGCTTTGTTATGATAATTTACAGTGCACAAGAGGCTGCCGCCCATCAATGAGCTGATCAAATGTGTCCTTGTAATAAAACATCTACTGGGCCCAAACAGCAGTGACTCTTGCTGTCAGTCAGGCACCGAATGCTGCAGCAGCTATATTTCTGAACGGCAGATTTTTACTGAATTGAATTGAATATGCAAACAAATCAGACAATAGGTTCCATAGTTGCTGTGTTGCTTATGCTTATTTTAGCAGCTACTGCACGCCAAGTTCCAGTCGTCAGTGTGGGGTCTATAGGCTTATTAGCCTGGCATCCTTGCTAAAATATGTAACAAATCACCTTGAAAAAGATCCACATCTGAAGAAAATATGATATTAAAGCAATTATTAATGAGTATGGTTGTGGGGGACATTGAGCTCAAGCCTGTTGCTACTGAATTCAGTAGGACTTATGGTTCTAATTCTCCTGCCTTTAATATCAATGGAAGTTTTTTTGCCATTGATTTCTGTAGGAAAGGGATTGAATGCCATAATGTGGGAACGTTTTACCCTCTACAGTCTATGTGCAGTTTATGTTAACATAAAGGTCTTTCCGATAGCTCTCACAAGGGTAGCCATGTTAATCTGTAGCTGCAAATGTAGGCATCTGACAAAGTGGTTTTTACCCACAGAAGCTTATACTCAAATAAATCTGTCAGTCCTTAAGGTGCCACAGGACTCCTCATTTTTGACTACAGCTGACAGACAACAGAGCTAACTCATTAGTCCAAAAGGTAGAAGGCTGTGCACTGTTAGGTATGGGGTTTTAGTCCTGGCTTATTTGTGATTTATTATGACAGGAGGTAGTCTATCCACAGAGTTATGATTGATATTGTGGGCTTAGTCTATAACTAATTTTGTAATTCATAAATAAATCATGCTTTCCAGTTTTAAATGCAAAGGATTGTTTTAAATGCGTACTTTAACAAAAACCTGAACTGGGCGTAAAGTAAATATTTCACCAGTAATTTCAAAATATAAGCACAACATAAACAACTTGGAGAAAAGAACATAAAAATTATACGGCTTAGGAAAGACTCTGTGTGCCTCTAAAGCTTGTGTCTTCCATCACAGAAGTTGGTTCACGAAAAGATATCACCTCACCCACCTTTTCTTGCTGTGTTAGTAAACACTAATCAACTTCAAATGCAACTCCATGTACATACCCTAGTTTTAGAATGCACTGCTAATTTAATCACTTTTCCAATTAAATTACATATAAAGCAAAGCAACTATAAGTATTTTGCCAGTGTATTTGCTTTTCAGTTGATAACTCCCTAGCGGAAAATAGTTATTTAATGGTATCCCTTAAAATAATTTATTTATAGTAAAAGTCAAGATTAAAAATATTAAACAACTAATTTATCAGACTAAAGGTTGTGTGGCATGGAGTATGCAATTCTTCATCACTGATAAAATGCTTTCCTTTTGGTATTACGTAAGCAGTGTAAGATTTATGATGCCTGTAATAATTAATTTCCTTGATTTCAAGTGCTTTGATTTTGTAAATGATTATTAGTAATAGAACAAGAGGCAATGGACTTCAACTGCACCAAGGGAGGTTTATGTTGGACATTAGGAAAAAGTTCCTAACTGTCAGGGTGGTCAAACAGTGAAATAAATTGCCAAGGGAGGCTGTGGAATCTCCATTGCTGGAGATATTTAAGAACAGGATAGATAGATATCTATCAGGGATGGTTTAGACAGTACTTGGTCCTGCCATTGGGGCAGGGGGCTGGATTTGATGGCCTCTCGAGGTCCCTTCCAGTCCTAGTATTCTATGATTCTATGTGTATTATGACAGTCCCTCAGGACGAACTAAGGTCAAGGATCCATCCCATTAGGTGCTGTACAAACAGAATAGTAGACATATCCTGACCTAAACATCTCACAAGGACAGACAGACTATGTCTAGACTACAGGGATTTATCAGCAAAAGTTTGTGCCAGAAGATATCTTGCGACAAAAATTCTGTCAACAGATCATGTCTAGACTGTAGGGCAGATCGAAAGAGTGACTGGTTGGCCACTGTATCAGCAAAATTTCTACCTGGAACCACAGCAGACAGGGTTGCACAGCATCCCAGAGGCTTCTTCTGTCGAGCTGGAGCAGCATGGCGAGCGGGGGTACAGCTGTCGAAAAAAGCACTGCGTTCTGTTGACTTACTGCCGACACAGCGCTCTTGGCAATCCGGATGCACCACGGGTTTTACCAGCGAAACAGCCTTTTTGTTGACAAAACTCTTGAATCTAGACATAGCCACACAAAGTAAGGGAAAGAGATTGAAGCTTTTTGAAGCAGAGACGATCTTTTTGTTCTGTATTATCTAGAATCTAGTACAAAAGGGCAGTGGTCCCTAACTGAGATTGCCTAGTTGCTATGACTATACAAATAACTAATGACACGGGGCAGAGTGGAGAGTGGGGTGTGACAAATATGTTAATTTTACATCAGAATGCAGGGTATTGATGATTTTAATTGGGACAGAGTAAATCCTGTTAGTTTAGCCATAATAAAATGATTTGTATTACCCACAGATTCTGGAATGTTCTGTGTAGCATGAATGTGCTTATCGTAGTGAGAACATCTCTATAGATGCACAAGAGCTGTACTGTCTCCTGGGGCGGGGTTGGGGGGAATTTTTCAGTCAAAGGGACAATATATCCCTAGACTATAGACACTGGCAAAAGAGTCACTAATCAGAACAAATGGATGGTCTAGCACCAAGGATGATAGCTTGGGAATTCTGGGTTCAGTTCCTTACTCTGCCACCCATTTCCTGGTTGACCAGGATCAAGTCATTTAGCCCATCTGTGCCTCAGGTCCAATGCTCCCTGGCTCATAAATTAAGGATGATCCTTTCCCATCTCACAAGCGCATCATGAAAGTAAATATACTGCATAGTGTTCTGATACTATGCTACTTGGGCCAGATAAGTACCTATGGTAGATAACAAAGCTGGCCAGTGTAAGTGCGAGGGACATCATAACTAACACAGACATTAACACACATATCCTCGAAAGGCCCAGCCTTGGCCTTCTACTGTTAGGAATTTAACACAAGTATTATTAATTACACATTAATTAAACTTGGCAACAGAAATAACATTATCCTCTAGTTGTCCTCAGTTATAATGGTGTTCTCTCATTAGAACAAACTGTTCACCCTTTGGCCTCATTTTATGCACGGAGGAAACAGATTATTGCCTCATAAAACAAAGGAGCAGCTAAGTTACCATTTAAGTAATGGCCAGACACAATCTTAGTATAGTGTCATGGACTGTTACCGCACAACAGAACAGTTGCAGCTCTTTACATAAGGGTGAAGTCCATGAAATGCAGACTGTGGAACGGGTAGAAATGTGAATTGGGCAGGAGCAAATTCCCACCCACCATTTGAGCAGTCAGCTCTCACAGTTTTATCTCTGGAACTCATTAAACCTCAGAAAGCTTATACCCATTTAGATGCAATAGCTGTTGCCTCAGTGCCAAATTTCATTAACGATATTAGATAGGAGGTTTTTTTTCCCCCCCAACTATCTGCTGATAAAATGTTTGCACAGTGTTACATGGGGAAATACTGAACTCCAGCCATAAAAAAATGAGCTCTGCTAATTTGCGAGTTGGCATTTCATCACTATAATGTCAAGCACTGTCAAACCCTTAGGCTTCTCTTGCTTACTTTTGCTTAATGTTTAAAGCAGTCAGAACAATCCTGTGTAAAGTGTGGGTAGTCAGAAACTGCTAGTAGGGATTTTTATGACCAGTTTCAAGCACACAGCTCAGTGACTTAGGTCTCTGTAGACAATGATCTGTGGAAATAATACTCCCATTGTCTACACTTCATTTCTGCTGTACAGTGGCCCCTTTCCTCCTCTGAAATCATTGTCACTATTAAATTGATCTAAGGCGAGAGGTTGTTGTAAGTGGCATTCTGATTACTCATTCTTACCTGGTTGCCTTTTTATTCTTCACTTCCATTATTTTCAGTATGATGGATAGAAGTACTGTAGAAGCTATATAAGAAGACTCCAGGATTGTCAATCTGTCTGTCACTGTGATGCCTAGACTGTTGAGGAATGGAAACAGCGACAAGCATGGCTGAGAGTTCTTTTTGTTTAGATATGACCAGAGTCAATCATCACTGGGATTTGAGGTTTGCTCCCCTGCAATTTTTACTGAGCCATTTGGACTTTATGAATTACACCCATGTGGGTGTAGAGCTACAGGAAGTCTTGTATCTATGCCATACCTAGAGTTCTAGTCTATTGTGATATCAGATACAACTTAATCCATTACTGAGTTTACCCGTCAGCTAACAGGCATGATGAGCCAAACTTCGGCCAGAGCGCTCCAGAGTCAAGCATCGGTAAATATTTTCAAACCCATGGGAGACTTCTAAAGCCTTCCATGGGGTAGAAGCAACTTAAAGAATTCCCCTCCATTCTGGTATTTATTCCATTGGTGTATTTAGAGAGAACAATTATATCTCCCCACAACAAGCCAAGCTCTTTGAATCTCCTCTTACCAGATAAGCTTTCCATTCCTCAGCTCATCCTTGCAGCCCTTTTCTCCATGTTCCACTTTGAATACATCTTTCTTAAACAAGGCAGACCAGAACTGCACATGGTATTTCAGATGAGCACTGTTTCCCAGAGCGTGGTACATGTACCACTGGTGGTACTCGAAAGGATTTCAAGGGGTACGCAGCAGAAAATAAATTACTAAAAATCAGGAAATAAGCACTGGGACAGCACTGGGAAAGGGGGTACACCGATAAGGCTAAAGTCCTGAAAAGGGTACGCAAATGTGTTATATTTGTGAAACACTGCTGTAAAGGGTTAAACCCAGACAGAGTGGGTTCGCTGTTGGCAAGCATCCAGGTGAGCCAATGGGAAGAGAGAGCTGGATTTTTGAAGCAAAGCAGTCACCCATTGAGGGAGTCTCTCTTTTGAGTGGCCAGATAGATTCAGGAATGGTTTAAATGTGATCCAGGCTTAGAGGATTTCAGTAAATATCCAGGTCTCAAAAGAAATCTGGGAATACAGGTATGTAAGTAGAAAGGAAATGTTTTTATTTTGTGTTTGGTGCAGGACTTCTCAGGCTGGCTGATATACTCTCCTGTACAATGTAACTTTTAAACTGAATCCCAGGGAAGTAATTCTCTGTCCTTCAATCTACCTTTCTATAGTTGCCCTGTAACACCCAGCAACCGAGTACACTTTATCACATACATCTTTTTGTTTTGTTAATAAATCACCTTTTTAAGGCAATGATTTGATTCCTGTATTCTAGAGAAGGTTCTGTGTCCATGCATGCCTAAGCCTGAAAGGTCAGCCATCAGAGATTGTAGTTTATTTTCTTCCTCTTTGCTTTCAAGCTCTCTCCTAAGGCAGGGTTAACAGCTTGGGATTACCCTACAGGGACACATCCCAAGTGTGTCTTCCTGGGTTCTAAAGTATCAGAGGGGTAGCCGTGTTAGTCTGGATGTGTAACAGCAACGAAGGGTCCTGTGGCACCTTATAGACTAACAGAAAAGTTTTGAGCATGAGCTTTCGCGAGCAAAGACACACACAAAGTGAGTCTGTGCTCACGAAAGCTCATGCTCAAAACTTTTCTGTTAGTCTATAAGGTGCCACAGGACACTTGGTTGCTGGGTTCTAAAGAGGGGTTTTGTCACTTGGGTGTTGGCAGTTACCTCCCAAGGCCGGCGAATCTGTGACCTTGGGAAGTTTTTAAGCAGAAGCCTATAGTGTCAGAGTGGGAAACAGCCTTGCGATGTGGTTTCACCAGTGTCTTGTATAATTACAATAACACTTCCCTGTTCCTCCTGGAAATACATCACCTGTTGGCTTCTAGGACTGCATCACTCTTTTTCATAGGTGTGCTGGATCATGGTCATCCTGTGACTGACCAATACACCCAGATTTTTTGCCTCCTCTGTCACTTCCAAATAATACATCCCCAAGCTTATACCAAAAATTTTTGTTAGTCCCTACATTCATGACCTTATGTTCTGCATTACTGCATGAGGCAGGCTACACAGATGGTGGAGTACTTGGCCCAACTGCTACACCTATATCCACAACAGCCACCTGCTCCCTGATATGGCACCCACAGAAAGCCAAATAACACATCCCACGCACAACTCAATACAGACTGCAAAACCGCAAACTTGAGTATCAACGCAATGGGTCATCATTTGTTTAATAACAAAAATACTTATATGGCACTCTTGGTACTCAGACCTCAAGGCACTGTAAAAAGCTAAGAGCCACTACTGTATTATCGTTATCAATCCTCATTTGACAAATGGCAAAACCAAGGTTAAGAGACTTACCAAAGATCACTCAGGAGGTCAGTGACAGAGACGTGATTGGAATACATACCCCACCCATTGCTCCACGCTGCCGCTTAATCACGGCAGCTAAGTGACAGGACCTTTGTCCTTATTAAGAGGAATTGTTGATTAACAGAAGACACCGTTTTAATAGCAAAGCTCTGGACGGGGGCTGCAGAGCTCATGGTACTGGATAAGCCCAGGCCTCAAGGGATATTATCTGCATTATAACAGCAGATTTATTCTGGCACCAGTAATCTGCAAAACTCTTCCATAGCTACCTTTGCTGGAATACTAAGCAGCATGAGTAAGCAGACTGCAGCAAGGTGTGAAGGGGATCAGGTAATACATGCTCAAACACACGGACTCCTCTAAAATTTAACGCTGAATACTCCTCTGCAGCAGGCCAGGGCCTGAGCTCTTTGCTTTGGGGGCTGGGTCAGAATCTAGCCACAACCGTTGTACCTGTGAGTTTCCAGGCTTGCCACAAGCTTTTCTTGTTTGTATGAGTACAGGCTAGAATTTGGCTGTCTGCATGGAACAGAACATGCATCACCTCATGTCACTAAGCTTTATGTCTTACTTTGATTTCCCCGCTTGGGTTTATTTTTCTAAGCGCAGTTATCAACATAAAAGCCAGCTTAAAAAGGGTTGATGTGGATGATTTGTCCACACTAACAGTGCTTCAGCAGCATAGCTGCTGTAAAAGAATGTCCGGTGAAGATGTTTCTGCTGACAGGAGAAAGCTCGCTTGTTGCCAACAAAATAGCCTTACCTCTGTGAGTGGCAGCGGCTATGCCAGAGGGAGAAATTCTGCCAACAGTGCTGGCCACACTGGTGCTTACATCATTCACACACACACACACACATCCTTGAGCAACATAAGTTCTGCCAACATATGCAGTATGTTAGACTTAGCTTTAGCTGGTGCAGGAGGTGGTAGCTAGGTCAATGGGAGAAGCCCACCTGTGGCTACAGCATTATCTACACCTTATCTTATCTACACCACATCTTAATGGTATAATTGCTTATATTTGGTAATGGACTTGTACATGAAGGTTAGACATTACTCTACACGCTCACTTAGGTAAGGTATCTTGGTGAAGAAGAGCCAACATTTGCTCCCCATTCAAGAGAAACACTTTGGGGGTGGGGGGAGGGGAAAGAACCCTCAGCCTGACTCTTTTCTTATCCTTTGACAGATTTATGAGACGTCACTGAATTAATGAAGTGTTATAGATTTGTATTTCTTTTCAAATTACTGACCTGGAAGGACACATTACCCATCTGTATACAAAAGTGTCATGTGGGGACTGGAGAAATAACTGGTGGGCCACAGACCTGCAGTTCACTGAGGAAGAGGAAAACAAATACATGCCCAAACTTTTGATCTTGCTTATTTTGACTGACAGTATTACTGAAGGTGTTTGTTTTGGCAGCCCCAAGTTACTGGACGCAAATGTGAATTTTCTTCATTCAAAGAAGCACTTGAGTACAGTTTAAATCAGTTAAGCACATGCTTAAAGTTAAGTACGTGCTTAAGCACTGCCTAAATAGGGATGATGTTCTAAACCAGGGCCATAATAATGAGGAATAATTACTAGGGATTACTGAATGGAATTCTACAGCGTGTAATATGCAGGAAGTCAAACTGGATGACCTTGTAGGTCTTATTGGTCTTAAAACCAATGAACAGCCTACGTCACTGATCATATACCAGCTACCCAATTGAACTGTGTCATGCATAGGTTAAACTCTGGTAATAATTACAAAAAAAAAAAGAGAAATAAAGATAGTCTGAGGTTCTTAAACACAGGACAGGCTTTTCTGTTTACCAGCCCCAGATTTCAGTGTTTTGGATAACCTGTTCTGTTTAAAAAGCTGTAACACTGGAATTCTTTTGTATAGTTCTTTATTTGGTTCATTCGATTACAGTTGTTTTAAAATTATTCCACGGAGTATTGCCAGCAGCTTTGAGACCTTTAGCACACGCAGCAAAAAGTAGAAATGAATGGAGAATGGGCTAAAATACACAAGGGGACTCACTTAAAAGGCACTGTTGAGTCATTATTTTAAACACCTTTCCCTTTACTTTCCACCGTTCGTAATATTCCTCTAAGAAGCTTGAAAATGTTTGATTTTCCCTGTCAGCTTTTTGTCCTTTGCTCTATGAAAATGTGTTTTGTCTCCAGTGGTAATGGAAATGAACATAGCTCTTTCTTCTTAACAGTTTCAGTGTGCATTGCCTCTTCTTGCGATACAGCATCTTTGTGTATCAGCATCTGACAGGTCTACTGCTCACGTTATTGAATACTGGACAGCCAGAAAAGGAAGCAAGCACAAAAATTTGTGTTTGGGTAGAAAAGAGGGGCCAAGAGATTTCTAAAATAAATTATCAGTAAGCAATATAATAAATATTGTCTACATTTAGGCTAAGTCTACGCTATCCACAGAAGATCGAATGCTGAGGTTTGATCTTCCAGGGCACCTTTTCTGGGATCGGTGTTGACCCCAGAAGTCCTGGCCAGCTGCAAGGATTAAGGAATGTTGATGGAAGGAGCATTCCCATCGACATTCTGCAGTGAGGGCAGCGACCAATGTCGATGGCTGCAAAATAGATTTTAGGTACATAATTGGCGTACCTAAAACTGCGTAGCAGCTGCCAACATTCCTGGTAAGCGTAAACGTAGCCTTAGTCTATTGCCCTAGAACTGAACACAAGAGGTCTTGATCATGCGGCTCTCTACTCCTGAGCTATGCATGAGGCTTTTTGAGAACAGAAGCTACATCAGTAACAATTAGGATGACCAGATGTCCCGATTTTATAAGGAAAGTCCTGATGTTCAGAGCTTTGTCCTATACTGGTGTCTATTACATCCTACCCCCTCCTGATTTTTTTACCGTGGCTCTCTGGTCACCCTAGTATTTATGGTGAAGCTCAGTACTAGCTCCAGCCTCTCTTGCCAACTATCTTCTTTTGAGCTGATTTGACAAGCTGGTGGCATCCATCTCTGTGAGCTTAGAAGCTGGCCCATGAGGGTGCTATGAAGCAGGAAATTGCTTCTCCCTTCCCCCATCTTCTTGCACTCTGTAGCACTTGCAGCGGTTCCTCTCTCTCACTCAGGCTCTGCAATGAGGCTGTCTCAAAAGGGGCAGGGAAGGTGGGGTGAGAGAGTGTCTTCCTGCTTCAGTTCTCTCTGCGATCCTGATAGGGCTCCTGCCCTCTATCTTTAATTATGGGAACACAGTTGTTTGGAAACCCTTAAAGTTCTTTTCTCATTGATACTGGTGTAGATCAGAGTAACCCCAAAGCAGGTAATGAAGACCGATCTATGTACAGGCCTTATCTCTTCAACTCCTGCTCTGTGAGGCACAGCTTGGTTTCCACCAGCCGGCAGATGACACTACGGAATGTCTCTTTAATTGACTTGCAGTAGTGAAGCCACACCCAATTCTAGCCAATGAGTGTGTCAAGGAAGAGAATTTGTCTGCATTTAGAGGCAGCCCAGCAATCCTAGAGTTACAAGGGGAGGAAAGAAAACAATAGTAAATTATATAGTGCCTTTCATTCCTGAGCACCTTATAAACACAGTAAAAGAATAAGTAGACACAGGCATTGCTGCTGGGTTGAAATGCAACGGCCGGTTAACATTGCTCCACACCATTACCTGACAGATTAGCACAGAAGATGGGAGAGGAAATTAGATCTTCTTTTTCAAAGATCACCACCAGAAAATTCTATCCATAGGATGAGGTGGGGTGGACACCCCAGGCCCTGCACTTTTGGGGACCCCATGGCAGCCACCCGACCAGTCCTATGGATGAGAGGGGGAGGATTTACCTGGGGCTGGGGACAGGCAGTGGTGGCAGGCAGCAGCAGCAGCAGCAGAGGATTGCATCTCCTCGGCCTTCCGCCCCTCAACACTTGCCACACTGTGCTCGGCCATGCCCTCCTGGTCCAATGAGCCCCACTTCTCTGCAGGCAGTCACTGAGGGCAGAGAAGAGGTGGAGATCATGGTTTTTTCCAACACTGAATATTCAGCCTAGATGGCAATGCAGACTGGACAATAAGGTGAGGCATTGCCTATTTACAGCCAAGAGGGCTAGCAAAACCTTTTCAATGAGCAGGAGTTATAGTTTGTCCCCCCCCCCTCGCTAGGCCCTGACTAGACTAGAGCTTTTTGTTGTAACACACGTTAATTGCTAATTGCCAGGTGTTAGCACACACCACTGTAAACACAAATGTAGACACTTCACACACATTTGTTCCAGAACACTAGAGTGACGTATAATCAGGAACAAAATGTGCAGTCAATATTAGAATTTGTAATTATATTAATAAACAATCAATTAGCTCACTTTAAAGCCTGATTAGACATTAGCCTAAACAAGGCCTCATGCTGAGTGGCACCTTATTGTAGAAGCAGTGCCAGGGAAGTTTGTAAGCACAGGGGGACTACTTATGGTCCTGGAATAACAAACTACTCATTGTAAAAGCAGCAGAATCTGTACCTTAGCATTTGGAAAATTCCATAAGACAATAGTCCTCAACTGGTGGATTTTCCCATGGAGTGTGCCCATGCTTGGGACAGTTCACAGTTAACTTATCGTAGACTCATAGGGCTGGAAGGGACCTCAGGAGGTCCTCGAGTCCAGCCCCCTGCTTCAAGCTGGATCGACACCAACTGAGACATCCCAGCCAGGACTTTGTCAAGCTGGGACTTAAAAACCTCTCGGGGTTGAGATTCCACCACCTCTCTAGGCAACGCATTCCAGTGCTTCACCACCCTCCTGGTGATGTAGTTTTTCCTAATATCCAGCCTACTCCTCTTCTCCTGTAACTTCAGATCATTGCTCCTTGTTCTGTTGTCTGTCACCACTGAGAACAGTTTCTCTCCATCCTCTTTAGCGTTCCCCTTAAGGAAGCTGGAGGCTACTATTAAATTACCCCTCCGTCTTCTCTTCTGCAAACTAAATCAGCCCAAATCCCTCAGCCTCTCCTCATAGGTCATGTGCTCCAGCCCCCTAATCATTTTCATTGCCATCTGCTGAACCTGCTCCACCACATCCACATACTTTCTGTACTGGGGGGGGGGCCCAAAACAGGACGAATACTCCAGATGTGGCCTCACCAGTGCCAAACAGAGAGGAACAACAATTTCTCTAGATCTGCTTGAAATGCTTCTCCTAATGCACCCCAATATGACATGAGCCTTCTTGGCTACAAGGGCACACTGTTTATTCAAATCCAGCCTTTCATCCACCATAATCCCCAGGTCTCTTTCCACTGTACTGCTGCTTAGCCAGTGCTTAGCTTCACTCACCTCTCTGCTTTTTGATTAATTTTTGTTAGAAACAAACTTATAAACCTGTAGCATTGATGTCCCAATGCAAAGAAATGGTAGAGCCATTAGTTTCCCCACATAAAGGCTAATAGGCTCTCATCAGCTGGTTTGATTATAATGTCTGGATTACTCTGGAGACTCTGGACAGCATAGCGTTCAGCACAGTTGAGATTGTGTCTCATTTGGTGGCGTTTGTGTATAATCTCAGTCTGTGCACAGTTGCGGATGCATTGACTGTAGAAATCCAGACTTTCACTACAGCTGTCAGGGGAAGTCCACGTACAGTTCTTCTTCTTTTGGTGTAGGTAGTGGGGGGTTCAGCAAGTCAGACTGATGTTCATAGATGTGTTGGAAGAATTCATTTAGATGGAGACGGCAAAATAAGGATTCGAGGTCACCACAGAATTGTATTAAGTTTGTGGAGGGAGTGGGGCAGAAAGAAAGACATGGAATTCTCACACAGGCTATACCACAGGCTATACCACAATAATACTAATCCTGGAACTTTTCCTTGAAACAAGCCCTGTTGCCAACTTTGTCCAAATATCTATTCTGGAGATCCCATCACTGGACTTAACCATGTTAATTACAGAATCACGGGCACATTCTCCTGTTTCTCAACTAACATCATATACGCCATCATGTGCCACCAATGCCCACACACCATGCATATAGGACAGACTGCAAACACTCTTCGACAAAGAATGAATGGAGACATCAAAAATCTCCAAATACACAAACCAGTCAGCCAGCACTTTAGTGGAGTGCGCCAGTCTGTTAAAGACCTGAAAGTTTGTTTTCTAGTGAAAAGGGACTTTTACAACCGCCTACAGAGGGAATGCTCAGAACGAACATTCATATTCAAATCCAACACATTAACACATGGTTTGAACAGGGACAGCAATTACCTGGCCCATTATAAGGACTCTTTTATGTACTTTGATGTTTTATCTAACTCTTAACTTCCGCACCAACCCCTTCTCCACCCACCGTCCCTCTGCTCTTCTGATTTGCCAACCTTGATAACAATTTTTCTGATTTGTCAACTTTGATAACAATTTTGGACCTCTGTGTTTTATATATTGAGTCTGTTCTGGTATGGCTACGATCTGAAGAAGTGGGTCTGTCCCATGAAATCTCATCACCTAATAAATTATTTTGTTAGTCTTTAAAGTGCTAGATGACTGCTTTTTTTTTTTTGTTAGTCTATAAAGTGCCACAGGACTTCTTGTTGTTTTATGCAGCTAAGTGACTGAACTTCTTGGTCTTCAAATGACTGTGAAATATCTTTGGTTTTCGGCTCAAAGTTTGACAAAATATATGAGCATATGGAACCACATTCTCTTCCATCAGTGCCATATATTTATGTGAATTTATCCTGAATTTACACTAGTGTAACTGAAAGCAGAACCTGGCTCATGGGGTTTTAGTTTTGCAGATGATCCTGTTTAAATATAAAGGACCTTTTATTCACATTCCTGGGCTCAAAGAGTCTTTTCATCTGATTTGGTATTGCTTTCTCTACCAGGTTCAACACATTCTTCCTCTTGAAAATACTGGACTAAACTCAGCACTAGTGTAAATGAGTTTACTCCCATTTGCTTAAGTGCTTTCCAGCTGTGCATTCATAAACGAGAAATGAATTGGCTCTTATTATTGCCCTTAGCACAATAGGAATGTATTATGTAATCAACCTTCCCTGTTCCTCTCAGAGCTGAGCTAGGATTACAGAAGGCCGAATGTAAACTCAAATTTTAGATAGCAGAATGGGTACCAATTCATCTATAAAGTTACCTACTCTATTACCAATGCACTTTTCCATCCTAATCATCCTCTTAGTCACCATTTGCAGCCCCAAATAAAATTGACTTCATTTTTTTATCCGAGGGGAGGATACAAAGTGAAGAGTCAATGAGAAAGCAATGGAAGAAATAATTACTTTTCTGAGGGGCCAAGCCACTTGGTTATTAACACTTGGGATTTTCAGTGTCACTAAGTGAGTGTGAAGATGAGACGAGCAGAGGAAAAGTGTGCTTCCTTGAGATTAAGGCTTTATACACAATAGCCCTATCATCCTATTTCCACAGCAACGTTTTCTCCAACTGAGAACTGCTGGTATTTCTGAATCTGTGTTAGATTCACACAAACAAGAAAAAACACAACTGATTGGCGGACCACTGTTGGAGTTGACCAACACCCAACAAAATACCATATGTATTCACAGTCACCACCTGCCAGGCTCCAACAAAAGGAGAGCTTCCCATTCTCTCCCAGACTTTCGAAAGCAAAGCTTGGCTGCTCCCATCGCTCCTCTTCCCAGACTGCTGCAGTGAGAGCGCCTCTTTCTGTTTCAATCTGCTTTATAATCATTGCCACCAGCTCCTGGCTATAGATTTCTCTCTGTTTCCTGTTCTCTCTGTGCCCCATGGTTCCTGCTCATAGGAAAGGAAATGAATAACTCAAATTAATTTTGCTCATGCAAGGAGGCCTAACCTGTGTCAGATAGAAAATTAAAAATACCACATAATTGGAAGGGCAGCGTCGAGGAGGTTTATCCTGCTGCTGTCTGTGCAGCTATACCTGTTCTCTGGATAATTAGGGGACTTCCATCTAATGGCTTTCAATCTGACACCTTCCACCAGCACTAATGTCACTTAATTTCTTAACATATACGGCATAACTGAAAGTCTGCATTACTGCACAATGGAGGCTCAGCTAGAACATGTCTTGGATGGGCTTGCAGGTTCCTTTTCCTTTCTATTAGTGCAAATAAAAATCTGTGGTCTAAAAAGTAATTAGTAAGATACATGAGGGTGAATGAGATTAGATTTTACTATGACGAGACACTGAGGCTCTTTTTCACTGCTGTCTAAACAGTATAAGATATAGTCACCTGAAAAGGAAGTGTCCTTTTCTGTTTGGTGCTACCTTTGGGCAGGTTCTCCGCTGTGAATAATGTATATGCAGAACACTAGCTAGACAACAGGAAATCATAGACAGCTGCAAAGCTAACAAACTACATTCAAAGCAGTTTATAGCACCAAGCTTTGCGTCTTCGTCCCCTTGGAATTAATTAACTGCTCCTGCTCAATCGCCTCACTCACTGAGTTTTAACTACAGGTATTTCATCCCAACCTCCACCAACGACTTCCTTCGGGACCATTCCTCACATCAGTGGCATCCAAAAGAAACATCAGGATCACCACAGCACCTGTCCCCACCGCCAGGCACACTCCCCCTGCAACAACCAGTCACTGCCCCCCCACACCTCCCATGAGCTGCCAGTGACTCAGCGAAGCCCCTCCTGCCCCCCGGCACAAGCCGCCCCGCCACTGGAGGCCCCCTCTGCCACTGGAACCGCCGCTGCGCGAGCTGCCCCATGGCTGGAGTTGCAGCCACACTGCAGGAGAAGCCACTTGTGCCGTTGCCACCATGCGCTTGTCCCACCAAGTAGTGCAGCACGTGCATGGAGGGTGCTCCAGGTGTGCGCCTCTGATGAGCAGCTGTGCCACGCTGCAGTGTCCAGTTCGTCACGTGTGGTGGGAGGAAAGTGTATTGGACACTCCGGCCTTCCATCACTGGACCTAAGGGACCTCCAGTTACTCTGCCTGATCCTAGCAGAAGTCCTCCAGCCTCTAGCAGTCATTTGTATGGGAACCTTGAGGAGGTCTGCACCTTTTCCCCAGGTATTCACTGAGTTGTCCAGCCTCATAGGAGACACCTAGTTCCACTGGAGCAACTCTTGTGTGTTAGTGCTAATGGCATAGGTAAGGTGACAAAACTGGGCCTCAGTAAAGCCTTCGTTAGTTGGTCCTTCACTTTAATTACCTAAGATGAAAAGGTTCAGCATCAACTATTACAAATGGGCAGGGTTTAAAACTTCTGATGCCATTTAAGAAGAACCACACGCTCATGGGATCCAACTAAAAGCAAAATTCCTTGAGCAAGGCTCAGGGGTCAGCAACCACCAGCATGGGTGCCAAGAATGGCACGCGAGTTGATCTGCATTAGCACAGGAGGTGAGAGCTTAGCTCTCCCCACCTCACCCCACACCCCATACAGCCAGGAACTTGCTCAAAGCCATGCTGCCTGTGGGTTAGCAAAAGACCAGCTAATACTACCAACTGCCACCTAAGCGGTAAAGCTCCAAATCTTAGTTTATTGATTAACGAAGCTGTTGTAAGTAGGACTATTCGTGACTTTAAAAAATATCACCAGCACTTGGTCCGTACACAGAGGTCAAAAAGTCAAATTTCAGCATTCCTCCTCGGAAAGGTTGCTGACCCCGCTATAGATACACTTTATGCTATAGTGCTCTATGTAGATTAGAGTTTGGTTGGAGAAAAAGTATATATACAGATGACCTAAATATCCCCAAAGAGATGGTCTTTTAGAACCGATAGCCCCTCTACTATTACTTTTAGTAATCCTCAAGTAGTTGGGTCGGGGGGGGACTGCCAGGCAGAGTTATGATCTTGGTGGGAGTGCTGATAGAAAAGCAGCAGATCCTCAGTTTAAAAGACGAGGGGGAAATTGGCTCAAGAGAAGTTTGGTCAGAGTAAAGACTTTGGGATTTCACTCCTGCTGGAATTCTAAAACGGTATTATGGCTGCAAATGCAACAGTTGCCAAATTCCAACAGGAACACGATTTGTATACACACCCTCCACTCGCACACACCATTTGATGGGCTTCGGCGGACAAGTCCTGTAATCTGTATTCAGAAAGCAAGCGTGTCAAAAGGTGAAGAAGTGTTAGATTGTACACTAGAGCATTTGTGGTCTGGGATGATAAAACTACCTGGCCTTGTACAACGTTAGCATTTGCCAGGACATAGCTGTGTTTTAAATAACTGTGTCTTTAAACAGGAAATCATGCCAAAATTAGAAGAAAATTACTTGTTCTTTTGCTATCTCTGTATCTACTGTTGCAGTGATTTAGCACACAAGCTCAGGGGCTCTCAAGGAGAGAATACTCCTTTTCGGATATTGTAAACCTGCCCTAGAAGCACAAAGAAAAAGTGATTTTCAGAGAAGTTCAGCATTTGCATTTTAGTCAGGGAGAGTTCGGTTCAGCCTTTCCTCATCTAGGATGTCTGGGTGCACGGTGCACTTCATGCACCAGAAGGGTGGAGAATAAGGAGCACACATCTGACACGAAGGAAAAAATGACATATTGGAAAATGTATTGTTGTGGACACTGCTGAACCTTATCTGGGCACACGGGATCTTGCTAGCTCTTTAACGGGGGATGAAATATCTTTCTTTTCAAAGTAACATTCACGTTTCAGCAACGCTGGGGACTTACAGACAGCTTCAGATCACTACACCTTGTCCCTTAGCTCTGGTGGGTTTAGTTGCAACATTTCCCAGTAAAGTCTCAGAGAGTGAGTCTGAAAGTCTCTCTTAGTGGCCTCTGTTAATTCTTTCTCAGATGCTACTATTTATTTATTTATTATGAGGTAATCCAACTGGTGCTGCCAGAGAAGTGTAATGCTCTCTCACATATAAATCAAAGGCAATACTTAATTTCAAACCATGTCAGGAAAAAGGGATCAGGCCATGTGCTGCAATATGAAATATATGGGTTCAGGAAGCTGTGAATCAAATAGTTTATTTTATACTATTATTAAGGCACGTGCCCCAAACCCTGCAGCAAATCCTGGCACAGTACTGTGTGTTTGCATCTCCCATAAAACAAAGGCAGAGCACGAGTAGCAGATGGCCAAAGTTTTGCAGCAAGTGTGGGTAAATCTGCACATACACACACACACATATGCACGCACATGCAAAACCAGAAAGGCCACTACACATAACTGCAAAAAATGTGGTCAGAGATAGAGGCTCAGGAGTAGGAGGAGATCAGGGAGAAAGATATGCATGTGGCCTGGCAAGGCCCTCTGCTCATACCCCTAGCACAGATCACTCTTGACAGAAGCATCTGTAATCAGTGAAAAGGAGTCAGAGGATTACAAGGCAAAGCAGTGCAAAATGGGGCTGTGACACATGCACACAAGACTGGAGTGATGAGGTCACTCCTTAGGTGCACCAGAGCTGTAGACAGTGTCCCCTCCACCCATTCCAGGGGGCAGGCACAATTTAGAGCAGCCTCAACTTTCCAGGATCTGTTATGCTGTCTGGGAGACTGCCAGCATGCACTGCTACCCCCTCTCCAGCTCTTCCATGCCACAAGCACATCCTCTATGTCAGTAGGGCGGAAGGCAACAAAAGGTGAGACTCCCTCACTCCACGGGAAGCCCAAATGAGGAAACTTTAGACACTGAATCAACACTAAGGATTTATAGTAAAGAACAGGACCATTCCCTTAACCAATACCGGAAAGTACATGTTTGTTGCTCCCAAGCAGTTGGTCTTATTACAGTATCTAAAAATGAGCTCAGAGTTTTAATCATAGAAATGAGTGTTGGAAAAGCAAACCTCTTAGGTAATTTTGTCCACATCCCAATCTGAAGCTTAGTATAAAAGGAAAATCCAAACAAGTATTTTAGGCAGCCTTAGAATTTGAGGCCAGCCTCTCCAGTTTACCAGTCACCTTAGCCAGCTAAGCCTTGGCACCATATTTGCCTCAGAAAAATGAAGGGCACGGTTTTATTTCCAGGCTGAAGGGAGTTCCTGAGCTGACATTTTGCCAGACTGTGCAAGTGTAAAGTTAATTGGCATGGGGGGGGGTTGTTTCTTGAGCCCATCTTGTGTGCTGGCAGCTAAATATTTATCAGTCACTATGTTCCAGACACTGAACATTCTAGTTACAACGATACTTTAACAGACCTAAGAAATCCTCAGCACAGACCTGAGAAATGAGTGGCGGGAAGGGAGGAGAAATAAAGGACTGGGTAGAATATAATAATAGGCAATATGATGAAAACTAAAGTTATCATAAAAACCTCACCACAAACACAATTTGTTAGAACAAAATCTCCTTGTGTGTTTGCTTCATCATTCTTTATTATACCACCATTCCAGAGAGACAGACACCAGGATAAAGCATTACAAAAGAAAAAGCAGTCAAGTAGCACTTTAAAGAGTAGCAAAATAGTTTATCAGGTGAGCTTTCGTGGGACAGGTCCACTTCTTCAGACCATAGCCAGACTGGCTATGGTCTGAAGAAGTGGACCTGTCCCACGAAAGCTCACCTGATAAACTATTTTGCTACTCTTTAAAGTGCTACTTGACTGCTTTTGTTTTGATAGTGTATAGGCTAGCACGGCTTCCTCTCTGTTACTATTCATTACAAAAGAGTGTCTGTAACATTTGTATTATATAAGGTATGTGTAAAAGTGGCACGGAACAGTATTGGACACTTGATTTTTGAAGGATTGTGCCAGACTGTTCCATCATTTTGTAACTGCTCACTTTATTTCCTGTATTAGTGGATATAATGGACATGATTCAACTGGTGGCAATGGAGATAAGCCAATGGAAAACTGATGTAACACAATTGTGAATCAGGCTCAAAATATACTTATGCAGCTTACCATGTTATTTTCAGGGTTTACCCTTAAGAAGTACAAGTAAATAGAGAAAAGAAAATTAACTTCTATGCAGCTAAATCATCTCTGGAAACGTATCAAGGTCAGCTCTTGCTCATTAGTTTTTTCTACATTAGTACTGAAAGAACAAAGAGCAGCATTTATTTTACATTCCAAAGATTCTCTGAAATGGAGGATGAAACACTGAAATTGAATTAGTAAATTATTAACCAATTTCTAGGAAATAAGAAATAATCTATTTCAGATTCCTCCTCCCATCGAACCTTCACTACACTATAGCTTGTGCATTTGTTTTTAAGAAACTAGGCAGAAGGAAGAAGGGGAAACAGAATAGAGCCAATCTATCAAGTCAGCTCCTAAGACATTGATAATGAAGCCCTTTGAACTTACCAAGTCTTCCAGATATCTCTCTTAACAGTTTTCTTACAAACTCTCCAGGTTTCTGCTTCCTCTAGTGGCCTCTCTTTAATTTTTGCCCCCCATATTATTAAGAATGCCCCCATTATAATCTCTTGGCACAGGAACATGCAGAACACTCCGTGATCGGTGGCAGGGGCTTCAAATGTTTTTATCAGCTTCATACAGTTATTCTTGCTGTGCTTGGACACAAAAATTGATGGCACTAAATTACATGTTTCAGTGTTCAGATGCTCTTTGCCAAGCGTGATTTCACACCTTGAGAACACAAAAATTTACCAGATGGTTCCAATAACAAAGCCCCAACCAGCAATATTTCCTTGCTCTACTTCCTGCAGAGCTCTTTTCCTTAAGAGAAAAATTATGGTCATTGTGTATGGTCAAAGTTGACTTGATGTGATCACCACTGATACAAGCAAAAAGCAGCCTTCCCTCTTTTCCTTCAGGCTTGTTTAAGTCTGCTGCAACACAGAATGAATGTTATATACATAAAGATACTTAAATAGATGGGGATGAATTCTGTCCTGACAGGTGCAATGTAAGAGAGCAAAGATGTTGATTAATGTGGCTTCTGCAGCACGAAATCCTACCAGCCAGGACAGGATTCCTCACTGTATTTTGGAAGGAGTTCACGGCACTCTTTCTATGAGCACGGTGTGCTTGGATGTGGCACTGGATAGAGCCTGCTGTTGGGGGCAGTGTACATGCCCACCAGCTGGAGGGCTAGACAGGCAGCCAGACCTGCAGACGACAGTCAGTGTAGCCTCGGTATTCAGGCAAGCCCTCATAAGTACTAGGGAAGAGATGTTTTTTCTTTGCTATCCGTGCAGGAGCCAGAGGTTATCTTTGTGCTCCCCTTCCGCCGCCCCCCCCATGCACTATAGCACCACAGTTTATATTCCTGATTTATAATTCTATATAAACAAACACAACCCTACATAAAAACATATCAACCCCATATTAGAACTGTGAACTGCCCTACAACCTTGGCAATAAGGAAATAAAAATTTTCAAATGATTGAACAAATTAACACCTGCAAAGGCACTGTGAATTGATTTATTGCACTTCAGCCTGATCCCATTTTATACTGGTATATATCAGGGATAACCACATTGAAACCAGTAGAATTACACCAACACATGAGCAGAATCCATCGCCTTTACTTTGTTTTTACAAGGCTTGCTAACCCCAACACAGCAAAGAAAGGATATGTCTTCACAACAAAGTTAATTTAAAATAACAGCTGTTATTCTGAAATAACTTTGCTAGTATCTGCACAAGGCAACTATGATTCCGAAATAATTTCAAAGTAGTGCTTGGCTTATGTTGAAACAGGTAAACCTCACTGTATGAGGAATAGCACCTAATTTGAAATAGCTATTTTGATATAGGGGTTGCTTAGACAAGGAATAGAGCCTATGTTGAAATAAGCCATTGTGGCCCTTTCGGAAGGGGCATGTAAGTTATGGCTGTTTGAAAATGCAAATGAGGCACTGATATAAATATTCAGTGCCTCATTTGCATAATGGTGGCCACCTGGCCTGTTGAAAGTGCTGATTTCAAAATAGCCGTGTAGCCAGGGTTTGTTCGAAAGGATGCCCCAATTTCAAAGGAACCCTGGCTACAAACTATTTTTATTTTGAAATCAGCACTTTTGACAGACTGGGTGCTTGCCATTATGCAAATGAGACACTGAATACTTTTAGTGCTTCATTTGCATTTTCAAATGGCCATAAGTTACATGCCCCTTTTGAAACAGAGGGGTAGTGTAGCCACAGCCAGTGTGTCCAACGGCTTTATTTCGAAATTGGCTCTATTGTGTGTAGATACTGTATTTTGAAATATCTGAGTGCTATTTCTAAATGCATTTTGTGTGCAGCAGCGTTACTTCAAAATAAACTATTCTGGAATAGCTTGTTTCGGAATAACACTGCTGTATTGACATACACAAACTGAAAAAAATCTACACATGCAAACTCCATTGGCCAGGTTGTCTTATTGTATAACCTACAGTATATCCCAATCCTATACAAATCACTCAAGTGTGATGCCTTCTTCCCTCCTCCATCTCTGATAAGAGAGGGGAAAGGCTGCCAATACTACAGAAACTATGAGACAAAGAAATATTTTACAACAGGAAAAAATACACAGACTCAGTGGAGATCAAGGTATTTAAATTAAAGATGCTTATAACATCCAAATAACAAGGCTGTGGCAGGGGAAATGGATGCAAGCCAGAGTTGAGAAATGAGAGCGTCAAAAGCAGGCGCTCAATTTCAATTCTGAACGAGGTGAAACAGCAAAGTCTTTAAAATAATGCTGTTCCACACCAATAATCCTACCCCATTCATGGACCAGATTCAAAGCATATTGAAATGAGTGGAAAGGATCTCATTGATTTCAGTGATCTGTGGATCAGGCCCTAAGAGTCTAAAATGTAAATCAATGAGCTACTATGTGAATAAATTCATCAAAATGGCAATTATTCGTTGTTGTCTGCAGTTTCCTAGACAGCTTATGTATTACTCATTGCCTCGTGTCGCACTCTGTAGGGAAGGAATTAGACGACTTCTGTGCTCCTGGGACCTATCAAAAAAAGTCAGATGGGGATCGTGTGAGGTTATCTTACTCGGCAAATATTTTAAACATATAAATGTGACACAGATTGGGAGAAATGTATTAGTTCATTTTGATGTTATTCTTAAAATCTTGCCTTTCCCTTCAAGCCAAGTTTTAGGAAAACTGAAAAATTCCATTTCAGTCTGAACTGTTCTCCAAAAATAACATCTTAAGTATATGCTGCTTGGAACAATATTCTACCCTAAAGGTTTATTTAAAGGGAAGGCACACCTAGAGCTAAATAAATCCTAAGATTTTAAATTTAAATCTCAGCTATGAGAACATACAAGTCCATCTAGATAATGGCTGTGTCCATACTACAAACTCACTTCGAAGTTGCTTACTTCGAGGTATAACTTCAACGTAAGCAACTTCGAAGTGGAGTGTCCATGCACAAAATGCCCCATCCCTTACTTCGAACTTAAACGCCTACGCACAGTTCATCCCTACTTCTAAGTAAGGGGACAGGAAGTGATGCCGGCATGGAGTCACATGGCCAACAAACCCTTCCGGGCTTGCAGCCAGGCGACCCCTTAAAGGGCCCCTCCCCACACACACAGCCCACGCGTGCTCAAGGCTGCTAGGCTGAAGACAGCAGCAGTTCATAAAGGCCGTGTCTACACTAGCCCCAAACTTCGAAATGGCCACACAAATGGCCATTTCGAAGTTTACTAATGAAGCGCTGAAATGCATATTCAGCGCTTCATTAGCATGCGGGCGGCTGCGGCACTTCGAAATTGACGCACCTCGCCACCGTGCAGCTCATCCCGACAGGGCTCCTTTTCGAAAGGACCCCGCCTACTTCGAAGTCCCCTTATTCCCATCAGCTCAGTTGTGTCAGTTGGCCGGAGGCGTGGGGGGCCAGGAGCCGCATTGCCCATGGCTGCCCCTACAGCCCTGGGTCTGGGACCCCCTGCGGGGCTGCAATGGGGCCGGGACCACAGTGAGGTAGGGCTGGGGTGGGGGTGCTGCAGGCTCTGCCTCCATGGGGTGTTCAGGAGGGGCCACTGGGGGCGGGCCAAGTATGCCTGCCTCCATCAGCAGCCACCGGGCCAGCTCAAGGTGCTCAGCTGGTGCCAGGTCTGCCACATGTTGGGCAGCTGCAGGAGGGGCAGCTGCAGGAGGGCTGGTGAGGGGGCAGGAGGCTGGGCGAGGCGGGCAGCCAAGGCCTGGAGCACGGTGTCCATGCTGCTGGCCAGCCTCACCCACACATCCCGCTGTATCGCCAGCCATTCCCACAGCACCCCGGTCATCTCCAGAATAACTGCCCGGTTGGAAGCCACCTCCTCATCCCACCACTGCTGTCTCCGAGAGGCCTGGCCATGGCCAAGGGGAGATGTGGGCTGGGGGTATGGAGTGGCCTTCCAGCCCCCTGCAACCGCAGCCCACTCAGCCCCATGATGTTGGCTGACTGGTGAGGGACCTGCGGAGACAGAAGGGGATAGGGGGACAGACTGTGAGTGCTGGCTCCTGACCCAGATGGGGCTGGATCCCCCACTCCCTTGCCCCCTGTCCCACTTCCCTGCCATCTGATGACTCGTGATATCCTGGATGCCCAGGGGTTCCCACTTGGTGAGGATCAGCCTGTGCTCCCCCAACCCCATCCTCAGGTGTGTGGGCTGTGGGGCTGTTCTGGGGGGGCCCTATCTCCATCCCTTCCAATGTTCCGCTTGCCCCAAACATACTGGCCGTGACCTCCTGGGGCTCGGGCGAGGCGAGGCGAGGCTCGATGACGCCTGGCCTGGTGTCCCAGAGGGGAGGGCAATGATGAGGGTCCCGTTGCCAGAGCCCTCATCATCGCCCTCGGTCTGGGTGGGCTGGTCTCCATGTGGGGGACTGGTGCGGCTGGAGGGGCCCACCTCCTCACCACTGTCCATTGGGGGGGACTGGCGGTGTCCACCAGGTATTCTGGGCTGGCTGCCTCCCTCAGCCCCAGGAGCCCGTGCAGTTCCTGGTCGTGGGGGCAGTGCACAGACCATGCCCCCGACTGGCTGGCAGCATCGCGGGCCCTGATGTACATCTGGCGCAGCTCCTTCACCTTGATGCAGATGCTGCTGCTGGTGCGGTTGAGGTGTCCTTGGGTGGCAGGGACGCTGATCTGCCGGTCAAAGGCTTCAGCATTGCACTGGCGGGTGCCAGTTTGCCAAAAGACCTTCTCCTCACCCCCACCTCAGTCCGGGAGGGTCCCCTCCTGGCATGGTCCTTGCCTGGGCCCTGTGAGCCCTTGGACGCCTTCTCTGGAGGCCCCAGAGGGGCAAGAGGATCCTGCCGTGCCGCCACGGTGGGTAGGGGCTGCAGAGGCTGGCAGGTGCTTCGTACAGGGGCAGTCCAAGGCAGAGCTTGTGCTGCCCCTGCTTGTGGCACACACTCTTCCTGCCTTGGGCTGCTGGGGAGCTGCTTCCTTTAAGGCAGCTGGCAGGGACCATAGAGCCCTGCCTGGGCTGGCCAGACTGTCTCCATCCTCCTGGGGGGTCCTAGTTGGAGGACTCCTTACTTCGAAGTAAGAAGTGCAGAGCATCTACACACACAACTTTGAAGTTAAAACTTCAAAGTAAGCCACTACAAGTGACTTCAAAGTTAGCCTCCCTTACTTTGAAGTTAACTTCCAAGTAAGTAAAAGTGTGTGTAGATGTTCTGCAGGCTACTTCGAAGCAGCCCCTTACTTCCAAGTTCACTTTGAAGTAAGTTTGTAGTGTAGACGCACCCAATTATGTGCAAATCTGACTAAGAGCAAGTTAAAAGGAATCTATGAGTGTCCTTCTGAATACCCATACCTTAGGGGGAAAATTATTATTATTGATATCCTTTGCTTGATATCCTTTGTTTTTCATCCAGTTTTCCAGACAAATTCTTCAAGGGCATGCAATCATTGTCACACAAAGCCAGGAAGATGTACGTTGTTACAGGCATTCTGGGACACTGATAACTGAGTTAGAAAGAAATGCTGTCTTGATATTCTTTAAATATTGACCAGTGACTGGCTTCCTGCCTGCACTCTTGACTTTGGGTGGGTAAATGGCTTACTGAACTCTATCTTATATACTATTTTCTGGTTGATATTGTTCAAAAAGGAAGTCCAAAGCCCCAGATAGGACCATTTATTATATTATTATTTGCAAAGCAATAGCACTTAGAGTTCAGTCAGGTCCACCATCACCTGCAGTCCTCAAATTGATCTGTGGAGTCACTGATGGTCTGCAAAATACTTGTTGTTGGTCTATGGAGAGCTAGCTAGGCTCAACTTGCCATTCCTAGCAGCTTCTCTGGGCATCCAGGATCAGGTGTCACTGCAAAGAAAATATGTTAACCTGAAAAAGAAACAGGATGAAAGGAAGAGAAACTAGTCTGACTGGCCTCTGTTATAAGAGGAAGACTCAGGAGCTGCCACCCACTTCTAGAAGATGACTGTCCAGGAGAGCATGAGAGTGGAGAAATGAGGCATTGGGCTGTAAGACCACGCAAAGATGGGGAGAAAAGGGCCAGCCAACTGGGCACATCCAGAGATGGTCCATGAGAAAATTTGTCTATAAAAATTTAGTTTGTGCTATAAATATTTTTCAGAACCTCTGCCCTAGGCTGAGAAAAATGGATTAAAGCTTCCAGGAGAACTTGCAATGTCCACATTCACCAAGCTATTTATTGTTTTATATAGTAGGTTGCCATCTGTGTTGGTTACTTCTTGTCTGCATCTTTCTCTTTTTGAGAAGAATATTTGTCAACAGAGAAAGCAGAGTAGGTTGAATAGCTGAAATCCTCGGTAAATACATCCTTTGAGAAGGAAGGGTGTTACCATTTTTAATTCCTTTGGCCTCTTTTGCCAGTGAGAAGCCACTTTGGCTATGTCTACACTAGCCCCAGAACTTCGAAAAGGGCATGATAATGAGCTAATGGAAGGGTGCTAAAGAAGTGCTGCCATGAATATGCAGTGCCTCATTAGCATAATGGCGGCTGCGGCATTTCAAAAATGCTGCCTTCGATCGCGCATGGCTCTTTTACCTGGGGTCCTTCTTGAAAGGACCCTGCATACTTCAAAATCCCCTTGTTCCTATCACCAAATAGGCAGTGCCTCATAAGCATCCTTCGATTAGGTTCATTATCATGCTCCTTCTGAAGTTCTGGGCTAGTGTAGACATAGCCTTTATGTCTAGATTACACAAGAAGAGGTTTGCTGGTACAGCTGTATTGGCAAACTGCACTATGTAGACACATCCTGGAAAAAGAGTGTTTTTGCTGGTACAACTTATGCCAGCTCTCTGGTCAAAAGAAATTATGCTGTGAAAATCACTTTTGTGCTGGTACAACTGCACGTCTACTTTGGTTTTGCTAATATAGAAATGTCATTTAAAACCAACCAGCCAACCAACCAACCTCGTAGATGCAGCCCTGATTGCTGTCAGGGCTAGCCTTAAACCCAAAGAAAGTGGCCACTTGGCACATGTGCTTTGGGAGACGTACAATTACTTCATACCTCAGGATACTTCAAATACAATAACAACAGCGCAACAAACAATATTATTAACCTTTCCAGCTACCAACTCAGCTCAGCAGAAGAGTCTCTCTTATCCCGGGGTCTTTCCTTCTGTCCTACTTCCTCCACAAACTTAATACAATTCTGTGGTGACCTTGAAGCCTTCTTTCGCCACCTCCGTCTAAAGGAATTTTTCCAGCACACCTACGAACAACAGTCTGACTCTCTTGAAACCCCCCGCCCCACCAACAAAAGAAGAAGAACTCTATGTGGATTCCCCCTGAGGGTCTTAGTGAAAGCCTGGATTTCTACATACAGGGCTTCTGCAACTGTGCTCAGGCTGACATTATACACAAACAATGCCAAATGAGACACAATCTCAATTTTGCTGAACGCTATGCTGTCCAGAGTCTCAAAAATAACCCAGACATTATAATCAAACCAGCTGACAAAGGGGGTGCTGTTGTCGTCATGAATAAGTCAGACTATGAACAGAAGGCAGCCAGACAACTCTCCAACACCACATTTTACAGACCTCTCTCCGCTGATCCCGCTTTGGAATTCCAAAGGAAATTACAACAACTACTTAAGGAACTCCCTGCTACTACCCAGACCTTATCCACTCAGACACACCATCTGAGCATCTACCTAGATTATTCTATTTACTTCCCAAAATCCACAAACCTGGAAACCCCGGATGCCCTATCATTTCAGGCATTGGCACCCTCACCACCGGACTATCCAGTTACGTTGACTCCCTCCTCAAACCCTATGCCACCATCACTCCCAGCTATCTGTGAGATACCACCGACTTCCTGAGGAAATTACAAGACATCGGAAAAGTTCCTGACAATGGCATCCTTGCCACTATGGATGTAGAGATTCTGTACACTAATATTCCACACAAAGACAGATTACAAGCAATCAGGAATACCATCCCTGATGTCAACATAGCCAATCTGGTGTCTGACCTCTGCAACTTTGTTCTCAACCACAATTATTTCCGATTTGGGGACAATTTATACCTCCAGATAAATGGAACAGCTATGGGTACCCGCATGGCCCCACAATATGTTAATATATTTATGGCTGACCTGGAACAACGATTCCTCAGCTCTCATCCCTTATTACCCCTCCTCTACTTAAGATACACTGATGACATCTTTATGATTTGGACCCATGGTATAGAGACTCTAGAAGAATTCCACAGAGACTTTAAGAATCTGCACCCCACCATCAACTTATGCCTCGATTACAACATGCAAGAGATACATTTCCTGGACACTACAGTACAAATCAAGGATGGCCTGATCGGTACCACAATCTACCAGAAACCCACTGATCACTATACTTACCTACACGCTTTTAGCTTCCATCCTGTACACATAACTAGATCCATTGTTTACAGTCAAGCCCTTAGGTACAATCGCATTTGCTCTGATCCAACTGACAGAGACCAAAAACTACAAGATCTCTACCAAATATTCATAAACTTGAATTACCCACCAGGAGAAATAAAAAAAAACAATCGACAGGGCCAGAGGAATACCCAGACACCAACCACTCCAAGACAGGCCCAAAAAAGTCAATAACAGAACACCACTGGTCATCACCTACAGCCCCCAACTCAAATCACTGCAATGAATTATTAAAGACCTACAACCTATCCTTAATCAGGATGCCACACACCAGAAGGCCCTAGGAGACAGGCCTGTTCTCTCCTACAGATACCTTTCCAACCTTATGAGGATTCTCAGCAACAGCCAGAGTCTATACCGCAGAAACACCAGTCCTGGGACTTTTCCTTGCAACAAAGCCCACTGCCAGCTTTGTCCACATATCTGTTCTGGTGATACCATAACTGGACCTAACCAGGTTATTCACAGAATCACGGGTACATTCTCATGTTCCTCAACTAACATCATATATGCCATCATGTGCCAACAATGCCCAGATGCTTTGTATATTGGACAGACTTCAAACTCTCTCAGACAGAGTTAATGGGCACAAAACAGACATCAAAATATTCCTGATCCACAAACCAGTTAGTCTACATTTTAATGGAGTGGGCTATTCGGTTAATGACTTAAAAGTTTGCATCTTATTAAAGAAGAATTTTCAGTCTGCTTTAGAAAGAGAAGCTGCTGAACTCTCTTTCATATTCAAATTTGACACACTAACACATGGTTTGAACCAGGATGCAAATTTTCTGGGACATAATAGGGGGTCTTTGGCATATTCGGCTTAATCTAATTCTTGACTCCCCCCCCGCCCCTCCACTCTCTGATTTCCTCACCTTGATAATTTTTTTCTGATTTGTCAGCTTTGATTACCGTTTTCAGTTCTCTGTGCCTTAAATATTGAGTCTGTTCTGGTATGGGTATGGTCTGAAGAAGTGAGTCTGTCCCACGAAAGCTCACCTAATAAATTATTTTGTTAGTCTTTAAAGTGCTACTTGACTGCTTTTTTGTTTTGATCAACATTTCAGTTCATCAGTAGCCCAGTCTGAGCTGTGGCAGTAAGATAAGGAGAGAGGGAAAAATGCATTACAGATCCCTCCCTGCTGCACCAAAGAAGGCAACTCCAGTGTTCCATAGAGAGAATCTCACTGCCAAGGAGATTAGGGCTGTAAGTGGAGATGAGATGCATAAATAATTAAGGGAAGACAGTTCTGGGCAGGAAGCCTCGATGTAAGCATGTAAGTTCCCCACCTGCATGTGATGGAACTCAGGGCTTGCATTTTCTCTGTAGATACTTCTAATCTGAATATATCTGCTTCACTTCTGGACCTATACAATGTTGCAGCCTTACTTACTTAGGATAAGCATCCTGTCCTGGGTTTTAAATAGCCTGATTTATCTTCACTGTCTTACTTCAAATTTTAGGGTGAGCCCCAAAGGACACAGTGAAGTGTAGGCTTACATGACCTACCACAGCTTTGCTAGTTCCACTGTTTCTCACCTGAAATCTTTGCAGCTGAGTGAAATTAACTAGACCTAGGGGATCTAAACTGATGGCAGCAGAAAGAGGACAAAATTCATTTCTTTCCTCCTTGTCCACCATAAGGGCCTGATGCAGAGCCCACTGACCTTATGCCCATTGACTTCAGGGCTTTGTCTCAGACTAGTGGCAGGCAGCGGCCCTAACTCCCAACCTGCCAAGGCCCAAATATGGTATACCACTTCTGACTAAGATTCAAAATGAGGGACACCAAACAATGAAACATAGGCAAATTTGAAATGCTGTGCAAATCCTTTTTAGTGTAAACAATTTTTTCTTCCACCTCAGTTTCATGATTCTTTATTTCGGATGCAAATAATTTTCAAAAATTAAAGTGAGCATACTCCAAATTTGTTGGGCACATAGGTAACTTTACAAATATGCAGACCCCAGGCAACATTTTGGTAGGCCCAGGGCAAATTAATAACCTAAGTCCCCAGCCCGACCCATCCCACCCAGACATATTAATTAATGAAAGTTAAAATGTATTTTATTTCCAAATTTGTCACTTTACAGCTTTATTTTCCTCACTTCTTCAATTAAAAAGTATGAATGACATCACTCAATTCAATTTTTTTTGCAAGTTCACACTCCTTAAGAGAACAAGATGACTTTTGTCTGCAGTTTTTGATGAATGCAAGCTTACCAAAACATCTTTGGTTTCTACCACACTCATAGGCAAGATGGAAAAAAAAATCATACTTCTATGCATGTGTCACTGAAAATTAGTTACAGGTTTTTTGCCATAAATCTCTATATAAGATTATTTTGGAAGGAATGGAACATAAAACAAATGTCATTGATTGCTTTAAATCGGGACTTCAAGTCTCATATAACATTTTTTCCAAAGTTACATAGAATACATTCCTCCTGAATAAAGACTCTGTTCACCTTCCGGGGTGAAAAAACATGATTCCTCGGGTCTCTCTTCTGTGATAGCTGTACCAAATTCCCATGCCTCCTGCCATAAGGTGTGCTTCCAATAGAATTTTGGGCCACTGGTCTTGCAGTTCCTGTAATTCTTCCATAATATCAGCAAAGAGAACTGACTCAGAATCAAGAGAGACTCTCTCAGGCTCGTAAAATCTTACTTCTGTCATAAGGACTAAAAGTTATAAAAGCTAGCCTGCAAAAGGCATGCAAATGAGCTGAAGTACTGTTCTGGTGTTTCCACTTTCAATTGAATTTTTAATTCAAGATTGCAATGCTTCCTGAATACCTGGCTATCACATCAGCACATGCACTTTTGCACGTGTCTGACTAAGAATGGAGTGAAGTGTCTATTTGTTATACTCTTCTGCTCCATAGGACTAGCTTTGAAAAACATGAAAAATTGCTGCACAAAATCAAAAGATGTTACGATTTCAGTATGTGCCGTTCCAGTATTAACTTCTAAAAGATTAAGTGAATAGGAAGCACAAGGAGAATACACAGCAAATTTATTTTTGGACATAATGCAGGCCTGAATGCCTTTTAATTTTCCTGATATATTAGACCCATTATCAAATCCTTGACCTCTACAGTCATCAAGTAGAATTTTATGATGCTTCACACTGGCAATTAGCATTTCGCCTCTCTGTTCTCCACTTTTTTGATCAAAGTTGATGAACTCGACGAATCTTTCTTGAATGTTAAATGCATCACTATCTTGGTCCTGAACTACAAAAGCGAACATCAACACACTTTGTTCATGGTGAGAGGCAACAGACGTAGCATCATGTACATCAGAATACTAGATGGCTTTTTTTCTCTCTCTTTGCAAGAACGGCCTTCTGCATGCTTCAATAATTCAATAAGTTTATTCTAATGTCCAAGAGAGGTAATGTGTCGATCCTTGCATTGTTCTATCCTCTATCTGCTTCTATGTGACTTTAGCCAAATGATCACAAAGCATGCAAACATAATGAGTTAGAGTTTTAAAAAGTTGCTGTTTTATGGAATACCAGTATCTTCTTGGAACTCCTAAATTAACTCCCCTAAAGCAAGAACTAAGGTAACTTTCAGCATTTTTCCAATATTGCTCTCCATTTTTCAGGTTCTATTGAATTTGTTTCTGAATCTCACTGTTCACTCCCCATCCACCTGACAGTGACTGCTCTAATTCCTTCAGGTAGCAGTAGCAGGTTTTATATTCTATGCTGCTATTGTATTCAGGAAGTGTATTGTATAGTTTGCACCACTTTTGCACAGTTGGTGAATACCCCTAACTTTGCCAATGTTCTGCATTGTTTTTTCATTGTCTTTCCATTCAGAAAATATGAACATAGAGACAAGTCTCTTAGAATCATTTTTTTGGTGTTATAGGTCTGACATATGAGAAAAAAAATCAAGAAAATTATGTCCATCAATCTTTTCTTATCACTGACTTCCCTAGCTTCCACATTTCATCAAAATTCAGTAGATCAGATAGAATATTTTTGTTACAGAATCTGTTATGTGTTTAGGCCACAATCCTGCATATTTTAAGAAACATGAATCAGTAAGTAATGTAGCATAACTGTCTCCTGCTTCTTACTACACTCCCTCTGAGCCTGATGGTGATGATATTGCTGGAGGATTGATTGTCATTCTTTTGCTTCTTCTTTCTCATTTCTTTAAGTTCCCAATAGTTCTGGCTGCCTGATTTGAATTTATAGCCAGACACAGTAGTAAGGCATGTGCAACCCCCTATCTCATCCCTAGGCTACTTGGGAGCAGGTAGCACTCATCTGTGTGCCTGGGCACATGATGTTGCTGGTATTAAAGGAGACCCTGAATATCCCAGTGGTGATATTGGATAGGTGGGAATCCTCTATCCATCACTCTGCTGCCATCCCTTATTCTTAAAGGTATTCAAAATTGGCAGTGCCTCCACCTGGCTGGCCCCTCTACACATTCAATGGCATGCCTCAGGAAACTCCAGGAGTAAACCCATTGTAATAGTTAATACTAATAATTTATGGCATGGCTCTAACTCAAAAATGCCAATTATAAATAATATACATCTGACGTAGTTAAATTAGACACCACATTTTAGAGTTTAACAGACTAAGATTAAATATCACTTTGAATTTAAATCCTCAATATGCAGTTGAAGAAAATCAATTAACACATATAGTATAGATAGGGTAACAAATGAAAGTCATCTAACTGGCATTGACACTGCCACCATTTGTCCGGCCCCAGAGTGTAAACTCTTCTGGATTCCAGAGTCTCGGACACTGGCTTGCATTGGCATGCTTAAGATGTGCAGCTAGACAGCACGCTGTTGCTCCAGTGCATCAGTCCAGCTAAGGCAACGCGTACAACCCCCCTAAAGACTGGAGCTGACCCCACCAAATGCCAACAGCTTTGGGACATGGTTCACTAGGAAGATCCTTCTACCACTCCTCAGACTGAGATTCAGTTTCTCTGCTGTTCCCCTTCCCTTGCAAACACATTCCCAGACAGCAGTGGGAGCTACTCACAGTGCCTTCACTGCAGGCCCATCTTGATCCATTCCAAGCACATCATTAGTCTCTCCCCTTCAGGGACAACCCCCAAGAGCCTCTGCAACTCCCTGATCAAGGCCTAGCAGGATTTCAGTAGCATGCTCTCCTGATCCAGCAGCAGCTCCTGGTATGGACAGAGCTCCACACCAGTCAGTTGACTCCTTTCTCCAAACCCGAGCCTACCACCTGCTCTCTCTGCACTGCCTGGAAGAGCAAGCCCTCCCCATCCCCGTTTCACAAGGCATCATGGGAGTTGTAGTCAAAAAGGCTAAACTGCAGCATGCAGGTTATTACCAATAAAAGTCAGAGGCTCCTATAGTAAAAGGGTCTACACACGTATATTAATTATATCTCAGGGACTAATGCCCTCTTGGGACCCTGGAGATGCTGTCACCTGTCCCTGGGACCTGTATGGAATGTTGCTTTTGTTCTAATGCTACTTCTGGTTGGCTCACCTAAACTCTGCAAGATCTTGTGAGATCAGTATGCCATGCGGATAGATGGGAACAAACATGCTCACCAGGGTAGTATAAAATAATATTTAGTCAAACTCAAAAGTCCAGAATTTAGCCTTTTTATCTCCTGGTGATGGGATTGTCATTGTAACATTCTTTATGGGCTTCTTGAACTGGACCCTGGTAAATTGTACCCCTCTTCCCCCATTTACTTGAGACCCTCTAACATAAACGGCATCCCTTGACATGAGGGGCAGCTGAGCAGTAGTATGGAGCTCCCTCCAACTTGTCAATGGAAAATAAAAAAATAGGAAAAATGAAAAGGGGGGAAGGAGGGGGAGGGAAGAATACAGAGCTATAGTAAAGATACACAGATTAAGAGGAGAAAGACAAAGATGACCTTGACTATTGTACCCCCTCTGAATCATTGGGCGTAGACCCTGAGCTCTAAATTCCATTACATGGCCCTAGCCACATGAGACAGATTGGTTACAAAACACTGTATCTCTGCCAGATGGGTGGCAGCAGTATCTATAGGCAACTGTGATTTCAGCTGGTCCAAGTGCTAGTAAAGATGCGGGTTTTTCATATCTAGACAACCCTTTATTTATTAATTTAGCATTTTGATCATGTTAGCCCTTGTTAAAATAACTGTCACTGGTAAGCACCTCCAGCATCATCTCCAGGTCAACTGCTCCTGCATGATGTAAAATCCTCTGGAGAGCATAAACTGTCCATGATTAATTTTACATTGGAAATTAAAAGAAGGTTCCAGTAGGAATGGTGTATGCGTTTGCGGGGAACAAACTAGTTAGTATTAAGCTAGAGACAGATAAATGTAAGGGCGATAGTTTGATGGGGCTGCTGTACAGGAGAGGAAGCAGCCCTGTGGGGGCGTGAGTCCTTTCTGGTTCATTTCCTCATGTTCCTAAAATGTCACAATTTAGGGCTTCAGCTGGGTTTTCTGTAGGGGTAAGGAAGGAATATATTTTTCCCACTGTATTATGGTCATTTTTTATGGCCATGGGGATGGATGGAGTGGTCTGATGCTCTGACATGCTACTGTGAATTGTCCTTCCCAAGTGCTTGATTTGGAGAGTTTCCATAGATCATGTGGGCTGTAACCTGAGGGTTTTTTAAATTTTTTGACCTGTCTCTGGAGGAGGATGTATAGTACAGGTCATTTGCTAGTATCTCAATGACCCTGCCATTATAGGGGCCTTGGGCACCAGTGGAACCTTGGCCCATTTTGTTCTCGGGTTGTGGCACACAAGTTTAGTGTCCTGAGGGCTATAATTCTTTGGTCTGATTCTGCTTGTTGGGCTTGGTGTGGATGTGGTGGAGTTGTCTTTAGGCTAGATGAGCTGATGGTTCTTTCAGGCCTTAAAGTCTATGACTTTACAACTGTCAAAAAAAATCAGCTTTGCTTGTTGGAGTCTCAAAGAGGCAGGATTCCATAGGTCTGCAAGTTAAGAGTTGAGTAAATGAAGCTGCGAGACAATGGAATATATGAGACACACATGTCATTAAATGGCTGTTGGTGGAGATTCAACCTAAGATCACCAAAAGCACAGACCTTACTGTTTGAGCTAATTTATCTGTGACATAGTTTTGGACTATGGAACTGAAGGGGCCTGCCACTACAGGGAGACATGATCACATGCATGGGCCTGTTTAGCATGCCCTTCTGGTTAGATACCATCACATGCCCCCATGTTAGTTATGTTTCTGGAGAGAGTCTGAGATCCAAAGAAGTAAAGGAAAGCCATTTTTGGGGGAATCATGGATTCACGCACAGGGCAGAACATCTTCAGCTCTTTAGCTTTTGGTACCGAAATGTCAATGGTCAGTCCCCGGAGACAACCACAGTGTCTATGTATCCAGCTGTTACGTGTTACACAAAGTCATATGATTAAAACATGAGACTGGAAGCCTGTATTTCAGAAGTACTGAACTCACATACTCAACAGGAAGTCAAGAAAGCTGAAGTGTTGACCATCCCAGAAAATCTTGAGAGACTAGACAAATAGGTTCTAATTCACAAAACATAAATTGGTGGTAACAATCATGCCTACCACACTTTGCAGGTGTGTTGTACAGTTGTATTCAAACACTTTGAGATCCTCCATTGCCAGGAAAGAGAGAGAAATGTGAAGTGCTATTCATTATCATGAAGCATGGTGGTAACACTCTTTATTTTCCTGGCCACTACACTATGTCACTGAGCTGTTGTCTGATCACCTCTCTATATGCTTTTGGAAACAAAAGGCACTGAACTACATTCAGCCCTGGTGTTAACCAGCTGAAGACATTGTGGGTATGGACAGGAATGAATTTGGTTCAACATTTCTCTTTATCTCTACGGCACTATGCCTTGGCCCACAGAAAGGTGACTGACCACTATCTTCTTTTCACGTGGGAAGTATGGTGGATCACTACTGCAGCCAATGCCAATAACAAGCAGTCCTAGAGCACCTTAAAGAGGAACACATTTATTAGGTGACAAGTATCAGAGAGGTAGTCTGTATCTTCAAAAATAACAAGAAGTCCTGTGGTACCTTATAGACTAACAGATATTTTGGAGCATAAGCTTTCGTGGGCAAAGACCTGCTTTGTCAGATCTGGGGGTCTTTGCCCACGAAAGCTTATGCTCCAAAATATCTGTTAGTCTATAAGGTGCCCCAGGACTGCTTGTTATTTATTGGGTGATGAGCTTGCCAGGATAAGAGCTGCTTGCTCAGATCTGGAGGAGACCCTTTTTGCTCAGGGCTGTGCAGGTAGCACCAAGAGCATCGGCAAAGGTTTTGCAGGGGGAAAGGCCATTGCCCAAGCAGCACCATGGAGCCCAACTTTACATAACACGGCGCCTTCCCTACACCCCTTGGCTCCCCAGCTGGTGGACTTCCCCGTTGCAGATCCTGCTCCAGCCCCAGCTCCATGCTGCTTTTCCTTCCTGGGCTGGCCAGCCCGAGCCCAGCCTGCCGCCGTCTCTCCCTCCGCAGGAGCTGCTGACATCACACGCGGCCCTTCCTTTTGTGTGGCGGTGCGCGCACGGGGGTGCGTGGGGACAATGGAATCCTGAACCCGGGGCGCGGGCAAGGGGGAGCAGCTGCTGCTGCCGCCGAGGATGAGCCAAGGCTGAGCCCGGGGAGGGGAGAAGCCGCCGCCACCGCCGCTGCTGCTGCTTGAGGGCCGGGACAGGTGAGAGACGGGGAGGAAGCTGCTGCCGCCGCCGCCGCTGCTCAGGGCTGAGCCAGGTGAGAAGTTGCCGCGGCGGCGGCAGCGGGGATCAGGCCGGGGAGCAGCTGCTTTGGGGCCGAGCCGGGCGGGGGGGCGGCCCAGCCTTCGGGCTGCTCCAGCTGCCCCCTAGGAGAGGGGCAGGGAGCTGAGCCTGGTTACCCGCCCCCATACACACCCAGGGGGGCACTCGGCGGAGGCGCCTCCATTCGCCCCCTCCCTCCCCGGCTGGGGCTCCCGCGCCGCTGCCCCCCGGCGTGAGGGCGGCCGGCTCCCGCAGCCCGGCTCGCCGAGGGGCCGGGAGGAGCGGGGCAGCCATTGCCTGGGTAAGAGTTGCTGTTGCAGCACTTCCGCTTCTCTCCCAGCGAGAGACACGAGTGGCCAGGCCCAGCCGCGCCGCGGAGCAGCCGCCAGACACAAAGGGAGAGGTACGGAGCGGGCCCCCTCCCCGCAGCGGCACCCCCGGCCGGGCCCCGACCGCCGCCACACTCGGGCCGGAGCCGGGCCGGGGCTGCCAGGTATCGCCCCCTCCCCGCGGGGCCCGGGGCCGGGGCTCGCTCCAGGGAGCTGAGCAGCGCGTTGCTGGAGGTGTGCCCCGAGCACGCACTACCCCCCGCATCCTCCCCGCTCCCGCCGGCACTGCCCCCCGCACCCCCCGCATTTCCCTCCCCTCGGCACTGCCCCCCACATCCCTCTGGCATTCCCCTCCTCGGCTCCCTGGCACTGCCCCCCCCCGCGTTCCCCTCCCTGGCACTGCCCCCCTGTATCCCTTTCTCCTCTCCATAGCACTGCCACCCTCCATCCCTTCCCTGGACTCTTCCCCCCCCGCCTTCATTCCTTCCTTCCTTCCCTCCCCCAGCACAGCTGCCCCCCGCTCCTCTGGCACTGCTCCTTCTATTTCTTCTTCCCTGTACTGCTCCCCTCATCTCTCCTGGTGTGCCTGTACTCCCACCCCACAGCTCTGCTATTCCTCCCATCCCTGCTCCTGTAGGACTGTGCCCTCAGCACTGCTCCTCCCCGCTTGTGCCCCCTCTCAGCACTCCTCTTCCCCCTCCTGTCCTCCCCAGGCACTACTCCCCACATCCCCCCCCCCACCACACTGGTTCCCCCTTCCCTTCCCTTCCCTTCCCTTCCCGCTGTGGGCACTGCTCCCCCCAATCTCTTGCCCTCCAGCTTTCCCTACACACACCGAATCTTCCTTGTCTTAGGTGGAGACTGCTCTCCTACCCATACCTGGGCATTGATTCACCAACAGGCTCTGACCTACCCCTTGTACACCTGCCCTTGCCTGCACAGGAACTGAACTCCCCCATGCCCCCTGAAGGCATTGATCTCCCCCCTCCCCTCTTACCCCTCACCCTCTACAGACACCCCCTACGTCTTTCCCCTGCCCCCCCACTTGCTCCTCCCCTCCTGCAGGCACTGCCCTCCACCCCCCAACACCTACTCTGAAGGAGGCCATCCTCCAACTACCTCTCACTCCTTGCAGGCTGTGATCACTCCCTGCTATATTGCTCTCCCTCCCCTCCCCCACAGTCCCTCCTCCCCGCAGGCGCTGATATCCCCACCCCTCACCCCTGCAGGCACTCAACTCCATCCCTTCCCCTCCCTGCTCCTTAGTGTCTGTAGCACTGATCTCCTCCTCTCCCCTGCCTAGCCCCCTCCCCAAGTAAGCACTGACCTTCACCCTCCAACCCACCTACCCTCACCTGTATCACACTTATTCTCCCCCTGGCTCGCCACTGCTAGTGTAAACAGGGATCCTGCTGCTCTTCTTTTCCTTTTCCCCCAAGTGCCTCTCAGTGTGCAGAGGGAACTGAAGACATCCCGTTTATATCCCTCACTCCCAGGACTAGCTCATTATGGGGAGGGTGAGCATGAGTGGCTTCTTGTGTGTAGTTTGGGTGAGATTAGAAGGAATTACTTGCCCCTTCCCTGATCCTGGCAGCCTCCTCCTTCCTAGTCCCTGTTCTCCCATCCTGCCCTCCCCCCTCTGTTTTCATTGAAAGGAGATATTCAAGTCCCTCCCCTCCCCCCCAGTGTCACGTGTGCAGGGAGAAGCTGCTGCTCCTCCTGCTCAGACCATTTCTGTTCAGTGTGCTTGCCTGCAAAGCCCCACGAGGGAGAGAGACGAGGCCCCGTCTAAAGAGAGTGGGACCCAAACACCCTTTGCCTCTGGGAGTGTGGCGGGTTCCTTTCTCTGTGCATGTGTTCATTGTTTGTTCCCACACCCTGCGGTGTTTCCTCTCCAGGTTTGGGTTGTGTGGTGGGGGGGGTCACTATGTCGGATGACGATTCGAGGGCCAGCACCAGCTCCTCCTCATCTTCATCCTCCAACCAACAGACAGAGAAAGAGGCAAACACCCCTAAGAAGAAGGAAAGTAAAGTCAGCATGAGTAAAAACTCCAAGCTCCTCTCCACCAGCGCCAAGAGGTGAGACTCTGCAGCCAGACACTTGTCACTGATGTGTCTCCGTGCTTACGCATGGCCCTCTTATTGTAGTATCTGCCCTATGACTGCTTTTCTTCCTCCTTTCCACTGAGGTTTAACTGTTCCTATTCCTTATTACTGGCATTTACCATCAACCTCTCCACAGAAATTACTATTGTCCCCATCTCCCCTTTGTCACTATCAGTGCTGAGTGAGAAGCTTCCCCCAAACCTTACCACTTCCCCCATCTCCTCCTCACCATCTGCGATCAGCATTCTTCTTCCCCACTGAGCTGACTGGTCTTCTCAGCACCTGGAGGCAGAGCCAGAACTGTGTAGGATTAAAGCCTGTGAGCTTAATTCCTGCTCTGCTACGGGAACTTTGTCGCCTTGAGGAAGTCATTTAATCTCTCCATTGACTTCCCTATCAGTAAAATGGGGGTGGTGATGGTACTTAATTTATAGGGGTATTGTGATGATTAATTAATATTTGATTTTTGTGTGATCTTGTATGATGGATGATATGATAAATGCAGACAGTTGTAATACAGTGCCAGCACTCCCCATATGTGCATTATTACTTCCCTGTCTTCTTCCAACCTGCATGAAAGGCTTGTGTACCTGGGGAAATTACTGGTTCAGAGCAGCTCTCCAGATGGGCACTGTTTTCCAAAATAAATTGCAAAATAGTTATTCAGACTGGCATAGCTATTCTGATATAATTTAAGCAACATCCATTGTGTAGATAGGTTCATAGAGCTAACTCACTTCCAAATCCTTATTGCTGCCTGACCTGAGTCAAAGCTCACGTAGCCAAGAATGAAGCTTCCATGCAAAGTTTCATTACTTGGTCTATAAGAACAATAATTCGTTTGGCTGGTTATTAAAAAGGTTTGCAGTGTACCGCCAAAAATGTTGTGTTGTGCCTGTGTGAAAAAAGGCTGTGTTGTTTTTTGGACTGCTCAGCCAGTGCCCCATCCTGTCATGCCCAAGAGCTCATTTGAGTTGTGTAGCTTTCAGGCAGTTTGTCGACTTCAGAACACAGCAAGCAAGTGGTTCCTTGGCAAAGTTACATACACAGCACCAAGTGGGGGTTGGACAACAGCTAATTTTAAAATATCTTTAAAGCCTGGTGATTGCAAATTCCTGGGTATGAATAGGCTTTGGTTCTTACATGTGACAAACAGAAGACGGGCAGAGGAGGTTGGCTGAATGTGGAGGAAGGCAAGGGAGGGAGGCTTGTGGGGAGGCTCTCTGAATATGCAGTGGTGGGGGAGATTTTGAGGAGAGATGAGAGGGAGTAATGGGGCTCTGAGGAAGGAAATGGTAGGTGATGGTGATGAGAAGGAAATTGCAGAGCCTGGAGAAGTCTGGATGCAGGGAGGAAGGTGGGGATAGGGCTTTGTGGACCCGCGGGAGAGAACTAGGAGGTGGTAGAGGAGCTCTGGAATTTGCATTTCTGTGAGTGAATAGGATCCTGGACACGTGTTGACCTGAGGGTGAAGACTAGGGGGAGATAAGAGAACTTTGAAAGTGGCAGTTGTGGGAGCAGATGGGACCTTGGAGATGTGAGACTATCCCCCCTCTCTTTGGCTACACTACAGTGATCTGTCAGAAGAGACTTTCCGACAATACTTCTGTTGACAGATCATGGCCAGACATGAAAGCAGATCGCTCTGTTGATCTGTTGTGTTGACAGAGAGTGGCCAGACTGCCTGGCTGTTCTCTCCCAAGAATGGCTAACCAGATGGGGCTGCTCAGTGACCTGGAAGCCCTATCTGTCCCCTCGAGTACTCACATGACTTTTTTGTCAGCATCTCCTGTCTATAAAGGCATTCTGCCTTATGGGGGAGAGGCAGAAGTCTGTCAACAAAAGTGCTGAGTTCTGTCGACAGAACTCGGCATTTTTAGTATGGATGCTCCACGGGTTTTGTCGACCTAACTTTCTAGTGTAGACATAGTCTTTGAATTGAATCAGAAATGGATTAGGGAGTGTGTGGAGTTGGGCTCTTCCTGGTCAAACTGCCTTCACCCCATTCCCCAGGATGCTAAGAGGAGAAGGGAATTGTGGCTGTTCTGCTTAGCTCATCTCAGCGAGACAAAGATTCATCATTTCCCCGAGGCTGTAGCCCTCCCCTCACATCCAGTGCTCGTATTTTCAGGGAGGATCTGTCTCATTTTCAGTATGTTGAAGGGGGTTAGGGCCTGTTTATCTCTTGTGTGTGTGTGAGCAGATTTGTGTAGTTGAGATGAAGAGAGAGAGAGTCTGTTTTTCTGTCTGCTTCTGTCACAGAGTGTCTGCCTCACTGTGTCTGCCCCCGGAGTGGTCTTGCCTATGCAGGCAGCAGCGTGTGGGATGTGTGTGGCTATACACTAATAAAAGGCTCTGGCAATGGGGAGGGGTCCAGCAGCAAGGCCTTCTACAGTAAAAGGCTTTGGTGGGGGAAAGCTACCAGAGCTTTTTCCTGCTGCCTCCCCTTGCCAGTGCTTTTCACTGTAATGTATAGCTACGCAGACCGTATGCCTTCACTGCTGTGTCAACAAGACTGCTGCAGACGCACACTGTGGGGTAGGCATCCTCTGACACCCCCCCAGGTGGAGTCTTGAACTGTGGTGGGGAAAGGCTCCCGCAGTTGGTAGGCAGCAGGATACCACAGTGCCAAAAATAGTAGTGTAGACATAGAGGCACTGCTTGGGCATGTAGAGAGCGGTTTAGGGTGCATACCCTAGAGTTCTGGCATGTCTCTGCTAGTCTGACCTAAGCAGTGCCTCGCTGTCCACATCTGTCTTAAACTGTGGTCTGTGGAACATTGGTGTTCTGTGAACAACTCACAGGTGTGCAGCGAGCGTCTGACACTTTTTCGATATCATATACTGATGGCATATATTTTCCGTCGTTAAACCCAGATCCAGCATTACTTCTTCATTGTCATGATACCTGAATAAATTACTTCATTTTGTTTTTGTTGTTGTTTTTGCTCTGACAGTGTTTTTTTAAGAAGATTTTCATAGATATTGTGCATAAAAAGAATCCCATTGTTTGCTGTTCTGTGGTCTCAAAAAGTTTAAGAAACACTGGTCTACACTGCTTACACCTGTTCTACTTGGGCATGCGGTGTACATACTCTGTATGCTGCTGCAGGTGTGGACCTATTCAATGTGTGTCTGAAAGAGCAACACCCCATACAGCATTGCAAGCCCTATGACATATGTTTGTACTGCATGCGTGAGTTGAGTGTAATCCCACAGAGTGACTTACCTACCTTCCTTTCTTGTTTTTATTGCCGTAGGATTCAGAAAGAATTGGCTGACATCACCTTAGATCCGCCTCCCAATTGCAGGTTTGTTTTGATCCCACCTTCTGGTGGGGCGCAGTTGAGAGAGGAAATATGCTTTTCATTATTTGTAGATGTGTTTATATATACTAGATGTTGCAGAGTGATGGCCATTTAGATGACATAAAATAATCTCTTGAATGCTTGAATAATATAAAAATAAATCTCCTACAGAAGAAAGCCCAAGAGACATTATGTGTTTTGACATGAATTTTCTGTTTGTTTTGTTTTTTCATAATTGCATTAGAGTTTGTCACATTATCTCTGTGTGTGTTTCTGACAGTGGTCAATACAAGAGTGTGAAAATGTGCCTCTTTTTGGTTTTTCCTGGTTTATAAATCTAACGCTTGAATGCATTAATGTTTATTTATGTAAGAGTCCTGCCAAAAAAGCAGAAAATAGTCAAATCTGTGTGGGTTCTTTCCAGCTCTGACAGTTCTGTGCTAAGCAATACCATACAGTGGAGAAGGAAAATGTTAGTTCATCAGTCAGTATTTATGCACAGAAGACATGCATATGTTAGTTGATAAAATCGCACTTTGGGGTATGCTCTTGCCCTTTGTAGAATGGTTACTTAAGCTGTGTTTTAGGGATTTAAACAGTATGTTTAGTACCTGCAAAGGTTTGTGTTCATCACCTAGTTGCCCTGAACCCTGATGATTCCCCCTGGCATTTGGGAATGAAGTGTTATTGGCAATGTCTTTGGTTGTTCCCGTTAATTAAACAGGAAGGCTGCTTTCAACCTGGGCGCTCTCCTGTTTGGCGGCTGGAGTCTTGTTTCCAAAGACGTTCTTAAATTCTTTATCTGACCACGCTCTTTGGCTGCTTCTGAGCAAGGTCTGAAGCCATTTGATGTCAATGATAGCAGCAATTAAAAGAAAGCGCCCCTTAACATACATTTTAAAATCAGTCTCTCAGCTATTTAGAATGAACCTTTGCCCCTCCCCCCACTTTATGCTGCTCTTAGCTGGTGCACAGAGAGACAATAGCACAGGAGTTAAATGGAGAGGCCACATACAGCTTGTTCAAAACCACTGCCAAACATGCTAATCACTGCTAGTGAGGATGGGGAGGAGCATTTGAGTACATAGGGGTATAGGCTGAAAGGAGGCCTCCATATTGATTGAAAAAAATTAGTCCCACTCCTGTTGCTGAAGGATCAGCAAAAATACTGGGGAGGGGGGTTTACACAGAGGAAAAAAGTAAAACAGGTGATTGGGATATAGTAAATCTTTAAAGATTTTATTAATACATCTATTAACAGTGTTAGATAAGATGACTTTTTAAAACTCATCTAAGCAGTGCAATAGTATAATGGGTTGACGGGTGAAAAAGGTTTTTAATATACTGCTCAAGGTTGTGGTGCTTGGAAGATAACTAGGCACGGGTTCTGAGCCCTCTTCAGCCACTGCTGTATTGTTTTAATGGTACTAATGTGCCTGGAAGCTGTTCTAATGGGTGCCTAAAATTTTTCTATGTACCTAAGCCAGGTCACAGCCTTCAGGCAAACTGCATTGGAAATAATACCAAACTCTGAAACTGTTCCTATATGAAAAAGTTGGAGTAATTGGTGGGTGTGGGTTAACTACCAGATTACTTTGCCAAAATATTATATGGCTGTGGAGGTGTTTTTTACTTAAATAGTGCAGTCCATTGGGGGTAATACCGTCAAGACACAGTGCAAACAAATTTGCATTTGTAACGTGTGAGTCTTAATGAATGGTTTTAATGGGGAAAAGTAGTTGATAATGCAAGCAATACATTAATATTTAATCATATTATAGTTGCCAGCATCCTGCGTTCCTTGTGACCTTCAAATGAGTCTGAGTGGAGATTGACAGTTTTATCTAATAAATCATGTTGTAAAATTGGAATGAGTTAAGCCAACCTAAAATGTGTTAAGTGGTAAAACATGAACAATGGTTTTCTTATGAAACCAGGTGCTTTCGCATTGCCATTCATGCTTTAGAATTTAATATCTGGATTTTATAGTGAGAGTAAGTACAGTGTCTCTGTTTTTATACTTTGTGGTTAGTTTGGTTCAAACTGCTAAATGCCTTACACTTCCTGACATGCTTTGGGCTTGAGGCTGTATACAGCAAATTTGCTAAGCGTGGACAGATGCTGCTTTCCAGAACTGGTGCGAGGAGTTCCAGCTATCAAAATTATGTGGAGGGTTTACTTCCTGTGGAAGGGGGGAGACAGTCAATAGAGGTGGGGAGAAGCTTATGACACTGAAACTTTCTGGTTGCTGTGTAATGGTTAAGGCTGCAGTACTCTGCTCTGGGGAAGCCTGCATTGATATCATGACTTTCCATTATTCTTTCATGTACACTGGATATTAGGCTGTGAGAGAATGGTTTGAGAATGTAGTTTTAATTCTCTTGCCTTAGTAACTTTAAAAAGGTCTTTGTTTACCCTGTGTGGCCTCTGTCAGATAACGCATCCTCTCTGTGTCCTCTCTCCCATGCTTTGGCACTATCTTCCATATATTGCCCTGCCACTGGAACTGGGGTTCTTTTTTTCCTACATTCTTTCCTCCTTTAAATCTCTTCTCAGACTCCATGTATTGGAGGAGTCTTATTGGGTTATATTTTGAAAAGCACCAAAATTTGTTGACTTTCAAGTGGAGCTTAGGCTTCTATGTGTCTGTCACTTTAAAAAAAATAGGACATATGATCCTTAAGCACTTTTGAAAATTTTACCCATAGTCTCATTTAAAGAGAAAAAAATACTGCACACCTCTGAAGATTCACTTCTTCCTCAATCAGCCGCTCAGTCCTATCATTGTTGTCATCTTCCGAACTACCCCCAAACATCTCTCTGGGTCTGTCAGCTCCTTCTCATTGTCCTTGTCTTAATATGGAGCCTTACTGCAAGGTGCCCAGCACCTTCAACTCACATTGAAGTCCAGACGCATTGACTGTACTGAGCACTTCCAGAAGAAAAACAACATGCTGAAAACAAAAAAGCAGTCAAGTAGCACTTTAAAGACTAACAAAATAATTCATTAGGTGAGCTTTCGTGGGACAGACTCGCTTCTTCAGACCATAGCCATACCAGAACAGACTCAATATGGCTATGGTCTGAAGAAGTGGGTCTGTCCCACGAAAGCTCACCTAATAAATTATTTTGTTAGTCTTTAAAGTGCTACTTGACTGCTTTTTTGTTTTGATAGTATATAGGCTAGCACGGCTTACTCGCTGTTACTAATCAATGTGCTGAAAGAACCCCTTGTGGATGGGGACTCAATTGTTATTTATTTTGTAAACATGCCCATCCATGATGCCATTCACATGGGTGTTCATTAACTCAGTTTACAATTTAAAGCAAAATATCTGAAGAACAAATCAAGATTTTCAGTTTTGCAGGGTTGCATATATATGTTCAGACAAAAAAACTTGTACATGCTGATGATGTTCTAGCAATAGCACACTGAACAGAATTCACAGATATTCTCAGGTGGTGCTTGAGATATTAGTATTGTCTTATGTGGCAGAGTGTAGCTACAGACTTTGGCTAATTTTAAGTGAGCTCTGTATCTCATTCTTTGTACGCTAACATTTTATGTGAAATGATTGCAACAGGATGCTTAAAAGCTTTAATTTTCTTTTGTTCATTTATGGGATGTTTTGTCTTCTGACACCTGTGTAAAATGTGACGAGTGTAAAATCTGTGCTTTAATTGTAGATGTTTGGTGACATGAGAGCTACAGGCTGGTTAATGTGAAATTGAAATTAACTTCATGGCCTTTGAATATTGCACATTTGGATCCCAGTCATAATGACATTTTAGTGCTCTGTTTAAACATTTGCTTGTGTAAGAAAGTGAGTCATAATTTCTCAAGAGTGACCAAAGAAGACTGAGTGGAAGCTCTGGGCCACTCTTTTGTTTTTGTTTTTGTTTTTTGTTCCCTCATTTGTGTCTTGCTTGTACTGTCTTTGTGTACATTTACACATTCAAATGTGTTGTGGAAATTTGGTTCAGAGTTTGTCTTCAGTTGTTTCCACCATTCGTAATAAACGAGGCTTAACTGGATTTAATCACATTAATCAATATCTAAAGCTTTGGATGGATCCAAGTGATCAGATTTTTGAGGTTGTAAGAGGGCCATAATTAAAACTAAGTGCCATTTACACTTATCAGTGAGGTAGCCGTGTTAGTCTGTATCTCTGAGACCAACAAGAAGTCCTGTGGCATCTTATAGATGAACAGATATTTTAGATGCATCTGATGAAGCGGGTCTTTGCCCATGAAAGCTTGTGCTCCAGAACATCTGTTAGTCTATAAGGTGCCACAGGACTTCTTGTTGCCATTTACACTGTTGGTCTCAGACACTTATATGTCCTCTGCTGCAACAGTAGCTGAGTACTTCACAATCTTTAATATAGGTTTCCCTGGGAGGTATTTTCCCCCCATTTTCAGCAGGGGAACTGAGGCCCAGGTTGATTTTAGTGGTTCTTAGGAGCCTAAATAGCTTTATGGATCCAGACCTGAACAACTGAAGCCCAGGTTCTTTTAAATTATTTAGTTCCCATTCTGTTCAGCATTCTACTGGCTTAAACTCCTGAATGCCACGTTTGAAAATGTTATGCAGACTTCCAAGTCCCATTGAAGTTCGGTGAAAAATAGCCTCCTAAGTCAATTAGGTGTGACAATGGTGAACAGAGTCGTGCCTCGATAGCTTTTAAAAGCTGGAATTTACATGTCATGCCCAAGGTTACACAGGAAGAGTGTTCCAAAGAAGAGAATTGAAGTTGCATTTCCGAAGTCCCTGATGTGACTGCAGTATCCTCGACTTTGCTGTATTAAGTGCATATGTTTATTATTGTGGCCAGGATTGTATGTAATCTTCCTTGGGCAACAACAAGAAGTCTTGTGGCACCTGATAGTTTAACAGATATTTTGGAGCATAAGCTTTCGTGGGCAAAGACCTGCTTCGTCAGATGGGCAGAGACCTGCATCTCACTCCCTCTTGTCCAGCGATTTTACAGTTGCAAGCTCCATGATATATACTGCTTCCACAGCAAGCTAGCACCTTTCCAACCCCAAATCACAGCCCACATGTTATGTTCTACCCTTCTGGGTACAGATCCATCAGGCCCTTCCATTTTTCCCCACTCTCGAGACTGGTAGGTAGCAGTTAATGGGGAGACATTCATTGGATGGGGAGATATCACAATCACTAAAACTTCAGTTAAGCCTCCATGTTCTGACCCCCCACCAAATGTTTCCAAGGTATGAAATGTGGATAAAGTTTCTGGTCTAAAAGCCTTCTCTCTATCCACAGCACAGGTTTCTGAACAGACCAGGAAGAGTCAGGGGGCTGGTTGTAGTTGGGTTTTCAATATCTCATATTATTTTCTTTTGAAAAATGTTATGGCTTTAAAAGCAGAAAGGGAGTCTGATTCATCCTGAGTTAGCTACAGACCTGCAAGGGTTAGCCAAAATGCAAATAGAATAGCTGTTTGAGGTGTATCCCTCCTACTCATACCTCCCTACTCCAGCTCCTAATCCCCAGTCCAGGAAGGATCAAGTTACCTTCCCAGTGTATGCAAACATATACCTGAGGAGAAGGAAAGCTAGAGAGTCTGCAGCTGGAGGAGAATGACAGCTGAACTGAAGGTATCCCTTCAGTGCCTTCTTTAACGATCATTGTCAGTTTGGAAACGTCCTCTGGCATGGTGGTCAAAGCCTGAAGGGACATATGAATCTTTAGCACATCTGGCATGCAAATGCCTTACGACCCTGGCTACAAAAATGCTATTTGAGCACTTTTTCTGACTTTCAGATGACCTTGCAGATAAGAAACTGGTAGTGTTATCTCCTGCAAATATAAACAAATTTCTTTGTCTGACTAATTGGCTGAACAAGACGTAGAACTGAGCGGACTTGTAGACTCTAAATTTTTACGTTATTTTGGTTCTGAGTTCAGTTACATAACAACAACAAAAACTGCATTTGCTGTGCTTTCATGGTAAGCGATTGTACCACAGTACTTTTACAGAATAAATTGAAAAATGGTTTCTTTTTTTACATTGCAAATATTTGTCATCAAAATAAATTTAGTGAGCATTGTACACTTTATATTTTCTTAAAATAAATATATATGGAAAATATAGAAATATACAAAAATGGTAAGGTACGATGTAAATGGTATTCTGTTAATAGTACAATTAATTGTGATTCATTTTTTAACTTATTGATAGCCCTTCTGCATAGATAATGTCTGAAATCAGGATGGTAATGGCTTAACTGCCATCCAGAGAATAAATTTGTGCATTCTTGTAGGAGATTGGTTGACCACCTGAGTTGTACCCTGTTTGGGGACAGGGGGAGATGTGTGACCAATTTGATAGTTCCCTGAAATATTCTTGAAAGACCTTATTGTATTACTTTTATTTATTATTGCGATCTGGGAGAGATGTGACAGAGGTAAGACCTAGGAGTTCAAAAGACCATACTGAAAATATGCCAGACAAATACGAATTTTTGGGACAATAGTGTTAAGTGGATTTCCTGGGGAATACCTAGGGAGAAGTTAATATAAATTTTCCAATTCCCAGTTATACAAAAGCCCAGGCTTTTGATGCTGTGTCCTAAGGAAAGGGTAATTATCTGCTAATTGCCTGTAACCGAAGACCAAAATCTAAGGTGCAAGCTATGTAAAGAAACAGCTGATGTGTCCAACCATTGTTCTGGTTCTGGGTTTATGGTGAGTGAACTTGTAACCACAGGGAAACCCTACTTATGAGTTCTGAAGGACTAAAAGCTTCTATAGCCGTAGGCTGTCATTGGGGATGGTATCTGGAAAATGGAGCACATGTAGTGAGTCTTATTGTTGTTTACATGCCTTCTCTGTAATATTTTACATTCAGAAAAACAGTGCTTGCTTAAAAGGAGCTGTGTTATAACTTACAATAACTGTGGCAATATATGGCCATAGCCTTTGGAAAAAGAAGAGCACAGGCATTGAGTTACGTAGGCAGTCTGGCTTACAGGGGATATCTGAATGTCAGGCAGAATGCTGTGCAGTGTTAAAACCGCACTGAGGAAAGAGAGAGACACACATGGGTCAAGAGCTGTAATAGCTGGGAGCCAAAAATGTAAAGTAGGAACCTTTTGGTAGACCACAGTGGGGAAATAAAGGTGCAGTTGCCCTGAACGGTGACATCAGGGCTGTGTCTACACTATCCAAAAACTTCGAAATGGCCATGCAAATCTATGAGCAGATAGGAATAAGGGGACTTCGAAGTAGCCAGGGTCCTTTTGAAAAGGAGCCCCGTCTGGATGAGCCACGCGGCGGCAAGCTGCGTCAATTTTGAAGCGCCACGGCTGCCCGCATGCTAATGAGGTGCTGAATATGTATTTCAGCGCTTCATTAGTAGACTTCGAAATGGCCATTTCATTTTGAAGCTTTTGGATAGTGTAGACATAGCCCAGGTTAGCTTTTCAGCCAAGGGACAGGTACTTCAAGGTGGAGTTGTATACTTCTGCAGTGTTGGAGGAAGGTCTTTGCATTAGTGTAGTGGGATGTGAAATTACCCTGTTCAAACATTAGCTCATTCACCTTGCCTCTCTAATCTCCTGGGACCAATAAAGCTACAACTACACTGCACGTATATTTAAACCTGATCATTTATGCTATCTTTCCAGTCTGTGCCAAATACAAAAATGCTTATGACTTTGATTAAATAAAAATCTTTTCTATATCCAAACAAACAAAAACCAAACTTTGTTTTTTATATGGGTAGGTCCCATCCACGCAGGCAGTATAGTGCTGCAGCTTGTCTGCTGTAGTATGGACACTTCATATGATGGATTTTCCACCTCTGTAAGTCTACATCCCTGAGTAAGAGTAGGCTAGGTGAGTGCAAAAAAAGAAAAAAAATCATTGATTTTTTTAAATCAAGTTGTGGAAAAAGCTGAGACTGTCTAACTGCGCTTAGAGTGCACTTAATTTTGGAGTAAGCCCCATTGAACTCATTGGCACGTCTGCTTTTTGAGAAATGAGTAGAAGGGGGGTCTCATGGAAAAGCTGAGTTAAGCTGAAGTAAAATAGGGAAGACTTATGGCATCACCATTAAGGTCTGTGACCATGATGTTCCAAAATAAGGGGTATGTATTATATAAGATAAGTAAATGGCGCTCAGCAACAACGGGCAACTTTAGATGTCTCTTACTGCAGCCTTCTGTACTGTGTACTTGAGTGATATATTCTAGACCTAGTTAGCTAATGAAACAAGCCATAAGGATTAGCTAAGCTAAACCTTTATTTCTGTTAACATACAACATGGCAAACAGATTGGGAATTTACTTGTCAAATCACACTTATGCTAAAAGGAATTGAGAGAGTGTTGAAGAATAATGCATTGCAAAGCGAGTTCTTTAGGTTACTAACCAGTTGATCCACAACTAACCAGCCATATCCACAATTTTATTCATATTATTTTCTCCTAATAAGCAGTTTTCCTTCTGATGTTTCATCCTTGCAGCTAGTCCCTGCATCATCATCTTGCGCTGCTTACACTTGACACATTTTCCCTTTTTACCCAGGGAACAAATTTCTTCAAAATGTTCCCAGTTAAGAGTCTCCCTTATGCCCAGAAACCATGATGGTTTTCCTGTGGCAAAAGTGTGGGGGATTGTAGAAAGCTCTGTGTGTGCTGAATGTCTTTCTTTTTTCTTTCTTGTCTACTCCACTGTTCTTTTCTATGCTGCCTCTGTCCTTACTTACAATATTATTTCTCTGTTTTCAAGACAATTTCTTAACTATCTCCTGTGTCATGCATGTCCCGGGTCATCCACCACATAAGCACAGAACAAAAACAATCCTGTCCAGCTTATGTCTTTACATGTCCTACTTTTAGTCTGCTGAGAAACAGAAATTGAAAGCCTAAAATGTTCAAGAGCTGATGCTAATAGTTAGGCTGGACAGACTAGAGCAGGGGTCAGCAACCTTTCTGAGGTGGAGTGCTTGGACCTTTTGACCTCTACGTATGGTCTGAATGCTGGTGATACTTCGTAAAGTCACTAGAAGTCCTTCTTCACAGCTTCATTAATAAATTAAGATGCAGAACTTTACTGTTTAGGTGGTGGTTGGCAGCATTAGCTGTTCTTCTGTTAATCCACAGGCAGCATGGCTTTGAGCCATCTCCCCATTGCATGGAGGAGGAGGGGTAGGGCTGAGCTCTCGCCTTGTGTGATGATGAAAATTGACTCAAGTGCTACCCTTGGCACCTTGCCAGGGGTTGCTGACCCCTGGACTAGAGCCATTAATTCATTTTTATGAGACTGTAAGTGTGTGTGTAGCATGTTTGTGATGAAAAGTAATTGTAACTTATTTTTAATGAGAAATTTAGTATTTTTTAAATAAAATCAAAATCTATTCTTAATTTTTTTAAAATCATCTATTTGATCCACCATGACCATGTTTACAGTGGGGGTTATTTTGGCTTAAAGTGGACACCCTAGTTATGTCATCCTAACTTTTAAATGTGGACCAAGCCTTAAATAGGATGATTTTTTCACAGTTCTTAAATGTCTTTTAAGGTCCTCAGACTCTGATCTTTCTCAATGTCGAGTGCAAATACACTATTGGTATTTAAATAATAATGTCTTAGGTTATAGATGAATGGGAGGACCCTACAATTGTAGTTGGTAGGAAAGCAATGAAGAATCGTCACCATTTTCAAAACCCCGGAGTAAGGAATTTATGACCTCTGGTTTAGTGTGAAATCTGCAGAAAATATGTGGCTCAAAGCCAGTTTGAACTCTTGATTTTAATTAATTAATGAAGTTTGCTCAAAAGAGAGCTCCTGTTTTCACTAAAAGTTGTTTTTGTGTTGCTGAAGATACTGTGTGAATGTACTTTCTAAACATCTGTAACTTGGGTAAATGCTTTAGATATCTTGCTTTTAAGGGTAGTGCATTATGCAAGAACATACTGTAGTTGTTAAACCACAATATAGGGTTTGCATTTTCTGTATGTGTACACTTGAAAGTGATTCCTGAATGCAGATACCATCTCATGTACATTTTTTATTATTTTATTTTTTTTCAATTATCTGAACCGAAACTTAGAGCATTACATTTTTTATAAATAATATACGCTGAAATTTTTGTATACTTGGAAGTGCACAGATACCAGGATTTCATTCCTTTGTAAAAACTGCAAGTTGTGTTATGCATTTGTAACTTTGGAGGAGGTGGGGTGGGGAAGGTTGTGAATCGGACACAGGTTATATTAATTTAAAATATCCAGGTTGCAAAAGTGGTTTTCAGTACATGTTCTTCATTCCTCTAAAAGAGCAGTTCCCAACCTTTTTGAGATGGCAACTCATTTTAATAATTCAGTAAGACTTTGTGACCTAAGGCAATTCAAAACTGGCTGGGGGGAGGTTCTCCCCTGGGAAAAATATTTTTATTATCTTGATTCCTCCCTGCCCACTTAAAAACCTTGCAGCCCTAAACACCTCCCCGCCCCCCCAAATCTACCTCACATACCCTTGCTGCTGCCCCTTGCTGCTCCTTCACTGGGCCACCACTTCTGCCTCAGCGCAGCTCACGCCAGCCTTCCTACTCCCTTCCCCCACCAGCAGCACAGGGAGTTCCCTGCCCTGTCACACTGAAATGGGACCCAATTTAATTGCTTTAATGGACAGATTCCTCCTTCTGGCCATTAAACCAATTAAATTGAGTTCCATCTCTGCACGGTGGGGCAGGGAGTGGGAGCCAGAGGAGTAAGCAGCGGGAGCTGCAAGTGGCTACTTAAAGAGTCACATACGCTTAGAGCCTTCCAGCCGGTGACCCTTAGAAAATCTAATGGTGACCCATGTCTGTGCCTGACCCATACGTTGGGAATCCCTGCTCTAAAATATAAATATATTCTGTGTTAAATTTTCAAGTGTTGCAGAGCTGTGTGATCTTGGAAGATTATCTTTTGTGATATAAATTACCAGTGGGTTGTCATCCCCTGCCCCTCCTCACTCCCCACTGTTGGGCATATAATCCATAGAAAAATAATCCCTTCCTATTTAGAAACAGTGTATTTATTAATTTTAGTGATCCTTGACATCTGTTTGTGATCTGTCTTGCAAACTATGAAAAGAATGCAATTTATATACTTGGTAAATTGCAAGGTTCTGCAGAAATAGTAAACTCTTTCATATCTGGCATTCTATCATCTGGAATTATGAAATAACAGGCATTTTGCCATAAGTAAATTTTAGTTATGTTTTCCACAAGTACAACATAGTGAAAATAAACACAAATAAATACAACAAATACAGTAAAAGTAAATAGTGTATAGTACTACTGTTGGTAAATAAATTACTCTGCATACGGTTATGTTTGTTTATATCTAATCTTGGTTTTCTTTAGTGTTGTACATTGCTAGGTATACCTCTCTATTCTCCAGAATATTTGAATATCCAGCAATATTTGAATATCCTCCCAGTCCTGGGGCTGCCAGAGATGAAAGAGTTTACTGTATTCCCGCAAGCTAAGTCATCTGCTAGGTGTATTCAGACAAAAGAGGCAGAGGATCAGCTACGTTACTGTTGATTGATTAGTTAGTATTACGGGAATCCACATTTATGAGGACAGTGAACTGTTTTAATCAGCTCCCTTAAAAATTGGAAGCATTTTAATGGAAGAATTCTTGATAATCTATTGCAGTTGCTAGGCTGATCCTGTGGTAGAATTTGTTTGGAATATCCTGGCTCAGCAATTCCAAAATGAACTATACTCTGTGTTCTAGCATGCTAAATAACTAGAGTGCTGAATCTTGAGAGCCACTGTGAAAGGGTATCAAGGCTTAAGAACAGAGGGGATCGAACACCCTTCCCCTCCACACATTCACATACATCACTTAACTTTATTATTTGACTTCCTTCTTTGCTGTCCTTGGCAAATGCCAGACAATTATGTTGACTGGGCTACTTACATGTTTTACCCGGTGGGAATGCTAATATTTTGTCTAGGGTGAAGGAATCTGTGACCTTTAATTCTGTGTAATGGCATGTGTGTTCTAGTGTGTTGGGTTTCAGTATAGTACTCAGGCATGTTTTATTTTTTTTAATGTATAAATGGAGGGAGTGTCTTTTTAGAGGGGGAGAAGATACCTGTCATCCAAATATGCATGGTGCCTTGTGGAAGTAAAAGAAAACCTTGTAATTGCCCCTAAAGTTTTTACAGTCTAAATTCTTGATCTTGTGAACTCTGCATACAGGAGCAGACTGTAATTTGCCATCACTTCCCTCTTCATGGGGCACTGGGTGATTCAGGATTGGATAATCTTATAGGAAATCACTTGCCTCTAAGGATTTGTACCCAGGCCAGCTTGGCAGTGCTCTGAAAATCATTTCCATCAGCTGATGTATGGCTTATGTGAAAATAATTGGTGTCAGTACAGTTTAGCCAAATGTCTACATCACAAAACTTCCTGCAGTGTTGTCATCCTTGTGACATGGGGTTACTGTGAGAATGGAGATGGAACTAATCTTTACCAGTCAAAGTGGCCCCCTCAAGTTCAAGTCCCATTGGTGAGGTTGTGTATTGGGAGCTTGTGTTACCTCTCCTTTAGTGTACCTCTTTTGTGATTTTCATTCTCCTTTCATGCCAACACTGCACCTCTTGAAAGCATTGAGCTTACTGAAGAAAGAGGATGTGGGGAAACCAACTTCCTTATATGTTATAGATTAATATGAAATAAAGTTAAGGGGTATCATCACACTGGTCTGTATGCTTTATAATTTGAACTAAATAAGAGCTTGCGCTTATTTCTCAACAAAGATTTAATAGGTTACTTTTCATTCCTGACTGTATTACTTTTCAGAGTGGGCTACAGAACATTTTTTACTACATTGTGAAGTCCTATGTAAAAGCAGTCTCTGTCAAATATAGTATATTTTGGAATTCAGTATCTTGCTGATGTTCACAAGTATCAGTAGTTTGTAACGGGTGTGGCTGACATTAGCTCAGATTGCAAGGGTTTTACAATGTGGGTAGTTTACATTGTGCATGAAATATTAACTGATATTAGCAGCTAAACATCCCACAAATATGTATGCTTGAGTACCATGCACACAATGACAGATAAACACAGTTATATTCTTTGTGTAAAGCTGTCTCTACACTACAAAGTTTTGCCTACAGGAGAGGCCATCTGTCACAAAACTAGGGAATGTCCACACTACAAATGTGTTCTGTCTAGAATCTGTCGACAGAACACAACCTTTTTTTTCCCAGCAGAGTTCTGCCTTGAAAGTTTGAGGCATAGCGCCTCAGTAGACGGATTCTGTAGACAGAAAAATAGTGTAGGCGCTGCAGGGGGGCCCTCTGTCGACAGAGTGGGCTTCCAGTTCATCTAGCAGCCCAGTTCGCAGAGCTTCTGGTTGGATGTTCTGTTGACAGAAGGCTGGGCAGTCTGGCTGCTCTCTATGGGCAGAGGGCATCAACAGGGGGAGCCCCTGTTAGGTGTGGACCTGTTCTGCAGCCAGAGGTTCTGTTGGCAAAACTCTCTCAGTGGTGATTTCTGTAGACAGAACTTTGTAGTGTAGACCCAGCTTAAGTGTGCTTGGATGGGGAGAATTGTGGCCTGTAGCAGATACATTTGCCTGATAGTTGTTGCGTTTTTTCCCCCTTTTATTTTGCAACTAAAATTCTAGAGTGGGCTGAGGCAAAGTTTTGGCCATCCTTTTGTTTAAGAGAAAATCTAAGAAATCTTACATGGTTTGTAATTAAATTAATATTGCAAATTCCAGTTTTGAAACTCCTTTGGTCCAATTTTTTATTTTTTTTGAAGAAGAGTATTTTGGACCCCAAAAAATGGGTCATGATTCCCCAGTGCCTTGAACCTTTTATAGTCATTTATGTAGGTGCACAGTGTCATGCACTGCCTTTCTGACTTGGTCATGTTTCCACTTGTTTACCCAGGGTGTAATGCAGTGGAGAATCAGACCATGGTACACTTTAACATCTGCTGTCAAGATTCATCCTGATATTTGACATGTATTTTCTGTGTCTGGAGCTGCTGGATTCATTATAAAGCTCAGTGATACTGAATTGTTCCTTGCATTTTTAGAAGCTACAGTAGATGTAAGCTGCTGTGATTGCAGCCCAGTTGCCATAGGTAATTATCTCTAATATTTAATACTGCTTCTGCCATAGGTATCTGAACAAAACTTTTTACCATGTCAGCAAGTTCCCTGATTTGTAAAAAGGAAAGAAAGTTTAAAATATTGGTTTCTAGACTTCTGGAGAGAATCATACACTGGTTGAAAGGGAGATTAAACATAAATCTTGAAGGCAGAAAGTGTGTTTTTGTGGTAGAGAACTCAGTGAGGGGAAGTTGGGGAGAAAAAAGAAAACACTTCCCTGTATTGTGGATGCAAAGAGAATTTTGACAGACTTTTAGGATCAGAGAGATAGTGTTAGTTTGTATCTTCACAAAACAAAAAAGCAGTCCTGGAGCACTTTAAAGACTAACAGTGTAATTTATTAGACTTTTTGGAAACATAAGGAATGCTTCAGCTAAGTAATATTCTTTTTGCCAAAAAGAAAATGTCAGGTTAATGGTGCAAAGTGTTTTACCTGCAGATTGACTATTGCAATGGGAGTGCTAAAATGCTGATGTGGAAGTTGCATGTGAATGAGAGAGAAATATTTAGATGGACACCCTGAGGAAGTTTTAGTACATACTTTGGTATTCCTAACAAGTATAGAATCTGGCTGCTCTGAGAAATGGCCTATAAAGTGAAAAGAAATCACAGTATCTTTTAATTAAAGCAGCGCTTAACTGCTGCAGATGGGTTTGAAAGATTACTAAAATGCATGCAGTTGTAATAACATACAGTTTAAAAGCAGTTATATCAATATTCTAGTATATCATGAAGGCTCATTTCATCAGACGTTTGAGCTGTTAGGTTAACAGTATAATATTATACTTGCCCATTAATTATTTCTTGTGTGTCCTGGTAACCGTTTTAAGGCAAATACATTAGGTTAAGTATCAAAACAGTTACAACTGTAGTTTTTCACTTCAGTTTGTAAATGTGTTTTTGGAATCACAGAATACTAGAACTAGAAGAGATCTTGAGAGGTCATCCAGTCCAGTCCCTCTGCACTTGTGGCAGGACCAAATACCATCTAGACTATTTCTGACAGAAGTTTGTCTAACATGCTCTTTAAAAATCTGCAGTGGTGGAGGTGCCACAACATCCCTAGGATATTTATTGAATGATTAACCACCCTGACAGTTAGGAAGTTTTTCACAGTGTCCAACCTAAACTTCCCTTGCTGCAATTTACTTTCTCCTTATTGAAATTTCATCCCAGTTACCTCAGACCATTTATCCAGCTTGCACAGATTATTTTGAATTATAAGCCTATTCTCCAATGCACTTGCAACCCCTCCCAGTTTGGTAACAGCCACACACTTCTTAAGTGTACTCTGTATACCATTATTTAAATCATTGGTGAAAATGTTCCTCAGACTGAACTCTGCTGAACTCCATTCGCTGTGCCTTTCCAGCATGACTGTGAAACATTGCTCTCTACTCTCTGGGAACTGTTACCCAACCAGTTATGCACCCATTTTATAGTAATAACTTAAGCAATAAGAATTAGCTCGTGTTTTTGTAGGATAATTTTAATTTTGAGAACATACGGTTCTTTTATATTGTTTTGTTGACAGCAGCAGTGATATTAATTCCACTTAATTTGGAATAGTAAAACTAAGACCTAGAGAATTATTTGAACCAGTAAACAAACAAACATGGGCTAGGTTAATAATGAAATGTCCAAGAATAAACAAAAACTGGAAATGTCATGACCCTGGCCCCAGCTCTCGGGTGCATAAAAATGTTTTCTACTTGTTCTCCTGGCATTAGTCATAATTAAATGCAAAGGGATTGTCTTGATAGCCAAAGTTAAACCAGGGAAAACGCTCTACTGCCAGGATAGCACAGTATAAATAGGTCACTAAAGTTCTTCTTCGAGTGTCCCCGTGGGTGCTCCACATTAGGTGTCGGGCTCGCCCGGCGCCGCAGATCGGATCTTCCAAGCAGTTTCTGCCGGACCGCGCATGCGCCGGTGCGCGCCGCTCCCCCGCGCGCTCCCGGCCATGTGCGCGATCCGGTCCCCGCCAGTTCCTCTTAACCGCCGTCGGCTGCAGACGGAATCCAACTAGGCTAAGGCCAAGTAGTGTATTCAATGGCTTTATCTGTTTTTTCTTAAAGTTTTTCAGGCACTTAGGCTACTATAAGCTAGCCGGTTGTTATTTTGTAAAAAAAAAAAAAAAAAAAAAAAAAAACAACAACGAACAAGCTAGGAGAGGGACAGCTCAGCCAGTCCCAGTAACAAGCGCCGGAGGCCAGGAGCTAGGGCTATTAGCCCTCCGGCTAAGGCAGACCATCGGACGGGGAAAACGGCACAAAGAAGGTGCTAAGTACCCACTTAAAAACACAAAGACTCACCAACAATGTCCTCTTCAGGCTTTAAAAAAAAAAAAAAAAAAAAAAAATGCTGCTTCTTGACAAGGCCCTCCAGCCAGAAGTGCCGGAGCGGCCGCAGCAGGAGGGACCCTCCGGGGCCCTTAAAAGGAAAGCTGCCTCCCTCAGCCCATCAGCGCAGAAACGGAGGAAAGTATCTCCAGCCCGATCCCTGCCGGCAGCAACAGCGAGCGGGACGGGAGGAGCAAGCAGCCCCCAGCCGCAGCAACAGCTGATCGGCGGCGGCACGGAGAGCCACGTGGAAGCGGCTCAGCCTCCAATACTCAGCCAGCCGCCCCGCACCGCAGGCAGGGCGGCGGCTAAGCAAACGCCGGTACTGGCGGCACCGCAGGCAGCGGCACCGACCCCCGGGGAACCGGCGGTGCAGAGCGCGCAGGCACGCAGCCTGCCGGCACCGGAGGACACCGCACATGCGGCATCGCCCTCGAGCGTGCCGAGCTCGGTGCAGACGGGGCCGGAATCCCCTGTATGCTCCCCAGCCCGATCCCTGCCGGCAGCAACAGCGAGCGGGACGGGAGGAGCGAGCAGCCCCCAGCCGCAGCAACAGCTGATCAGCGGCGGCACGGAGAGCCACGTGGAAGCAGCTCAGCCTCCGATAATCAGCCAGCCGCCCCGCACCGCAGGCAGGGCGGCGGCTAAACAAGCGCTGGTACCAGCGGCACCGCAGGCAGCGGCACCGACCCCTGGGGAACCGGCGGTGCAGAGCGCGCAGGCACGTAGCCTGCCGGCACTGGAGGACACCGCACGTGCGGCACCGCCCTTGAGCGTGCCGAGCTCGGTGCGGACGCCGGAATGCCCTGTATGCCCCCCAGCCCGATCCCTGCCGGCAGCAACAACGAGCGGGACGGGAGGAGCGAGCAGCCCCCAGCCGCAGCAACAGCTGATCGGCGGCGGCACGGAGAGCCACGTGCAAGCGGCTCACCCTTCGATAATCAGCCAGCCGCCCCGCACCGCAGGCAGGGCGGCGGCTAAACAAGCGCCGGTACCACCGACCCCTGGAAAACTGGCGGTGCAGAGCGCGCAGGCACGCAGCCTGCCGGCACCGAAGGACACCGCACATGCGGCACCGACTTCGAGTGTGCCGAGCTCGGTGCGGACGTGGCCGGGATCCCCTGTATGTCAGGGGCGGAGTTACCTCCTCAAGGGAGGGGGAAGACTGCACACAAGAGGAGGCATTGCAGCCCCTCTCCGCACAGGGCTGTGTAGTTGCTTTCTCACAGCCCTCCGCTATGTTGCAGACTCCAACTAGAAGGCAGGGGTCCCCCCCCTCCTTGGCCTACCCAGAGCCCCCTTCTCCATTTCTGCAACCAGCCTCACCCTGGCTGGGACCACCTCCACCCTTCCTGGGATTTGAACCGCTGGACTATTAGGCAAAGTCGCTCTCTCCAGGGTCTCGACGGTCTCCCTCCCCCAGACGCAAAGGGTATGCACCAAGGGAGTGGTCTAGGTCACCTTCCCAAGACCAGTGCTTATACTGCCGTGGTCGCCCCTACCACGCAGGGCATAGACACCATCGGCAATCTACTAGGGAAAGATCCCTACGAACGATCTCGTACCCCCAAGGGCAATTGTGACCGGGGACAGAGACTTAAGCATCTCAGGGGGGACTGGTTATGGAACCCCGAGATTTTTCCTCGCACACCTCTAGTGAGAGGGTGTACCATCATCAGCAGGAACCGGAAGGGTCCAGAAAGACGTACCCCAGCGGTTCCTCGCTTTCCTCCCCGGATGAGGCTACGGCCCCGGGGGGCGTCCATCCTCCGGACGATCTCAAACAGTTCCAAGAGCTGTTTTACGAGGGTGGCCTTCACGCAAGGCTTCCAGACAGCAAAGGTGCAAGAGCAACACCATAAGCTCCTCAAAAATCTGAGACCTCCGGCCTCCTCCAAAATAGCAATACCGCTGATGACGCAATCTTGGAGCCTGCCACTATGATATGGCAGACTCCTGCGACTATTCCGCCTGTCCACAAAAGAGCGAAAAAAAAAAAAAAAAAAAACAAAAACTTCGTGCCCACGAAGGGCATGGAGTTCCTGTTCAGCCACCCACAACCAAATTCTTTGGTGGCGGAGTCGTCGCAACGTGGGGGAATAAACAAACATGCCAAAAAGCTAGAGCTGTTGGGCAGAAAGGTCTACTCCTCCTCCACGCTACTGTTGCCAATGGCAAATTACGCAGCGCATCTAGCGAACCATAATTTCAACAACCACATTAGGTTGACCTCCCTCATGGACTCGCTTCCAGAGGGCACGAAACCAGTGCTCAAGGCCATCATCCGACCATTTTATAACCAGTGGCAAAGGATCACCACAGACACATGGGTGCTGGAGATCATAGCCACGGGGTACGCCATCCCCTCCCAGTTGCTCCCACCGCCATGACCTCCACCCGGGGCCCCACCTCCAGGAGACCTCCCATGTAGCGAGGCTCAAGCAGGAGGTAGACCATCTCATGCTCGTAGGGGCAGTGGAAAGAGTGCCGGAGCAACTGCAAGGGAGAGGGTTCTACTCGAGGTACTTCCTCACGGGGAGGTCCATCTTAGATTTTCGAGGCCTCACCGGTACCTGCGCAAGCAGCGTTTTCGGATGATCACAAACGCCTCCATCCTTACGGCACTAGACGATGGAGATTGGTTCGCAGCCCTCGACTTACAAGGTCCTACCGTTTGGGCTCTCCTCAGCCCCCAGAGTCTTCACCAAGACCTTGGCAGTGGTGTCAGCCTACCTGCACAGACAGGGGGTATTTATATTCCAGTATCTGAATGACTGCCTACTCAAAGGGGCCTCAAAGGAGGAGGTACTACGCATAATATGTGTCACAGCAGGCACGTTCTCTTCGCTCGGCCTGCTTATCAATCTGACAAAATCAAAGACAGACCCCACACAGGACATAGAGTTCGTAGGGGCACGCATAAATTCTATTACAGCGAGGGCGTATCTACCAGAGACTCGCTTTCGGGCCATCGGCTCCCTCGCGCAAGGCTTCACCTTCAGCCCTATGGTGCCGGTTCTGACGTGCTTACAGCCGCTGGGCCACATGGCAGCAGCAACGTTTCGTACAACAGAACGCCAGGTTACACATGCGCAGCATGCAGCATTGGCTGGCGAGCGTATACAAACCGGCAGCACACACTGTTCACAGGATGGCGTCGCCCACAACGGAGGTGCGCAAATCCCTGCAATGGTGGGTAAACCCAGAGAACCTGCTAACAAGGGTACCCTTCCACCAACCACACGTATTGGTTTTTCTTACTACAGATGCCCCCCTCATAGGGTGGGGAGCACACATGGGCGAAGAGGTGACGCAAGGGCTGTGGTCCTCTATGGAGCAGTCACTGCACACAAATATACTGGAGCTCAAAGCAGTGTTCAACGCCTGCAGACACTTTCGACACCAACTGAAAGGCAAGGTAGTCGGGATCAGTACAGACGATACCTCCACCATGTTTTATATAAATCGGCAAGGAGGAGCTCGGTCCCGTGCCTTATGTGTAGAAGCAGTCCGGTTGTGGAACTGCTGCATCGCCAACAATGTAACCTTGAAAGCCTCGTACTTACCAGGCGCTCGCAATGTGAAGGCAGACCAGCTGAGCAGGCGTTTCGCACTCACGCACGAGTGGCAGATCCGTCCCGATCTGCTGCAACCGATTTTCCACGCATGGGGTTTTTCCCCAGATAGACCCTGTTTGCTACTCAGCACAACAAGAAGTGCCCACAATTCTGCTCCAGGGCAGGACTGGGACGGGGGTCCCTGAGGGATGCCTTCGCGATCTCATGGAGGGGCCCCCTGCTTTACGCTTTCCCTCCCACAGTGCTCATCCACAAAGTGTTGCAGAAAGCCAGGAGGGAAGGAACCTGAATGATCCCGATAGTCCCAACGTGGGATCGACAGCAATGGTTCCCCCTATTCCTGCGCGTGTCGGACCGGCCACCGAGGTCCCCTCCGGTGGCGCGGGATCTGCTCACGCAAGCCCAGGGGTCCATAGTGCATCCGCACCCCCAAAGCCTGCGACTACAAACGTGGTTAATCCATGGCTCAGCTCCCTAGAGAGCACATGTACGGAGGAAGTGCAGCAAGTCCTAGAAAGTAGCAGGAGGACTTCCACCAGGAAGACCTTCAAGCAGAAATAGACTCGCTTTACGGCATGGTGTTCTACCAAACAGCTAGCCCCCTTTCGGTGCCTATGGCTGTGATATTAGAGTATTTACTGGACCTCAAGAGAGGAGGACTCTCGCTATCCTCGTTTCAGGTCCACCTGGCCGCCATTTTGGTGTTCAGACACGAAGAGGAAGGGCACACGGTGTTCGCCCATCCCATGGTTACCAGGTTCTTCAAAGGGCTGGTAAGCCTATACCCCCCTCAGAAACCGCTTCCACCTCTGTGGAACTCGGACCTGGTGCTTAATGCGAAAAGGGGACCACCGTTTGAGCCTTTGGCCACGGTTTCCCTCCGCCTCCTTATGATGAAGACGACCTTTCTTCTCGCAATCACGTCAGCTCGCAGGGTGAGCGAGCTTGAGGCAGTTATGGCAACGCCGCCCTGCGCTGTTTTTCCAAGGAGGCGGTAACCATACGGCTGCATCCAGCCTTTGTTCCTAAAGTTTCTTTCTGAGTTTCATACTAACGAACCTATTGTTTACCCTTGTTTATCCAAAGCCTCATAACTCTAACAAAGAGGTGCGCCTACACCTCCTGGACGTGAGCAGGCGCTAGCTTTCTATATAGACAGGACCAAGTCCTTCTGGAGAACGGATAGGCTCCTAGTCTCTATCGCTCCCAAATCAAAAGGAGAATGTCTCTCTTCGCAGAGAATCTCTAAGCACATCGTATCTTGCATAAAAATGTGCTACAAACTCAAAAAGACTCCTTTACTGGCCACGCCCAGGGCTCATTCCACTAGGGCGGTGGCAGCATCAACAGTCTTTTTTCAAGGGCGTTGCGCTAAAAGACATTTGCAGAGTGGCGACCTGGTCATCCTGTGACACCTTCGCCAAACATTACGCCCTTCACAGGGTATTCCAAGAGGATACCCGTCTCTTGGCAGCGGTCCTCTCGGGGACAAGCTGCACATAATCCGATTACCCACCTCCTATCTTGGGTTACTGCTGGGTAGTCACCTAATGTGGAGCACCCACGGGGACACTCGAAGAAGAAAGAAAGGTTACTCACCGTAGTAACGGTGGTTCTTCGAGATGTGTCCCCGTGGGTGCTCCACTACCCGCCCATCCTCCCCGCTCCGGATCTCTGTTTAGTGTTTTGCAGGAGCATCCGAGGCGGTTGGTCAAGGAACTGGCGGGGACCGGATCGCGCACATGGCCGGGAGCGCGCGGGGGAGCGGCGCGCACCGGCGCATGCGCGGTCCGGCAGAAACTGCTTGGAAGATCCGATCTGCGGCGCCGGGCGAGCCCGACACCTAATGTGGAGCACCCACGGGGACACATCTCGAAGAACCACCGTTACTACGGTGAGTAACCTTTCTTTAGGTTGCTTGGGGACGGTTTTCTCACACCCTTGAACAAAGTAACTTACATCGATTTAAGCAGTACTGTGGACAAGCCCTGAGGAGCCAGTCATTTGATACTTGGGTAAGAGGATCCTCAAGTAATACAGAATTCCTCTAATAGCTACTGGAACATCCCATGGGGGGGCTGTTGATAGCAAGATAGCTTGTGCCCTGTGATTGATTGAGATATTCACTAACTCCAGGGCTCACACCCTCCCTTTAAGCACACTGAACTCTGCTCAGGTGCATACCAGAGTTTAGACCTCTAATACAACCTTCTAAATTTTATTTTGTATAGCACCTTTCATACCAATTGTGTCCATGCAGACTTGGGAGAAAATGAAACCAAGAGCTAATGATCAGAGAATGAGGGAGTTATAAGCCAGAAGGATGAGAGAGGTTTTCTGCTGGGATCTGAAATGAAAGTCAGTTACTGGGGTGGAGAGACACAGTAAAGCCATTTGGGATGGTGGGAGCCTAGGGGGGGCAGGGAGAGCTCTTGCAGCATTAAAGGTAAGATTGTATGCCGCAATATGGGTAGATGCTAGGGAGTAAGAGAGATGAGGTCCGTAAGGTAGGCTAAGTTAATTGTATCTTGGTTCCTGAAATGAATGGTGGCAGTAAGGATGGGGTGGTGGGGAATGAAAAGTAGACTTCTTTTCTTTCATCCCTGTCAATTTATGTTAGTTTTACTTTGTTGGCCATAGAACGAAGCAGAAGGAACAAGACATTATCCTGTATGGGGTAAGAATGTGAGTTGGAGAGGCCAAAAACACCCAGCAAGGGAGACTGTGAAGCAAACCAAGTCAGAAAGAGGGATATGCACAGGAAGATACTGGGGCAGAAAGAAGCAAGCGAAGAAGTCTGGAATGGAAAAAGAGGGGTGGCTCAGAACTTAGTAGACACCAGCTAGTTTAGGCCAGTACCAAAGACAGGCAGCTGAAGATGTGTGTGTGGATGCCCTGGAAAAGGTTAATAGAGCTTTCCCATCACAGGAGCAATGTCTCTCATGACTTGTTCCCTGCTCTTCATCCTCCTGGGGCCTTTCATCATATTTCCCCCTTGTGTCTGCTTTTTGTTACTTAGGTTTGTGCTGCCCTGTAACCTAGCATTGTGCATGTGTGTAATGATCTCCTTGTCCTCCTGTGCCAAGCACCCCCTTCTTAAACTCCACCTTTTAAAGCAATTTCTGCTCACTTCTCATCAGTCACTCTCTTAGCTTTACTTTCCTGAGGAGTTAATCTGGGTTTTTTTGCATATGAGCCTTGCCTTATTTACACTGTAAAGCAGGGATGGGCAATTACCCAGATCCAGTTCTCAACAGTTAGCCCTGGCAGGCCTCTGCCACTGTATTGACATGCACCTCTGCAGGTATGGGCGAGTGCCACTCCCATTGGGTGTGCATACCTGTTCCCAGCCAATAGGAGCTGTGGAAAGTAGCATGGACCCAGATGTTGCTTTGCACAGCTCCCATTGGCCAGGAACAGCAATCTGACCAACAGGAGCTGCAATGGCCCATATTTCTAGAGGCACAGGTATATACAGCAGCGGCTGTCTGCTGGGGCTAACCCTGGCAAACCATTGTCATTTTATTGCATACCTTTGGTGTATAGCCTTCAGGGAAGGGGTTTGCCTTTTTCTCTCTTAGATTTACAGCCCAATATAAATTTGCTGTAATAATAAAATGAGTTTAGTCTTTGAGCTGATAGGTGTCTGTCAGATTCTAAAACCTGGCTTTCTCTTGTGACATTTGCAGTTTTTATCTGATTAAAGTAACTAAGTGGATTGCCTTTATTCCGTAACTATTGTACGTTGAATATGTGATTTGGTTATTTTCCAGTTTTATGCACATCAGGGTTGTCACAGCTGTTGCTTTCTGATAGAACCACAGGCTGATGGTGTTAAGATACATTATTTTTATTTTGGGTAGTAACCATGAAAATAATAAGGGTGTCCAATAGCTAATCTTTTTCTGCCACCTTTGCGCTCCTACTTTACCCTCTGCCTTGCTAACTAGAAGAAGTGAACCTATTTGTTAAGAAAAAGTTAGTTAAAATGCACAGCTATTATATATACTAAGACATTACAATTTAACATACTTAGTATTCAGCGTGTATATATAATTTCTAATGACTCCATGACTGCTCTGTTATACCTCACACATTACAAAAATCTTGAGTATAATATCTTGCTTTTAGACATTTTTCTACAAAGATTAAAAATATTCTAGCTCCTAGTTGGTGTGGGTTGTGATATATAGGCATTTTTACATGGCTTTTCTTAATAGGTTCCAAACTATAACTATACACTACTGTGCATATGCCCACACCAAAATCTTTTTAAATATAACGTAGAGGCTGCTAATGTGCATTTCCCATTACTGCAGTCATTAAATAGCAAGGAAATATCCAATTAAGCCACCCGAGCTGAGTGCTGGTAGGATACCTTGGAAGGTGGCTGAGAGGTTGATGGGAGAGCAAAAAGATTTGAGACTTTGTACTTAGGGGCTATGTTTACACTTGCACTTGATCAACAAAATTTTTGCATTCACGGGTGCTCAAAAAAAAAAAACATCCCATGAATGGCAAAGTTTTCCCACAGCAAGTGAAAAAACCTTAGCCTCCAATGTCTCCCCACCCCGCCTGGAATCCCATGACCCTCTGCTCCGTGGGTATGTCTGCACTACACTGCTTTTAGCAACTAAACTGTCTCAAGAACCCTGCACTGTCACTGGTAGTCATCATGTTTGAACAGTGTTTGTTGCCACTTTTGTTGGCAAAATACTTCTACCCCCTGTGAGAGGGTTTTGTCGACAAAGCAGCATTCACATTTTCACTGAGTCTTTTCCACTGGCCTACACAGGTCACCATCTTCAATCTCCTCCTATGGAGGGAAGTCTGTAGGAAAGATGGTCTCCCACCCATCCACAAAAGTAAACAGATGAACAAAATTTATAACTTACTTTACTAATTTTTGTTTCCAGATTAGGTTTGGATAGGCAACTTTGCTAATGAAGTGGTACATGACTTTTGAAGTGTCCAACCATTCAGATAACTAAGTCATAAGGTTCAAAAAACTAGAAGATTCCCTGAGCATACTATAAAAATTAATGTTTTTAAAGTGCTTTGTGTTGTTTAAACTAGGGTGATTTTGAAACTGAAATATATCCAAGAAATCAAAGTCTGTCCTCATTAGTGGGGTATATGTGGGTAGTAAGACAGGAGTGAAGCAGATGTTTATTTTTAAAGGGTTTTTTTAAGTGATTGTGCTATGTCGAAAATGTATCTCAAATCTAATTTTGGGACTCGGGCAGTATTTATAATGTCCAGTAGCTGCAGAGGATGTCTGTATATATTTGTATGTTGAATATGAGTGGACAGTAACTTGGCCTGATGCCAACAGCATGATTAAAAAGCCAATATTTTGATTAATTGCTCACACAGAGAGAAATGTTTGAGAGTCAGACAATGTAGTTTTAGTGCCTGGTTTTATTTTTAGAGACATAGTCCAGTTTTCAGGTGTTAAAGAAAAACATCAAGGGAGTTGTGAAATTTGACTAGGTTATGCTATTAGATTATCCTTTAGTGGTGCCCAAGGATTGAAAATATATAAGCTTTCAGCCCTTGCTGAGAATAGTGCATGAACTGTAGCCTAGAAACAGAAGGCTTCATTTCAACATGTTAAGACAATTTCAAGGAGGTACTTGCTATAATATATTAGTACATTTTTATGTATGGAATATTCAGTTCACTCTTCCATTTATTTAGTTTGTTTGTTTGTTTGTTAGCTGCCAGCATTTTTAATACGGTATTTGAGTCCCTTACCAAATTATAGAAATGTTGTGGTTCTTTCTGGCATGCATAAGGGTATAAGAGTTGTTGTGTGTGTTTTTGTTTTTGTTTTTGTTTGTTTTTTAAATCAGTGAAAGTAAAGGTTATTGTGCTGGAGAGTCAGACCTTGTATTATGCCCTTTTTAAATGTGCTGATTTAGTTTATGGATTTATTCCCTCGTAGGGGATAATATCATTCCCTGGGTACTCTTAATACCTCCTGGTAAGGATCAAGTATCTGCTCATTTGTAAATGGAAAGAAAAACCCTCACTCTTGATCTTTCTCTGGGGCAAATGATCTAGCAACTGTTAAAATTGTTTACTGTCCCAGTGAGATCATTTGTGGCTACTCCGTTACTGCCCTTTGCATAAGTTGAGAAAGGTGATCCACACTATCAAACATACAAGGTATATATTGGTTCCAAGTGCGTCTCTGGTAAACACATTACAGGTTGAAACTCTCTTGTAAGGCACGCTTTCGTCCAGCAGTATCTGTCCAGCAAGACCATGGATGTTGCTGGACCAGAGAGTCCCAGTTGCTCTGAGCTGGTCTGGCTAGCAGGATGCTCCCACTGGTGGTGGGGAGACCTGGTGGCAGGATGTGGGAGGGAGAGCCCAGGGAGCCCCATTCTGGGGAGTCACACTGGGGTCAGGGATCCCAGCAGCAGCCCCACAGGAGTGGGGGGGGTGGGCTGGGTCTGGGGAGTCCCACAGCAAGCTCTGTCAAGGCATCCCTGCCATGGCAGGGATCCCTAACAGCAGCTCCATGGCGAAGAGCCTGTGTGGGCCAGGGATACCTGCCAGCAGTCCCACAGCAGCTGGGAGCCGGGCTGGTGCAAGGAACCTTCTGGCAGCCCTTCCAGGAGAGGAACCGCCCCTGGACTCCTTGGGGGCAAGGAGCTAGTTGTGGCCAGGTGGGGTGACCCCCCCCCGCCCCAGGCAAGCTGGGAGGCCTGGCCTCCCCTAATCTGGCAAAGTGCCTTGTTCAGGACCACTCAGGTTTCAAGAGTGCTGGTCCAGGGAGGTACAACCTGAATGTGGATAGATTCAAAATCTTTAACTGTCCCTTTATCAATACTCTGCCATTTATTTTTGTAGTTTTGTTACCATACAAAATTAATGAAATTCAGGCCCATAGACTGTTGTTTGAAAAAAAAAAAAAAAAAGAAAAGGTTGTGTGGTTAGATTCGCTTGGTTTCCTTGCTGATGAGATTTATTTTATCTGTTTCAAATTACAATCTATCAATCTATGTTAGACATGCTGTATTGGTTAATGTTTTTTATTATTATTATGTTTTATTATTCTTATGTTAGCTATGACAGTTAAAAGTTGCTTGGTTGCAGAGAACTTAAATAATAGTAAAGTGAGCACTTAGCTATGTTTTTAAAAAAATAATAATACAAAAAAAGACAAGGCATATCCAGAGGGAGACACTGATCTGTGAAAGTAAAGCTCTTTACTTCTTGCATCAAGAGTGACTCAGTCTTGGAAGACTTAATAAATTTGTACATCCCCTGAGATTCCTAGAAAGGTTGCAGATGATGGTTGTTTTGCATGGCCACATTTGTCCATTTATAGCAAACCAAGATAAAATAAGAACTGTTTAAAATTTCCCATCTTCCTTGTTGTTCCTATGCATGTTTTAGCTTTGTAAGAATCAGGACTTTGGCATTGTCTCATTTGATTGTATGTATTTTTGACTGTTAGATTTCAGACTTTCCGTATTACCTTTTTGGAGTAGAGGTATTCATTGAGAAGGATCATTGTTAACTATAGCAGAGAAAGAGTTCCAGTTGAGTGCGCCAGCTATCAGAATGGCTCCTCTGTCCTCACCTCCACTTATTTTTCTTATCAGTGTGTGTCTCGCTTGTTAAGCCGTTTTTCGTAAATGTGCACTGTTGATTTCAGTGGTTTTCTTCTCTTTTAGTTGAAGCTATCTGTATGCAGGTAGCTTAAATTCTGCTTTCAAGTGCTGTTTTGAAAGGTAGTTGTAATTCTGTTTCCCCTATGCTAGTGTTGTCTTCCAAGTTAGATTAATAAAACTTCGGAGGTATAAATGATTTCAGGGTCTGCTCTACTGTAAATGGATTAAAGGACTGGACTTAAAAATATATTAACAATTGCCGTTCTTTAAAGGACACATCTGTGGATACAGGTATTTTGTAAGTTAAATAGTGTTGAGTAGTTGTTGTGCATACCGTATGTGAAAATCTAATGTTTAGTGTGAAGCTACATGTTGAACTCTAGTCCAGCACCTTCGGGACCTGACTGGTGCCGAATCAGAAAATTTGCTGAACTGCAGGAGCTTTATATTGTCTAACAGCATTACGAACCCTTACTGGGCTCTAAGAAGATATTTAGGGGTAACATAATAATGGTAGTCCATCGATCCGATGATGACAAATCTGTGCAGATCACCTGTTATTGGTCTTATGGTGTACCCTCTGGTGAGTGTATAAGCCAATTCTAGAGGTGCGCATTTTGCTGCAGATGGTGCATGGGAAGTTTGCAATCTGTGGGTTGTGCATTGCTGATGTTCTGTGATGTCGTTCGCGTGCCTCTTGCAGATGCTGGCAGCGGTCTTCCTCAAAGGCAATGCAGGTATTTCTGACTGTTGCACGCCACTGTGTTCTGTCACTGGCGGCGTCCTCAAGGTCCCTAGGCTTGATACTGCTGTACTGCAGATTGGCTTTGATGGTATCCTTGTAGTGTTTCTGTGGACGACCTATACACCGGATGCCCTGTGAGAGTTCACCATACAGATGCTGGCGAGGGATTCTGTTGGCATCCATGCGGCTGACGTGACTGGTCCAACGTAGTTGTGACTTCATAATCATCATTTTGATGCTTGTCATCTGGGTTCTCTCGAGGACCTCAAGATTGGGCACTTTGTCTTGCCAGTGGATCTTCATGATGTTAGAGGCAGCGCAGGTGGAATGCTTTGAGCTGCTTGATGTGATGCCTATATAGTGTCCATGTTTCACACCTGTACAAAAGAGATGAGAGAACAACAGCTCTGTACACAAGCAGTTTTGTTGACATCCGGGTATTATGGTGGTTTAGAACTTTGACATGCAGACAGCCAAGTGCCTGGCTCGCTTTGGATATTCACGCATTGATCTCATTATTCAGTGATCCCTCACTGGATATGACACTACCCAGGTATTTAAAGTTCTCCACTACTTTAAGTGGAGTGCTGTCAATGGAGATACTCGGTACAGGAGCATTTGATCCAGGTGCAGGTTGATGGAGAACTTCTGTCTTTCCGAGGCTGATAGTTAACCCAAAAAGTTGCGAGGCCTCAGCAAACTTGTTGACGATGTGCTGAAGATCGTTTTCGGTGTGAGGCATAAGGGCACAGTCATCGGCAAAGAGTGTTTGAAAGAAAGGAGTTTCTGCACTGTCTTAGTCTTTGCATTCACGTGACAGAGGTCAAAAAGTGAACCATCAGGCCAGTATTTCAAGTATATACCTTGGTCCAGATCTTTCATTGCATGGTTAAGGACGCATGCAAAGAACAGGTTAAATAAGACAGGAGCGAGAACACATCCTTGTTTCATGCCATTGGTGATGTTGAAGGGGGCTGATGTGGCTCCCTCAGACAGTAGTTCACCTGTCATGTTGTCATGGAAAAAGCGTATAATCTGGACAAATTTTCTTGGGCAGCCAAGTCGTATTAGAATGGTCCAAAGGGCTTCCCTGTTGATGGTATCAAATGCCTTTGTCAGATATATGAAGACAGCATACAGGTGCATGTTCTGTTCAATGCACTTCTGTTGTATTTGTCTGATACTTGACAAGGCACGAAAGACGTCAAGGCCATCCATTGCAACCAAAGAAGTTACCAGTTGTGATGATTCTACGTACCACTGGTGCCTGGCTTCCAAGGTCGAGAGAGTGGGATTGCTCCCATGCAACAGCTCTACCACTTAAAAAGCTTTCACACACAGGTCCTGTGCAAATCATCATATCATCACATCACCCAAGTCCTGCAGCGATGGGGGAGGGGGCGAAGCGACAGGTGGAGGTTACCACTGGGAGTCGTAGTCCCAATCCCGCACGTTAGGCAGCCTGTGGACAAGTGGTCGTCCAGCTCTGTACCTGGGGCAGCAGAGTTGCCCGGCAGCATCCCAGGCGTCTGAGCGGTCCTCTTTAGGACAGCATTGCTCACCCTAGTAGGGAAGGGGCCTAGAAAAGGTGGCCTAAAAATTGCCTGCCCTACAACAATAACTGGCCAGCAAGCCGCGGCTGGCAGTTCAACCCTACTTGTGGTCGAAACCTAAAGAAAAATTTGAGAAAACTTACCATTGGTGTATGGAATGTTCATACTCTCATGGATCGAGAAGCTGTTGCAAGGCCTGAGAGAAGGACAGCTTTCATTGCTCGTGAACTAGCCCACTATAACATCGATATAGCAGCATTAAGTGAAACCAGATTGGCTGGGGAAGGTTTCTTGAGTGAACCAGGAAGTGGTTATACCTTCTTCTGGGAGGGTAAGACTGAGTCAGAGGATAGAATACATGGAGTTGGTCTGACAATAAAAACCTCATTGATGCGTCAACTCCCAGACCTTCCAGTGGGTATCAATGAAAGATTTAGGGGTAAATTACAGCTAAATAACAACACAGAACACTGAGAGCCAGGACTGGTGGGTGTAAACAAACTTTATGGGACCACAGGAAATTTGGCCACACCCATAATATGTGGACATTTGGCTAACTAAAATCATGCTGAACTGCGGATGTTGCCAGATTATGGAGTGTCGGATTAGAGACGATCAGCCTCTCTTAATGTTCCTTTATTTAATTTTAGTAGAGGGAGAGGCAGTTGGTGGAATGGAGTGTAAAGAAGGAAGAGACTTCAATACAGCTTTAGATATTTGCCACATTTCAATTTTGAAATGGATACAGTAAATTTTAGGTTAGAATTGTTTTCGTTGTCTCATATTCCTCAGCTGCACTGTTAGGAACAATTTACAAATTTAACCTAATAAAAGCTATCTATCCAGCATTGTAAAAGAAGTGCCAGTGAATGTGATACACTATTCATTAGTGACGCATCAAATTATGCATGCTACGGCTTTGTGAATGTACACTGGAGGCTCTTAAGAGACTAAATATTTTTCAGAAGAGGATTTTCTTCCGTATTCTTTTCTCTCTTCCTTTCCCAAATATGCTCAGTGGCTGTCGTTGAAAAGGATTTCTATAAATGCTTTTTTCCTTTTCTTTGCCATGTTGCTGAAATGGACAGACCTTTTTCATTATTATTACTTTGAACATTGCATCATCCAAGGGAAAAGCACTGTGGGAAAATCTCTTTAGTATGGACAAAATGGACTCGAAAGATAACTCTGGCTTGCTGCAGTGAATCCCTGGAGTATACATGCTGAGGTCAACATAGTATTATCAGTATGAGCAAAAACCGTACGATATGATCAGTGTTATATATTCTGTCATAATATGATGGCTTAATTAGCAAGCAAGATAAAATTATTATACATCTGCCAATAAAGAAGACTGCATGAGTTGCAGGTTTGTTCCCGATGTATGTGAACATAAAGGTACTGAAATCTGCTAAAACTTGAGTAGTCTTTCTGTCCTCTCTTAACTGCATTGTTCTTGCGGCAGCAGCTATTCTTTTTGTTGAACAAGGCGCAATGACAATAGGCAGCTGTTTATTTGTGCAGTTATACATGCGTAGACACAACGTGACATCTGTGCCAGATAATATTGCATATCTTCAAACAAATATTGATGATTACTGTTCAGCTTTTTTAGGGCAAATGATCCAAATGTCATCCAGCTTGTTGATGTCTCACTTTTCACCTTTTACCTCCCTGAGTTCTCTTGTTCTCTCTGGTTCCTCATTAGCACAAGTTGCTGGTCTTATAGTCATAGCAACACGTCACTCATAGCAGAATGGTGGCTTACTTTAGGACCCTGCCAGACTTACCCATTTTTTTTCTTTAAAAATAAATAGTCTTAATTATGTAAGAACCATTAGAAAACATTCTGTGTTTTATAAATGATTTAATTATTCAAGGAATATCCATAATAGACAGAAGTCAGTACACTCATCCCTCCTTAAATGAGTACTTACGAGTATTCGTTTAAACGAGGGACATATACACCTCCCCAGCTCACTAAACGAGTGAACTCCCCCTGCTAATATGAGACTTTCCCCCTCCCCACGTTTCCAACCCTTTGCAGTCTACCCCCCCACCGACCCCGTAGACGCCAAACTGCCGAAACCTAAGCCCCCCTGTCAGCCCCTGTGCACCCGAACGGCCAAAACCTAACGCCCCCTGCTCCCAAACCACCTACACTTAATACACGCCCCCACCCCGGCCCCATGCACCTGAACCACCGAAACCTAAATCCCCCGTGCACCCAAACCACAGAAACCTAAACCCCCCGCCGGCCCCATGCACCCGAACTGCCGAAACCTAAACCACCCCCCGCGCACCCAAACTGCTGAAATTTAACCCCCGCCCTGCTGGCCTCCACACACCTGAACCAACAAATCTTAAACCCCCCACTGGCCCCCGTGCTCCTGAACCACCAAAACTTAAACCCCACGCTGGCCACATGCACCCGAACTGCTGCATCCATAACACCCCCCCACCCCGTCAGCCTCACAGACCCAACCTGCAGCAACCTGAACCCCCACCCCCCCGTAGACCTAACCTGCCCCCATGTTTTAACCCTCCCTCCCACTCACATCCCCAAGCTGCCCTCAGCCTTTAACACCCCACAACCCCAGGTTCACTTACCTTTCAAAAGCCGTGCTACCTGCCGCCACTCCGAGCACCTGGAACCAATCAGAGACTTTCACACGTGTTGTAATGGGAATTTAGTGTCCCGCTTATGAGTTTTGGCCTACGAGCAAAAAGTTAGGAACCCACTGTGCTCGTATAGTGAGGGATGAGTGTATGACACTTGTGGTGAGTGCAGTAGCTCACCTTTCCCAGCACATTCTTCATGCAGGCCAAAAAATGCATGTGCATCCATTGAACTGCTTCCAAAGGCTCTTTTAAATATAAAAACAGCATTGCCTCTGCACACAGAGGCTACATCTACACGAGCACAAATCTGCGAAATGCATGGCCATTTCGAAGATTACTTATGAGGCGCTGAATATGCATATTCAGCGCCTCATTAGCATGCCGCCGGCTGCAGCTCTTCGAAATTGCTGCATTTCACTCCCGTGCAGCTCGTCCAGATGGGGCTCCTTTTCAAAAGGACCCTGGAAACTTTGAAATCCACTTATTCCTATCCGCAGATATATTCCTATCAGCTGGAGTCCTGGGGTCCTTTCGAAAAGGAGTCCCATCTGGACGAGCCGCGTGGGAGCGAAACACAGCAATTTTGAAGAGCCGCGGCCAGTGGCATGCTAATGAGGTGCTGAATATGCATTTCAGTGCCTCATTAGTAATCTTTGAAATGGCCATTTTGAAGATTTGTGCTAGTGCAGACACAGCCAGAGAGAGTCTTTGCTGCATGTTATTTTTCACTGCAGTCCATAGTTTACTTTAAACAAACATCAGTGGTGGTCCGACAAAAATCAAGGTTGTTACAAGTGCCTCCCCTCCCCCCCAAAATCCCTAGTACTTGGGATTTTTTTTTTTTGTCCCTGTTGGGAAGAAAAAAAAATAGACCTCTTTCCAACTCCTGTGCAAGACATTACAAAACTTGTTAGCATACTTTGCCAAAACACAAAAAGGACCATAGTGTTAAAAATGAGAAGTGTTCAGTCAATTTTAAACACCAAATGTATTTACCCCATATGTATGGTTACAAACTCTTTTTAGTACATAGACTGCTTCACTGTTTCAGCCAAACTAATCTAAACGTGTTTAAGCACATTTGATTGTTGCAGGCCAAGAGTGTGGGTTTTTAAAACATGGACCGAACTCTCCTGTCTTCTTTAATTTTGTTTCCACAATTTATCATCATTTTGATGTGTCAAACGGCAACACAGCCCCCTTTGCAAATTTAGATTGGAGTTGAAATTTGATTTTTGGTTTTCAATATTAGAAAACAAGGCAAGAATTTGGGATTCGGGCTTATTGGCCATGTTTCAGCCTCCTGAATTTGCTGGCTCCAGGTATGATTGATTGTATTTGGGATCAGTCATGTTGACTCACAGATTTCTGGGCCAGATCTCATTGTGATCATCTAGGCTGACCTCCCATGCAACGCAAGCCACAGAACTTCCCCAAAATATTTCTCAGAGCATTTAAAAAAAAAATCCAATCTTGATTTAAAAGTTGTCAGTGACAAAGAATCTGCCACAATCCTGGGTAAATTGTTTCTGCCCTCGCTGCCTGTCCTCCTCCCCAGGCAGGTTTGGTGGCACAGCTGTGAGCTGCATTCCTGACCTGCTTTTATCACTCACCTCAAGGAGCTAGTAACAGATGGCAACATGCCCCCTGGATCTGGCCCCTGCCTGTGAAGTGCAGCAGCCATGAAATGTTCCCTGAAGTGCTTGCTCACCACTGTCCAAGCACCCCTAGCTCTGCTCCTCTGCTCCTCAGCCCACAGTTCGATATGTGGGACAGTCATGTGTCCTTCCCTCCCCCAAATGTTTAAGTTGTCCCTCCACCACAATCAAGAATTACATGACATCTCGGGTTCATCTCATTACCCACCAGGGTGCCCAAGTCTTCGCTTCCCAGCATAGAGTCCATCATCCTGTAAATACAGCCTATGTTCTTTCTTCCTACATGTATAAAGTTACTTGTAGCTGTATTAAAATACATATTGTTTGTTTGCCAGTTCACCAGATGATCCAGATCTGTCGCAATGCCCTGGTCTCAATTATTTAACAATTCTCCAGTTATTTACTACTCCCCCAATTCTTACATTATCTGCAAACTTTATCAATGATGATGGCTAAATAACTAAATAATAAGTTCTCCAGCATATCAGAATCATTCTTCTATTTTGTCCTTGTGTGGTTTTTAATTCTTAGATGGGTAGATCAAGTTGGGATTTCCACTCGCGCGGCAGCACTAATGTCATCAATCTGTATGAGTCACTCTGAAACCTCTTTGTAGAGTTCTTTGTTGTGTAAAATGCTTGCTGTGTTTTGTTCAAACTCACCCTGCAATTTGGTGCAATTGTACTAGTTAGGTGCAAAGAGAAAGGTGTAATCTTAATGTAAGTTGTGTCAAATGTCATTAAAGCTATGGTATCCGTCCCCCTTATTTAGTCAACTAACCATGCGGCAGATGGTGGTGTTCAAGAATTGCTAAGTTTCCACATGGAGATGGAGAGCTGTCAGGTTATGCTGCTTTCTCATTGAGGTTTAAATAATGTGCTGAACACTTGCACATCAGCAGACCTAGAGTGGCGGCACCTGATTGGTTATCTCGTTGCACGGCAGTTTGTCTAAGCAAATGGCAGTTCTTAGTGGTGTCTTCAGCAATTTGCATGTTGTGTTTGGTGTGTTTCATTTCAGATGTAGAATTGCTAGCTGTCACCAGGAAAACATTTTTCCTTCTATGGATACCTCTAACCATTGCCAAATGATTTCTTATGTTCAACCAATTGTCCTGGTACAACATTATGATCAAGCTGAGAGTTCCATGTCCCTCCATTGCTTCTCCTCCCCTCTTCCTTTACTTGCTCTAATGGTAGAGTGAGACCTTTAAATCTGTCTGGAGCAGTGGTTCTCAAACCAGGGCCCGTGATCTGCATGCGGCCCAGCTGTGCGCAGGCTGTGTGGTGGGATCTGCATTCCATGGTGTGGCAGAGTCTGGGCTCCTGTCCAGGCATGCAGAGTCTGGGGTCTGAATCTGTTGCCTCACACTCCGGAGAACTCTGAGTACTACCCTGTAGGGTGGGTGTCTGGAGATTGCCCAATAGCCCAACACAGAACGATCTGGGATCCCTGCCATCTGGACCTCTTCCCAGGGCTCCACTCCTTGCCCCAGTCTAGGGGGATCTCTGGGCAAGAGACACTGGGCATAGGAATCTGTGGGGAGCAGGCCTACCCACAGCAACTCCAGGTTCTAGGGCAGAACAGTCAGTGATTGCTCACATACGCATGCATAAGTCACACCCATGGTCCCCCTCAGTATTGGGCGATGCTGCCCCTGCAATGTCAAGGACATGATAAATTATATGAAATATTGCCTAGTATAGAGAAGGTAGATTAGTAACTTCTGTTCTCCCTGTCCCATAACACAAAAAGAAAGGGATAGCCAAAAAAATTAAAAGGTGGCAAATGCACAACCAATTAAAGAAAATATTTTCACACAGTTGGTGAAACTGGCTACCACAGAAAGTCACTGAGGTCAAGAATTTAGTAAGGTTGAGGACTAGCCATTGGTATGGATATCACAGGTAACTTTGGTTAAGATAATCCTGATTAAAGAAGATTGTGGCAGGGATATTAAACCTCCTGCTTCAAATGTCTCCTCCTCAATTTAGGCCAAGGAAGACTAATTTGTACGTAAACTGGCACTTTCTTTCCAACCCCCTTTTTTTTTCTGCCTTTTTTTCTTCCTCTTTAGGCTTGTTCTTCCCTAAACGTCTTCCCTCTTACTGATGTGAAACTGCTCTTCCCAGAAGAGGTTCATTACACACCATTTCTGAACAAGTTGCCTGAAAAGCCCTGTAGAACTGGCATATAAAATGATGAATAGAACCCTAAAATGTGAGAAGTATTAATAACTGCATAAAAAAGGGCCATGATGGTGGTAAAACTTAAGTACACTGTGATGTGTGAAATCACTGCAGTTCTGAAAAGGACATGATGAGGATAGTAGGAACATTACAGTAGGTAACTACCATGTCTTGGCATTTTATTAGATGTCACTTTAAATTATGGATTTAATTGCACAGATTGGAAAAATATGAGGGGTGAAGTAGTAGCTGTGGTAAAAGGGTTGGTTATTGTAGTTGACAAGTTGATGGATCTCAGCATTTTAAACAGTGCAATTCCTCCATATTAAGAGAAAAGAGAATGTATTTTTGCTACTTTATATGGTAAGGCTTTACCTAGGTTATCAAGAGGACAGTGGTTGAAAAAAATGTAATATGAACAACAATTATAAATCTTTGGATATTAGCCAAGCTATTTGTTGTCTTCAGAGTCTCTTACTGTGAATTTATGAAAGGCACCAAGACTAAATTATGTCTTTTGAAAAGAAAGAACTTAAATTACTTTCTTTAAAGAATTGTAGTCTTCCTCATAGTGCAGTGTGATTTCTTATATCGGGTCTTGTGTCACTAATCTGAAACAGTAGTTTTTAGATAAAGGTTGAAGCCTAGCTGTTTGTTTTGGAAATAGTCATCAGTACTGGTTGGTGGTAAAAGACTAGAAGTAAACTTCTGAAGTTTCTTTGAAGAGAACAAAACTGTCCTTTTGCAAAAGGAGGATTTGAAACCATTTGTTTCCTAGTAGCAAGAGTGAGGGTGGGTTATGGCTTAATTAGTCACCATTCTGCGAAGGTGATTAAGAGGAGCTACAGTAAGAACTGGATAATTCAGTTTCTGGATTTTAGGTACCCAAAGAAGATTTTTATGTAACTTGTAATACACAATGGCTACATCGACACTGCAGAGATCTTTCAAAAGAAGCCCTTCCAGAAAATCTCTTTCGAAAGAACTTCTTTCAAAAGAGTGTGTCCACACACACAAAAAAACAAAACAAAACAAAAAACACCGGATCAAACGAGCGATCTGCTCTTTCGAAAGACAGCGTCCATACAGTCCCCACTCTTTCAAAAGAACGGACCAGGGATCAAAAATTCAGGCCCCATGAGGACTGCTCTTTTGAGAGGGGGAGGCAAAAGGGTCAGTGGCGTGTTTTCTTTCTAAAGAAGCTTTTGAAAGGGGGAGCGCTTCCTGAAAGAGGTTTCGAAAGGAGTGCCTCATTCTTTCGATTTACTTTCAAAAGAACGCTTTTTGTGTATAGACATTGTGTTGGATCTTTCGAAAGGGCCCCCTCCTTTCGAAAAATCTTTTGAAATAACTTGCTAGTGTAGACGCAGTCATAATGGGTGAAATCCTGACCCTATTGAAGTCAACAGGAGTTTTTGCATTAACTTCAGTGAGATCAGGAATTCACTTCAGTCTTTCCAAACTGACACCAGCTGACAGATTCAATGGATAGCTTTATTAGCAAATTTGTTGGTGGAACAGGCAGTCCACGGAGTGCAGGTTGGTATAAACTCCCTATTTTAGGAATATGGTTTAAATCAATTCTTCATCATCTTTGCAGTCTTAGGCTGTGCTGCTGACATAATTTATGTCAGCTGAAAAAAAAACCACAAGCAACATAAATTACCCTGACAGAAACATTTGTGTGGACAGTGCTATGTTGGTGGAAAAGCTTCACTTGTGGAGATAAGTTTATTTATCTTCACCAGACATGCTTCAGTGGCACAGCTGTTTGCTGTTCGTGTAGACATGGACTTAGTGTATACCCACGAGTAGAGAAACTTCTGTTTCGGGCCAGCAAGTGCAATAACCTTTTTTGATGTGTGAGTAAAGACGGTGAATAATACAGTGCAATGCATATATATAAATCTGTAGTGGAGCCTCATCTGGGTTACTGTGTATAGGATTGACCATCACATATTGAAAAGATATTGCAGAACAAGTAGGGGTTCAGAGATGGGCAACACAAGTGATCAGTGACCTGGAAAAACTGTCATCTGAGAAGAAATTGAAAAAGCTGAAATTGTTTACTTTGGAAAGGAGATGAGTAATAATAGAAGTGCATAAAATGATTAATGGTACAGAGAAGTAGATCACTAATGTCTGGTTTTTCTCTGTTTTGTAACACAAGAAGGGGACATTTCATAAAAATAAAGAGTGAGAAATTCAAAACTGATATAATGCTTTTTTTTACAGTGTAAGATTAGACTGCAAAATTGATCACCACTAAAAGTTCTTTAGTACAAAAAATTGGAAAGATTTAGAAAGGATAGGACATTTATATGGATACCAGGGTTACACAGAGTTATACGTAATCATGAATTTGGAAAATATAAAACTTGGAAGGAGTATTGAACCTCATGCCACAGAGTTTAAGCCATTCTCAAATTTTTAGAAGTTAGGCTGAGAGCAAATGTAGAGGGCAGATTACCACACATTAATCTTACTGGGAATTCTTGTACTTTTTTCTGAAACATCTGGTTCTGGCCACTATCAGGTACAGGACACCCTTTTCCCTCAGAGCCATATGAGCATGTAGAACAGTACTTTGGCAGCGATTTTTAAATGGCCTGGGGGTCTGGCTGGGAGCTCAGGGTCCCTTTGAATTGACAGTTCCTGGGTCAATCTCCCCCTGAGCTCCCCACCTGCTGACCTAGGCTGTAATAGGAATATTAGGTTACTGGACTGAGAAAGTTCTCTTTATCTGTCATATTTAATATTTACAGCAGAAACTTGTGTTAATGGTGCAGACTCTTTTCTTAAATCAGTTACAGAGGAACCTATATACATTATGAGCCATCCATATGACAAAACCTCCTAAGAAAGATCTGCCTAGCAGGATTTTTCATAGTGCTTTTGTTAAATTAACATCTGCTTCAGAGATCTGAGTTTTACAGCTGAACACTGAAATCTGCACGTCTTTCAGTTACTCTAGTATTTAACCTTTAATGTAACTTTGCTTGATCATAATTCAGGCTTGTGGCTTTGCTGACTGATGTATTGAAAGATGAAATATATAAATATGTAAATTACTCTTTGCAAGTCTGAAAGATTAAATGTTTGTTTTGGTGGTGTTTTGGTTTAATACCATCTTTATTGGTATCAACACTTGGCTGATTAACATCTAGTTACACAATTTCTCATTATACAAGTATGTCACAGCTCTTCAGATTTTCATGACTAATACAAGCTCAGCAGAACAGTATACGCCTCAAATGATTTTGCTTTAACTATAAAAGAGAATATTATCAAGGTTTTCCAGGGTCATTTGATGAAAATTCAGAATGGGGTGGAAGGTATTTGGTGTGTTTGGTTGAAGTTGATTGTGGGTCTTTTTAATTACAGGAATGTTAGTAGACTTTGACATTCAGGTATTGTCTTTGTAAGTTACTTAAAAAAAAAACAACAGAAAACCAAAACCTAACTGAGTGCACTGTGTCTTTCTGGGTATGAAATAACAATCTTACTTGACTCTGACATCATTTAATTTTTATAAGTTTTTGATGAGGTTGGTTAGACCATAAAATTGATTTTCTCTTCTGGATTTGAAATGTGTATGTACCTTCTTATATGATGCATATGAACATCTTTGTTGTTTCATGGAGAGGGACTTTCAACAAATGCTTGTTATATCTCCTGGTTTGTAGGTGGAAGAAAATGAATAACCTTTTTTGTAGTCGGACACACTTAAGTTGAAGAGGATGATTTAATTTTTTCCCCTTTACACACACAGAAAAATAAAAAGATGGTGCCAATTTTTTTTGATGTTGCATATGGAAAATTACATCATAAAAAGATTAAATATGCTAGATCTCCCTGAAGTTTCTTCATTAATTTGGAATTTCCTTTTGTGTGTGTGTGTGTTTGTCATATTCTGGCCAGATATGAATGGAGGGGAAAATAGTATATCAAATAAATTGGCAAAATGGCAGGTAAAGCACTTCAAGCCAGTTTTCTAATATTTAATTCTTTTTATTTAGAAAATAAATTATTATTTTTGAGCCAGAATCTGATTGTATCTATTATATACATTGCAGAGAATGTGCGTGAGACAGAGGAATGTGTGAGTGTGCTTATATGTCTGATATTATTGTTTGATTTCCCATATTTAATTGGACACTATAATACAAAGCCTTGTTAGTTCATTAACTTTGTTTTTTCATTTTCTTTGAGGAAGAACTAATAGAAAACTAGTATCAAGTACTACACGGGCTGCTCTGCCAATGTTTAAAGTTTTAGTGCAGCATTTTATTATTTTTTAAAGTGTTTTTCTCTCACCACGACGTGTGAGAGGCACTTACAGGTATGGGGAAATTGACACAAACCTCTGAGATGTACAAAATAAATTGAAAGACATACATATTTTTATTCTGACCTGAGGAGGTATTTATAACAATAGGTTTAAAAAAAAATTCTTTTATTTATTTAAAAAAAAGTGTGCTTTCCATCTCAGGTTGATTGCTGCAAATAAATTTTATGTTATTGAACCCCAAAAGTGTACCCACAGTACAACTATCTGAGCTCTGCTAAATATCATAAAAATAATTTTGTGTGAATTTTATAGCTATCTTAAGAAGCTGATGAAGAAACTGTATTACACTGAAGAATTTGTTAAGTGATCGGACACTGAGAGCTTTCCTGAAGTGCTATTAAACTTCATAGTTTTTATCTAGTGTTACAATATATACTTCTGAATAGAATGTGGATTGTTTTTAAGCTAAAATTGCAGGCTGACATTAAGGAGTCAAACTGGACAAGTGGAGCTCATTAGTTTTGCAGGAGTAGAAGTGATAAGAAGAATTCGTAGGTTTTAGCAGTTCTTCTTTATCTGCCAGCTGAAATGTGCTGCTTTATTTTGTTGTCTTATTACCAGCATATTTAATTAGTAACAAGTCTTCTCTGTTTATGCACAAGTTGATAACTTTTTTAAAAGTGAAAATTAGGAGGCATGGGTTTATACACATGCTGATTTTGGTGTCAGTGTAAATAGATATCGTCATACCCTTTTCTATGTCATACATGTTGTGCTGCAGCTTCTGTTACCTTCTGCTGAGTCATCTTAAGCACAATAACATGTGTATAGACAAGGCCCCTGATAATTGAAGAACAAGTTAAATTGGTATGAGTTAGAGTTATCTGAGAGGGCAAGTATGTTGCCATCAATGTTAAAACTGGTTTTTGTTAATAATTCCTTAATTTGAGTGAGTGACTAACATTCTGGGGAAAGTATGTTAAGATTCACTGCACCAGCCTGGTCAGTTAGGGAGTGACATCTCTCTCTCTCTCTCTGTCTCTCTCACACACACACGCATGCACGCACGCACGTACGTTAGTTGAAATAGGCACTGTATCCTCCTGCCAAACCAGAGGACATCAGACTTGAGATTGGTTAGTTGTTCTTTTATCTTGGAAATACCAGCAAATGGAGATAGAGCTTCAAAAACAAACCCTTTCAAGCCATATTTCATAAAATAGCAACAAAAGACCACAAGTCCAATAAGGTCACCTTTAAATAAAAGTTGTATTCTTAAAGTCACATTGTTGACTTCTGAATAATATCTGCTGACACTGTAGTCGCAATAAACCTTGATCAATGGTAATGATAGTTATGAGCAACAGTAGGAACTATAATTTATTTATGAACAAGAACAACATACAGTGCAGTAAAAATTATTTTAGTAACTTGAAGAAATTGTCTTGTCATTTACATGAACAGACTCTTTAAGAATCAGTTATGAACCTCTCATCCCAGACCTACCAGTTGAACAAATTTCTAGGTTATTCATTCTACAGATAAAAAATGCATTTATGATTTGTGTGGTGTGTAAACTGTTATATTCTGCAATCCCCTGTAATAAATAAAAATATACTATGGTAGTGTAGCATGTTGGTTTGTTCCGTTTTGTTTTGTTTTGTTTTTCTATTCAATAAGATGTAACCAGGTTTGTATCAGCATGTTATGGATTACTCACAATGTTCCCCAGACACCTTGAATTTTTTTCCTTCAGTGACAACAGCATATACATCAGTTGACATGATTAAAAGGTGATTATATTTAAATGAAGCGGAAGAAAAATTGAGCTGAGTGGGAGGAGGGATAGTGTGGGGGCCTAGGACAGTGTTTCCCAAACACTAGGTCCTGGAAGGGATCTGGGTGGGTCTTGATGACTTTTCAGACATCCAAGCCCACCCCGTCCCATGCCACATCATTACTCATGTGTGCCTTGAAAGTGCTGCTGCCCTTACACCCTGCTCTTTTGCTTCCACAGGACATGGGGTAGTAGGCAGCAGCATAGGGAACAGGATCCAGGGAGAAGCAACACAGAGGAAGTGAGTGGCTTGCAGGAGAGAGGCTTTGCTGGGAAAGAAGAATGAGGGCGCTGGTGAGAGGGAAGCAGCTGGATGCCCCCCTGTGCCACCACTGTCACTTGAACTGGTGTTCTCAGGCCCAGTATAACGCCATTCCTAGCTAGCAGTAGTTTCTGTATGTTTGGTCCCACAAAAAGATGAAGTGTAGCTGATGGGTTGTCTTAGAAAAAGTTTGGAAATCTCTGGCCTAGTGGGTGGGAGGTGCAGGTTCAATTCCCTGCTTTCTCGTAGACATCTTGAATAACGTTGGACAAATCACTTAGCCTTTGTATGCCTCGCTACACCATCTGTGAAATGGGGATAATGCTTCTCACCAGATTGACATAATAAGGATAAATTTATTAACAGACGGTGAAGTACTTTGAGATGTACTGAGGAAAAGCACTGGTTAAGAGGTGTGTTGTTGTTTTTTTTTATTACTGACTCTCTCAGTGTAAAACAAAGCTTTGAAGAACAGCGTGAGCCACATAATTGTGTAACATTAGTTCATCTTATGGTGAACCACATTGTAGTATAGTATTAGCATCATTATTACATATTGATAAACAATGATGGTTAGAAAAGTTGGTGTTATGGTTGAAGGGGAATAGTCTGTCATGCAAAGGATAGTTCTTGACTCCCTTTTCTTTCACATTCCTCCGTTAAATTGTTGCATACACACTTATAACTGTCTTAGAAAACAATAAGACTAATGGGTAAAGGAATTACTGTGTTCTGTCCTAGAGTATCTTTACAGAAGTTTGCAGGAGAGAGCTTGCAGCACATTTGTAGTCCAAGGACATTTCTCCTCCCGTTAAAATATTTTCTAAGTGTTTTTCCATAGAAATATAAATGTTGGGCTTGGGAAAGAAAAATCAGTTTATAGCCAAAGAAACCAATCTTTATTAATTTAGAAGAATTTGGAGTCTTCATCACCTGTCAGGTCTTCAGCATAGGAACACCTCTATCCAAATGTTAAATGTACTTTATAAACACTTTGGTACCAGTTTCTGCAAGCAGATTCATTGCTAGCTGTGCACTTAGTTATTTAGCTTTTGTATTTCTTTGACAAAATGGTGGTCTGATAACTGATATTAAACCATTTGTAGCGTAAATGATTACTAGTGAGCTCTGAGGGAACTAGCCTACTCTGGTAACTTAATATGGGGTTGTGTGGTTTACTCAGTAGTTTGTTTTTGAAAATAGAGAAGTGCATATGATTTTTTATTTATTGAATTTTTTGACTGGAGAAAGAAACTTCCCAGTCATCTGAATCCTGTTGTTCAACTTTGTGGTGCATCACTTGCAAACTTGGCAAATGCATGAAAGGATATGCTAGGATTTCTAATCAGTCTGTCTAGACTTAATCTTGCATAAATAGTATCTATGTGTCTTGTTTCTGGGGTAGCAGGTAATTGTGCCATATTTGTTTTTTGCAAATGAGTAGAAAACATAGGATTTAAGGAAAAGTCTTTTGGTCCCTTCAAAATGAGGGTGGACGGTTTGAGAGGTGTGCTTTGCTCACAGTATTTGAGAATACGTTTATGCACTGCTACCTGCAAAGAAGATAGAGGATGAAGTGGACCATAAGCCTGTCTTGTTTATAGAGAGATTAGTTGCAGCCAGTTTTAGTGACCCAGGTGCTTTGATTGGTAGTAGTGATGCACCATTTCCAGAAGGAGATGCAGTCTGTTTTCAGTCCTTAAATCCAGAACTATCTTCATTTGTACAAATATCACTTGATGTGCTGAATCCAGTTTTAGGGTCTGCCTTCTGACAACACCAAAATTACAGAAGCCAATTTACTACTACTTTTCCTGTATCAACTACCAAAAGAATATTAGTGTCTGAGATGATACTGATCTAGTGGCTGAAATACAAAAAATGTTATACCTGTGAGACTATGAGCTTTACTTAGGAATTCAAATTGTATACAGCTACACAGTAAATATGAAATTTGGAAACAAGCTCTGATATTCTGGAGGAATTTCTTTCCTCAAGTCAGTAGTTGACAAATGGCAGGAACAAAATGGATGGTAAAAATAGCACAAGGTTAAGTTTGCAGAGCATAGCTTTTACTATAACATCTTTCTGTCATGTAAATAAACCATTACAAGTTGTTAGTTGAGTCATACTCTTTCACTTCTTCCCAATCTTGCAGTTTCCTGTTTGGGTTATCATTGAATGGCAGGTGTAGAGTCAAATTTGAGTGAGTTCATCACTTTTGTCTTTGTGTTAAAGTGTAACTTTGCAGGAAAAAGTAAAACATATTTGCACAGAATAATAATTCTGCCAACATTTCAAAGTTTGGCATTTCATGTCCATGCATATTTAAAAGGAGGCATACACTGTTATAAAACAGTTCAACCTCTCTGCTTAGCCACTGTTCCTACATGTGGTGGGATAAGTGTCCAGTGGTCAGGGGCAGAGGGAACCTATGCAGGAGAAGCCATTGCTGGAGAAAGGGAAAACCCTGAGGGAGAGGAGTAATTTTAGATTTATTTATTTTCACTTTTGGAACCAATGTTAAATGCATTCATTTATTCTGAACCGCTTTATTAGGACTTGCTTCTGAATTCAAAGGGGTTATTGCTAAACTACATAAAGCTTCCGCATACCCTTAAGAAAAATGCAAGTATTCGAGATTTATTTTTAAGCTTTCAAGTAAGGGTACAGCAAAACTCTCTACCAGCATTGGCCTTCCGATAAGAAGTTCAAATAGTTTGGTAGCAACCTCAAAATTGTGTACTGCTGTAAAGAAAACATAAAAATTGTGGTCCTAGTCCTGCAAACATTTACAATGGGGCACAGTCCTTTCTATCTTAATAAAGTAAGTTAGTAAGCACCTTACCTGATTTGGTATTGCTAGCAGGACTAACATTTTAGTTGGATTGTGTTGCATTGGTTTTTACTCAGCTAAACCAAGCCATTTGCAAAATATCTTTGATGTATTAACCCCACTTAATTTTCAGTTAAAAAAAACCCCCCAGAAATATTTTACTTGCAGGAGATTATATATTTCAGTGTTGAATACTAAATATTTTGCTTAACTCTTAATTCAGCTTTTTCTTTCCAGCATCACAGTTTTCCTCACACTATTTTTTTTTCAAAAATGCTATTTAATAAATTAATTAGCTACTTAAAAATTGGCTCTTCCAAATTCCACAAGTGAAAGGTGTGAACCCTTTTTCTAACCTGCTAGGAATACAGTGAGATTTGTAAGGCATTTGCCCTTGATATTTGCAACTGTCAGGCAGAAAGTACTACGATCTTCAAGAAGTAGATCTAGGTATTACTATAATAATACTTAGTGCTTCATGCTTGTTCATACTTATGCTCCAAATGCTTTACAAAGGGAATTACATAATTAGGTCTTGTTATCCCCATTTAACAGGTCCTGGGATCACCAGAAGAGTGTGGTGTTCTGTACTCAACATATTATCTACCCTGCTTCCTCCTCTGCTTCTTTTAAAAAATTAAAACAACCCCTCCCTCCTCCAAACAAAATAAAAAAACAGCCGGGCTTCCACCGTCTCTCTACCCCGCCCCTTGTGCTGCTCCAAGGCATTTCACCCCTGGTCAATCCATCATTTTAGTTAAGCTTGACACTGGGGAGCAGCTGGGGACTGTCCCTAATTAAAGTGGGCAAAGATATTACTTTGATTTACTTGGCCACATGGTAGTTCAGCAGAATACCATAAAGCTGTCGGGGCTGCCCAGAATGGGCTTTGGTTGTGGGGATATTTTTTGTTGATGGTTTGTTTTTGTTTAGTTTTCTTTTCATCCTATTTATTTCCTTGACCTAAAAATGAGACAGAGTTAAAATTCTATTTGTTGGTTAAGCTACTGAAAATAGTAATTAAATATACATGACAGGATTTATCATTTTAGCGTCTTCTGTGTTTGGCTTTTCAGATTCATTTCTCAGCACCTTTTGATTTTTCAATCCTTACTGTGACTACGGTAAAAGAAAACTATCTTGTGGAATTGTAAGAAATACAGAACATGCCTATGGAAAACCTTATAGAAAATTAGCCATGTATGAGATACATTAGATGGTCTTGTCTGTCCTGTGTGATTTTAAAATAGGAGAGAAAGTAGCAGAGATGAGACTGTATGCAACCATTAGTCTTCAGGTTACACAATCAGTAGTAGTATTTATGACTTGTTTATGCTGTGTAGAGCATGCAAAAATAGCTGTGTGCTGCCCTGAAGAGCAACTATGTTGGTAACTCAGAATAACCCCTTTGCACCATGGTAGGTAGAATACATTTCTAGCAGATAAAGGATGGGTCGGAGGGAATAATTATTTCTAAAATTATGGTTGTGCACTTTTATGCATTTCAAAAACAAAAGGTCATAACTAAAGGAAACTGAGGTTTTTTAATTATACTTTCATATTTCTGTATTTGGAATACTTTTGAAATGCAAAACCTATAATTATAATAATAATAATAATAATAATAATACCCACATCAGAAAACATATTTAATACAGAATTCCTTGACTTTGCTTGTTGACGTTTTCTTTTAAAATTCTAACACCACTAAGGGCTTGTCTATGCTACCACCCTCCTTTGAAGGGAGGATGGTAAGTAGGGTGAAGGGAGTTTACTAATGAAGTGCTGAGCTGCATATGCAGTACTTCATTAAGCAAATTCCCCCCCGCCCCCGTGGCAACTTCGAAGTTTTAAACTTCGAAGTACCAGCTCATGTCTAGCCATGGCTCACCCGCTGGTACTTTGAAGGGCAACTTCAAAGTCTCTTTCTTCCTCAAAATTGAGGAGTGAGCCGCAGCTAGACGTGAGACGGTACTTCAAAGTTGCCGTAGGGAGTGGGATTTGCTCAATGAAATGCTGCATATGCAGCACAGCACTTCATTAGTAAACTTCCAACACCCTACTTACCATCCTTCCTTCGAAGTAGGGTGGTAGTGTAGACACAGCTTAAGTTTTCATCCCACTTTTCCTCCATTACCTACCTCCACCATTACTTACCAAGTGACAGCCCTCCTCCTCCACAGGTCTGGGACTCTTCATCTTTGTAATACAGGTTAAAGACCCCCCGCCCCCAAATCATGTATCCCGTCCACTCTATTGGTATGGACTGCCAGAATGGGGCAGAGTTTTATAACATTATATAAAAGGGACAGAAATTGCAGTGAATGAGGGGTCACTGTTGGAAACTTAAGTATTCCATTACACTGTCCTGTTAAATGCTTTGGATTTTTTTTTTAAGAAAAGGTTTGTTTATATTTTTAACACAATAGATTAAGAACACTGAAACTGGTTACTAATGAGCACCATCAGGACCCCATTTTTTATTCACTTGTTTAAAATAAGTAGCTTTATTATATGGTGATAACCGAACAACTTTTGTTTTGAAGAATAAAACAAAATAAAAAGAGAGAGATTAGGGTAGAGAAGAGAAATATTATTTTAGTATGTGTGATTTGTGTATTATATGAAAAAGAAAAATTGTATTACAATATTAGAGGGAATTCTGTAAGTTGCATAAAACCAAATGGTCAAAGCGTGCATCACAATTTATAATTTGGCAGCAATAGAGCAGAGATGAGGAAGGTGGTTTTGCCTCTGAATTCACAAATTCTTCTCTTGTAGAGCTGCTTGCATTTCAGTCTGGATCTCTGGAATAGGTAGGCTCTGTAAACATCTTTGTTCTTGTCTTTGTTTTCCTAAGGCATAGGGTGCCAAAACAGCTTGGCCAAGTTGCATCAGTCTGGCATAGTCACTTTGGCTACAGTTACACTAGCGAGTTTTGGCAACACAACTCTGGTTTTGTCGACAAAACTGGTGGAACGTCCACACACACAATGTGTTTTGTCGACAGTTTGTTGATAAAACTCAGTACATCCACTGGCAGCGTTCTGCCTCTCAGCCATGAGGCATAACACTGCTGTCAACAGATTGTGTCAACAAAAATGCTGTGAGGGTGCTTTCTCTGGTGCCTTCTCTTGACAGACCAGGGCATCCAAAACAATGGGCAGCCCTTTCTGCTGTGCTTCCAGGTGCCTGTTTTGTTGAGAGAGTGGTGGGGCAGTCCGGCTGTTGTTGACTGAGCAGAACGCACTTCGGATTAGCTTTTGTGTGTGGCTGCACTCTGTTGACGAGTGTTGTCGGGACATCTCTTCTGACAGTGACTTCTGTTGACAGATTGCTATGGTGTAACTATTGCCTTTGAGTGTACCAGTGATGTAGATCAGTGGAGGTATCAGTTGTGCCTGTGCACGATATATCTACATATTGATATGTTCTTTTGAAGCAGATAACTGCCAAGAATTTTAAGCAAATAATGTAATCCCTCACCTTTGACTTCTCTTTATAAATTCACTGACATTAGCATCACTGCCCTTAAACTACAGTCAAGTACCATCGCTTTTCTAATAAGCACTTGAGTATTGAGCCACTTGATAGTACCTAATCCTAATTTAAACCCAAGTAATGCTTAATTCTGTAACTGACTGGCATCTCCTCCTTTCAGTCTTTTCTTTGCAAGAAATCAATTATGCTGTTTAAAATTGAAATCCTCCTGCTATTTCACACTGTTAATTGAAATGAAAGGCTTGGAAGTTAAGCGACATGCATTACTTTTTAATAAAACATTGGGGAAACGTCTACTAATGTTTTTACAGAGATGTGATATATGTATTTAATCCAAACCACTATTAATATACCAGCGCATCTGTGGAAATGAAGACACCTTGTAAGCATTAATAACTCTAATTGGAAGTCTGAGTACAAGAGATTTCTAAGGCTATTATGAATATTTTAAGTCATTGGGTTTTTTATTTAATAATTTTTAGTCAGTGGCTTTTCTATAGACAGTCCTTTTGGGTTTAAACCCGAAACAAAATGCGAAATAAAACATTGAAACATTTCTTATTGGCTTAGAGGGCCACCTTTAGTATGCTGATCATGTTGCTTCACACTCCATGCCCCCCTGTTGAAGAACTCCCAGCTGACAATTCTTTGTAAATTTTAGCAATCAATTGATACTAACAAATTGCAAGGATCTGTTCCATGCATTAGTTCCATCTTAAGGGGACTGGCTTCTGCAACTCAGAGTAATGATAGTGTTTCAATACCACTCCAAGAGGTAATTTCTTAGAGTAGTGGCTAAGGGCACCCAAGAGTGTCCTTTTCAATAACTTGGCACAGTTAAGCTGGTGCCTGTCACGAGGCAGGGCTTCTTGTAGCAATATCATAGTGTCATAGGCCATTACACATCTAGCAGCTGTGAAGATAAGCATCCAGATATACAGACCTGTGTGGGATAAAGAGATAATTAGGGAGGAGAGGGATATCATGAGTCTTTAGGGTGCAAGGAATGGAAAGGATTTTCCTGTACATTAGTGTCTTTGTTCAAAGCCTCATTTCTCGAGCTGTGTGAAGCTTTGGGTGAAAGAAATAGTTACAAATATCCTGTGTGTAATTTTTGTGCTAGTTTTCAGAACTTCTGAACATTGTGGAAGATGTGGGGAGACATGCAGGGAAATCATCTTCTAGTGTGGATCTTATGATTAAAATTAAGGATCAAAATATACCCTGGGCATTAACCTAGAGATGAGATTTTAGAAGTATTTGATACAAATTTCCTCCTTCTCCCTTTGCTTTCCCATTCATTGAGGATTTACCAGCAGCATAAAGAGCAGGAAGCAGTCTATCCTTGGGTGCTGGGAGCTTTATGAAAAATGACCTAAAATGTGTCTTTACTTATTTCTACTTACAACATTACTCATAAGCACCCATCAGTTACTCTGAACCATTCACATTATCACATCTATACTGAAAGCATTAGCTGCCTTCCACTTCTATATTGTTGCCCCATAATAAAAAGTAAAAGACTGTTAAATTATCCCTCCACCCATATCAGTGATAGGAGAAAAAGGTGGTGTTTGCAGTATAACTGGAATGTTAAAAATCAGGGTCAAAGCATGGATTTATGTGAATTTGAAAGAACAGCTTTGTAAAATGGGCTGCAACACTGGGGAAAAACCCATATGGCTGCTTCATTTTAGAAAACATTTCGCACAAAATGTACCGTGGCCAAGCGAGGATAATTTTGACATTGTAAAACATAACATCATTTTGATCCACTCAGTTGAACCAAGTGAAGATGTAGGAAATGTAAAAAAAAAAAAATTCCTGTTGATCGCATTAAACTACAAAATAAGAAATAGATACGCAAAAAGGATAAGCTTTTTTCTCTGTAATTTGTTTAATGAAGTATAAGTAAGCACATTATTGGTTTTCATTTTTTTTTTAAATTTCTAGGGAATTGGTTTTGCAGCTTTACCTCCTAAATGTATCTTTTTTTCTTTTTTTTTTAAAAACAGCGCTGGCCCCAAAGGCGATAACATCTATGAATGGAGATCAACTATTCTAGGACCTCCAGGCTCAGTATATGAGGGTGGAGTTTTCTTCCTTGACATCACATTTACACCAGAATATCCCTTCAAGCCTCCAAAGGTAAAACATACCATCTAAACTGTGCTACATGATGACTTGTGGGATGTTTTCAGCATATTGAGTGTTCATGGGACACAATCAATTTGAAATGAAGATGATCTAGGAAAATGAATTAAACCTGGTTTCAGCAACCACACCTGGAATCCCCCCAGCCAATTTTGGTGGAGTCTATTTTTCAGTCACCTCTTTCCTGGTTTTTAGAACTTGTTTTCCTTTTCCCTGTTGCACAAGCATAGGAAGATGACTGACGACACAGGGAAAACTGTGAAACTGAATATATGAAAGTAGTGTGAAATACACAAAGAAAAGAAACTGGAAGAGAATAGCAGCAAACATTTGTTTCTCTAATCTCTTTCAGTTACAGTAAACTTAGTTGTGTTTTGTAACAGTAGTAGGTGGGTAGAAGCTTTCAAGCAGTATGGGTTTTAAGTTTAATGTTTCTTTTGAGGGTTTATCAATAGTTGTATATGTGTATAATATCAGTTTGTTCTTAGTAATGCTTTTCTGGGTTCTGGTTGCAATTTATATTTTGGAAGCTGCTTGTATTCTGTGTTGTTGGGTTCTTTCACAAATCCAAAGCTAATGTAAATAGATGTTCCTTTGTTATTCACACATTTAGGCCGATATGTTTGCAGATACTTTAGGATGGTCTCGTATGATAAGAAATTGTCTAACAAGGTTGTCTAGCAGTGATGGTTCCAGGTTTCATTGCATGAATATTTTTTTGTTGAGAGTGACACTGATAAGGAGAATCCTAAGAGGATGTCAACTCGAATGGATTTGTTCAGCAATGTTTTTTTGAATTGCTTCACTTCAGGCAGAAGTAGGCTGTCATGACTGGCCACTTATGACATAAGATCTGAGGTCCTAACAAGTAGCAAATGAGAATCCTATACCCTATGGCACCAAAGGTCTGGTTGCCATTTCATTGACAGTTTAGCTTGTCTCTCTAGAAACAGTGTGATAAAGTCAGTCTTGTTCCTGGGCTTCTGGCCTCTATTCAGTTGACTGGTCCCACTTAAGGGCCCAGTTGCCCTCGCTGGGGGTGAAGGGTGGTCTGGGGGGGGAAACCAGCCCCTGCCCATTCGTGCCAGGTTCTAGCCCAGGGACCCTACGCGACTGCTAGTGGGAAGGGCTGACTCCCTTAGCCCTTGGCGCACCAGCTCATCTCCCTGGCCCACTTCCCCAGACAGTTCCCCCGGTACCTTCTCCAGGCAGCAGCAGTAGTAAGGCCCCCCTGTGGATCTGCTAAAGCTCCTCACTCTCCCTCTGGGGTTTCTTGTGTTCCTGCTCCTTTCCTCTGCTCCTCTCAAACCTGCTCCCTCCCACTGCTCTGGTCTCCTCGCCTCTCTCCACTCACCTCTCACACTCTCTCACTGCCCTTCCCACTGTGAATGGCTTTTAAAGGTCTCTTATTAGGCAAGTCATGGAGTCAGCTGGCCCCAGTTAGGCTGAGCCATCTCCCACCCAGCTGCCTGCGATTGCCCTTCTGCTTGTTTGCGCTCCCTCTGAGGGGGCCCTCCGCCCTGGTCCTGCCACACATCTCCTTCACTCTCTCCCCCACTCAACACCCTGGGGTTGGACTACTTGGGTCAGGCAACAGTGCACTCTTGACAAGCCATCTGCATTTCCCTTTTGGCTCCTGGATCTGCGTTGCACCTTGAAATTGTAGGGCTGTAGGGATAGGAACCATCTGGTGACCCTCGTGTTTTTGTCTTTGTTGCAGTCTTTGTTGCAGTGCATCCATTGTAGGGGTGCACGATCAGTGACCAGGGTGAACTTCTGCCCCAGGAGGTAATAGCGTAGGCCCTCCATGGCCCATTTCACTACCAGACATTCTCTCTCCATGATGGCATATCTTTGTTCACACGTCTCCTCCCCAACCATCTGCGACAATACTGCCCCTAGCCTGACTTCTGAGGCATCGATTTGTCAGATAAATTCCTTCTTGAAATCAGGGGTGACTAGGATGGGGTCATTGCAAAAGGCAGTTTTCAGGTCTATAAAAGCTTCCTTGGCTGCCGGGGTCCATTTTACAATGTCAGGGCCATGAGCTCTGGTCAGGTCAGTCAGTGGATACACCCTGGAAACGAAGTGGTGAAGGAACCGGTGGTAATACCCAACCATCCCTAAGAAGGCTCTGACCTGCTTCTTTCTGGATGGACTGGGCCAATTTTGTATTGCCTCTACTTTATTAAGTTGAGGCCTTATCATGCCCCTTCCTACAACATACCCGAGGTAATTGGCTTCAGCTAGCCTGATCGCACACTTGGTGGGATTCGCTGTAAGGCCACCTTTCCTCAGGGTCTCCAACACCGCTTCCACCTTCTCAAGGTGTGTCCCCCAATCCAGAGTGTGGACAATGACACCGTCTAAGTAGGCAGTAGTCCATAAGCTTTTGGAATGTTGTGGAAGCGCCATGCAGGCCGAAGGGAAGGATGATGTACTGGAAGAGTCCATCTGTGGTCGAGAACACAGTCTTCTTTTTGGTCCCCGGGGTCAGAAGAATCTGCCAGTAGCCCTAGGTTAAATCAAGCGTAGACAGAAATCGGGCCTTTCCCAGTTGGTCGATCAGTTCATCTACTCATGGCATGGGGTAGGCATCAAACTTGGACACCTCATTCAGCCTTTGGCAGTCATTGCAAAATCGTGGGCTTCCATGGACCTTGGGTACCAATACAATAGAACTAGACCACTGTCTGTATGACTCTTCAATAACCCCAAGCTCCAGCATTTTCTTAGTGTCCATTTTTGGATCTCCCCTCTCTTCACCTTGGGTATCCAGTAGGGCTTGATGTTCACTTTAAATCCTGGATCAGTGACGAAGTCATGGTACACCTCTGTTGTTCTTCCAGGTTAAGCTGAAAACACATCATGGTTCCTCTCTATCGTGTCAGCTACTTCCATGCTTTCATTCGGGGTCAACTTGATCCCCCACCTGCTTCTAGGGGTCACCTTCTGGGGCTCCCAGAACAACCAGCTGCACTTCTCTGTCCCACCACGGTTTTAGCAAGTTGACATGATATATCTGCTCTGGCTTCCACCAGTCAGGCTGGCAAACCTTGTAGTCCACCTTGCCAACAACCTCTTACAACCCCTGCCACCGGGGTATCGCTTGATGATTGTAGTGGTCTTACTGGGCTTTCTGCACCTTCTCTAAATAGTCTCGCACTGTTGGGGTGACTTTGGCGATTCGCTTTCTCATCTGGAGCACATGGTCAACAATGTTTCTCCCTGGGTTGGGCTGATCCTCCCATGCCTCTTTGGCAAGGTCCAGAATTCCCTGGGGGTTATGCCTGTACAAGAGCTCAAACAAGGAAAACCTGGTAGAAGCTTGAGGGACCTCCCTTACAGCAAACATGAGAAATGGCAGCAGCGTGTCCCAGTCCTTTCCATCCCAGCTCACAACTTTCTTTATCATATTTTTCAGAGTTCTATTAAATCGCTCGATGAGGCTGTTGGTCTGGGGGGTGATAGACTGATGTCCTCTGGGCACATATCTGGAACAGGGTACATAAGTCCTTCATGAGCTTCATCATGAAGGGGGCCCTTGATCAGTTAGAATTTCCCTAGGTATCCCCAGCGTCAAGAAAACCTGGATCAGCTCCTTCACTATTGTTTTGGACAGAATATTGCACAGGGGCACAGCATCCGGGTACCTGGTGGCATAATCTACAACAACTAGGATGCTCTGGTGACCACATGCAGACTTCTCCAGTGGCCCAACTATGTCCATGGCAATTCTCTCAAAGGGGACCTCAGTGATCGGTAGGGGCATCAACAGGGTGCTCAAGTGCAGTCGGGACCAACATAACTGGCATTCAGGACAGGAAGTACAATATTTTTGGACTTCCATATAGATCCCTAGCCAAAAAGAATCTCTGCACGATGCCTTCTAGGGTTTTGTCCACCCCTAGATGTCCCCCAAACAGGTGGCTGTGGGCCAGCTCCATTACTGCCCTACAGTGCTTCTGAGGTACCAAAAGTTGTTCTACCCCTTGGTCCTGTATCTGGGCTACTCTGTATAACAAGTCCCCCTTAATTACGTAGTAAGGACCCATACCTTTGCTTCTTCCCTCCACAGGAGCCCCATTAACCTCGACCACCTCCTTACGGACATTTTGGAATGCCAGATTATTGGCCTGATCCTGCCCGAATGCTTCCCGGGAGAGGCCCACGTGTTCAGGGTCATGGGGGCCCACCTTGTCCCCCTCCCCTGATGAGCTAGGCCCTGCCTCTGGCTCACTACTTCCGTAGTTTCTCCCCTAGTAGTTGGACGGGGTTGCCCCCCTGCCAGCATCCGTTTCAGATTGTGGCCCTATGTCCTGGTTCCCAGCCTTTTGCTGGCCCTTCTCTCCCACCTTATCTTACAGGCTTTCCCTGGCACTGAGAATAGGTCATGGGAAAATTTGCAAAAGATTGGGACTGAGCTACCCCCTTCAGTCCCATCCTGCTGTAGTAGGTCATTGAACCCAGGGAAGTCCCATCCTATGATCACGGGATAGGGGAGCCTAGGAACCACCCCTGCAGTTACCTTTGACACTACCTTGGACCTTTGTCTTTACTGGGATGGCAGGGTAATAATTAACATCCCCGTGAACACAAGAGATCCCTGTGTGCTTGGCCAGGGTAAGCTGCTCCTGTCCCACTAACATCCCTGATACCGAAGTAAATGCGCCCCCAGAGTCTACCAATGTGGTGGTTTCCATCCTGTTCATTTTCACCGAGCAGCTGTACTGATGGGAGGCTGTTGAAACACCGGCAAGGTGAATCAGGGCACAGGGATTTTGCAGGTACCCCACACCACATTGCATGGGCTCCGCCTGATTGGGGCACTGTGCACCTATGTGCCCCAGATCCCCACAGGTGTAACACCTATATCCTGTGCGTGGCATCCCCCTTTTCTTTGGGCTGTTGGGCCTGGCTCTCTGGCCCTCCCTACCCTTGCCCCTAAGTTTCCTCATACCCTTGAGCTGTTCCCCTGCCCCCTTCCTCTCTGCCCATGCTCGTTCTGGGGCTTCAGGAACATGGGCCCTGGGAATGAGGCTGGGCTCCTTGTTCCACTGTACCCTTTCCCTGGGGGCGGGGGGGAAGGGTTTTGAAAAAGTTCCATGGCCATCAAGCATCTCTCCACAAGGGCCACCAGTTCAACACACGTAGCGGGGTCATTCTGTCCAACCCACTCCTGTAGGTCAGGTGCAGCCTTCTGATATACTGGTCTAGGATGATTACCTCACTGACCATCTCCACACTGTGGCCCTCCAGCTGCAACCACTTCTGGGCCAGGCGCATTAGTTTAAACTACTGCGTTCAGTGGGTTTTGTCTTCCTGGTATTTCCACTCATGGAACCTTTGGGCCCTCACCGCTGCCGTGATACCTGCTCGTGCTAGGATCTATGCCTTCTGCTGGGGGGTAGTCAAAAGCTGCTTCTTCCACCATGTCAAAATATGCCTTCTGGGCTTCCCCACTCAGGAATGGGGATAAAATACTGACCCACTGGTCTCCTGTACAGAGGTTCTCTCAAAGACCAACAGGGAGGCTTCCATGTCACCATACCCAGTCCTCTTCTGTAGGTAACACCTGGCACATAGTGACTGTGTTCTGTCCTGATTTGGCCTCCGGAGAGCCAGGGCCTTCACCTGCTACATGACCTCCTGTAGGATAGCAGGGTCCTGGGCAGCCTGACTCACCAGCAGCTGGTTCGTCTCCTCCTGGACTCAGGTAGTCTCCTGCTGGGCCGCCGTGGCCTGCAGGAGTGCCTTTTTCATGTCCTTCATGGGTACTTCTCCTTTAAGAGGGGCCCAGATAGTTGATTTTGGGGTCGCTGTGAAACCTCACAGCACTTAAATCCACTTCCGACACCACATGTGACAAAGTCAGTCTTGTTCCTGGGCTTCTGGCCTCTATTCAATTGACTGGTCCCCCTTAAGCCGCCACCCACTCATGCCAGGTTCTGGCCCAGGGACCCTATGTGACTGCTAGTGGGAAGGGCTGACTCCTTTAGCCCTTGGCACAGCAGCTCATCTCCCTGGGCCACTTCCCCAGACAATTCCCCCGGTACCTCTTCCAGGCTGCAGCAGTAGTGAGGCCCCCTCCTGATCTGCTGAAGCTCCTCACTGTCCCTCTGGGGTTTCTGGTGTACCTGCTCTCTCCCACTGCTCTGGTCTCCTCACCTCTCTCCACTCACCTCTCACTCTCTCCCTGCCCTTCCCACTGTGAAGGTCTCTTAAAGTCCCTTATTAGATGAGTCATGGAGTCTGCTGGTCCCAATTAGGCTGAGCCATCTCCCACACAGCTGCCTGCGATTGCCCTGCTGGTGCTCCGCAGGCCCTTTTGCTTATTTGGGCTCCCTCTGAAGGGGCCCTCCGCCCTGGCCCTGCCACAACAGGAAGAGAACAGGTCCCATTAATCTACATGAACAGATCTGAGACTGCTGACATGGAAGATTTTAAAAAGGAAGGTTTTTTTGAAGTCTGATTTAAAAGTAAGCAACTCAGTGCTAGAAACTGACAAAGAAGCTTATGACAATAGCCAAAGAACTCTTCTTTGTCCAATATTAGTATGTATAAATAATTTGTACTTATAGAGCACATTACATACTCAGTTTTGTGTTAACATTAATTGTTCCTCCTGTGAGAGAGAATTTTTATCCCCGTTTTGAAAATAGCAGATATTGAAATACAGAGAGAGTGAGTCAGGGCCTGATTAGACAGGCGCAAGTATGTGCCTTCCTTTACCAGGGCCTAATTGAGTTGCCCAAGGCCATCCAAAAAGTGACATAGCCAGTGTTGAAGAGCTTTGGCTCCCAGAACTGTTCTCCATCTCAGGGCTGCTGCTGCTCTTCTACAATATTACACCACATTTTCTGTGGTTCCCAAGAGTAGCATTACAGTAAGGCTGCATTTGATTTGCATTGAGGTGAAAATAGCAGCTGGGGTTGACCTGATCGGTGCTTTCATCTTTTTTGTATTAATATCCTCTAACCACTTTCTCTCTCTCCATGCCCCCTCCCTCCCCACAAATCTCCCTTTGCTAGTTATAGACATTACCCTATCCTACCACTTAGCTTTGTGAGTCACCGGACTAGCTGCTTTGTATCTTGTTCGTTGTAATGCACAGCTGTATTCTGTATCATTATAATGACCAAGATAGAGCTCTTTCAGGGGGGACTATGGGGTGGGTGGGGCAGTTTCATTATACAGGGTGTCCTCGTTAAAAGTCCAGGTTACATTCCTAAAGAATGCAACTTATAGTGAAATGACTTATAAAGGGGAATTTGTATCCATAAGGAATCATGTAATTAGCCTGAGATACTTTCCCAACACATGCAGTTCACACGTGGGGTACATATAATGTACCTACAAATAAAAACAATAAATAGGAATAGACTAGAAATAATCAAATAAATATGATAAACAAATAAATTAAATAGAAAAGGATAAGCCAGCTCCACACCAGTCACAGCAGTTCCCCACCAGTCCCTGCAGCTCACTGGCTCTCTACTGGCTCTCCACCAGTCCCCACCAGCTTTGCGCTTCTCCCCACCGCTCACCCAGCCACCTGTCAGTCCCTGCAGCTATCCCGCTGGTCCCCCATGACCTCAGGGCTCACTTCCAGGGCCCCTGCACTACAGTGCCTGCCACCTGGCCACCACAAAGTTCTGTTATGTTCCTGGCTTTTGGTCCCTTGGCCCCTAAACAACTTACGTGCGGATCAGTGCGACTTACAGTGAATCTGCTTTCCTGAATTACTTAACGACACATATGCCAAATGACTTATAGTGAAGTGACTCGTAATGAGGACCCCCTGTATTTTCTGCTCTTCCATATGGCTTACTGTTCTATTGGCTTCAAATATTGGCCTCTGAATTGTCTTAAGAGCTCAGTATTTTCCAGATCTGATTTGATTGTGATGTTGATTTTTTCACTATCGCTCTCACTATAGCATTTGTTAGAAATGTACTTTAAACATATTAGTGCGTATTTTTTCTGATTGTATTTATCTGTTCTCCATGCCATTGGCTTTTGTATCACCAAAACAAATTGTATATGTTTAACAGCTGCTCTAAGTGTGCATTTAAAATATCAGATGTCTGAGTTTCTACTTACGTGGAAATCACTTAAATCACTTAGTACGTTGCCTCAGTTAGGTGAGCTCCTCTAACTAGAGAACAGTTGCTTTGATAAGCATACATATGTTTTGGCCAGTCTGTACCACCAATGATATTTTTTTTCTTGTTCTTACATTAACAAATTTGACTTATGCTTTAATAACTTTTTCAGACAGATTTTTCAGTCCAATAGGTTGTTTTCTCAGGTTATCCGATTTTCACCTCCTTTGTTCAGAGGCAGTGTGCATTTGGAAACTAGAATTCTTAAATTCTCCATTAATTTGGTCTTTAGTTCATCAGCCCAGAAATACTCATGGTTTCTTTATGAATGGTTTTATGATGCATTGTAACTAATTGCCTTCTGAAAGCTGGGGAGGCAGTAATTTTGGAAAATCAGAGCTGACAGTCAAAACAATGAAATATTAAATCAGCAGTGAAATGGAATTGGAGGGCGCTTCTGAACAAATAGCAAAGTCTTGCCTGGGAATTGTGAGTGCTTTGAACTTGATTTCTTCTTCATATGCTGCTATCCTCAGTGGAGCTACCTACTTTTTGTACTGCTGTATCACCAAGTGATGAGGTAATCTGTCTGGTTGGCCTGATGCACATGACATAGTCTGGAGAGTGCTCAATGGGTATATGAAGCAAAGAAACAGAGGTCTTCTTGGTTTCTCCATATTGTATCTTTACATTTTCTGATGTGCAGAGATCAGCTGTTTCTGTTCTCAGTTGCAGCTGCAGGAGAAAGAAGCTGTGCTCTCTCCTGGAGATTATTCTTCTGTTCCATATGTAATGCGCAAAAGCATGTACTATCATTTAATTGAAAATCAAAGTAATTTATAAAGAACGAAGAGTAACATGGTGCGTGTCTCCTATGTGTAAGGCTACTGGGAACAGAAAGAGCTGCAGCACTCTACATGGCAGGCGAGTTCTTGGAAGCATAAAGATGCAATGGTCAGGAAACTGGAGGCATTAGTTTTGTAGTTATGCGTGCCGCACCCCTGCCTGTGCTCCCCCTCAGACTGAGGGAGAGGCATGAACAGTGTTTTTTCTCAGAGCTAAATGCTAGATGGATCCAGGAACGCAGCAGAACAGCAACGAGGGAGGACAGACGAGTTTAACAGGTGGGCCAGTCTAATCCCAGGAAAAAACCTGGTGCATTCTTCTTATACCACACACCTACTGACTGTGCAAGTCACCACTACCCTAGTTAACAGTAAACAGACAGTAAGATTCATGGGCATGGACAGCTGGCAAATTCTGAGATTTTAGAATATGAACGGACAGCTCTTTCTCAGGTGAACAATTATAATTCATGCACGTTGTGCTCTTGATTTCTGTGGAACCACATATTTAAGGAAGGGTTGTAGAGTAGGGATGTTATTCTCCAGCAGGATATTTCAAAATATTTTCTCTTAATGTGGAGAGAGAGGCGCTGTTTGACAGGAGTGCCTGAAATTAAGCTCCAAAGTGCATACTTAAGAATCTAATAAAGGGGGACTGAATTATCACGTGTTGAGGTCTTTGAAGTCAATGTTAACTATAGTTGTGCTGCTCCGTTGAAAATTCAGCTGCTCTGCATGGATTTTAAGAATTTAATGTAAGAGAAATCTTGTTATTAAAGTATGAGCCACGTTTGCTATTCTGTAGAAACAAGGGGGAAAAAAAGTGGGTTGTCATAGTGACTTTAGGAAACCAAGGCATGGAAACTTTGGCCATGGCTTTGTAATATGAATTACTGCACTGTTGTTTTTGAGTCTGCAGCCAGGCCACCTTGAAACTGTATTGACTTTGCTGTGTGGCCTTGGGCATGTCACTTGAACTCTGTACTTTCATTTCTTCAACCTGAAAATGGACATTGTGGTGACATAATTAATGCTGTAGATTTAAACAGAGTGAATAGGAAAGAGTTATGGTCGCTTATTGACAGAATCCATACATGTTCTGGGTTAGGCAAACACTATCAACTCCAGCTGTTAAAATCTCATAAGCTGAACCTCCAGTATCACAAAATTGGTTTAAAAATCATGATTCTTTTATCTGAATGTTGGAGTTCCTTCTAGTTTTTAGGGTACATTGTCACATTAAGATTTTTTTCTGCAGCCATAAGGTCTAGGAACTTTTTAAATTTATTTTACATGAATGCTGGAAGTCTCCCAATCACTTCTCTCCTGAAGTAAAACTATAAATATCATGAGACTTCTGATAAAATCATGAGATTGGGTAACTCTGAAGAAGGGAGGCTTTGAAAAGCATTCTTTGTCTCGTGACTACTCTTAAATACAACTTTGGCTGTGTCTACACTATGAGATAATATTGATTTTAAGTCATTTATCCTGATTTTGCCAAGTGCCTGTCTTCACTGTAAGTTCAATTAGCTCAATTTATGGTGCGCTCAAATTGACCTAATACCGATATCGTAATAACTTGGCAGGAGTAGTGTTCAGTTCGAATTTAAAATTCCAAATGAAGGGTAGTGAGGGAGCACCACTTCTTTAAATCAAATTCATTAGCCTCCAGACACATCCTGTGTGTGCCCCACAGTTCTCTGCTGTGGCAGCTTCTGTCTTCACTGCTCTCAGGTGTGGAGGAATTAGGCAGCAGGAAGACCATTTCACTGGAATTCTGTGGCTGTAGGTTCATACTTGTCTGAGAGGCTGGAAAATCTTCTCTTTCTTGGCTTTTAGCATGGCTGTGGGGGGTCTGTGGTTCTGTCTCTACCTCTTCTAGTTGTCTTTTTTTTTTTTTTTTTTTTTCTGTGCTGCCCCAGGCCAGCCGCTGCCCTCCCCACACGTCAGCTAGGCTGTGGGGGTGCGGGGGTCATGCTTGTACGACAGAACGAGAAATTTCCTTTCAGCCATTTACATGTTATCCTGCCCCCCACATCCACTCCTTTCCCTCCGTGAGAGGCACCATGCATTCTGGCAGCTAGTCTGGGCAGGGGTCATGCTTGGACGAGAAACTTCTTTTCAGCCATTTACATTTTGTCGTGACCCCCACATCCCCTCCTTCCCTCTCCCCGGAGGTGCCGCACAGTCTGGAACTTTCCCGTGCCCAGCTGCATCACGTGGCTTGACCCCAAACAAATAAAAGGATGTGCTGTGTAAGGTACAAGGCAGCTTGCGTGTGGTGAGGGTCCTGTAGTCGGCCAAGGGAGGTCTCCCTTGGTAAGTAGCATATTGTAGGGCTGGCAGCTATTCAGGGGCCTTGCAGCCGCCTGGGGAAAGTCTCCCTCAGTGGACACAATTTTGTCAACAGAAGAAAATACTTTCTCACAAGAGTGGCTGTCCTTTCAGAGCAAATTTATCCAAAGGCCAGGGGGTGGCTATAGTCGGGGTCTTCTGGCCACCTTGGGGATGTCTCCCTCAGTGGACGTGATTTTCGGATGTTTGGTTAACATGGCAGGGAAATGTGGGAAGATGTTGTCAGATACTCACAGTCACTTGCAGGGCCTTTTTTTCCCCCATGCTGTACCAGTGAAAATAGCCAGAATGCTACGGGGTTCAGGGAACTGTGGGATAGGTTCCCACAATACACTGCTGCAACAGTCGATTATAGCAAATTGTGTGTGGCAGCAATAAGTTGATTTTGTGGGGAGCCTATGGGAAGGTGAGGATGCTCAAAATCAAATTGATGAAACCCAGCATTAATTGATGTTAATAAAGTCGATTTTAGCTCATAGTGTAGACACAACCTCAGACATATTGTGACTAATATGTTAAAGCTGTATTTTATTTGAGTAAGCAAGATGAAGCTATCATGTATTTCGTCATTGCTTTGCTGTGCCAAATGGACAGCTGTCCATATCTCACACACCACTATGACTACACCCCTCAGTATTCAGGCTGGTTTTGAAAGGGTGTGTAGACAACTATCCAACTGACCCTGATCCCTCTAGTTCCAGATTAGAAATATGCTGCAAGGTTTTCTACTCCTTTGTTTGCATTATTTTACCTGTTCTGAATGGTTCCACAGCCTTAGAATTTTAAGGAAGCTGCAAAACCCCCTCAGAATGGAGGCTAGGGTCATCAACTTTCCGACTGAACAAAACTGAACAGATTTGCCCTGGCCCTTCTCCAAGGTCCACAGCCCCCTCTCCCCCCCTCCATTGTATGCTCTTGCCCTGCTCTCCTCACTCACTCACGTTCACCATGCTTGTGGGGAGAGGGGGGATCCTTTTTTGAATGGTTGTTCTGTGTCCAGGTGGAGGTCTGCCACCTCCTGATGCAAGGGATTCAGTGGAAATCTGCTACAGATATTGGCCTGGAGGTGCTGTGGAGTTCTATGGGCTCTTTGACAGATGGGAGATGTGTCATTTAAAGTGAATACTACATCTTCTGTTGAATTTAAGCTAAAAGTGAATGGAACTGTTTAACATTTTTCTTCTACAAATGAAATAACTACTGTTTCTCTTGTATAAAACAACATGGGGAACCAAAAGAAAGATTAGCATAACAGCCTCTAAAAAAAATTTAAAGCTGCTATAATGCCATCACTTGACACCAGAGGGCAGCAGCTCACCAACAATCTGAACACTTCTCCCCCAACCCTTCCTCAAAACAAAAAAGTAGTAAAGTAGCACTTCAAAAACTAACAAAATAATTTATTAGGTGAGCTTTTGTGGGCCAGACCCACTTCTTCAGACCATAGCCAGACCAGAACAGACTAAATATTTAAGGCACAGAGAAACAAAAATAGCAATCAAAGTTGACAAATCAGAAAAAAAAAAATTATCAAGGTGAGCAAATCAGAAAGTAGAGGGGCGCGGGGCGGGAGTGAAGAATTAGGTTAAGCCAAGTATGCAAAAGAGCCCCTATAATGACCCAGAAAATTTGCATCCCAGTTCAAACCATGTGTTAATGTGTCGAATTTGAATATGAAAGAGAGTTCAGCAGCTTCTCTTTCTAAAGCAGACTGAAAATTCTTCTTCAGAAAGATGCAAACTCTTAAATCATTAACAGAATGGCCCACTCCATTAAAATGTCCGCTGACCGGTTTGTGGATCAAGAGTGTTTTTATGTCTGTTTTGTGCCCATTAGCTCTTTGTCTAAGAGAGTTTGAAGTCTGTTCAAACTCTTAGACAAAGAGTTAATGGGCACAAAACAGACATAAAAACACTCCTGATCCACAAACCCTCCAGCCGACATTTTAATGGAGTGGGCCATTCTGTTAATGATTTAAGAGTTTGCGTCTTTCTGAAGAAGAATTCTTTCAGTCTGCTTTAGAAAGAGAGGCTGATGAACTCTCTTTTATATTCAAATTCGACACATTAACACGTGGTTTCAACCGGGATTGGAATTTTCTGGGTCATTATAGGGGCTCTTTTGCATACTTGGTTTAATCTAATTCTTGACACACACACGCCTGCCCCTCTACTCTCTGATTTGTTCACCTTGATAATTTTTTTTTCTGATTTTTCAACCTTGATTACTATTTTTGGTTTTCTATGCCTTAAATATTGAGTCTGTTCTGGTATGGCTATGGTCTGAAGAAGTGGGTCTGTCCCACGAAAGCTCATCTAATAAATTATTTTGTTAGTCTTTGAAGTGCTACTTGACTGCTTTTTTGTTTTGATAGTATATAGACTATCATGGCTTTCTCTCTGTTACTAACCCTTCCTCAAGTTTTATTACTGACTAGCAGATTTACCCAGCACTGGTTGGGTCCTTAATGCAAAATTTTTTTTAAATAAAAGGAAAATGTACATGTTTTATTTAAATGAGTGTATATTTCAAAGTTATTTTTATTCTGAATTTCTTCAAAAAGGGATTGTTAAATTTTGTTTGTTTAATTTAGTTAGTAATTTTTTTTTAAATGGGAATCCCAGAAGGTATATTTTTTTTCTTCATCTCTATAACCTCTTGTCATTTGCTATGTTTTAACATTTTATCTCTTTTCTGTAAGGCTTATTGGGAAGCAATCCTATTCATGGTTCATCCTATTTTTTTCTAGCTCATCTTGGTTCAGTCCCTGTCAACATTCAATCCATTATGTCAATTTTGATGACAGTACTTGATTTGGTAATTGTCTCTTTTATGTTTGGCATTATGAGAAGTAAGCTAATTCCAGGCACATTCCACTTTCTTGGCAGAGCCAAACCCCTACACTGCTTTAAACTATGGTAAGAGGAAGCTGTATATGAAATTTGGTGGTACTACCTCTTATGGTTTAGGAGTTCTTAGACAAACTCTCTAAAATGTATAGTAGATTATTCTGATGACTCTGGTAGGAAAGATATTTACTTGTACTCTAAAAACAACAGGAAGTCCTGTGGCACCTTATAGACTAACAGAAATTTTGGAGCATAAGCTTTCATCGCCAAAGATCCGCTTGCCCACGAAAGCTTACGCTCCAAAATTTCTGTCAGTCTATAAGGTGCCATAGGCTTCTTGTTGTTTTTGAAGATACGGACTAACACGGCTACCTCTCTGATACTTGTACTCTACATACTCATACTAAAGCTGAATTAAATATGAAAGATTAGTTTTAGAGCTTGGCCGTATGGAACTGAGTTAATTTTAATCTGAATTAAATGTTGGGTTTCCTATTCCTTTTCTGTGTAGATTTCTCAAGTCAAACTTACAACTGTGTAGTTGGATATAAAACCAAACACTCTTGAAATTATGCTTTTTCTAGGTTACATTTCGGACAAGAATCTATCACTGTAATATTAACAGCCAAGGAGTGATCTGCCTTGATATTTTAAAAGACAACTGGAGTCCAGCACTAACTATTTCTAAAGTTCTCCTGTCCATCTGCTCACTTCTTACAGACTGCAACCCTGGTAAGTCCCTCGTACGAACAGATACCATCTGTATTAGTATGGATTATCTAGCCTTTTAGTAACCCTGTCCATCATTAAAAAGAACAAGAACTTTGCCATTGACTACCATGAGCATAGGGTCAAGTTCTTGGAGAAGGGAATTCTTGTGTCCTCCCCAACCCAATATAGCTAAAGCTTTCTGTGATTTTTTTGAATGAAAATACAGGTTGAACCTCTTCTGTCCAGCACCCTGGGGACCTGACTGATGCCACACAAAAGAATTTGCTGGACTAGGGGAGGTCAATATTGTCAAGCATGTTACCAACACTTTACTGCCTCCTGAGCTCTTAGAAGTCATTTAGGGGTAAATTAGAGCTACCTAACAGCACAGAACACAGAGCCAGGAGTGATGGCTGTAAACAAACTTTATGGGAACACAGGAAACTTGGCCACACCATGATAAGTGGTCATCCAACCAACTGAAATCATGCCAGATTACAGATGCTGCCAGATGTGAGAGTTCCAACCTGAGTTCTGATAATTCTGTACATCTGCCATCTACTTGTTCCTAAAGCGCATTGCAAAGAAAGCAGCAAGCTGAAAAATCTCAGTTAATCATCCCATAAATTGAAATTCCAGCTAAAACAAAGTGGTATTTGTAAACACTATATTCATGTGTGGGATCTGCACCATCTGAAATTCCAGTGATTTGCCAATACACTAGATGTATTTAAAAAACACCACCACAAACAAGGCTGAGAGTATAATGGGACTCGATGTTTTCCTTGAAGATCTAGTCCAGCTTTTTAGTAAATGAGTCAAACTTCCCTCCTACTTTCTACCACCACATTTTTATAGTCAGTTAAGAATTGGTTTTTTAGTACACTCCTTCCTGTGTTCAGTTACACCTCAGTAACAAAAAATAAGCAAAATTTGGAGAACTTCTAACTTTTATAGACATGTACAGTAAATGTTCAAAATGCATGATTTCAAATTGCACTGAATTTGCATTTACGTGAGTTAAGTGCAACTCAAAATCCAGCTGCCCCCGGCCCTGGCTCAACCCCACTGTGGCCCTGCACAGCCCAGGTCAAACTCCTCCCTCCCCTCCACACAGCTCCTACTCCAACCCCCACCCCCCTGTGGCCCAGCTCTGGCTCAGCTCCACCACCCCCAGGCCCCTCCTGTAACCCTAACCCACCCCAGGCCTTACCCCCACAGCCCCAACCCCCCCCAACTGCCCCCCCAACCCCAGGACTTACCTTTCAAAAGGAACTCCAGGTGCTCCTGCTGCTTCCCGAGCTGCAGAACTTGCATTCCACCGGGAAAAACAAGTCCCCCTCAACTTGTGCAAAATTAGAGTTATGCAAGGGTGCATGGGAACACAACCCTTGCATCACTCGAGGGACTGTTGTATTAGCAAAGGCATTATGGTTTGTGTACTTCACCAAAAGAACGGATCTAATCTGTCATGGAAGCCAGATTTATATTGATATAGGTGTGTTCTAGTGTCTTAAGACACGCATACAGCTTCAGGCATGTTAAAAGAAATCGAAATACCCAGGTCAGGTAAAGTCCACAGTATAATCTGCAAGAATGGCAAAGCATAAGTGTCTGTTGTCTTTTTATCACCTCAAAACTTGAATGAGGTTAATATTTTTCTATCATGTTGAGCAGTCGCTTAAAGTGCCATAAATATACATATACAAATTCAGCTCTGGTCTCCAGTTGGAAAGTCTAACCATCTACGTACAGTAAAATGGGTCAGTCTTCAACCATATACATCACACACACACCCACATCCCAAATGTTTTTTGGGAAACACATCACATCTATTCTCAACTTTTTCTTTTATATTTGTCCCAGTTATCTTAAGTGAGCAAGAACTGTTTTTTTTCTTTTCAGCTGACCCCCTGGTTGGAAGTATTGCTACTCAGTATATGACTAACAGAGCAGAGCATGACAGAATGGCCAGACAGTGGACCAAGAGATATGCTACATAAAATGGATTTTTGTCAAACTCTTGCATTATTTGTCTGTGATGGAAAGAGCTGCTTATTGATTTTGAAGTGGGGGGAGGGAGGGTGCTGGTAAAGAGTAGGGTATTTCTATAACAGATTTTATTCAGTCTTTTATTTCCTAAGATTTTGTTGTTGTAACTTAAGGTATCTTGCTACAGTAGACAGTTAGAATTGGGAATAGCATATTTTAAGACTGTCATTAGTTCAGCAATATTAGCTCACGTATAGTAAAGGAGAATGTAAACTTAGACTTTTTTTGGTTCATTTGCTTGCGCTATGTAAAAGATAAAACAGCTTAATTTTGTACAGGTACATATGTTGACATTTATGTAAAACTCCTTTGAAGACTCTACACACTGGGTTTTTTGTTTTTGTTTTTGTAAAAGATGTCGGGATTTTTTTCTCCCCTTGGGAGGGTGTGTTGGTATTTAACAGTTCCTTTTAAAAGACTCATCTGATGGTATGTAATATGGAGGAGTGGATATATGGCCTCATATAGGAAATGAGAAGTAGTTAATGTATTATTTTATCTGCCAATCTACCTTTGTGAAAAGAATAAAGGTTTTAATCAGGATTTATGGCAACCTGTAGTGAAATACCTTAAGCTGTTTAACTGTAAGGTGTGGACTAGGAGTCACTCAGTGGATTGGTTGTATGTTGTGGGCTACTTAAGTCTGCATTTGTTACTGTGCTAATAAAAATGTGTAAAAACTGATCCCTGCATAGTGGCTGGCTTTATTTTGCTGAACTAGCTTCTCCTCTATAAATTTGGAGGAAAGCGCTCTAGTCAGTATCTACTATTTTTCCTTGTGAGCTAACTGCTGTCTGAAAGCATTCAGGGAAGAGTTCCTGATTTATCAGTGGCAGTAACCTTGCCCAGATAGGTGTTCTGTTGTAAGCAGCTCCTACAGCTTCCATTTTAGAAAGGCATTTCTACATTGGTATGTACCAACTGATACCACAGGGAGAGACAAGGTGGATGAGGCAATATCTTTTTTATTGGATCAACTTCTACTGGTGAAAGACAAGCTTCTTCTTCGAGTGTCCCCGTGGGTGCTCCACAATAGGTGTCGGGCTCGCCCGGTGCCGCAGATCGGAAATCTTCCAGCAGTTTCTCCTGGATTGCGCATGTGCTGGCGCGCGCCGCCCCCCTGCGCGCCCCCAGCCGCATGCGCGAGCCGGTCCCCACCAGTTACTTCTCAACCGCCATCGGCTGCAGACGGAATCTGCTCAGGCTAAGGCCAGAGTCAGATTAAACAGTGGTTTTTCATTTGTTGTTTTTGGTTATTTAAAAAAAAAAAAAAAAGAAGAGAGAGAGAGAGAAAGCAAAGACAAAGAGAATATCAGCAAAAAAAAAAAGAAAGAGGAGCGGACGTGAAGGCCATTTAGGCCGCCCGCTGCCCCACAGGCCGGTGATCACTATTTGGGGTGGAAGGCACGGATTAAATGCTAAGTACCCTATTAACAGTAAAGGACTCACCGCAATGGCCTCTTCAGGTTTTAAAAAGCATGAGTCATGCCGTGAAGCTATGCCAGCCTCCGTGGGGCATAGCGAATGCATCCGATGCCTGGGGGAATCACAGGCTACCCAGAAGTGTTCTCACTGTGCTAAACTCATCAGCCAGGGCCAGGAAGGACAGAGCGATGAGGCGTAAAATGCTCTTGTTTGACAAGGCTCTCCAGCCGGACCTGTCAGAGAAGCCTCACCCAGAAGGGCCCTCTGGGTTGCATAAGAGGAGGGCAGTTTTCTCTGACCCCCTCGGTGCAGAAACAGAGGAAACTCTCCCTGGCTCGATCCTTGCCGGCGTTTGCAGCGAGCAGGACGAGCGGAGCACACAGCCCCCAGCCGCATACTCAGGCAAGCGGCAGCACGGCAGCGCACGTGGCAGAGGCCGAGCCTCTGGTTATACAACAGCCGGCATGCGCGGTGCCTAGAGCGTCAGCGAGGCAAGCGCTGGACCCGGCGGCACCGCCACAGGCGGCACTGGCCCCTGCGGCACCAACGGTGCAGGGGCGCCAGGCACGGAGCCTGCAGGCACCGGAGGAGGATACCCGCGCGGCACCGCAGCTGACAGCGGCGAGCGCGGCGCTGACAGCGGGGCCGAGATCCCCGGCACAGAAGGGGGCGGTGCTGGCCCCGCAGGGGAGGGGCAAGACAAAATCAAAAGCCCAGCACCGCAGTCCATCTCCGGACAGGGCTGCGCTGCTGTTAGCACCAAGCCCTCCCCCTGTGATACACACGCTGCACCGAAGGCCTGTGTCTCCACCGGCCCATCCGGAACCTCCTTCTCCGTTCCTCCAACCAATGTCACCATGGCTTGGGCCACCTTCACCATTTCTGGGATTGGATCCCCTGGAGTACTATCACAAGCCAGTTTCACCTCTATCTGTATCGTCGCGGAGGTCTCGCTCTCCCAGACATTGGGGGTACACACCCCGTGAGTGGTCTAGGTCTCCATCCCCGGACCCTTGCCCATGCTGCCATGGTCGTCCTTATCATGCTGGACACAGACACCACAGGCCTACACCCAGGGGCAGGTGCCCCCCGGCTGCTCAATACCCCCATGGGCACTCCCGCTCAGGGACGGAAACACAGTTGTCTCAAGGGGAGTTAATTTTAGAACCCCGAGACTTTCCTTCACAATCCTCCAGCGAGCAAATGTATCATTGACCGCAGGAGCCCGAGGGTTCGAGGGAGGTTTACCCTAGCGGTTCCTCCTCATCCTCCAGATGAGGCCATGGCCCCCAGGGATGTCTCTCCCCCGGATGACCTTAAACAGTTTCAGGAGCTGTTTAAAAGGGTGGCTTTCACGCAAGATATTCAAACGGCAGAGGTGCAGGAGAAACATCACAAACTCCTGGAAAATTTGAGACCCCCGGCTTCGTCCAAAATTGCTATTCCGCTGGACAAAGCCATTCTGGAGTCAGCCATTACTATATGGCAGACTCTGGCCTCTGTTCCGCCTACGAACAAGAGAGCGGATAAGAAGTACTTCGTCCCGGCAAAGGGCATGGAGTTCCTCTTCAGTCACCCACAACCAAATTCTTTGGTGGTCGAGTCGTCCCAGCAGAGGTCAAAGGCTTCTCAGTACAAATCGGGGGGGATCGGACAAAGATGCTAAGAAGCTAGAGCTGTTCGGCAGAAAGGTATACTCCTCTTCTACCCTGCTATTGAGAGTGGCAAATTATGAGCACACCTAGCAAACCATAATTTTGATAATTACTCCAGGCTTACTCCCCTCATGGATTCACTTCCGGAAGACAAAAAGCCGGTGTTAAAGGCGATTATTCAAGAGGGCTACGCAGCATCGCGGACGGGAGTCCAGATTGCCCTGGACGTGGCAGACATGGCGGCAAGTTCAACGGCTACAGCAGTGGTCATGCGTAGAGAATCCTGGCCCCAGACGTCGGGTATTCCGAGGGACCTACAGGTGAAGATCGTGGACCTTCCCTTTGATACATAAAAGCTGTTGCAGACTCAACTGACTCGGTCCCTCACTCCAGTTAAGGACTCGAGTGCTACACTTAGAACCTTGGGCATTTATACTCCCCCATACAGGAGGGAAAAATTTTATCCTCACCAAAGACGCTACGCTTACAACCACAGCGTGCTCAATATCAACGGGGCTACGGCCAAGGGCGCTATCAACAGCAGCAACAGTACAGAACTCCTAGGCGACGTTCTCAACAAAGCCGTACGCCCTCGGGTCAGGCCCAAAGGCAACAAGTTTGACGGGTATGTTGGGGGCTGCACTATCAATACCCTCACTCAATGCCACTCTCATCTCATGTTCCATCATCGCCTCAGACCGTTCCACTCCCAATGGCAAAAGATCACCACAGACAAATGGGTGCTGGAGATCATAGCCACGGGTTACGCAATCCCCTCCCAGTCGCTTCCACCGATGAAGCCTCCCACCAGGCCTCACCTCAGGGATGCTGCCACGAGGCGAGGCTCAAGCAGAAGGTGAATCACCTTATGTTCATAGGGGAGGTGGAAAGAGTGCCGGAATAATTCCAGGGGAATGTTTTTATTCACGCTACTTCCTACCAGAGAAGAAAACAGGAGACTGGAGGCCCATCTTAGATCTTCGGGGCCTCAACCGTTACTTGCGCAAGCAACGTTTTCAGATGATCACAGTTGCCTTGATACTCACGGCACTGGACGATGGAGACTGGGTTGCAGCGCTCGACTTTCGAGATGCTTACTTTCATATAACGATCCACCCGGCACACAGGCACTTCCTCCGCTTCACGGTCGGCCAGGAGCGCTTCCAGAACAGGGTTCTTCCGTTCGGCCTCTCCTCGGCCCCCAGAGTCTTTACCAAAACCCTGGCAGTGGTGTCCACCTACCTGCACAGACAGGGGGTGTTTATTTTTCCCATATCTGGGCGACTGCCTGCTAAAAGGGGCCTCGAAGGCAGAGGTCTCATGCATGATACACGTCACAGCAGACACGTTTTTCTTTGCTGGGCCTAGTCATCAATCTCGCAAAGTCAAAGTCCGAATCCACACAACATATAGAGTTCATAGGGGCACGCATAAAATCTATCACAGCAAGGGTGTACCTACCCGATGCCCGCTTCTGCGCCATCAGTTCACTGGTGCAAGTCATCACATACAGCCCCATGGTGCCGGTCTTAACGTGCTTACAGCTGCTGGGCCACATGGCGGCAGCGATGTTTGTGGTACAGAATGCCAGGTTGCACATGTGAAGCCTGCAGCATTGGCTGGCGAGCGTTTACAAACCGGCATCCCACACTGTCCACAGGGTGGTGTCGCCCACAACAGAGGTGCGCAGATCCCTGGCGTGGTGGGAAAACCCCGAGAATCTGCTAGTGGGGGTGCCTTTTTCACCAACCACAAATTTCTATTTTTTCTTACTACCGACGCCTCCCACATAGGATGGGGAGCGCACATCGGCGACAAGGTAATGCAAGGGCTATGGTCCCCTGCGGAACAGACACTGCACATAACCATGCTGGAGCTCAGAGCAGTGTTCAATGCCTGCAAACATTTTCGAGATTACCTACATGGCAAAGTAGTCGGGATTCAATACCGACAATACCTCCACTATGTTTTACATCAATCAACAAGGAGGAGCACGATCCCGTGCCCTATGTGCGGAAGCAGTCCAATTGTAGAATTGGTGCATCGCCAACAACATAACTTTGAAAGCCTCGTACTTGCCGGGTGCTCACACCGTGAAAGCAGATCAGCTGAGCAGGCGCTTCGCAATCATGCACGAATGGCAGATCTGCTCCGATCTGCTACGGCACATTTTTCGTACATGGGGGTTTCCCCAGATCGATCTGTTTGCCACAAGGTCTTGCACAAAGCCAGAAGGGAGAGAGCTCGCATGATACTCATAGCCCCGCTTGGGATCGGCAGCAATGGCTTCCCTTGCTTTTGCGCATGTCGGACCGCCCACCACTCCCTCTACTGGTGGCGCCGGACTTACTCACGCAGGCTCAGGGGTCCTTAGTGCACCCGCACCCTCAGGGTCTGCACCTACAAGCATGGCTAATCCATGGCTCAGCTCTTTAAAGAGCATGTGTATGGAGGGAGTACAACAAGTCCTGGAATGTAGCCGAAGGACTTCCACCAGGAGGACTTACAAGCAGAAATGGACTCGATTCACAGGCTGGTGTTCCGCCAAGCAGTTAGCTCCCCTTGACGTTCCTATATCTGTAATACTAGAATACTTATTGGACCTCAAGAGAGGTGGGCTTTCTCTATCCTCGCTAAAGGTCCACCTCGCCACTATATCAGCCTTTCGGCATAGAGAGGAAGGGCCCACAGTATTCGCCCATCCTATCATTACCAGGTTCTTGAAGGGGCTGGTAAATCTGTACCCCCCTCGGAAACCGCTTCCACCATCGTGGAATTTGGACTTGGTGCTCAGCACACTATCGGGTCCACCTTTTGAACCATTAGCCACAGTCCCATACGTCTCCTTACGATAAAAAAACAAACAAACCTTCCTTCTTGCAACTACGTCAGCCCGCTGGGTGAGTGAGCTCGCGGCAGTGATGGCAACGCCACACTGCACAGTATTCTCAAAGGAGGCGGTAACCTTAAGGCTGCACCCTGCCTTTGTTCCAAAAGTCTCTTCGGAGTCCAATCTTAACGAGCCAATAGTTTTACCCTCGTTTTACCCGAAGCCTCACAGCTCCGGCAAGGAGGCACGCCTGCATCTCCTGGATGTGAGGAGGGCGTTGGCCTTCTACATAGACAGAACTAAGTCCTTCCGGAAAACGGACAGGCTCCTAGTCTCTCTCTCCCAGGTCAAAAGGAGAAGGTCTCTCTTCACAGAGAATCTCTAAGCACATTGTGTCCTGTATAAAAATGTGTTATGAGCTTCTAAATGCTCCTTTGCTGGCCCCGCCCAGGGCTCACTCCACCAGGGCGGTGGCGGTGTCAACAGCCTTCTTCAAGGGCATTGCGTTAAAAGACAGCTGTAGAGCGGCGACCTGGTCATCTTACAACACCTTCGCTGAGCATTATGCCCTGCCTCGGGTATTCGAAGAAGATACGCGTCTGTCGACAGCAGTCCTCTCGGGGGCAAGCTGCACATAAACCGATTACCTACCTCCTTACTCGGGTTACTGCTGGGTAGTCACCTATTGTGGAGCACCCACGGGGACACTCTAAGAAGAAAGAGAAGTTACTCACCGTAGTAACAATGGTTCTTCGAGATGTGTCCCCGTGGGTGCTCCACCACCCACCCATCCTCCCCACTTCGGATCTCTGTCTAGTGTTTTTCAGGAGCATCCGAGGCGGTTGGTCAAGGAACTGGCGGGGACCGGATCGCGCACGCAGCCAGGGGCGCGCAGGGGGGGCGGCGTGCGCCGGCGCATGCGCGATCCAGGAGAAACTGCTGGAAGATTTCCGATCTGCGGTGCCGGGCGAGCCCGACACCTATTGTGGAGCACCCACGGGGACACATCTCGAAGAACCACCGTTACTACGGTGAGTAACTTCTCTTTTTGAGCTCACACAGAGCTCTTCAGTTCAGCTACAAGTGCATACCATAGGCAAAGTCCAGCTGAGTATAGTAGAAGCTGAAGGGATCTACATAGCATCCGTTCTCAGCACAAGGAGTGCTGCCCTTTTGTTACAACTGCAGAGACTACAGCTGAAGCAGGGTGGGCCAGGGGAGAGGCTCCGGGGAATGTGTACTACAACTGTGACGAGTTGCACTTCTAGCTGGAGGAGATGGAATAGCATAAAAAGAGCTGGGCAGGACACAACTCAAATGAAGACTGGGGAAGACCGATATGAACCTGCTGCAAAACTATTTCCTGATGTCACTTGTACAGCCAAGTAGGCAATAGGGAAAATATAGCTCAGCAGTAAGCAACCAATGGTGAACAGTGGCTCATATGAGGGGTTCTCCATCTCGGTGGGCCACAAGACTGTCATAACCAGAATGGTCTCCAGGGAATAGGGTAGCTTTGCTAACTGCACTTGCATACCTAGAATATGCATCGTGTGCCAATTGAACCATAGTGGCACTTCAGCTGGAGAGTGAGCACATAGCTCTCACTGTTAATGCGGTGTGAAATCATCATGCACCTCACCTTGTGCCCTTGCTTTACATGCATGTCACTTTAGTAATACCAATAGGAAAAACCCAGTGGAATTTGGCAGTCCTGTGGGTGGGCAATGGTAAACAAAACGTCTCCCAGGCCACCCACTACTGATCTAGCTGAACGGAAGCTAAGTGATCAGTCTTTGACAGGTATTTAATCAGTGGAAAACAGAACACGCCAGCCTTGCCTCAGCCCATGGCATTGCTACCTTCCTTGCTGTTGTCACTGAACTACATAATCTACACCAATAGTTCACTGCCCATGGAAACTTACTAATCCTGTAGCAAGCTGCAGATATATGCAGGTTTCCCTCTGACACAACACCAGCTGCTCCAAATTGTGTGCTGAGCACTACAACTACATCAGTTATTTTATTTAGAAAGGACACCAAGCCTGAAGTGCTAAACAGGCCCAAGGATAGACCTGTAAAGAAGAGGACTTTAAAATAAAGTCCTGGCCTAGCCAATGCCAGTGTCTAGGCTCAACAAATGAAAAGTAATGCGCTGGGTCTTTTTTTCCCCACAGTGGTCGCAGACTGGCCAGAGCATATTTGCAACCTGGCCCAGGAGTCCCACCAGCATGACGGGGACATACGCACCCCGGAAGTCCCACCACTGCCCCAGCTTCTTCACTCCATTGTACCCCCATCCCTGAGGGATTTGGCCTCAAGGGTTACTGGGAGTACCTACTGCAGGGCAGCAGCAAGGTCCCCTGCATTCCCTGCACCAGGCCCCCTGGGAGCCTCTGAGGCCATAACCCTGGGAGGTCAGGGTTCAATGGGGAGGAGAGGAAGGGGCAGGTGCCCCCCATCTCCACTTGGGCAGCCAGGTCTCCTGGGTGGGATTGCAAATATGCTCCATCCTGTAGATGGCCTGGGGGAAGGGGGGCATGAATTTGGGACCCCTGCTTTAACTTCTGTGGTAATGTAACAGTACTCAGTCACCCTGTACTATCGCTAATGCCTTCTGCCTTATCAGGCTACATTTACACTTAAAATGCTACAGCTGTACAGTGGCAGTGGTCAATGTAGTCACTCTCGAAAGTGACCAGTGGGCTTCTCCTGTCACTGTAGTGGAGCTGCCTCCTTGAGAGGTGATAGCTAGAGTGACAGAAGTTTTCTGTGTAGACCAAGTAGAAACCACCTAGGTCCTTAATGCCCAGGAAGAACAGGGCTGAGCTCTTAGGGCTGGCCTACACTGAAACATTATATTGCACAGCTATGTAGTTCAGAGGTGTGAAAAATCCACACCCCAGAGATGTCATTGTGATGACCTACCCCTCTACATAGACAGCACTAACTTAACAGAAGAATTCCTCCATTGATCTGGCTTCTTCCTGGGAGATGGATTACAAATGCCAGTGGGAGACAACCCACCACTGTCCAGTGTTGTATGTAGTAAGTGTCTATGTTGAAGTGCCACAGTGGCAAACTGATGCCATACCACCACCTTGTTTTTTCTACTTCAGACAAAGGGAACAGGCTACATGGATCACAGCAAGGGGTGCAAACAAGCTGGAGCTTTCTCCTGCCTTGTAACCCCTTAGCATCTTCTGTAGGATTCAGGCACACAAATCCAGACAATAACACTGTTCCCTCCAACCCCACTGCTGTCAGTGTTAATTCTGACGTGCTAGCGTTTATTGTGCTTTCTTTCCCTTCCCCTGGATATAAAACACCCACTTGTTTGGGGACATCATAGGTAGGTAGTATTGGTTAGCCAGACACCTGGCAAGTTCACGTGACTAATCAGACTGAATCATCTGCCATGAGTTCTCCACCTGCAGCTGTGACACACACGCCCTACTTCCTCTTCATTATGGGAAGGTGGTCACTTCTTAAACTTTGAAGGGTTAATGGCCTGTACAAGCTGCAGAACTAGTCCTATCTTCATCCTAGTTCCAGACCCAAGTCAGTGATCTGCTACTAACACTACATGTAAACAGGCAAGCCCCCGGTGTGGGGAGAACCACAGAGAACTGATGTACATCAGCAGGAAATTAGCATGGGTGGCATTCCACTGCTGCTCTGCTAGTACCGTAGCTCTTAGTCAGCTGCAATCCTGTAACAAAAACATGTGCATGTTCCTAGCAGAGCATAACAGGAGCTTGCTCATTCATAAGGCATAGCAAATGATTGAAGATATAATTGCTGTAAGTTTCTCTAGTCACACGCCTTGGGTGCAGGAAGAAGAATGATCCTGAACTTCCTCACGGACGAAGGTAAAGAACAGGTTCAACTATAGGTAATCCAAGTTACTCCATCGTAACAACTTGTTTCATTATTGCACTAGTATTACTAACCACTCATACACTGCACTGGGTTATTGCTACCATTGCATAGCAGAAGAATAATGCAGGCACGCACTTAAAACAGCTATCAAAATCAGTTTCAGCATTACCACAAATAACTACAGAGGTCTTGTTGACTCAAGATGGTTCAACACTCTGCTGTTTGAAAAACCAGTAAATATCACTTAACTGGAAGTGTATGGAATTTGCTCATATTGCTTTCCAAGCAGCTGCTTTCTCTCTGAGGAAAATTTATTTTCCCAATGCTTTTGTTTGGTCTCCCTCCTCAGTCCTATTTAGGTTGCTGCAACAGCAGAATCCTGAAACATGTTGATCCATCCTGTGAGGTAAAATTCACCATAACATGCCTCTGCTATTGGAGAATGCGCCACTTGTTACAGCTGAGGGATCTGCACAATCATTCACACTGATCTGCCATTTGGAGTTGGCTGGCTGATGTTTAGATACATCCACCACTAGCAGGCCTCTCACTGTACTCATTAAGCCTCTGCTACAAAGAGATTTGGTGCTTCACAGGGTACTTTACTTAGGCCAGTGTTTCCCAAATGGCGTTCTGTGGAACCCCAGGGTCCCATGAAGTGAAAATAAGATTTCTGTGAGAAAATGACCAGGGGTCTGCAACCTCTGGCTCCGGAGTTGCATGGGGCTCTAAGGAGTCATTTGCGGCTCCGGACGCTGCTGCCACTGAAACAGTAGAACGAAATTTAATTGGTTTAATGGGTGGTGGGAGGGATCTAGCTGTTAAACCAACTGAATTTAGTTCCATTATTTCAGAGGCGAGAGGGAAGCGAGCTGCAGAGATTCCCTCACTCGCAAAGTAGCCAGTGCACATGCAATGGGGGTCAGGGCCAGAGGAGCCAGACAGGTCCTGCAGTTCCTGCGACATCCTCACCTTTCTTTGGCTGCGACTGACCCCTTGTAGGGCGGCCAATGAAATCAGGCCCTCAGGACTAGAGTCAGAGGAGCAGCAGTGGCTAAGGTAGATTCGTCTGCCATGCTGGGTGAGGTAACGGGGAGCCAACTTCAGTGATATTTGTTCAGGCAGCGTTAGGTGTGGGGCCTCTTTGGGTGGACAGGTTAGTCCCTGGGGGCCAGTTTGGGGCTGAGGCAGGTTAATCCTGGGGCAGGGGAGGTGCAAAGCCATGTATAAGACTTATTAGGCTTTCCACAAAGGTCTTTTGAGTTTAAAAGGATTCCGTGGCCAAATAAAATGGGGAAATACTGACAACCTAATGACTACACTATAGAGCTTGCAGCCAGTAGGGTGGATGTTCTGAGGCTAAGCTGATACAAGAGAGCACCCCAATTGACTTAGCTACCATGGTTCATAAGGCTGGAGTAATTATGTCGATGGGAGAAGCTTGTCTAATGATGCCCACATCTGCACTTTGATCAGTGTAATTTACATTGGTCAGGGAAGTGGTTTATTCACACCCCAAGTGACATACCAAACTAAGGTGTAATGTGTACACAGCCTTAGTCTTAATACAGAATGCAAGGTGTAACTTCTCTGTGGAGCTGGGCAGCAACAGTGTTTGTGGATTGCTCCCATCTCTCACTTCCTATCTTGTTGTAGGATTCTAAGTGACAACAATAATAATAATTATAATAAGAGAAACACATCTCCTAGAACGGGAAGGGACCTTGGGAGGCCATCTAGTCCAGTCCCCTGCCCTCTTGGCAGGACCAAGTACCACCCTTACATCTATTTGCCCCAATCCCTTAATGGCCTCCTCAAGGATTGAGCTCACAAGCCTGGGTTTAGCAGGCCAATACTCAAACCACTGAGCTATCCCTATGGCCCCTCCCTCATCCAGCACTCTTGGGACCTGAACGGTCCTGAACGAAGGAATTTCACAGATGAAGGATGGCTCTGTGCCCCACTGGACCCCTGACTCCCACCACCACCCCACCTCCAGCCTGGCCTGTGCTAGCCCTGATCCCTGGCATGACTGGGCTGCTAGACAGGGGCCCACCATCTTCCAGCCCTGGCTGGCCTGCCACACTTGGCCCCGGAGTCCCAGCTCCAGCTAGGCTGCCAGTGTAGTTCTGGGGTGGAACATGCCAAGGAGCAAAGGGCTCTCTTGTTCTGTAACATCTATAGTCCTGCTGGACCACAGATATTGCCAGACCAAAGGATGCCAGTTTTGGGAGGTGGAACCTGTAGCAAAATGGACACTGAAGTTGTACTATACCTAGCCATAATCAGGCAACAGATTTTGCTTCAGTTCACAGCAGCAATATAAAAACGGAACAAAATTACATATTGCTGTTTTTCCTTCCTCAATGGTTAGATCTTTTTTAAATCCTCAAGCTTTTGTTTTGTACACCATGCAACAGGAAAGATCACTTTCCATACTGAATGAGGCTTACGGAAACTACAAGGTAGCCACGCCAGGTTCCGGCCTTTAATTACTAGTTGCTAGTCAGGCCTGATCTATCTTAGGATCACTCAGGAGAGGTCACCATTGCCACATGCAGCAGGAACATGCATGCTTGCATACTCCTGCCAGGTAGGCGATGTTCTCCTCCCTCTATCCTAGAGTATTCTTACTCAACTATCCTGAATCTTCTTTACATACCACAAAGGAGCTAAAGTTACATCACACATCCCCATGACTAGGGAAAGGGTAAGGCCTTTTTCCTTTGCTGCAGCCAGGAGTGTATGCAATTGCAAAAGGGAAAAATCTGAGGCAGGCTAGCTGCACACTACATCTAAAGTAATTGTATCATAATCTTATACTTGTAGACTTGTCCAAATTGCACCCTGAAACGTGCGTGTCTGTGGGTGGTGGGAAGAAGGAGGGATGTAGATAGTCATCACTGCTATGCCTTTCTGAAGTGGGCCTTAATAGAGGTTCTCATTCATAACTCACACACTTCTCCCTAGTGACCATTACAACATTTTTACAGAGTGCCTCCTTGTGGAGTACCTAAGACCACCTGTGATTTTCCAAGAAAATATTTGACTGAAAGACAGCTACATTCACAACTTTGCTGCTGGTTTTAATGCTGAATTCAATATAGCCTCAGGAAAAAAAATGTGCCAAGCAAATGGCAGGAGGGTGTGGGGGAAGAGACACCAGGCCCTTGGAGCAGCAGAGAACGCAAACAGCTTCCCCTGGAAGAGGGGGTTTTAGTTATCACAGTTATTGCCTTTGCTCTTTCTCCCAGGCAAAGGAAAGGCTGACTTGTTCTGGGACTGGGAAAGTTTGCTGGCTAATGAAGTGAAAGGTTCAATGAGTGTTTTCCGATCTGTAACTGTCACCTCCCACAGTCTCACCTTCTCAGCCTTTGCCCACTGCTGTGCTACTTCTGTTTCCACTTGTCTTTGCTCCGTGAGGTCAGTTTTGTTTCCTAAGACGACAACGGTCACCTAGAAGGAAGAGAGAACAGGTCATGGTGGTACATGCAATCCTTAGGCTGTTCACAGTCTAGATCTCTGTTTCACCAACTTAAAACATTCATGTACCCCTTTCAGGACTTTGGCCTTATCAGCATACCCCCTCTCCCAGAGCAGTCCCTGTTCTTGTCTCCTAATTACATGTACTGCACTTTGGGAAACACTGCTCTAGGTTACTTCTGGCTTGCCCTAAACACACTCTTCATTCTGAAGTAGCAGAACGTGGGGTTCAACTCTGTGTGTCACTCTGTGTGATGGGAGCAACATGTGTGATGAACTCTATCAACAGTTTGAGGGAGATGGAAGTAGCATGTCAAACACCACCAAATGCAAAGCTCTACAGCCAGAGTTTCCATTTGCTTTGCCCTTTGTGTTATCAAACACACCAGTGACAGACTGTAGGATGTTAGGGACTGTGAATGGCAGTTTGACATGTACTTCACCCAAGTGATACCAATGTAAGGCAGCAGAGACCTGGCCCACACTGCTGTTTCCTAGTTCCTAAATGTAGTTTTAAGAGTCCATTTTCCTCCATAAATAACCTTTTGAACAGTTAGGATTGACTACTAGAAAAACTACTGCTGGCAGAAAGAGGGGAGAGAGTGTGTAGAAACCACCCAAATCAATAGGAGAGGGTTAGAATTAGGTCTCTGAGGGACACAGTAATATGTTTGAGTTCAGGGCTGTAAATAACAGAGAGCAAAACTTCTCCAGGGAACAGATAAGAAAATCTGTACCAGTATTGCTAATAAGTGAGATGATTTAAAACAGTTTTTGTTTTGTTTTTTCTATGGTAGTACTTGTCCCAGCCAGGGGACTGATGGGATGCGGGGCCGGGGGGGGAGAAGCAGCTGAGCTCCTTTTTTTTTTTTTTTTTAAATTACAAGGAAGGCATGGATTAAAACAAACAATAAAATCGTCTTGAAATACACAAGGCTAAATAGTACTAATAGCCTGATGTACTCAGGTCTGCACTCAGGAGAATGTTTAGGATAAAGTCCTTTGGAAAAAATGTATTAGTCTTAACTTTTGCACCAGCTCTTCCTGGTGAACAGATTCTGGAATTAGCATGTGCCTCCAGTTTCATCCCCAAGGTTCGTCTGTCTTTAAGTACTTAACTAAAGGTTTTGAGACCCACAGATAAGTAGCTCTGTGTCAGTCCAGAAAAGGGAAAGTTGACTTAGAAAAGACTAAGCCTCAAGAACATAAGGGTTTGCTGCTCCGTGAAGCCCATCTAATTCAGAAAATAAGATACTCAACCCACCTATGGTCAAAGGCTAATCTGTCTCATCAGTGACTACAAATTCCACTGATGTCACATCATTCCTTCCCTTCCCCCTATCCCCAAGGCACTAAATAAGTACAGTAATCCCTCGATTTACACGGAGGTTGTGTCCTGGGCAACCTCTGCGTAAATCGAATTTCACATGAATGGGTGGAGGGGAGTTGGGGAGATCCCCAGAATTCCCCTGGCTGGGGGAGCGGGCAGCTGTGGGAAGTGGGGCAGCTACATGGCCCTGGTCTCTCCCAACCGGGAGTGGGGCACACAGCTGCTTGCGCTGCAATTTCTCCCAGCTGGGGGAGCTGAGGGTTGGAGGTGGGGGGGCGGTTTCGATTTGCACTTAACTTGTGTTCATACGAATTAAGCGCAAATTGAAATTGTGGTTCTCAAGGGTTTACTGTGCATCTCGTGTTTTGCAAGAAGTGGTATGACATTCTGCCCACGGTACCTGTCTTCCCGCGCTGCTTTTTCTTTTTAGTAGTCTGAATGAGCTTTATTTTGCTGGCTTAATTGCTAAAGGCATCGAGCAGGTGAAACCATTAAAGGATGTATGCCTATTCTAAGAAGACGGTAAGCACAAAAGTACTGCACAGGTGATATTTAGCTAGCACAGCTGCAACAATGTATTCGCTGATACTACTAGCTAGCTGTTTTCTAAAGGAAAATACAGCAGTCATTCTTCAGAATGGAAATGATTTACCAGCCATGCTGAAATTCAGTACAGCCTCCTTGCTAATTGCCTCTAATAATCATTATATAAAATATAATATAATAAAAATAATAAAAAACTAGGAGCACCACTGTCAACTACTAAATTTTGTTCAGGAGCATGTACATGAATAAAGCCAGATGAGGATGATGGGTCATATTGTTTTATCCATTGTATTTTAGTTTTCAAGTATACCACCAAATCAGTACACTAACTGTACTACCACCCATCTAAAATAGTACATTACATTTCTGCTGAGAAGAAGGGCAAGACAGTTATCTTTTGTGCCAATTATACAGTGTGTAGATTAATGAAATTCTTCTGTACTGGAAAACTTAATTCATTAGATTGCCTGTGACTGCAGGGAAAATTTGCTTTCCTTTCTACTGCTTTGCAATTTAACTTTCCATTACTGAGTTATTTCAGACATGGCCAAGAAATTAAGGCATTAAGCTTTCACCTCTTTTTTGTCTCTGAATGCGTCAATCTCTTTTTTGAGCACTTCTGCTCTCTGGAAGGATTCAAGGCTGTTCACAGCATAGACGAGAACAAAGCCATCAGCAACAGAGAAGTAATGCTTTGGAAACTCTACGCCTTCTTCAAGGCCTGTAGTGTCATAGAGACGTAATTGTTCCTTTACCCCACGATCTGTTTCGACCGAAGCCAAATACACATCTTCCACTGTTGCTCCCTCTTCTAAACCTGTGGTTTTTAAAAAGCCCCACCAAAAGCCCAAAATGTTAATATTTATATTATCACTTTACAGAATTTATTATAACTATTTATTCATGCTGTGGTTTTGACCAGGATTTGAATTTGGAGTCTACTGCATTCTCAGCAAGACCAGCTATTTACAGTAAAGAGACCATTTCACATATATTCATATACTGCATTTGTGAGTATAGGTAATTGTGTTTTATGGGCATAAGTTTAGGACGATATAACTTAAGTGACCCTTTCTTCAGGGTCCAAATCTTGCTCACCAAAACTATACCATTTGTGCTACATGTAAGGGCTGCTGTGGAGGAGTTATAATTGGCTGCTTAGGCTGCATAACAGAGGAAAAAGGACCACTGAGAAAACTACTACTGCAGTTTTCTTTAGTACCCCAATATCTCTGAGGCTGCCACTCCTCCTCACATTGAATGAGATCTTGTTCCACATGTAGAATAGAGGGTATAAAAGATGATGTCTATGGGACCATTTGTGTAAGGTACTAACTCCTCAGCACAGAGATTCAGGCTTTATGATGCTATAAGCAGCAATGATGATGTTCAAGTGCAGGGAAGCTACATAACTTAAGAACACAATAGAAATCTCAGAAATTCAAGTCTAGATCAGCGGCTACAGTAATACTTTCAAGTTTTCAAAGAAGCCTTCTGTTACCAAAATTTGTCATTTCCTTTCTCCAATGCACACCCACAAACATACGCTTGTTGGTTCTTGTAGGGAGATTAGATTTTTGTTTGTTTCTCAGATAGACAAATATTGACACATTGTTTTAGAAAATAATGATTTTATTATGTTTAATAACACTATTTGAAACCCTTCATTCTGACAAACAAGCTTAAGTATTCCACCCACACATGTGCTGATTATTTCTCCTGCTGCATGCAACCTTTGTTTCTAGAAAAAAAGTGGCACAAACTCTCCTTGCTATTCCCGCCTCCTTTTTTTCCTAGTCTCATAAATCAAACTCACATTTGATTCATACCAAACTCTGACCAGACTAATTGATCTAGCCTCCAAATATAGCCATTCTGCCATGAAGGCACCACACTAACAGCACCAGAAAAGATTGGAAAGGTTAACAAAAAGAGAATGAGTGTAAACTAAGATTGTAGATTCAGAAAAATGGTAATAGAAGAGAGTGCTGGGGCATTTTTAAAACTAGGTGGGTAACTGAGTCCTTTCTGGAAACTAATTTCTTCCTGCTCTCTGCCTCCAGTACATTGTTCCTTCCAACCAACATAATGGTAGCAGCAACAGATATGTCTCTCTATTCTTACCTGATGAGAAAGCGGTGAAAATGAAAAGGTCCTTAAAGTGGAGGTGAGAATAAGTGACAGTGATGGAGGACTTTAAGGCATTAGAATTTACATAGCACTAGTCTCAAGAGATGAAATTCAACCCTCTGCAGAAGGGCAGCACAAGGCTTATGTACCAATCAAGATAGGACTTAGGTGGCACATTGGCCTCCTACTGGCCATTGATGTAGTGCATGGTTTCCCAAACTGGGAGGTGTGCCCCCCTAGAGGGGCATGAAGAAATTCCTGGGGGGGGGCACGAGGCAACCCAGCCATCATTCCCACCACCCTTTGCTTCCAGCTCTCAGCCCCTGCCATTTTACGTGCATGACCTGGCACAGATACTATAAAAAGCAGGCAGCTGGCAAAGACCCATGTGCAAAGGTGAGTGAATGTGGGTGGGCGGGGAGGAGAATGGGGTTAGATGGGGGACTGGGGGTGCCTGGCTCAGGTGAGGGGGATGGGGTAAGAGTGGGGTCTGGTGATGTCTGGTTTTGTGGGAAGGGAGGAGATCGGACAGGTGGCTCGTGGGGCTCAGGTGGCCGGCTGGCTTGCAGGACTCACGGGGATTGGGTGGCTGGCCCCGGCATCACACGGCTCAGGCAGGCAGGCAGCTGGCCCCAGCAGTGTGGGGCTTGGGTGGGCAGCTGGCCCCAGCAATGTGCAGCTTGGGCCAGCAGGTGGGCAACTGGCCTGGGCAGCTCAGGAGGGCAGCTGGCCCCAGCGGTGCAGGGCTTGGGCAGGCGGCTCTGGCAGTGGAGGTCTGAGGCGGGCGGATGAGTGGCTGGCGGGGGCAGCTCTCTTGGCTGGCACAGGGCTCAGGCAGCTGGGCAACTGGGGTTGCACCAGGCACCCACAAGGGCCCAAGAAAAACTATTTGTGCTTATTTTTAATTTTAAATAACATTTTTGTATCAAGTTTTTGTGTTTAAATTACTAATTGAATTTTTTGTTAAAAGTGGGGTTGAATGATGGTAAAGAAGAGGTGGGGGGGGGCGTGAGGGTTTCTCAAAAATTAAAAGGGGGACGTGATGCTGAAAAGTTTCGGAACCACTGATGTAGTGGGAATAATCCACTTTTGAAGATGATTAGTAAACTTAGACTTGCACAGATCAGCTAGAGAAGGAGGATGGAACCACCTGACAATCATATGGCTGAAACCATGATGGCAAGCGTATTTGCAGTTGTTGGCTAATATAATGTCCATACAGCCATTTTTCAGAGACCTTGTTATAACAGCTATTACAAAACAGTGCTAAAGATTATTGCGGGTGAAAGGTATGGCATTTATAGCATTATATAGCTAGACTATCTATCCAATCTTAGTAGAACCAGGATGGGGAGGAAAAGTCCTTGTTTACACTGATAATCAACATCATCCAAGAACTGTGTTGGAAAATTTCATCTGTAGAAGACTAGGCACACCGTAAATGCTACTCAAGTTTACTGTCAGTAGTTTTGCAATTTAGAAACGCAAAGAGTAGGGATCAAAGATGCCATTTACTAATAAATATTTGACAGTGATTATTGCACAGTAAACCTAGATAATACATAAAGAAATATCAAACATGCAAAACAGTTGACATTAAAGTGGAGTTTTCAGAAATGTCCAGGTGACTCAGGAGCAGTGCCATTATCTTTTAATGGGATCTGTGCTCCCATTGTGTTCCTTGGACACTTTTGAAATTCCAACGTCAGGTATTATCCACAGAATGTCGAGTGTCAAAAAAATAAGCAAAAAGAACACACTTTGCCCTTGCACTCTATTTATCTTTTTTTTCCTTTTAAACTTGTACGCTAAGCAGCAGAAAGGACAAACAAATCAAAACCCTCACACTCCCCACATATACCCACAGGGCCAATTTTATTGTTGTTTCGTGAGTTTTTGTTAAGACAAAATATAGAAATCTTGAAACAGGATTCAGAGAAGTTCTAGAACACCAATTCACCTCAGCCGAAGTAAGAAATTAAGCCCAAATTGGTACACCTAAAACTTGTTGGAACAGCTTTAAAAAAGAAAATGTATCTCACCAACAGTATGTTTTCCATAGAGAAGCTGCTCCAATATTGCTGTTTTTCCCACGGATGCCATTCCACAAAGGACCACTTTGTAACCCTTTCCCATTCCTGTCAGGATGTCAACATCTGCAAACAAATCCTGTTCAAGTACAGGGATCTATTATACTTAGGAATGATATTAACAGAAAGAACTCTGAGGACAGAGTAAAGCAAAGTTGCTGAAATATTTAGTGCTTCACAGTTCAACAAAAGATGGAGTTGATGTTGAAGCAAAGTTCTCTCTGAATCAGTCATCTGCAGGTTCTATTTCCAGGACAACACAATTTCCTTCCACAACCACCTTTTAGGCCTCCAGACTGTCAACATTTACACGAATGGTGTCAAACAGAAATGTTAGGATCACCACAGCCCCACCCTGCAGAGCCAGCACCTTCCCCCAGAGCCAGGCTCACATGCCCCCCAGCTGTGGGTGACTCAGCAGAGATGCTGCTGCAGCTCTGGAGCTGCTAGGCCTCACCAGCCACACCGAGCTCTGCAGCTGGAGACACGCTGGGTAACACGGCTGGCGCTAGCCGCTCTGGACTACAACTGGAGCCATACCAGCTGTGCTGGGCTACAGCCACTGCGGCCACCGCCACACACTTGTTCCACCAAGTGGTAGGGCATGTGTGTGGAGTGGGAGGAGGACACTCCATTTTGCCACATCTCAGTGCGGTGAAAGGGAAGCGTACAGAGAAAAAAAAATTCCTTCACTTCCATGAGGCCATTCACACACCGTTTATATACTTGCAGGATCAAGGCCTTACAGCTTCTTCAATCAATCTGGGAAGGGGCTCTGCCCACTTTTGTGTTCGCGTGTAGCGCCCAGCACACTGCCTGCACAGTGCTGCCAGTTCCCACCACTACACTGTGGGCTTTCTGTATATCTTTACATCAGATCACTCCTGAGCAGCTGGGTCTGAAACGCAAACCGAGCACGTGTCCCGCGCTCACGTTGTCAGAGAAAAGCTGGCAAAGGTGCCTGCCCCCAACCCCCATCTCAGAAACCAGCAGGGTGACAGCAGCGGCGTACAGGGCAGCCTCAGGCTGCGAGGGGAGCTGATGTGCGATTTGGGCGCGGCTGGAGGGGGCTATGCCACCACACCACCCGAAAACACTGCCTCCCTGGGCAGCGACCCCGGGACAGGAGATGGGGCTGGCGTGGCGGAGAGCAGGCACCGGCGCCCTCAGCCTGCGGAGAGGCGGGGCTGGCGGGAGGGAAGCGTTCTCCAGGGCCAGTAGCGCTACGAGCTTGGTACCAGGCCAGCCCTTCTCTACAGCAACGCGCCTAGCAACGGGGGCGCCCCAGGCAGGAAGCGGGGGCACGGGGGAAGAACCCCGGCACCGCAGAACCCCACCCGCGCAGAAAGATGCTCCGCCCACCTCGGGCAGGATGTGAAGCTCCTCTTCCCACCCCGCAGCCCGGTTTGAGATCGCATCCCCGCCCCCTCTCTGTTTATAGGCTACGGAGGGAGGGGGCGAGGCGGAGGAGTAATAGCCCAATCAGAGCCGTTGGCCCTTCAGAACTGCGTTTCCCAGCAGACTGTAGCGCCATCGCCGGAAGTGATGTAAGCCGCAAAGGTATGTGGGAGTGAGGCCTCTTCCTTTCCGGCTTCGGGAGCCATCAGGTTAGGTTATGGTCTGTACCGGGCCGATGGTTTCATCCGATTCCATCGGAGCGTAGAGCTGCCTATCCGGCTTTCTTTCTCCGCTCCGTGCGTGGGCTAGGCCTGTGTTTCCCAGGCTCCGTGGCAGGGACTGGCGTAGGGTGCCAGTGGTCGGCTCGGGCCCCTGGGTGGTGCTGACACGGGGCGGGCCTCCCTACGGTGTGGGGGTGCTTGGGGCGCAGGCAGTGTCGTGCTGAGGGGAGCGCCCCATCGGGCGATTAGCCGCAGGGCGCGGACGGGGGTGGTGGGGCCTGTGAGCAGCAGATGCCTAGGTCTGTAAGTGGCTACCGGGGGGCGACCCTTAGTAAGGGAAGGAAGTGACCGCTTCTGACTGACACGTGTCCGAAGAGAGCCACATAGGGTCCAGAGTGGCCAAGCCTCTGGGCAGTGTGTTGCGGAAGCCTAATAAAATTTTCAACGCATGAGAAAATTGAGTTCTGCCGTCACTTCCCTGACGCGTGAAGTTTTATAGTGTAATAATTAAAATTTTGCTCAGATACTCTTTAGTTTGTAGTATTAGCCAAATTGTGCTGAGTACTTTCACTAAGCCAAAAAACAGTCTCTGCCCTGAACAGTTGCTATACAAAGAGATACAGTAACAAAAAAGGAGTCTGCAGGATGATAATCTCTGTGTCATTTCAGTTACAGCTGTCCAGATTCCTAGAGGTATTACTTTTATAGTATCATTAAGCTTGAGAAATATATGGGGAGCCTTTTAGGTGTGTTCACAGGGGCAGCATATTTTCTATTCCTTTTGTGTAGTTTTTCGGTTTTTGGAGGGGGAGGTAGAATGTTGCTCCAAGCTTACACTGATCTCTAATTCAGCAGGTAAACAAATATGGGTGCCTACAAATACATCCAAGAGCTATGGAGGAAAAAGCAGTCAGATGTGATGCGTTTTCTCTTGCGTGTCCGCTGTTGGCAGTATCGCCAGTTGTCTGCCCTACATCGTGCTCCCCGACCAACCAGGCCAGACAAAGCCCGGAGACTGGGATATAAGGCTAAACAAGGTAACTAGAAATAAAGGGTAACAGAGAGTAAGCCGTGCTAGTCTATACACTATCAAAACAAAAAGCAGGCAAGTAGCACTTTAAAGACTAGCAAAATAGTTTGTTAGGTGAGCTTTTGTGGGACAGACCCACTTCTTCAGACCATATCCAGACCAGCACGGACTCAATATTTACGACAGAGAACCAAAAACAGTAAGCAAGGAGGACAAATCAGATTATCTTTTTCTGATTTGTCCTCCTTGCTTACTGTTTTTGGTTTTCTGTGTCTTAAATATTGAGTCTGTGCTGGTCTGGATATGGTCTGAAGAAGTGGGTCTGTCCCACGAAAGCTCACCTAACAAACCATTTTGCTAGTCTTTAAAGTGCTACTTGACTGCTTTTTGTTTTGATAGAAATAAAGGGGGGGGAGAGTAGTAATTTTAGTAATGCTATGTTAATGTTTTTTTGATTGATCCTTCCATAATTGAATATTAATCTGTGTAATGGTGAGAATACTGCGTATTTCAAAATTCTCTTCACAGAGAGTTTACATTTTTTGTTATAATTAGTTTAGTATCTTACTAAGTTAGCATATGAGTTGTGAGCACTGACAGAAAGCAGAACCTAAGTTGACTCCTAATTGGCACCTGGGGCAGAGAAACTTTCCACTGCCTAACTGTGTATGGAGATTGAAGTTCTCTCATTCTTATGGTATATCTTCACTGCTAAGTTAACCTTGGGTGTTCAGTATTAGTTCACATATTGCCCAGCCTCTGTCAAATTATTGTATTTTCACTGGTGTTGCATTTCTGTGTGTTTCACCATGTTCATACCTTGTTGTTATGTGCTGCAATTAGCCCTGATTCTTTCCCAGTGAGTTATGGGAGATCCTGCCTGCCCTTCAGGGCACATAGAGAGAATTATGGGAAAGCACTGGAGGCCTGTCAGCACGTGAGTGGTATATGGTCTACATCCTCTGTGAAGTGGACAGGTTATCTGCCTCAGTAAAAATGGAACCTGTGCTCCAGGGCATACTCCCAACCATCCCACTTAGCTGGGGTTAAAAACGCTAAACTTGGGTAAAGTGTGTTTTGACAGGATGGGAGGCAGTTTGTGCGGGTATATACACCAAGGTCAGAGCCTGGGACAGCTGCAGTGAAGACATGCTTTGAGATGATTCTTCTGGGGTGGTTAGCTTGGCATGTTCGAACCAACAGTAGACTTTTTATTTGTTTATAGTTGACTAGTAAATGCAGGAGTGCCCATAGGTCTGATCTATTGTTTTACTGATACAACTGGATTGATTAGGTGGATTTGGAGGATTGACATTAGGTGTGTGGTTTGGTTTTGGTTTTTGTACCATGCAATTATAACTGTTTAAAAGTACTTTACGCTGATTATTTCAGTTCCAAAACCAGAATACTCTATGCCAGTGGAGTTGTCTTTGCCAAAAATTTCTAGTGCAAATAATCTTTTAATGTACTGTACTACTTGGTGAGCAATGGGTGAAGATTATTATACAAAAAGCAGCACTTGCAGTAGCATAGAAGTATGGGTCTTAGTGGGGAAGCACAGTACCTTAATTAACAACATCCAGTCCTGTGGCACCTTAGAGACTAACAAATTGATAAGATCATGAGCTTTCTTGGTAAAAACCCACTTTGTCAGAAATAATTAAATTAATTTGTGACTGAAAGGTTGTCAGTGGTCTATAGTTCCAAATCTGTTTTTTTTAACAACTGGTGTCTTTGCAGGTTATGTCATTTACCGTGTTCGTGTACGTCGTGGTGGTCGTAAACGCCCAGTCCCGAAAGGCGCTACCTATGGTAAGCCTGTAAATCATGGTGTTAACCAGCTGAAATTTGCCCGAAGCCTGCAATCTGTAGCAGAGGTAAGTGCTTTTCCTTTGTGACACTCAGTTGCAACTTTGGATGATTGAGCTGCCCTGGTCCTGAATATTCTGGCCAAATAAGAGCGAGTTTCTCTGTAACATAAAAGCTCGCGCCTAATAAATGGTACCAGAGCGCTTGGGTAGGATTCTTTATCCATTTCTTATGTTACAGATGGGGAAACTAGTGTGCGGAGAAGTTAACCTGAGCAAGTAATTGAGACTGCATATTAGGCAATAGTTTGCCATTAATGTATATATGCACCTAATGTGTCAATGGAACTGTCCTACGCAGGAACAGTTAGCCTTCATAAGATAAGGGGGTTTGACCTCAAGAAACTTCAGATATGTTCAGGTGCATGATTTCATGCATGCTTTTGGTCTGTGTAACCTAGACAGTCCAAACAAACCCTCGTGTTTAAACTTGATGTGTGTAGTATGGCATGTGTATTTACAGTCATACCCCGAGATATGCCCATTTGGGCTACAAGAATTCAAGTTTATGAGCAGCTTGATTAAGGACCACTACTTCGCCTTACGAGGCATTTACTCGAGCTTACAAGTGCCTCAGCAGGACGCAGACACCATGAAGCTGGAGAAGGTCAGCTCATTCGGGCCCTGCCCCTGCCGCTCACTCCTCGGGCGGTGAGGGGGCTTCCTCTGTTCACCCTGCACAGCTGTGCTTCGGGCACTGCTCGCTGCCTGGTGGTGGTTTCCTGGAGCCCCCGGCCCAGCCCAGCCTTTACCTGGGACTGGTCTGGTGTCCGCCTGGGCACTGCAGCAGCTGGTGGCCGCTCCCAGGCACTCCTGGGAGACGTGGCTGCTGGGTGCACAGTCCATCCTGGTCCCGCCCCTGCTGCTCGATTCCCGGGCGTCTAGGGGGCTGCCGCCACCTGCTCTGCGCAGCTGTGCCCTCTGCTAGGTAAGCGTAAGTGGATGTAAATTTTGGGGCTCAGGAATGGATAAAGTTTTTTCCCATTGAAATAATGGTAATTACATTTTCAACTTACAAGAATTTGCCCTAGGAGGAGTTTTTCAGGAACGAATTACCCTTGTAAGGCAGGGGAAGATTGTATCCTGCAATCTTAATTGATTTCCTGCTGAAGAATTCCAACTGAGTTGTCCCAAGGCTACATCTACACTTAGAGGGAGCATTGACGGCTGCTACTCAATTCAAGTATGAGCATTGTGTACCTAAAATTGATTTTGCAGCCATCAACATTAATCCTGGTCCTCACTGCAGAATGTTGATGGGCGCACGCTCCTCCCACCAACATTGCTTAATCCTTGCAGCTTGCAAGGAGTTCCAAGTTCAACATTGATCCTGGAACAAGCTGTTTCACACATGCACCAAAGAGTGCCTCGGACGGTCAAACCTAACCATTCAGTCTTCTGTGGCTAGTGTAGCTCTAGCACAAGAAGTAAAATCTTTATGGCAGTGACATGATCCCAAGTCAGTTTCATCTTGCTACACCGTGGGTACAGTGGTACCTGGCAAGAAGAGAATTCTAGAATACAGGAAAAGGACAGGCTTATGGATAATAGAATGGGGAAGATGGGAACATCCATCAAGATCCACCCAAAACATAATTCTTTTGCTCAGTGTTTCCTACCATTGTCATACTTTGTTACATTCTTTTAACAGTGCATGATCTGATTTATTGCTGTGGTTTGTACGGTGTAAGAATTAACACCGTCTGATCACATCATGTGCTATGGCCCGCAGCTTGAAAATGTCCCACTGTTACTGGATTGGTAATCAAGTGGTTTTGCATGATGTTTCTTATAATATTCGTATTTAAAGTCCACACAATGAAATATCTTTAACGTTCATCTGAAAAATACTGATGAATCAGTTGGGGGGTCACTGTCAGGACTATCTGTCTTGGTGTGGATGACTGTTATTAAACAAGTGCCCCAACAGAGACAGAAAAGTTTGATGCCTTGACAGCTCGTAAAGCTATTGTGGGATAAGTTAGCTCCGGATTTGATGATTGGCTGCTGAACTATTGAAACTAGTGATATCAGAAACTGCTAATCAAAGAGCTTGGCTGAAAGATTGCCGAGAGCTGAGTGAAAAATCTATTGTAAAAAGAATATTAAAGATGTGTCATGAAGAGATGTTAATACTGTGTGTTAAATATATAGAAGTCTATCCTGCAAGTTAGAAAAATAAGCAGCTATCCAACAATGCGGAAAGAAATGTTTTGTTGCAAGCAAGCTGCCTGATAGGCCCTTACATCCTTTAATTTGCTTTTTAAAGACAGGCTTTTCCATGATTAATCCCTTTTCAGCGCTAGACAGTTGTGAGGAGAATGCTCAGTAGATTCATTTGACACCACATATATTTGAAAACAGTTTAAAAGGGTAAAATGCTTACATGCAAATAAGTTTTCTGATACAAGAGATGAAGATGTTGAATATCAGTTCTAGCAAAGAAAACGACACCTGTTTTTATAAGGGGATAGCCAGCTTAAGCAATGGAAGCACCTTTTTATGTGCTTGTTATATGCTCTTGAAATGTGATGTTCAGGGGCCAGCCCAGCTGTCACACTGAGAGACCTTGAATTCCATCTGTGTGGCCTTTTTTCAGAATCAGAGCCTTAACTATACAGTATTTTATGTTAACGTCAAGGGGACTGAACTGCCTTTCTATAGGAAATTCATACCAGCAAAGATCTAGAAACAAAGGCAACGTTGTGAGAATGGGGAGCGTTGTAAGTCTGACACCTGCCTTGTAGTTTGTTTGGGGCTTGTCTGTACTTAATGGAAGATCAACGCACAGGGGTGTGATTTAATGCACTCATAGGGGGGCTGCACTAAATCAAGCAATCAGGGTACTGCTGTTGACCCTGATACCCCTTGTAGTCATGAGGAATGAAAGAGGTTGATGAGAGAGTTTCTCCCATCAAGTTTCTGGTGTGCAGACTGAGGCAAAGATCGATTTAAAATACACAACTCCAGCTAGGCTATTTTTGTAGCTGGAGTTGCATATCTTAAATAATTACACACGCGCACGCACACACACACACAGTGTAGACCTGGCCTTGGGTTATGTCTGTGCGCTTCTGAGTTCAGCGTGGTCATGGCACCAACACTAGGAGAAATCTCTATCAGCTCTGTATGTAAAGCTACTCCACTGGTGGAGATGGTAACAGTGCTGGGAGTGTGTTTATGCTGGTGTTTTACAGTGCTGTAACATGCTGAGCTGGGGAGTGGAGAGGGGTGCGGGTGTGGTGGTTTTTTTTAAAAACACCCCTGAGTGAAAAAGTTACAGTGCAATAAAGAGGCAGCATAGCTAATTCCTTGAAGGAAGACTCCCCTCAGTGGTTCTCTTGAGCATGGGCGGAGGTGAGGAGGGAATTGGCAATGCCAATAAAAAACAAGTCTCAGAAAAGTTATTTGTTCTTTTTAAGCTAAAGTCTATATAAAATTGTCTTCTGATATACAAAAATAATTTTCAGGGATAGCCAACACACACAACAGGAATATTCTACTTTCTTATAGAGTGTTACTTTTTGTAGAGAAATATTGTCTTTTTTGAAACATTAATTGAAATCTGGGTGGTGTTTTTGTTTTTGTTTTTTGTGTTTTAATTGAAGGGTCTTCAGATTTTTCTGTCTTGTGTTACTCAGAGTACACTCATCTGTCGTTAAACAAGTACTTCATTTACGAGTACTCACTTCAACAAGGGACACCTTTTGTTCAGTGGACGAGTGACCTCTCCCCACTAATACGAGACTTACCCCCTCCCTGCAGGTCCAACCTGCCACAGCCTGACCGCCTGCCAACCCCACAGACGCCAAACCGCAGAAACTTAATCCCCCCCACCAGTCCCTGTGAACCTGAACTGCCAAAACTTAAATCCCCCACCAGCCCTGTGCACACCCAAACTGAACACCCCCCGCCCCCGCGGCGCACCCGAACTGCTGAAACTTAAACTCCCCCCGCTAGCCCCATGCATCTAAACTGCTGCAGCCTTAACCCACCCACTCCCCGTGGGCCCTGCAGACCCAACCTGCAACAGCCTGAACCCCACACCCTTCCCCCGCAGACCCAATTCCCCACTCATGTCCCCAAACTGCCCCCAGCCTTTAACTCCCCACAACCCCAGGTTCACTTACCTTTCAAAAGCAGCGCCACTTGCTGCCACTCTGAGCACTTGGAACCAATCTGAGACTTTTACATATCTTTTAGTAGGAATTTATTGTCCCTCTTACGAGTTTTTGTCTACAAGTAAAAAGTTAGGAACCAGTTGTGCTCATATAGGCTACGTCTACACGTGCACTCTACATCGAAATAGCTTATTTCGATGTAGCGACATCGAAATAGTCTATTTCGATGAATAACGTCTACACGTCCTCCAGGGCTGGCAACGTCGACGTTCAACTTCGATGTTGGGCAGCACCACATCGAAATAGGCGCTGCGAGGGAACGTCTACACGCCAAAGTAGCACACATCGAAATAAGGGTGCCAGGAACAGCTGCAGACAGGGTCACAGGGCAGACTCAACAGCAAGCTGCTCCCTTAAAGGGCCCCTCCCAGACACACTTGCACTAAACAACACAAGATCCACAGAGCTGATAACTGGTTGCAGACCCTGTGCATGCTGCATGGATCCCCAGTTGCAGCAGCAGCAGCCAGAAGCCCTGGGCTAAGGGCTGCTGCACACGATGACCATAGAGCCCTGCAGGGGCTGGAGAGAGAGCGTCTCTCAACCCCTCAGCTGATGGCCGCCATGGCGGACCCTGCTATTTCGACGTTGCGGGACGCGGATCATCTACACGGTCCCTACTTCAACGTTGAACGTCGAAGTAGGGCGCTATTCCCATCCCCTCATGGAGTTAGCGACTTCGACGTCTCGCCACCTAACATCGATTTCAACTTCGAAATAGCGCCCAACAAGTGTAGCCGTGACGGGCGCTATTTCGAAGTTGGCACCACTACTTCGAAGTAGCGTGCACGTGTAGACACAGCCATAGTGAGGGGTGAGTGTAGTTCTGATCACTTGAATGGAGTAGCCAGGTTTTTAACTCTTTAGACACCAGTTTACTTAATTTTATGATTTCTTGCTTAGGCAACTTTTACTGCTAATCTATTTCAGTCCTTATTAAGCCTTGTCTAGAGGCAAGAATGCCTGCATTGCAGGGTTTTAATTTGGGGTGGAGTGCAAAGAAGACAAATATTGCATTAACTCATCCGCAAGAAAGAGCTATTGTAATGCCCTTTATTGCTCTTTTTTTATTGAAACGTGGCTTCAAGTCCTTGCTTTTTATTTTATTTCATATATAATGGTTATACTGGCTACATCTGCACATCATTGTTATTCTCAAATAAATCATACTGGAATAGCTATTCCAAAATAGCTTATTTTGAAATAACACACCTACGCACAAAATTGCATTCAAAATAGCATGTCTGGACACAGTGCCTATTTGGAAATAGTGACATTGGATGCCATTATGGCTTATTTCAAAATAGCTTTATTCGTGCTATTCCTCCTGCAATAAGGTGTACAAAATTAAAATAACACCTGCTGTTTTGAATTTATTTTGAAATAGTGTGTGCATAGTGTAGATGCTCACAAAGTTATTTCAACATAAGAGCTGTTATCTCGAAATAATTTTGCTGTGTGACCGTAGCCACTGTCCCCTCAGGTATTGCTGCAGAATTGGAAATGGAATGGGATCTGGAGGAGATCTGTTGGCCTGTGGAATAATTTCCCCAGGGGTAGTGATGACAGTCTTCTGGTTTCCACAGTTAAAATCGAACAACACAAACAAAAATACAAAGAGAACAGTCCTAAACTGGCAGAAGAAAGGGACAGGATTAGATGACCTAGTAGGTGTCTTCTGTCACTTGTTTCTGTATAAACAGCTGCAGCATTCTTGGCTTTCGGTTAATGGTGAGAGGATTTTGTGCTGGAAGAAATGGGTAGCAGATGTCCCCAGAAGTTTGAGACATGGAAGGCTTATGTCTTCCAGTCTCCCTTTCAGCCACTATGGGATTGTTCCTTGTAGTGAAGTATGTGTTTTCTCTAGTACATGGCATCCTGGTTAATGAGGCTTTCATCAGTTCCTTTGGGAGACTGCTCCACAGCCTAATAAGCATCCAGTAACCTGATGATACTTAGTGTGTCATAACCTTTCCCTAAATTTCTTAAGGCAGTGGAGCACAAACCCCCTCCCAATGGAGATGCAGGAAAATTCTGGGAGCGAGCAGGGATTCTAGACGGCTCTTGCCAGTCCCACAGGAGAGAGGCTCGGAGGGAGTGCAAGCTCCTTCACCACTTCCTGACTACCTTAAAAAGCCACCCAGCTTGTGGGGCACTGTCATGCCGGTTTGCACTCGAGGCAGCTTCTCCTCCCAGTCCAAGAACCACCAACAGATTATTGCAGAGAAGAGAAGACCAGATACTAGGGTGGAGCTAATAGTGCAGCCTGACTACCAGGTAGAAGCAGCCCACTGATGAGGAAGTCTTGGCAGTGCAGTATTTGGGAAGGATGTGTGACTGGACAAGTTTCTGAACCATGTGCTGTTTGACGCTTTTGTTTTGGGGCCTGTTGCATAATGTTTCCCTGAGCCACACCTTTGCTCCCACTTCCTCCTAATTACTGTTTCATTCCTTGAACTCTTCCTAATCTTTAATGTATCCTTTATCTTTTTTCAGTCCTGCTTTGGACTTCGCCATCATTGTGGATCCATGTCTGTGTAGCAATCTCTTTCTTATACCCCGAGAATCCTTCCAAACTGCTCTCCATTCTTGAATTTTTTTGATAATTGTCATTCCTTGTTGTAGTCCATCCTCTTTAGGGTTTTAGGGGAAGAGAACATGTTAAGTGCCGCCAGATTCATTTGTCCCTTTCTTAATTTTGTGCTTCTAGTTAGAGCCCTGTGCTAAGTCTTAAAGAATTCCTTTCCTTCCACCCTTGTCTGAGCTCTTGTTTTTACCCTGTCCTCTAGGAGCGTGCTGGTCGCCACTGTGGAGCTCTGAGAGTCTTGAATTCCTACTGGGTGGGTGAAGATTCCACATACAAGTTCTTTGAGGTAATCCTGATTGATCCGTTCCACAAGGCCATCAGACGCAACCCTGACACCCAGTGGATCACCAGGCCAGTTCACAAACACAGAGAGATGCGTGGGCTGACATCAGCTGGCAGGAAGAGTCGTGGCCTTGGCAAGGGCCACAAATTCCATCACACCATTGGTGGCTCCCGCCGCGCCGCATGGAGAAGACGCAACACCCTGCAGCTCCACCGTTACCGCTAATTCTTGTAAATGTCACAATCTAATAAATCTTGTGAGAGATCTTGAATTTATTACTGCCTGTCTGTATTTAATTAGTTAAAATGGGAAGTCAGGTTTTCTCTAGGTCAGAGCTGTATTGCCTTATTTTAAGGATTAGCAAAAAAAAAAAAAATTAACTAGAATGGGTGCAAGAATGACATCCCTGGATGGCAGAACGCTAATCACAGCATATAAAGCAGGAACAGAAATGCAAGCTTCTCTAATTTATTACAGATTGTGCTGGACTAAAGAGGTTCACTCTTATCTGGCATGATTTTAATTAGCTAGATGACCATTTGTCTTGGGCACGACCAAGTTTTCCATGGTCCCATAAAGTTTGTTTATAGCCACCAGTCCTGGCTACCAGTGTTCTGTGCTGTTATTTAGCTGTAATTTGGCCCTACATGTTTTCTAAGAGCCCAATAAGTAGTGGGAGGTGTTGCTAATGCTGCTAGATAATATTGACCTCCTGTGGTCCAGCAGATTCTCTCATTCGGCACTGGTCAGGTCCTGAGGGTGCTGAATTAGAGAGGTTCAACCGGTATTATGCTCAAAAAGGGTGATGTCTGCCCAGTACTCTTATTCTGAGAAAAGGCAGCCAGCTGTGATGCGTGTACTATAAAGTGAACCAAATACCAATTTTGTCTTATCAAATGGGACACTGAAAGATACTTAACACAAAACTTGCTTGGTAGTGATGTCTGAGCAGGACAAAGGGTTATTAGTTTTAATCAAGGAATATTAGTTAAAACTATTATAAATTTTCAAGCCAGGGTTCTTACATTTGATCCATACCACAAGGCCATCAGATGCATTCCTGACACCCGGGCCATGTCTACACTAGGGGAGAACTTCAAAATGGCCATGCTAATGGCCAAATTGGAGAATACTAATGAGGCGCTGAAATGGATTTTCAGTGCCTCATTAGCATGCTGCTGGCTGCAGCACTTCAAAAGTGCTGCTTTCAAATGCATGTGGCTCGGCTACTGCAAATGTCGAAATCCCCTTATTCCTATCAGCTGATATTCCTTGATTAAAACTAGTAACCTATCAGCTGATAGAAATAAGGGGATTTTGACATGTGCAGGGTCCTTTCAAAAAGGACCCCCTGTGTAGATGAACCACAGGTGAGCGAAATGTGGCACATTTGAAGTGCCACAGCCAGCAGCATGCTAATGAGGTACTGAATTTCATTTCAGTGCCTAGTTAATATTCTCCGATTTAGCCATTAGCACGGTCATATTGAAGTTTTCCGCTAGTGTAAACATAGTCCCAATGAATAACATCAGCTGGCGGGAAGAGTTGTGATCTTGGCAAATAAGGTGCTTAAATCTATACCTAGATTTAAAATCTGGTATGAAGTTACTTCATAAAATATTTTTCAGTGGTTTTTATGTTGAACGGTACTAGCCTTGGTGAGCATTTACTACAGTTGTTCAGTGTCCAGTCAGCTTTTTCAGACTGGAACGCTTTTGCTGTGTCCAATTGCTCTTTTATAGGTTTTCTGGTTTCTTTACTTTGACATACCTAATCTACATGAAACAGATGTATTGATTCACCTGTTTTGGAACAATGCAACCTAACACACAAGGCCAAGAAACACAATCTGCTTTCTTAGAATGTAATTCGTTTATAACACTGAGGGTAGCTCAATAATGCATTCTCACTGAAAGGTGTCACGCAGCTGGGCTGTAAAACGTGTTCACGGGGGAAACACTGTTTTATTATAGCGAATCTCAAAAGGTTTTAATCTGAAGAGGGAGCTCCCAAAGGAGGATACTTCTCTGACAACTTATTTGACCAGCGTTATTTTACTTGAGTGTTGAGGAAAGCAAACAGATTTCTAATCAGTGTCTTTTGGAATGGAAATCTTCTTTTATTTGACTTGGAGCAAGAAGGAATTTCAGAAGACTGTTCTTTACCACCAGTCTAGAGTCTGTACTCCCTTTTTGTGCTAAAGAAAGCAAAGCTATGAATTCTGTTTCCTTCACTTTGCTCTGGGGGGAGAGGAATAGGTATTTGGAAACCAGGTTTGTTTTTGGAAAGCAAGACGCAACTACAGCTTTCTGTTACCCAAAACTGAAGTGCCCACATGCAAGGTGGCTAATGGCTCCCCTTGACACTGAGGGGGTTATTGGCTACTGAGGAGGCTGTGCAGCTGCCTCCCTTCAGTGGCCTTAAGAGCAACTGAATGGGAAAGGTGCCTGAATCTAGTAAGGGGCTTATAGAAAGTAGCTCACTATCTTCTAGGATATTAAGGTCCATCAAAACAAACTCTTGCTCCACAGGCATTTTGAAACCTTGCAACCCATATCTGCAGTCAGCATAGGGTAGGCAGCATTTCCTAGTGGATAGACCAGTGGACTTTAAGTCTTGGAATGTAGTCCTGCCTCTACCACTAACTACTCTGGGGAGTGATCTTGGACAACTCACTTCTCATCTCTGCTCTTGGATTTCCTGTGGATAAAGCAATTCTCATCCTTTGTAAAGTGCTTGCAAGAGTAAGGTATTTGACAAAAATATATCAGTTTCTGTGGCTAAAAAGACAATTTTTCCAGATTAGCCGAATTTCCGTGCTGTGAGAGATAAGAAAGGGATTTGTGTTAGAGAGGTGTGAATGGTATGTGCAGGTGTAATCTTCCAGCAAAATGAAGTCATATTTCAAGATACTACCTGTTCACCTCTAGCCTTCAGGAAGTCTTAATTGCCTAGAAACCAGTCTTCTCACATCAGCAATGTTTCTTACTCTGTTAGCCTAATGAGGTTAAACCTAAGATCACTCCATTCATCTGACGAAGTTGTTCTTACCCACGAAAGCTTGTTTAAATAAATCTTCTAGTCTTTAAGGTGCCATGGGAGTCTCCATTGTTTTTCAGACTACAGACTCCCGTGGCTACCTCTCTGAGCTCTCTTAGAGCTAGTCATCATCTTGAATTGGAAATGGAGAGAAGATAAATCTGTATACTACCAATGCATACAGAGTAGAGGAAACGAACATGTTTGTTTTTTCTGGTAATCATTATTAACATACTGTTAAGGAATTGCAAGAATACCTTTTGAAAAGAAACTGGGACAGGTGTGTGAAGAAACTCCAAATCTTCTTAAGAAAGTCTGAACAGATTTTTTTGTTTTAAATGTAAAGAACAAACTGATACTTTAGATCAGAAAGAATGGATATAGTAATTGAATTCCAGAACAACAGTACTTTGTAGCAAAAATCTCTTAGCTGTTGCCAGGTGTCATCAAAAGTAAACTGTAATCTTTTATTATCATAAGTAGTATCAGCTGCATTGTAAGTCTCATGTATTAACCATTCACTTAGTATAAAGTTGAAGTTTAGTGCTTGACATGCAACTAAATTTTAACTATGGGTCAGACTTAAGTCATTCCTCTCTAAGGATGGCAAATGTAAGTGCTAAATTGATTAAATGATCTAATTTAGCTGGTTCTCTGGCTGAGTTAGATGAGGCTGTTGGCTTCCCTGCAGTTAAATGTATTTATCATTACTTGACAATGCTGGTTAGGCTGAAAAGTGCAGGCCATGCTACTCAGTGAGTTTGTTATTTTCTAATCACTGAGAGAGAGCCTTTGCTTAATATAGCTATGTAGAATGTAAGGAGTATGGCTTTACAATTAATAGGGTCAGATTTGTTGTGCTCTTAGTGGGAAAGGAGCTGGAAACAAACATTAAACTACTATTAAATTGGGATTCTAGACACAGAGTGGGCACAATCAACTTTGTGCAGTTCAGCAGGCCCATGGAAGTGTAATTGTCAGTTTCAGTGTAGGCATTTGTGCAAGATGAGGCAACTGACTTCAGGAGCAGGGTAATATTTTAACTTGTTCTGTCATCTCTCTCCTTTAGTGTACAGTGTAATAGTCACTTGCCTATGTAATTGCTGCCACCCAGTGAGAAGGGCAACAAGCATGCAAATAGTCCAGCTCATCCATCTGATGAATCACAAAGCTGTTGACTTCAGTGTGACTTCTGATAGTCTCATCTGCCCTTTCACTAAATTGGGAGAAATATTTCTCAGTCGTCTAGCAAATATTGTCTGTTATAAAATCAAAAACATCAGGCTATGAAATTGAAATGCTTTGTTCTTTGAAGCCTTTTCAGATCGAAACAACATGTATCTGGACCCTACCAGGTGCTGAGAGTGAGCTTAGGAGCCGCTTAAGCTTATTCTTTCAGACATAGGCTTTACATTAGGCAGGTAAAGTTGATTGCACATATGCAATTCTAGTTACAGCAATTGCATAGCTAGAATTGACATCTGCAATTGACTTACTGACTGTCCTCACTAAGGAAAGTCAATGGGAGAGCTTCTGTTGACCTCCCCTAACTCATTACAGAGGTTGACTGATGACCCCTGATAAGCAGATTTTGCACGTCTCCTCCAGACATGTGAAATTGAACGCTGGAAGATGGACCCTGAGCAGGTTGATCTTTTGGGTAACGTAGACATGGTGTAAGTTTTGAAAATTTATAGCTGTCTAAAGGAATCCAGAGTTTTGTAGGTTGCTCTCCTCTTCCTAAGCCAGATGTTTCTGAATCGGATTCAGTTGTATCTGCCTAACTTCATACAAGCCATACCTATACTAGGCGAAAAAATCAACCTAAGATATGCAGCTCCAGCTATGAGAATAGCATAGCTGGAATCAGTGTTCCTTAGGTTGACTTTCTAGACCATCATCACAGCAGGAAGTTGATGGGAAAAGCTTTCTTGTCAACTTCCGTTCCTCCTCATGAGTGCAACATTCAATTTAGCATGTCCCTACTAGCTGTGCTAAATCAAACCCTGGAAGATTGACCTCTTCTGGAGCATCAATCTTCCTGTATGGGTGCAGATAAAAACAAGTTAGGGAAATTCTTGAGCAAAGCTGCTTGTGCATATTGAATTCAGTCGTCTTGTACATTGTGATAGCATTGTTCAGCATCACCCAGGAGGTCTGTGGCAGAGCCAGGAACAGTCCCTGGTTCTGCCTTATGTTCTGGAGAACATGGGCTTTCAAATCCTGCAGACCTTATTTCTTTATTGCACTGTACAACGAATGAGACGGGTGTCCTAGGTAGCAAGTGTTATGGTACAATGTAAGTAAAGACAGCCCCATATGGCGCATGCACCATTTATCTGAGAGGTAAGCACAATGAAGTCTAACCAATGACGACCAAAGCAGACTTGACTATGTACTTTATATTTCAGCGAGAAGGAACAAAGCAGAACTACCTTAGTATTGGCTCAGAACTATATGCTATAAGGCGGGGGTGCCCTCTCAGAGGCCACACAAGATTTTGTAAGGGGCAAAGCGCAATTGGCTCTCTCCCCAACCTGCCCGCCCGCCCGCCCCCCCCCCCCCCCCCCGCTTCTGCTGCCTCCTCAGCTCTCTGCTTTCTGCCCTGTGGCCTCAGTCACTTCTGTTGCTAATGGAAGTTTCCCCCCTTCCCCTCTGCTGCTGGGACAGTCAGAATATTCTGAGGCCCTGAGTCAAGTGGTGGGGCCAATCCAGTTCCCAGCTTAGAAAGGCTGCCACATTGGTTTCCACAGCCCCTTCTCACACTGGTCCCTGGGAGTCCCCTGAGACACCAGTGAGTGAGTGCCTGTGGGGATGCAAGGTTGCTTTCAGCCTGGTGCCACCGCCGCTCTTCACAGTGCAAATACCCTCCTGGGGTCCTCCCCCCAAGTACCCCTCCCCACTTCTGGGCATCTGCTGGAGCTCCCCAATACTGCCTTCTGAGCATCCCAACCCCTTCCTGAGCAGCTCCCCTTGCCCTGCATCCCTTCCTGTGGTCCTCCCACAGGCTGGGGGATGAGGGGAGCCTGGCTGACTGCACAGCCGAAAATTGGGGCCAAAATGCATAAAAGTTTGCTCACTCCTGTGCTACAAGATACACTATTTCAGTTACTTTGAGTGTACAAAGTCTGAGGGGTAGCCATGTTAGTATCTTTGCAAAACAGAGCAATCAGTCCTGTAGCACCTTAAAGACTAACACTTTTATTTGTTTGTGGGAAAGACCCACTTCAGATTCTGGAGCAGAACTAAGAGAAAACTGAAGAATCTGCTAAAAATAAAAATTAAGTGGGAGGAGAGGAGAGAAACCTGTGGGAAGAGTCAGTTTACAGGGATGGCAGACATCCCACTTAACTTTTTAATTTTATATTTTGCTAATTCCTCAGTTTTCTCTGTTCCACTCTAGAAGCTGAAGAAGTGGCTCTTTCCCATAAAGGCTCATTAACATTTATTAGGTAGTCTTTAAAGTGCTACAGGACTACTTGCCTTGTTTTGGCTATGTCTACACACGCCGCTTCTTCCAGAAGCAGCATGGTAATAAGCTGTCCGGAAGATACTAATGAGGTGCTGATGTAAATTTCTTGTGCCTTATTAGCATATGGGCATGTGATTTGGAGAAGAAGCTCTTCTGGACTCCAAAATACACATGCCCGTATGCTATTGAGGCATGGGAAATTTACATTCGTGCCTCAGCATCTTCCAGGCTGCTCATTACCATGACACTTCTGGAAGATGCGTCACGTGTAGACATAGTCTTTCAGTGTACTAGTTCTGCCACATCTTCCCAGTATTTCCTAGTAATTTCCAATTGGTAAGTAAGACTCTAATATGCTAGGCAGTGTATATTAATCTAGGCTATGTGTGATAAAAAGATAGTTCTTGCCTTGAAGAGCTTAGAACCTAACTACAGGAAAGAAGCAGCATCTTAAGTCCAAGTTCATTCATGGCAATCCTTTTTTTTCCCCCTAATGTACACCATCTTCAGCTGTCATTCAGTTGAGTCCTTTTTCTCATAAAAACTCCCAGCATACTGAGCCCGTACCATGATTATGCCCGTCTCACAAGTGGCATCATTAGCCAGCGAAATGAGGGTACTGTACTGAGTAATATGATCCTTATAGTGTCTTTGCTATGTGGATAAAAACCCAACACTTACAACAAATATCATTAACAAAATAAGAACCATATATAGAAAGTCAAACAAAATTCAGGATGTTTTTGGGTTCAAGTATTTCCCTGAGAATCAATGATTATTTAATGAGCTGTGAAACAAGCTTATAATGGACCTTTATAGTGAAGTAGTAAGCACCAAATTATTTCAGCATCATTTCACAGTGGACCAGAGAACTGCTTACAGGTAACTTTTTCTATGAAGAGAGGTAGGGATAAATCTTTTTAGCAAGAGAATTAAACTATATGTAATAAAATATAAGAATTGTTTCAGGAATAAACTAATTTATATTCTTAGTTACTTGGAACAATCGAACAGATTCTTATGGATTTGGAGATGGTGCATTCCATTATCAGTTTAAGCAGATACATCTGATTGGCTAGTTGTCCATTGTCAATAGAATTAAGTCAGGTCAGTTTAAAATCTGACCACACTTGTTAAGAGGATACTTAATTTCCTGTGTTTAGGTTATTGATTTGAATTTGGAACATGGTGATGGCTACAACTGAGCAAACCTTGCAAAAATTTAAAACAAATTTGCCAGGCTTAAATTAGTGTCCTTTTATATTTACTTTATCTGAATATTCATGGGACTGTTCACCAAAGCACCAAATTTTAAGCAGTTTAAAAATAGTCAGGGAAGTATCAGATTTATTTTTGTGAATATTTACACTGGTAACTGGATTCTAAGATTCACACTCATCCAGTTCACTGACAAAACTCATTCACACTCATTCCAATCACTGACAAAAACCTATCCAACTGAAAGTATGATATCTGCACTGATATTACAGCAAAATACAGTTTCATGAGTACTGCCTCAAGATCTCTGTGAAGAGGCAAAGATTACATAAGAGTGGATATTTAATGACCATTGGTGCTAATGATGGTCCCGCTATATCAGGCTTGAGACACCTTAGCAGATGGTGTAAAGAAGCTTGCACTGCCACTGGTCTTACTATTTCTGTCTAAATAGAAGATTTCCCTTAGCAGGAGTTATTCTGGCAACCTTCATGTGTCCTAAAAATGTACTTTAAAAAAATCAGTGTAAGAAAGTACGAGAGTGTTTAATCACAGGAGTGATTTGTGAGCCAAATTAATCCTGAAAGCTATTACTTGATAGGAATGAGCTGGGTCAGAAAGTGGATTAAAGACCAAGATATACCAAGACCCACATCCACAAAGGGACTTAAGTCTTTGTCCCAGTTTTAATCGCCAGTACAATCCACAAAACCTCTGCTTAGCTAATGCCTGGACTCCCTCTGTGTGTAAATTTTGTTGTAAAAATTCCCTAAGCAGCTAGATTTCTGTCCAGCTGCCTATCTCCTACCTAAGCCGTGTGGATCCTCAAATCATGAGACGATAGCAGTTACTCCCCCTTTTATTGCTGTGGACCAATTCTGTAGGTTGTCTGAGCACACCTGACACCACACAAAATAGTGTGGGGGCTGACCGTGGGGAACAGGCAGACAGTCTCACAACCTTTAGCCCATTAGCTAACATACTCACCTGGAATGTGGGACAATCCCAGTTCCTTTCTCTCTGATGAGAAGTGATTTAAAGAGAGCTTCCACGTGTCATGGGTGAGTATCCTAAAGATCTGATGAGAAATAGTGAAATGGAAAAGAGTCCCATTCAATCACATCTTGTAAAAACTAACAGGTTTTTAAAATGCTTATATACAAATGCTAGAAGTCTAAATAATACTAGAGTGCCTTGTATTAAAGGAGCATATTGATATAACAGGCAACAGGTGGAATCAGGACAGTCAATGGGACATAGTAATATAAAGCTATCAGAAGCACAGAATGGGTCTAGGTGGTGGGAGAGTAGCACTCTCTGTGAAAGAAAGTGTAGAATCAAATGAATTAGAAATTTAAAAAGATCCAAACTGTACCATAGAATCTCTATGGATAGTAAATATCAGAGGGGTAACTGAGTTAGTCTGTATCTTCAAAAAGAGCAAGTCCTGTGGTACCTTTATAGGCTAACAGATATTCTGGAGCATCAGCTTTCCTGGGCAAATACCGCTTTGTTAGATGCATTGGGGGGGGGGTGTCCAGAAGAGGGTTTAAATATATGGGCTTATGAAAAGCATAATGGCAGCCAGTTGTGCTTTGAAAGTACTGCTTTCAAAATGTAGACTGGCTGTATGGATGCAGGTGCTTCAAAATAAGAGCTACACTTCGAAATTTCCTTATTCCCCAAACTAATTGGGAATAAGGGAATTTTGAAGTGTGGGGTTTATTTCAAAGTGCCCACCATCTATACAGCCAGTCTGCATTTCGAAAGCAGCACTTTCGAAGCATAACTGGCTGCCATTATGCTAATGAGGCACTGAATATGCATATTAGCACCTCATTAACCTGTTCCAAAGTGCCTCATTAACGTGCCTTCTGTAAGGGAGGAGCATGTATAGACACGGCCAAGGACAATAAGGCCCTTGTGGAGAAACAAAATTAATTCTTCGCAACGGTTTTTATGGCTGAGGCTGTGAGGGAGATTCCAAATCTTAGCCATTCTTAAGTGACAAAGCTGAGGAACTGTCCCAGGCTAGGTCTACACAGCAAAGTTATTTCAAAATAATTATCTTAGCGTCGACACAACACAACTACTCTTTCAAAATAATTTCAAAATAGCGGTTGGCTTATTTTAAAATTGGTAAATCTCATTCTACAAGGAATACTGCATATTTGAAATAGCTATTTTTAAATTGAAGCTATTAAGACAGGGAATAGAGCCTATTTCCAAATAAGCCATGGAGCATACAATGGCTCTATTTCAAAATAGGCTTTATGTGTGTAGATGCTGTATTCTGAAATAGGGAAGTGCTATTTTAAAATGCATGTTTGTATGTAACAGCATTATTTCAAAATAAGCTATTCTAGAATAATTTATTTGGATAATGTGCTGCTGTACAGACATCAACCTCAGACTGAGGTGGTATTAGAGGAGATTTTGTTACAAATTGATAAACTACAGAGTAATAAGTCACCAGGACCTGATGGCATTCATGCAAACCTAAAGGAACTCTGGTGTGAAATTGCAGTTACTAACTGGTTTGTAACCTATCCTTTAAATTAGCTTCCATACTGAGTGACTGGAGGGTAGCTAATGGAACTGATCGTAGACAGGAAACCGAGTAGGCATAAGTGGTCAGTTTTTAGAATGGAGAGGGGTATGTAGTGGTGTTTCCCAGAAACCTGCATTGGGACCAGTCTTACTCAACATATTCATAAATGATCTGGGGAAAAAAGGGTAGTTTTTAAGATGGCAAAACCATGAGACAAAATTGCTAAAGAGAGTAAAGTCCACAGCAGACCGCAAAGGGCTTCAAAAGGATCTCAGAAAACTGGGTGAGTTGGACACAAAATGGCAGATGAAATTCAATGGTGTTGATAAATGCAGAGTAATGCATACTAAAAAATATAACCCAAACTATGCATATAACATGAGGGGGTGTAAATTAGCTTTTACCACTTAAGAGAGATCTTGGGGTCATTGTGGACAGTTCTCTGAATACAGCCACTTAATGTGCAGCAGCAATTAAAAAAGCAAACAATGTTGGGAATCACTAAGAAAGGGGTAGATAAGACAGAAAATATCGGATTGGTTCTATATAAACCCTTGGTTTGCCCACATCTTGAATACTGTATGCAGATGTGGTCACCCCATCTCAAAAATACAGATTGGAATTGGAAGTGTTCAGAGAAGGGTAACAAAAATTATTAGGTGTATGGAACAGCTTCAACATGAGGAGAGATGAATAAAATGGTGACTTTTGGGGGAAGTGACAGATTTATAAAATCACAGCTGTTGTGGAGAAAGTAAATAAGGAAAAGTTATTTACTCCTTCCCATAACACAAGAGTTGGTGCCACCAAATGAAATTATCAGGCAGCAGATTTAAAACAAAAGGAGGTATTTCTTCACACAACACAGAGTCAACCTATGGCATTCCCTGCCAGAGGATGTTCTGAAGATCATGACATGAACAGGGATCAAAAGAGAAATAGATAAATTCATGGAGGATAGGTCCATCGATGGCTGTTAGCCAGGATGCGTGAGGCTGATGTTCCTACCCTCTGTTTGTCAGGGCTATGAATGGGTGACAGGAGATGGATCAGTTGATGATTTCTTGTTCTGGTCGTTCCCTCTAGGGCAGTGGTTCCCAAACTTTTCAGCATCATGCCCCACTTCTGATTTTTGAGAGACCTTCATGCCCCCCCCACCTCTTTACCATCATCCAACCCGCCTTTGAACCAAAAGTTCAATTCATAATGTAAAATAAACACACAGGCTGGGTCTACATGAGCCCCTTCCTTTTGGAAGGGGCATGTTAATGAGCGGGTTCAAAAGATGTTAATGAATATACAGCACCTTATTAGCATAATGGAGGCCGCGGTGATTCGAAAGTGCGGCTTTCGAATCACGTGTCGCCAGTGGAGACAGGGACCTTCCGAAAGGACCTCCCTGTTTTCAAAAGCCCCTTCTTCTTAACACCAGATTTTACCACCAGTAATGGCATTTTTATCCATTTAAGAAGTTTATCATAAATCATATTTATTTTGAATGTATTTGAAGAAGCAAAAGCAAATTAATTCTTTTAACTCTTGGATACTTTTCATAGAATGGAGAGCAAACCAAAGAGAGTTTGTACACTTTGATTTCATCAATCCCATGAAGTTCTGAGCAGCTCCTCTGAGGTGCTTAGTGTCTTTAATTCCTGATGATGGATAGCACTCAGCCCTGGCAACCTCATGTTTTAAATTCACTGTCCTCATTTACACCTCTTATTTCCCAGCTTAGACACAGAGGCTGTGTCTACATGTGCCCCAAACTTCGAAATGGCCATTTCGAAGTTTACTAATGAAGCGCTGAAATACATATTCGGCGCTTCATTAGCATCCCGGCTGCCGCGGCACTTCGAAAATGACGCGCCTCGCCGCCGCGGCGCATCAATTTCGAAGTGCCGCAGCTGCCCGCACGCTAATGAAGCGCCGAATATGCATTTCAGCGCTTCATTAGTAAACTTTGAAATGGCCATTTGCGTGGCCATTTCGAAGTTTAGGGCACGTGTAGATGTAGCCAGACAGAGTTTGCATGAACACAACACAGTAAATAAAGATGCTAAGAAACCAAAGAAATTAGAATTCCAGTATTGCTATATAGTGACCTCCCTGGACTTTGAGGCAGTAGTTTTCAAAGATATTGGCTGCATACTCCTTTCCAAATAATGCATATCCCCATCTGAGATAAGGCTATAATATAGCTATGATTAGCTTGCCAAGTCTTACTAAATAAAGTATGTTGCCCATCGTTATAGGATTTTTCTTGTGTACCTGAACAAGAGTTCACATACCCATACAAAAACACATACTGCAGGTTGAAAACCGCTGCATTAAGGTATTAATTTATAGGAACTCCATGGGGCAAATTAAACTCTCTTACACACGTGTAAATCTCAGAGTAATACCACTGACTTCAATATAACTGCATTGGGCTGAATGTGATGTAAAGGAACAGAATTTGACCCACCTGGCTAGCTCTTCAGCTGGTGTAAACTGATACACAGTAAACTCTTTCATATCCAGCAGCCCTGGGACCAGGAGGTTGCCAGGTATTCCAGTATTCTGGAGAAGAGAGAGGTATACCTAGCAATGCATAACACTAAAGAAAAACAAGATTAGATATTAAGAAACAAACAAAAAGGTATGCAGAGTACTCTACCAACCACAGTTGTATTGTACACTGTAAACATACTGTATTTGCTGTATTTATGTGTGTTTACTTTCACTATACCTCACTTATGGAAAACATAACTAAAATTTACTTATGGTTAAAATGCCAGTTATTTGAGAGTTCTAGATGAGAGAATGTTTGATATGAATGAGTTTACTGTATAAGCAACCTGTAGCTCAACTGATGTAAATAGAGATAAGCTGATTAAGACCAGCTGAGGAGCATCTCTTTAACGGTAATAGGAAAAAAATCAATGATAATATAAATGCTATCACCACCACCATCTTTATTTGAGGTTGTTACAGTCAAGAAAACAGATTCTTGCAATCTCAAGAACAGCTTTGGATTTGTTTGGGTCAGAGCTAAGTAGACATTCTCTTACAGACACTGTCCCTTCCTCTTAGGACTCTGCAGCCCACCTCTCTTCCTAGTCAGAATTGCATAACCTCCCTGAATATATTTTGGCTTTTAATCAGCTTCAGTGCTAGAACCAAGGAGGTGAGCCAGCACCATGTGGTCGCCTACTGTCCAGGGAGTCAGCAGGAACGCAAAAAATTGAACAGAATGTTGGGAATCATTAAGAAAGGGTTAGATGATAAGACAGAAAATATCATAATTGCAGCTATTTAAATCCATTATAAACCCACTTCTTGTATACTGTATGCAGATGTGGTTGCCCCATCTCAGAAAAAATTATTGGAATTGGAAAAATTTCAGAAAAAAGTAACAAAAATTATTAGGGATATGGAATATCTTCTATATAAAGACAGATCAATAAGATGCGGATTTTTCATCTTGAAAAAGAAATGACAAAGGAGTGATACAAAGATTAATAAAATCATGATCTATTAGAATGCTCATGTTCTGCATTTATTTCAAGACTCTTCCTAAAGCATTCTAGATACCTACAGGGATGCAATGACAGATAAAAGAGCAGGCAGACCTCCTTAGTACAGTTTCACTTCAGTAAGAAGATAAGGTGCAACAATTTAAAAAAATTAGATGCACACATAAAATCCAACTGGAGACTAAGAGAGCAAGCAGTACAAGGCACTCTTGCAGGGATTGAGCCATGGATTCAGTGGAAAGACTCCTATTGTATACAATGATTGGTACTTAACTATAATATTGAGGCGAGCAATTATGGTTATAGTTCAGTTGTACTAGAGCCTGTTACCTAAATTATAAAGGACAATATTTAAGCCACTAGGTGAAAATATTAGACTGATTAATCTTTTTTTTTTTAAATAGCAACAAATATAATACGAGGATAGAAGATGTTTCTTTTTTGGTGTGGGCTTATTTCAGTAGCCTTATCTACGGTTAGGACCCTATCAAATTCACAACAGTGTTGCTTATGTGAAATCTGGTCTTTCATATATTTTTACCATACAGTAAAATCCAATGCAGTTATCTGTACCACTGCAGATTCCAGATGAAGTGGGTCTTTGCCCATGAAAGCTTATGCTCCAAAATATCTGTGTCTATAAGGTGCCACAAGACTTTTTAAACAAGAAGTCCTGTGGCACCCTATAGACTAAAAGATATTTTGGAGCATAAGCTTTCGTGGGCAAACACCTGCTTCGTCTCAAATGCCAATATCTTTTTCTTTGAATCTTTTATCACCAATATCTTACATCTGTACAACATGCTGCTGAATACACGTTTTCAAGATGCTCAGCTTCGTTCCTAAGCTAATCGCTTTGCTTTTCCTGATCTTATCCATTGCCTTCAAACTCACTCTTGCTTTTGCTATTCTGGTCGCTGTTTGCGTCTTACAGTCTAGATCATGTTATGTTGCTTCCCAGATATGTGAACTTCTCTACGTTCTCTAGTTTGATCCCATCTACACTGATGATCTTTCCTATTTCCTTATGTCCCAATACCATTGGTTTCGTTTTATCGATGTTCATAATCAGTTTGTACTGCTTCCCTTCCTCATTTAGCACCTGCACTGTTCTATGCTTACTAGCTTCTCTTCATCTTCTTCATTGATAACTATATTATCCGTGAACCTCACGATGTTGATTCTCATCCCCATGCAGAGATACCGCTTCTAACTCTTCCTTGATCTTGTCCATCACTCTCTCTAGGTGTGCGATAAAGCTACTTGGCAATATTGGATCTCCTTGTCTTGATCCTCTACTCATTCTAAACCAGCTTCCCATCTCTCTGCATGTTCTCATCTCTGCCTCCTCATTGTCATTGATATCCTTCAATCAGACTATCCATTCCAAACAAATCCAACACCACCCAAGTCACTTTCTGATCTATACTGTCAAATGCCTTCTGAAAATTGACAAAGAAGTTGTAGATGTCCTTGATCTTTTGTTGAGCTTTCTCTGACATTAATGTTAGTGCCAATATCTGCTGTATGGTACTTCTATCTTTCCTGAATCCTGCATGCTCATCCGCTCGATGTTCTATCTGCAATCTCAGTCTCTGTCAGTATCATCAGCACCTCGCCTAGATGACTCGTTAGGGCAATAGTTCTGTGGTCCTTGCACTCCAGTGAAGGACCTTTCTTGTGTATTGTCACTAGCACAGACCTTGTCCATTCCTGAGGTGCCTTCATTTCTTTCCACGCTATGTTACATAGTATATTTTCTGAATCAGATTTTCTCCGCTGTATTTGATCATCTCTCCTGTGATCTTATCGTTTTCAGGGTTTTGTTGTTCTTTAGTCATTTCACTGCTCTTTCAACGTCCTTCTTCAAAGTATTATCAAAACAAAAAATCAGTCAAGTAGCACTTTACAGACTAACAAAATAATTTATTAGGTGAGCTTTCATGGAACAGACCCACTTCTTCTTACCATAGCCATATCAGAACAGACTCAATATTTAAGGCACAGAGAACCAAAAACATTAATCAAGGTGGACAAATAAAAAAAAATGATCAAGGTGATCAAATCAGAGAATAGAGGGGCAGAAGCTGGTGGGGAGGTCAAAATTAGATTAAGCCAAGTATCCAAACGAGCCCCTATAGCGACCCAGAAAATTCCAATCTCGGTTAAAACCACATGTTAAATGTGTCGAATTTGAATATGAAAGAGAGTTCAGCAGCCTCTCTTTGAAGAGTGTTGTGAAAATTCTTCTTAAGTAACACGCAAACTCTTTAGTCATTAACAGAAGGCCCACTCCAGTAAAATGCCGACTAACAGGTTTGTGGATCAGGAGTGTTTTTATGTCTGTTTTGTACCCATTAACTCTTTGTCTAGGAGAGTTTGAAGTATGTCCAATATACAAAGCATCTGGGCACTGTTGGCGCATGATGGCATATATGATGTTAGTAGAGGAACATGAGAATGTGCTTGTGATTCTGTGAATAACCTGGTTAGGTCCAGTAATGGCATCTCCAGAAAAGATATGTGGACGAAGCTGGCAGCGGGCTTTGTTGCAATGAGAAGTCCCAGGACTGGTGTTCCTGCGGTATAGACTGTGGCTGTTGGTGAGAATCCTGATAAGGTTGGGAGGTTGTCTTCAGGAGAGAACAGGCCTGTCACCTAGGGCCTTCTGGAGTGTGGCATCCTGATTAAGGATCGGTTGTAGGTCTTTAATAATTCGTTGCAGTGGTTTTGATTTGGGGGCTGTAGGTGATGACCAGTGGTGTTCTGTTCTTGGGTTTTTTGGGCCTATCTTGGAGTAGCTCGTCTCTGGGTATTCGTCTGGCCCTGTCCATTTGTTTTTTATTTCTCCTGGTGGGTAATTCAGGTTTATGAATATTTGGTAAAGTTCTTGTAGTTTTTGGTCTCTGTCAGTAGGATCAGAGCAAATGCAACTGTACCTAAGGGCTTGACTGTAAACAATGGATCTAGTTATGTGTGCAGGATGGAAGCTAGAAGGGTGTAGGTAAGTATAGCGATCAGTGGGTTTCCGGTACAGTATGGTACTGATCAGGCCATCCGTGATTTGTACTGCAGTGTCCAGAAATGTATCTCTCGCGTGGCATAATTGAGGCATAAGTTGATGGTGGGGTGCAGATTGTTAAAGTCTGGTCTTGCTCTCGATGCTTGGTGGAGTGTAGTGAGTCAGTATGGCCTCCTGCGGACTCAGAGACAGAGGAGGCTGTGCAGAGGCCCTGGTGGGCAGGCCCGGAGCCAGAGCACCAGAGGCCCGCCCCTCAGAGGGCGGGGCCCAGGGCTAGAAGAGCCAAGGGCAGGGCTCGGGACCCATTAAAGCCTGGGCCTCCGGGCAAGGAAGAGGCACCTGTACGAGCTCTCCGGTGCCAAGGGCAGAGGGCCTGTCGCCGCCTGGCCCTGCCGGAGGAGGAAGCCCCCAGCGGCTCCGAACAACCCCGGATCCAGATGCCCCAGGGGGACTACCCGGACTTCCCAGACCTGCCAGGACACTCACGCCGGTGGAGACCCCCCGCCTTAGAAGAAGCCCCAGGAGCGGTCTGCCCCAGAGTCCCGACGGATCCCTACAGCCCCCAGGCCCAGGATCGCCTCGGGTCCCCCGTGCTACTGCCGCCCGACTATCCCAATGACATTGAGATGAGCGACTGGCCGGAGCCCCTGAAGGTGGACAATCTGGAGGAGACCAACCCAGAGGGACCCCCTGACCAGATGGACTGGGACCTTCCGCCAGTGGAGGTAGAGGTAGGAAGTGGCCCGGGGAACGATGCTCCCGAACCCATGGCAGTGTGTTGCAGCCTGGATCCCCCACTGCCGTGGTCATGTGTGAGCGATCCCCAGGGCCCCGGGCTGGGTCGCAGTGGAGTGGGAGGGCCTGCGACCCCCTACCCCCTCCTTGACAGGGCCAGCCTGTGCTGGGCCCGTGCTCAAACCCTTGTGCTGTTGCCCCACCCCAAACTGAGGGCTGGGCCTGTGCTCAAACCCTTGTGTTGCTGCCCTGCCCTGGACTGAGGGCTGGGCCGGGATTTTGTTGCACTGGTGAACTGCTGCCCCACCCTGGACTGAGGGCTGGGCCAGAATTGTACTACTATTGTGAACTGCTGCCCCGCCCTGGGCTGAGGGCTGGGCTGGTACTGTATTGCAACTGTGAACTGCTGCCCTGCCCTGAACTGAGGGCTGGGCCGGTACCGTATTGCTATTGAGAACTGCTGCCCCGCCCTACACTGAGGGCTGGGCCTGTACTGTATTATAACGGGAACTGCTGACCGCCCCGAACTGAGTGCGGGGCTGGTGTTCTAACCCTTTTTGGGTGCCTCCTGCCCTAAGCCAAGGGCTGGGCGTCGCGGGACTCTTACATGGAGATATTGCTTTCAGTTCTTCCATCAGTCCCTCTCTGGTCCAACTGTTCTTTGTACAGATTGGGGATGCTAATATACTATTGCAAAAACTTGATCACCCAAAGCTGCATGAGTTTATTCAACATAATGTACAAAATGTGGGTGGCTTACAAAGTATACATAAACTAGGACAAAAAGCAGTCAAGTAGCAGTAAAGACTAGCAAAATAGTTTATTAGGTGAGCTTTCGTGGGACAGACCCACTTCTTCAGACCATAGCCAGACCAGAACAGACTCAATATTTATGACACAGAGAACCAAAAACAGTAAGCAAGGAGGACAAATCAGAAAAAGATAATCAAGGTGAGCAAATCAGAGAGTGGAGGGGTGAGGGGGAAGGTCAAGAATTAGATTGAGGCAAGTATGTAGACGAGCCCCTATAGCGACTCAGAAAGTCCCATCACGATTTAAATCATGTGTTAATGTGCCAAATTTGAATATAAAAGCCAGCTCGGCTGTTTCCCTTTCCAGAACGGTGCGATAATTCTTCTTCAGTAACACACATACCTTTAGGTCATTGACAGAATGCCCCATTCCATTATAATGTTGACTAACTGGTTTGTGGATCTGGAGTGTTTTGGTGTCTGTTTTGTGCTCATCGACCCTTTGTCTAAGGGAGTTAGAAGTCTGTCCAATATACAAAGCATCTGGGCATTGTTGGCACATGATGGCATATATGATGTTAGTAGAGGAGCATGAGAAAGTGCCCGTGATTCTGTGAGTAAGCTGGTTAGGTCCAGTGATGGTATTTCCAGAGAAGACATGTGGACAAAGCTGGCAGTGGGCTTTGTTGCAGGGAAAGGTTCCAGGACTGGTGTTCCTGGGGTATAGACTGTGGCTGTTAGTGAGGATCCTCATGAGGTTGGGAGGTTGTCTGTAGGAGAGAACAGGCATGTCACCCAGGGCCTTCTGGAGTGTGTCAGCCTGATTCAGGAGAGGTTGTAGGTCTTTAATAATTTGTTGCAGTGGTCTGAGTTTGGGGCTGTAGGTGATGACCAGTGGTGTTCTGTTCGTGGCTTTTTTGGTCCGATCTTGGAGTAGCTGGTCTCTGGGTATTCGTCTGGCCCTGTCCATTTGTTTTTTTACTTCTCCTGGTGGGTAATTCAGGTTTATGAATATTTGGTAAAGTTCTTGTAGTTTTTGGTCTCTGTCAGTTGGATCAGAGCAAATGCGATTGTACCTAAGAGCTTGACTGTAAACAATGGATCTAGTCACGTGGGCAGGATGGAAACTAGAAGGGTGTAGATAAGTTTAGCAATCAGTAGGTTTTCGATACAGTGTGGTACTGATCAGGCCATCCTTGATTAGTACTGTAGTATCCAGGAAATATATCTCTTGCATGTTGTAATCGAGGCATAAGTTGATGGTGGGGTGTAGATTGTTAAAGTCTCTGTGGAATTCTTCTAGAGCCTCTGTACCATGGGTCCAAATCATAAAGATGTCATCAATGTATCTTAAGTAGAGGAGTGGTGATAAGGGACGAGAGCTGAGGAATCGTTGTTCCAGGTCAGACATAAATATATTAGCATATTGTGGGGCCATGCGGGTGCCCATAGCAGTTCCACTAATCTGGAGGTATAAATTGTCCCCAAAATGGAAATGATTGTGTGTGAGAACAAAGTTACAGAGGTCAGACACCAGATCGGGTGTAGTGGCATCAGGGATGGTATTTCTGATTGCTTGTAATCCATCTTTTGTGGAATATAGTGTACAGAGCCTCTACATCCATTGTGGCAAGGATGGCGTTATCAAGAACTTTTCCAATGTTTTGTAATTTCCTCAGGAAGTCGGTGGTATCTCGGATATAGCTGGGAGCATTGGTGGCATAGGGTTTGAGGAGGGAGTCCACGAAACTGGATAGTCCGGTGGTAACAGTGCCAATACCTGAAATGATAGGGCGTCCAGGGTTTCCAGGTTTGTGGATTTTGAGAAGTAAATAGAATAATCCAGTGAAAGTCTGGATTTCTAGGTACAGGGCTTCCACAACTGTGCTCAGGCTGACATTATACACAAACAATGCCAAATGAGACACAATCTCAACTATGCTAAACGCCATGCTGTCCAGAGTCTCAAAAATAACCCAGACATCATAATCAAACCAGCTGACAAAGGGGGTGCTGTTGTCATCCTGAATAAGTCAGACTATGAACAGGAGGCAGCCAGACAACTCTCCAACACCACATTTTACAGACCTCTCTCCGCTGATCCCACTTTGGAATTCCAAAGGAAATTACAACAACTACTGAAGGAACTCCCTGCTGCTACACGGGACCTCATTCACTCAGACACACCATCTGAGCCGCAGCCTGGATTACTGTATTTACTTCCCAAAATCCACAAACCTGGAAACCCTGGACGCCCTATCATTTCAAGTATTGGCACCCTTAACACCGGACTATCCAGTTACGTGGACACCCTCCTCAAACCCTATGCCACCAACGCTCCCAGCTATATCTGAGATACCACCGACTTCCTGAGGAAATTACAAAACATTGGAAAAGTTCCTGATAACGCCATCCTTGCCACAATGGATGTAGAGGCTCTGTACACTAATATTCCACATAAAGACAGATTACAAGCAATCAGAAATACCATCCCTGATGCCACCACAGCCAACCTGGTGTCTGACCTCTGTAACTTTGTTCTCACACACAATCATTTCCGTTTTGGGGACAATTTATACCTCCAGATTAGTGGAACTGCTATGGGCACCCGCATGGCCCCACAATATGCTAATATATTTATGGCTGACCTGGAACAACGATTCCTCAGCTCTCGTCCCTTATTACCACTCCTCTACTTAAGATACATTGATGACATCTTTATGATTTGGACCCATGGTACAGAGGCTCTAGAAGAATTCCACAGAGACTTTAACAATCTACACCCCACCATCAACTTATGCCTCGATTACAACATGCAAGAGATATATTTCCTGGACACTACAGTACTAATCAAGGATGGCCTGATCAGTACCACACTGTACCGAAAACCTACTGATCGCTATACTTATCTACACCCTTCTAGTTTCCATCCTGCCCACGTGACTAGATCCATTGTTTACAGTCAAGCTCTTAGGTACAATCGCATTTGCTCTGATCCAACTGACAGAGACCAAAAACTACAAGAACTTTACCAAATATTCATAAACCTGAATTACCCACCAGGAGAAGTAAAAAAACAAATGGACAGGGCCAGACGAATACCCAGAGACCAGCTACTCCAAGATCGGACCAAAAAAGCCAAGAACAGAACACCACTGGTCATCACCTACAGCCCCAAACTCAGACCACTGCAACAAATTATTAAAGACCTACAACCTCTCCTGAATCACGATGCCACACTCCAGAAGGCCCTGGGTGACATGCCTGTTCTCTCCTACAGACAACCTCCCAACCTCATGAGGATCCTCACTAACAGCCACAGTCTATACCCCAGGAATACCAGTCCTGGAACCTTTCCCTGCAACAAAGCCCACTGCCAGCTTTGTCCACATGTCTTCTCTGGAAATACCATCACTGGACCTAACCAGCTTACTCACAGAATCACGGGCACTTTCTCATGCTCCTCTACTAACATCATATATGCCATCATGTGCCAACAATGCCCAGATGCTTTGTATATTGGACAGACTTCTAACTCCCTTAGACAAAGGGTCGATGAGCACAAAACAGACACCAAAACACTCCAGATCCACAAACCAGTTAGTCAACATTATAATGGAATGGGGCATTCTGTCAATGACCTAAAGGTATGTGTGCTATTGAAGAAGAATTATCGCACCGTTCTGGAAAGGGAAACAGCCAAGCTGGTTTTTATATTCAAATTCGGCACATTAACACATGGTTTAAATCGTGATGGGAACTTTCTGAGTCATTATAGGGGCTCATCTGTATACTTGGTTCAGTCTAATTCTTGACCTTCCCCCCAACCCCTCAACTCTCTGATTTGCTCACCTTGATTATCTTTTTCTGATTTGTCCTCCTTGCTTACTGTTTTTGGTTCTCTGTGCCTTAAATATTGAGTCTGTTCTGGTCTGGCTATGATCTGAAGAAGTGGGTCTGTCCCACGAAAGCTCACCTAATAAACTATTTTGCTAGTCTTTAAAGTGCTACTTGACTGCTTTTTGTTTTGATAGTGTATAGACTAGCACAGCTTCCTCTCTGTTACTAATAAACTAGGACAGGAATACCTTCCAAAAATTGGTGCTATACATTTTGAGGAGAGGAAGTCCCTAATTAACTCGTGAATCTTTTGCAATTATCTCTGATGAGTTGATTGATGAGCAAGACAACTACACACTGCATATTCTGTTTGATTTTATTTCTGACAAGGCTGAAGATGTACAGCAGGAAAGCTAACAACAGTGCTCACCAACTATGTTTACATGGATGCTGTTAATTACAGTACGGTTTCTCAAGCAATAATTAAAACCGTTTGAAAATACAGTGCAGACTATGATGAAGTATCTTCTTCATAAGGGATGAAATCTTTCAAATATGCTCTCCAAGGTCTAACAATTTCTCTTGTCAGTGAGGTCTGGAGATGTGAGTTTTGATAAGCTGTTCAGCTACAAAAGATCTTTGAAAAACTTTGATATAGGTAGAACATTGCAAACAGAACTGAAATCGGAAACAGCAAATTGCACTTCTCCAAATAATTCCTGGTAGGAATTCGTGGTTTCAGGCTTTACAATACCATACAGCTCACCTGAATTACTGTTCAGGGTTTGTCTCAGAAGAACCCACAATGGCACAGAAAACATAGGTTTTAACAGATGTTTTTCAGCCCTTCTAAATGACCATCTGAACGAGGAAGTTCAGTTTGTTACCAAGAATGCCACAGGACTGATGGATTCAATCATTTGATTCAAATCTGGACACAGCATAAGCCAACAAATCTTACAACAAAGTAATAATACAGGTCTGGGTTGAATCACTCCAGCTATGCTGAGTTCAATGCCAAGGCTCAGCAGATGTTTTCTTGTGTGTGTGGCAAAGAAATTCAAACAATATTACTGCTATAGGGAAGAATCAAGCAATACAGATTAAAGAAGTTTCAACAACCTGCAGCAGGATTCCTAAAGGCTGTGCATATTTTTGATCCTGCACAAAATGCACCTTTTGATGGTGGATTTAAACCTTGCTTAATGCAGCACCTGGCTTGACAAGAATTGTAAGCTGGACATTCCTGCTTAAAAAATATCATGAAAGATTTGAACTGTACCTTGCCAGTGCTACTGTTTTGGAACTCAGTGGAAGGTAGAATTCCTTGTCTCTCAAGGCTATTTTGGTCACTCTCTCATAATTCCAGTGAACTCAGTGGATGCAGTCACAGCTGTTTAAACACAGACAGGTATTTTCAATGCAGAGACAGGGAATTAAGAAAGACACAGTTGCAGGGTGCTTTGTGCTCAGATTCAGCCACTGACTTCCTTAAGTAAAGTGTGACATGTTCTTGCTTATCTTTTCACAATAGTTTTTGAGTTACTATTGGACAATTAATGACATTTGCAATCCAGAATGTTTTTAACCTGTTTGTGTTAGTTTAAGGGCTTTACATGTTTGTATTTTTCCATTTTAAAATACATATTCCTGCTCTGCTACAACACTGTGAAATTTAAGGTGTAAATATATGAAACTGTGAAATTTAAGATTTTTTTAAATGCTATGGCCAAGAAATTTACCAAAAATGGGCCGTGAACTTGGTAAAGCCCTATCCGTTGTAGAAAATTCCCTCCATGTGGTTGAACTTGTGCTTTCTGCAACTATGGAGCACTATAACCACATAAAAATAGTTCCTGAAAGCATTGCAGCTATCCCACAGTTCTTGTCTCAGGCAGTTCCCCAGAGAATTACATACTGTCTCTGGTATAGATCAGTGGTGGGCAATAATTTTGATGGGGGAGGCACTCTTAAGATTTTGGTAAGTGGTTAAGGGCCACACTTTTCTATGAAGGTGGTGTGGGGTCTTGGATGGAGGCTGGATGCAGAAGGGAGCTTGAGTTAGGGGACATAGGTGATGAATAGGGTGTGGCGTCTGAGAGGGAATTTGGATGAATAAGGAGGTTGTGACCTGGGGCAAGGTATTGGGGTGCAGGTCCAGGAGGAGAGATGGTGCAGGAGATGATTCTGGCCTGGGGGAGGGATATCAGTGTGTGTGCAGAGTTGAGAGAGAGTTGTAACCTGGTGTGGAGAGGAGGATGCAGTGGATTTTGGTGGTAACCTGGGTCAGGGGATTGGGGTGCAGGGTCTGGGAGAGGGTATGGGTGTACAAGAGAATTCTGTCTTGGGGAAGGGGTGCTTGAGCAGGTTGCAGGATCTGGGAGGGATTTGTGACCTGGAATGGGGGAAGGAGAGTGCAGAGGGTTTGGATGGTGATATGAGGCAGGGGATTGGGGTCCAGTGCCCAGGAGAGGATATGGGTGTATGAGAGAATTCTGGCCTGGGGGAGGGATGCAAGAGTGGGTTGCAGGGGCTTGAAAGGAATTGGGTGCATTGCCAGAAGCAGGCTCTGGCCAGGAGACACTTACGTAAGCAGCTCCTGGCCAACAGCACTCTCAGCCAGGCTTCCCTGCCTGCCAGCAGCCCCAGCCAGGGGCTGTTCTATGTGTCTCTTTGTGGTGTGCATACAATCAGGGAGCCTGCCTGCAGATATTCAGACATGGTGATAGGGCATTACTGCTGCTGTTGTCCTTCAAATCAAAGTCCTTGGCCCCATGGCAAGCTCTGTGTGGGGTAGTCAGGAGGGTAGATAGGATCTGTTAACTACGAGCTCCAATAGCCTAGGAGACAGAGACTTAGACCTCTCAAATCAACCTTCTGAGGGCCTGGAATGCTCTGGAGATCTTGCTGATAGCTCCATGCTCCTTGGAACCAAGCTCTGACCTCACACGTTGGCACCCCCAGATCCAACTCCTGCTATTGCTAGAGCCAGAGCTTAGCCAGAGATAACAAGCGCAAATAATATAAATGACTCAGGCCTTCCCCACAGCAATTTTGGCTCTCCCAAAGAGGCCACACTTAGCCCACTGGACGTTATTGGATTTTAAAATTAACGTGCAAACCATTATTGCAACCACTGTGCCAGGTTTTCACCAAATCTTATGCTAATTGGGCCAAGTCAGGTGTTTATTGAAAGCCGATAATTTGCCAGATCTGTTTATACTACTCATATAAGTGTTTCATTTTTATGTGTGGAGTTACAAGTATTGGCTCTGTGCTTGTAGTTGAAATTTTAGTTTCTGGGAGACCACAGTAGGAGGACTGGCAACCTACTGAGAGAGGTTCCTAGTCAGGTGAAGCAGTACTTGACAGAGAAAGTACCTTATCAGATTCCAATCCACATCTGAGGAATTTGGCAGTGGATGTGTAACCCAGAAGACAGGCAATGGGAGATTGCCCTAAAAGGACAAGGAGAGTTACTCATGTGACAGGCTCCATTTTGGATGTGCTTCCACAATGGGAGGAACAATGGAAGTCCCTCCACATTGGCAAGGGTATAAAGAGGACCCTGATGTTCCTCCACCTGAGTCTTCAATCCAGCTTACCACTTCAGGAGCATCTCTGCTATGAATTGAGCCTGGAAGGATTGCTGATCTGTCCTAGCATACAATGTACTCCAGCAACTTTAAGATAGCAGCTAATTCCACCAGTGCTGCAAGCCTGTGTCAAGAACTTTGTGATTGATGTACGTAAATTCATTGCTTTAACAATTTTACTCTCAACCTATTCTATCTTCTATTAATAAACCTTTAGATTTTAGATTGTAAAGGATTGGCACAGCGTGCTCTTTTGGGTGAGATCTAAGGTATACACTGACCTGGGAATGTGGCTGGTCCTTTGGGCCTGGAAGAACCTGTTCAGATTCGGTGAGATTGGTTTACATAACCTCTCATCTGTGTAAGGTGGGATACTAGATGTGGCACAAGGGAAGCTGGAGTGTGCAAGAGAATTGCTCATGTGACTTCTTGCTGACCAGTTTGGCAACAGAAACTTTGTGACTGGTTTGGTGTGCCTTTCAGAGGAAGACAACCCCCCCCCCCAGTTTTGAGCTGTAAATAGCCCTGGTTTAAGCAATTTGTCTTGATTTGGCTCTCTCAGCAGAGCCCAGAAAAACCTCCAGTATTACACCCACCACCACATTGCTATGATACTTCGACAGAAGGTGTAAGAGAACCCTTGTCCCCTGCCAAGGAAAATGTGTGGAGGTCCTTTATTAAGAGCTCCCATCTCTGCCAGCTCTGGCATCTAGGTCATTAAAGAATGTCACCCTGAGTGAAGGAGCCTTATTGTACTAGTGCCAAAACCCAACAAAGTACTGCATTGATTTTAGAAAGGTCAGTGTGATATTGTGGTTCAACACCTATCAAATGCTGGGGGTGGATGAATTATTGGAGGGGCTGGGAAATGTCAAACACATATAAATGTTGGCCCTTACCAAAGGGTACTGGCCTAATGAGGGCATCCCTGGAGAAGATGGCTTTCCATGCTACCTACTGCCTTTACCAATGTGTAACCATGCCATGTAGCCTGCACAGAGAGACCATCACTTTCCATTGACTGATGGATCAACTACAGTGATCCCACAAAGAATACAGTAAGGTCTCAGATTTTGCACAAGTTGGTGTTTGGCTTTTTCCCCTGCGGAACACATGTTCTGCAGCTGGAGAAGCAGCAGAAAGGTAAGTCCTGGACTGGAGGTGGTAGTTGGGGAGGGTTAATCCTGGCAGTGGGTTGGGGCTGTGGGAGGTGGGCAAGTGTGGGTTAAGCCTGGGGTGGGTTAGGGCTGCAGGGGGGTGAGGGGTGGAGTTGAGTGCAAGCTGTGAGCTGGGCTGCGGTGGGGTGGGGAGTTGAGCTGGAACCAGAGACATGCCTGGTTGGTGAGCCGGCAGGGGCGTTGCACTGGAGCTGCGCAGGGCGGGGTGGGTGGATGGGCAGCTTGTGAATTGACGGGGGGGGTTGCACTGGAACTGCACACGGCAGGCAGCTTGTGAGCCGGCGGGGGGTGGAGGGGTCACACTGGAGCCGTGCGGGGTGGCTTGAACCAGAGCTGCTTACAGGTGGTTTAAACTGGGCCGGGGGGGTGGGGTCAGCATCAGACGCATAAGAGTGGCGTTGCGTGCTCTGTTTGTGTACTCTGAGACCTTACCTTACTCTATGATGTAGGTCGTCCTCCCAATTGGTACTATGGATGACTGTATCACCTCAGTGAGGCTACCCAACCCATTGAGAAGGTGGGAGTGCCTGAAAACTTGACCAAATGCCACCTGTGCCAGAAAGAAGTAACGTTCCATGGGTATGCCATTGGGCAAGATGGCTACAACCCTTGGAGGATGAAGCAGAGGTGCTAACCAACTTCCCAGCCCCTTCAGCCAAAACATGGTGAGGCAGTTCCCTGGACTGGCAGAGTACTATAACCACTTGGTTCCTGGCTTTTCCCAACAACTAACTCTAAATCACCCGTCTCATGAAGGTGCAATGGGCCAAGTCATGTGAGGTGTGACAGAGTCTTCCAGACTTTCAAAGTCAAGCTTATTTGGAGATCCATTCTCTTTCACCCTAATTTTGCACAACCATTTTTCGCTTAGATGGATGTCTCAGACATGAACCTTGGGACTATATTGTCTCAAGAGGTAAATTGTGAAGAACACCTCATGTTGTTTTTGAGTAGGAAGCTGTTCCCTAGAGAAATAAACTACTCAACATTTAAGAAGGAAGAACTGGTACTGAAGTGGGCCATTAAGGCCCTACATTACTTCCTCTTAGGAAAATTGTTTTTACTTGTCATGGGTCACTCCTCTACATTGGCTAAACTGGATTAATGTCCAGATTCAGAGATGGAACCTGCCTCTATAACCCTATGACTTTCAAGTGTTCCGCTATACAGGAAAGGTACGCACCAACTCTAATTTCTTCTTGTGGGAGGGAGGAAGAGAGCAAGAGCTAAGCTCACTGCATGATGGTAGCCTGAGCGGTAGGGAGTGTGATGGGGTATATGAACCCCACACTATTCAAGTGAGGGTTAAACAGTTGATTTGGACACAGAAGGCCATACCATGCCCCTGCTGAGCATAATCATCAGTGGAGACAGACTTCAACAGGGAGCAATTCAGCTCAGTCTCCCAGGCAGAGCAGTGCAGTCCAGCATTGTAGCCTGTACAGAAGCTGTCAAGGCATCCCTAAGCCAGGACCAGACCCTACGCTTAAGTCACAGCAAACCCTTCAGACAATGGAACTGTGGATGACAAACCACCACAGATGATGCATCTGACGAAGTGGGTCTTTGCCCATGAAACTTATGCTCCAAAATATCTGTTAGTTGATAAGGTGGCTTAAGACTTTGGTTTTCACAGATAGAGGGAGACCCTCTAGAGAGTGGCCTGAGAGAACTGCAAGACATTAATAGCACCAGCAGAGGTTTGACAGCTGGGGTAGGAAGTGCCCCATGGAGCAGGCATAGGGGAATCTCTCTCCTTGGCTATGAATTTTTAATTATTGTTTCTTTGGGTCCTGGGTTGGATCCCAGTGGAGCAGGGAGGGCCTGAGTTCCCCTACCTCCTGGTCACTGACTCTTGCTGCCATGCCTCATAATCCACAGGTGGTATTGCCCACCGTGGTCTCAAACCTTCCCTGACCCTACTATGAGTGACTACAATCCCCCAAATGTCCATTTTCCCACCTAACACCATGCAGCCACAGAGGATCCTTGCTCCTTAAAGGAAAGAGGGGTGATGAATGGCTGGTGAGGCCAGTGTGGGGAGAGAAATAAGCGGATTTATTTTAGCATAGGCAAATCATGTTTCAAATACAAACAAGGGGTGAGGCTTCCTACTACTGCATGGGGAAAGGGCAAACCAAACCTATCTCTCAGTTTAGCATCCCCCCCTTTGAGCAAGGCAGGGAAGAGGGCTAGTTCAGTGGTTTGAGTATTAGCTTGCTAACCCCAGGGTGGTGAGCTCAATCTTGAAGGGGCTGTTTAGGGATCTGGGACAAACACTTTTTTTAAAAAAAGGCATGGTTCTTGGTCTTACCAAGGGGTGGGGCTGGACTTGATGATCTCCTGAGGTCCCTTCCAGCTCTATGAGGTGTGTGTGTGTATGCTCATACAGAGGATGCAGGTTTTGGTTCTCTGTGCCTTAAATATTGAGTCTGTTCTGGTCTGGCTGTGGTCTGAAGAAGTGGGTCTGTCCCACAAAAGCTCACCTAATAAACTATTTTGCTAGTCTTTAAAGTGCTACTTGACTGCTTTTTGCTTTGATAGTGTATAGACTAGCACGGCTTCCTCTCTGTTACTATTCAGGATGCAGGTTGTGTGAGCAGGCAGCAGGCCAGCAAGTCTACACCTTCTGGTTCTCGGCTGCCAGGATGTTGTGGGTAGCCCCGGATCTCTCCCACGTGCCCTGTCTCACAGAACGGACCGGGATTTCCAGAGGTGATGGAGTGCAGTCCCCTGCGCTCACAGCAGGCCCAGTCACCCTCCCTGACAGTGGTTTTTAAGCAGATATAACACGCTGGGGAAGGGGCGAGCCGGAGTGTCAGAGTCCCGCAGCCCCGGCCTGGAGGGGACGCTGGGGTCCCTCCCGCTTGCTGGCACCCCTGCACGCCGGCCGCGCTTGCTCACGGCCGCGCACCGCGTTGACAGCCCCCGCTCCCGCTGCTGGGGGGAACGGCAGGGAAGTGTGTCACTGGGTAAAGGGGCGGGAGCGGCCGCGGCAGGGGGCGGAGCTGCCCGCCTAGGGGGCGGAGAGGGACGGGCGCTGCCCAGAACTCAGGGGGAGAGGGGGCCCGCGAGGGGAGGCGGAGGTGAGTCACATGGTCAGTGCCGCACTCCGTGACTCTCCCTCTCTGGCTCAATCGCTTTTGTTGTAAAGGGGAGGAAGCCGAGGAGCAAAGCAGCAGCAGCACCCGCCCTGCAGGACACCTCCCCAGCCAGGCTCCCCTGCTGCTGCTGCTGCTTTGCTGACACACGCACAGGCGGGGCTGGGGCAGAAGGCGCCTACCTGCCTGCTGTAGCCGGCCGCCGTACTGTGCCGCTCGGCAGGGAGCTTGCGGGCACATGTAGAGGGACAGCGGCCGCACGAGTGGCGGGGAAGAGGAGAGTCGGTCACCCACGGGAGCGACCCCCCAGGCGGGAGTTCCAGGGTCCTCGGTAGCGTCTCGTTGGAGGAGGAAACTATGGAGGTCAATGCAGGTAAGAGACTGGAGCCAGGAGGCTTGTGTGGAGGGCGGCGGGAAGTTCCCCACAGTGGGTGTTCTGGAGGAAGCGGAAGGGCGCTGGGTTGATCCCCGCGGAGACCTGTGGCTGGGGGCGGGGGGGTGATCCGCGAGCCCCATGTGACTGCGGCGGGGCGTGTGGCAGTGAGGTGAGCGGCGACGAGGCCCTTGGGGGCGGCTGTCACCGTCACGGTAGCGGTTTAACCAGCACTCGCCCCCCCCGCCCCCGTGGTGGGGGACTAGACCCCGCTGGTTTGGGCGGGGGCTACTCCTAGCCCGGGACGTTGTAGTCAGCCCGCTGCTGTTGCCCTAGTGCTGTAGTAGCAGTCGGGGAGCCTGGGTTGTTGCGGCTGACGCCCGCTCCCCCTCCCGCCCCTTCCCTGCGGATCTTGTGGCCGGTGCGGTGCTTGCCCTTCCTCACATGGACCCGCTTGCCGAGCCATGTGTGTCTTCTGTTTACGTTCCGCGCTGCGTGCCCGCTCATTGGCTGTGCGGGGCTGTGACGTAACAATTGCATAATAAGGCTGGGGCGGGCTGGCGGGGCAGCTGTCGGCGCCGACACGTGAGGAGGCCGCTGTTTTGGTGACCTACATTCACCCGGGTGACGGGATGGGGGCGCGCAGGGACACGTGGGGCAGAGGAGGCTCGATCGCTGCGGCGCTCCTAACCAATCCCATTGGATCGCGCCGTTCTGACTCCGCCCCCGCAGGTGTTCCAGAGTTCTAACGTGACCCTTGTGGAGTGAAAGGCGCCGCTTTCAGGCGGGGAAGGATCTCGGCGTGTGGCCACAACCTTGACACGAGGAGGGCATTGTTAGAATGCCACGGCAGTGGGGCTGGTGTGTGTTCTGCCGTGGAGGCCGGGTTACCACCCCCTCCTAGTCACTCTGCTTATGTTACAGGGGTCTCGTTTGCAGGTCATGGGGGCTGGACGGGGGACTAGGAGGGGAGCATGGGGCGAGGGCGAAGGTACTGCTTTTGCACCTGTCTTTATGTCGCTCCTTCCACAACCCCGTGTCTGCCTAGTGGCCTGAGGAGTAAAAGAACTAGGTACTTGGAATCCTTGAAGTAGGGTGACCAGGCAGTATGAAAAGTCAGGGTTGGGAGTGGTAGGTGTATTAGATGCTTGTATAACACAAAGCCCCAACTATTGGGACTTTCCCTATGGATTTGTCACTGCCAGACCTGCCCTACGTCAGGGAGGTGGCACTAGCTCCCTGGAACATAACATCTTGTATTTCTGTGCCTGCCCATGTGATTGGAATGAAGACACGTTTAAAATTCGCCTCACGTGGACAGGCTTTTGCAACAGCAGGACTGTAACAGGTGGAAGAGGGGGGCAGACCCTTTTTGCTGATGGTTGTGATTACGTAATGAGTGCAAGTCAGATGGTTGGACATGTCCAGATTACAGCATGTAACACAAAAGGATCTGGGGTCCCGCCTTAACGTATGGGAACTATGATGTTTGTCTGAGCTTTGTCAAAAGGTTGGGGAAGGGCGGGGGAGTTCTAGCTTTACAAAAAGAGCAGATAAGTAAGGATGCAGTGGTTCGTGCCTCCTCCCATGAAATAAATTAAGTGAAAAGCCTTGGTTTTATTATTTTGTATACAATAGTGGCTTATTATGTAACATTTCCTGTGGCTCTAGTGGAAAAGATTGGGCAGGCAGTACTTTATGAAACAGAATTAAATTGACTTTGGAGGGATCATTTGCTGTGCTAGCGGCTAAATAGCCCTTGTTGTGACTGCTTCCAGAAATTATTTCAGCAAGAGCTGATGATTTAATTTTCAAGGCTGTTCCTTTGCCAATAGAATGGGGGCAGGGGGGAATTTTCTTTTTATAGTACCTAAATGTTATAATTTTCTACAGTAGAAAATTTTCATAAGAGAGAGAAGCGTCAACTTTCTTCCTCTTGCCTAAAGTTCTCTGACAAAAGTTTAATAATGAAAATAGTTGAAATGACTTGAATTATAAAGATCACAGGAAAATACTGCAACAGTAAGGGTAAAATGGAGACTGGTACTAAAATAGCACCTTGGTAGGCTGAAATCTTTGCAGAAAAAAATCTCTGCTGAAATTTAAATAACAGTGGAGTCATTAATGAGTTACATAACTTCCTGCTCAAAACACATGCTCACATATGTACTGGTGGTAGTATATCATTTGGAATTCTAAATTTCTTTCTGAATCCTTTATACATATAACCGAAATGAGCATCCAGAACTAGTTTCACGCTGCAACAGTTCAGTTTAGGATTAAATAAAATTGTTCTAAATTAGCAAATTCTGTTTTCAGATGTTTGCTGCACTGGCTGTACCATACAATACGAGGGTTTGCTGTTGCTTCTGGGAAATGTGTTTTTTGTAGAGATGGGTTTATCTGAAATGCAGAGAGCCTAGTGCAATGATGTCCAACGGGAATTCAAAGATTACCACACATGGTTGTCGGCCTTCCAATTCACCACAGGCCCCTCCCCCTACCCACTCTAAATGAATGCCCTCCCCTAGCACACTCAACCCCCACTCTAACAGTATATTTCAGTGACTCACCAGGGTCACAGGAGCTGTGCTGCTCTGGGCCGGGGCCATGCTGGGCTAAAGGCCTCTAGTGCCTAGGCATCAGGAGCCACATGCTGAGCTGCAGTAGGTATGCAGCTCTAGCTGCCAGAGTCACAGGAGCTGTGCCAGGGCAAAAGCCACAGGGACTGTTGCCACCATGCACTTGTTCCACCACGTGGTGGGGTGTGTGCGCGCACAGAGCAGGTGGCCTTATTCACCACACCATGGTGTTTCATTCACCATCTGTGGCAAATGGTCAGTGTCTTGGACACTGCGGGCCCAGTGCATGTAGTCAAATAGAAAAGAATGTTGAACTCTGACCAAAGGATTTCTGAGGAGCCATGGACTCTTCCAAGATGGCCTCAATTTTAATATGTTTTTCAATAATATGACAGGTCAGCAATAAGTCCCTAGTATACAGAAATAGTGAGTATACACAGGAGGTGTTAGATTCTCAAGGAAAGTTTTGGGTACGTAACTGCCCGCGTCCAACACTTAGGCACCACTAGCATTCACAGACTGAGCAGACTGCTGCCTCGTTCTCCTGTAGGCACATCAAGTCCCCTGGCCACCAAGGTTTCTATGGGTGGGCATGCACAGAGCTGCCTAAGGCTAGAAAATGCTGAGCAGTTTAGCACCTAACCCAGGCCTAAGCTTCAGAAGCATTCACAAACAAGGAATTCCTTTGCCTTTTCTCAGCTGTTGAGCCCAATCTGGCAGCTGTGTTCTGAACAATCCTGCCCCACACAGAAGATCCAGAAAGAGATGTTCTTAGATTCATCTCGTTCAAATCCCTGTTCTGTCTGCTGTGGAGCAAGGACTTGAATCCGAGCCTCCACCTGCCCAGCTGAGTGCCTGAACGACTGGCCTACTCAGTGTTCTGGGGTGGCTGTCTTTCAGGCCGTCCCAGTGAAGTGGTTCTACATTGTGTAAGTCTCTGCTCCAGTCGTAATTCCTTGTTGAGCATATTGGGTGTCTGTGAATTCCTTTTTAAGCACCCCTCCCCATGTGTGTACAGCGAACTCAGTGTGCACCTAACTCAGGCTTGTGAATTGAACTTGGTGGAAAGATGCAGGTCGCCTTTGTGAATCTAGCCTTGAGTCTTTTGGTTCTGAAAATGATATTTCTCTCCAGTAGTCCTTGGATAGGTCCTATCTTCCCCCCACATGGTCAGGGGAGAAAGATCAGTTCCGTAGGGTGTGAGGATAAATTTTTCTTTCACTTGAGGAGACGTGATTGTTCCTTTATGTTAGTGAGGTCAGCTACTTAGTGTTTGGCCCCGTAATTAAGGAGTAAGATCTGCTCAGACTGGCATTTCACTCTCTGTCTGGTTGCACGTGGAAGGAAGTGTGCTTCCCTTGCAAATTAAGTCCTATGAGTTAATCTCAGGTACAGCAGTACCTGAAGTACCAGGAGGGTGTGGGTCTAGACTGCAGGACACTTGGCCATGTCGACATTGGAATAGCTGGGGTGCTATTTTTTCATCACTGAAGGAACTCCACCATCCCAAGTAACAGTAGCTGGGTTGAGGGGAGTATTTTTTCCACTAAGGCAGCTTAGTATAGCTGCAGCATGCAGGTGTTTGGAGTTTTCACAATTCTGAGCATTGCAGCATGTCAGACTAAGTTTTAAGCATAGACCAGCCCCATTAGCCACCCCTCCTCCCCACACCCAGTTAACAGGGGCTTTGTGTAATATTTTAGCTTAGTCTGCTTTGGGGGAATCTCATGCACAGCTTCCATTATGGTAACATGGTTTGTGTCCAGTGCCAGCTCTCTCTCTTGCACACACTACACTGAAAACTTAGTCCTGGATGAGCTAATCATTGTAAACTATATGGTTTATAATAATACCTATACAGGAATGACGTTAAAGAACATTACCAGCATTTTAGGACTTGAAGTCTCTGTAAGGTGCATAGAGAAGTGAGCACTTGATAAGGCCTTCCACCTGAGCAATGTTTTGCCGAAGGACTAGCTAGAAAGCAAAATCCTTTACATGGTGAATGGGAGATTTAAGTTTGAATTTATTTGAATGTGTTCTTTTTTCTCTGCCACTAAAAAGCAAAATCAGTTCAGCAATGCTTCTATGGAAAAGCTGAGATTCAGTTCAGTTTACAAAAGCAGTGGAATTCAATTGCTGTCTGCCTCTGACTTGTGCCAACATTGCAATTTGTGTGTTACATAGGATCACTCAGTGTTCTAGGAATTATTTGTGAGTACCAAAGTATAATAGGGTAGCGTAGGACAGAGTGGCAGCATTTATTCTCAAGTATACTATAATTAACATAGGGTATTGTGACCCAGGACCTGCTATACTCAGTTAATCTGTTGAGCAAGCATTCATTGCCATTTGTAGCTTTTGAAGCCTTACTGACTTAAGGCATATGTGTTATCTTATTTCACATAGGCTACGTCTACACGTGCACCCAACTTCGAAATAGCTTATTTCGATGTTGCGACATCGAAATAGGCTATTTCGATGAATAACGTCTACACGTCCTCCAGGGCTGGCAACGTCGATGTTCAACTTCGACGTTGCTCAGCCCAACATCGAAATAGGCACAGCGAGGGAACGTCTACACGCCAAAGTAGCACACATCGAAATAAGGGAGCCAGGCACAGCTGCAGACAGGGTCACGGGGCGGACTCAACAGCAAGTCGCTCCCTTAAAGGGCCCCTCCCAGACACACTTTCATTAAACAGTGCAAGATACACAGAGCCAACAACTAGTTGCAGACCCTGTATATGCAGCACGGACCCCCAGCTGCAGCAGCAGCAGCCAGAAGCCCTGGGCTAAGGGCTGCTGCCCACGGTGACCACAGAGCCCCGCAAGGGCTGGAGAGAGAGTATCTCTCAACCCCCCAGCTGATGGCCGCCATGGAGGACCCCGCTATTTCGATGTTGCGGGACGCGGATCGTCTACACGTCCCTACTTCGATGTTGAACGTCGAAGTAGGGCGCTATTCCCATCCCCTCATGGGGTTAGCGACTTCGACGTCTCGCCGCCTAACGTCGATTTCAACTTCGAAATAGCGCCCAACACGTGTAGACGTGACGGGCGCTATTTCGAAGTTACTGCCGCTACTTCGAAGTAGCATGCACGTGTAGACGCAGCTATAATGAATTATGTGTACATAGCTCTTTCATGGCAATACAGAAGAAGCAGAGAAGAAATGAAACACAGTTTTTAAATAGCTGGGCATTTGCCAATGAGCTTTTACCCTTACCAATTTCAGGATGAAATAGCAAATACTTTGTAATGACTTAAAATATTAGGTCTTGGAGGTGACAGCTGACTTTTTTCCCCCTCAAAAGAAGGCTAAAGAATCATTGGTGTCCCTTGCAAGACCATTCCTATGGCATATAACCTGGAGAAGGGACCCTCTGAAAAAATAAATCGGTTTCCATGCCCAAAAGAGAGCAAGAAGCTGTTTTCCCTAAAAATACTTAGGAGTTTAAGACTGAACAGTCTCTCTTTTGTGTAAGTGAGAGTGCAGTGCCTTGCAAAGAACAGCCCTGGCAACTGAAGTAGCTATATTTAAATGCACTACAAAGAGTTTTAATGTGACAAGTGGTACTTAATACAAAAGCAGCCCATGACAAAACTGCTTAACATCCCTCTCCATCTCCTTTCCCCATTACTGTGAGGCCCACCAACCTCCTCGCTATCTCACATACCTATATCCTGGGCATCGTCTTTCACTTTGCCATTTCTTTTACCCTAACATAGACGATCTCTGCTTCTAGCTCCGTAACACCTCTACGATCCAGTCTTTTCTCCCCATCCAGTTTGGACCTGCTACCCTGAACTCCATTCCAAACACTGCTTCTGAGATCATGTTTTAGTCAGCTTATGTCCTCCCTGCTTTGAGTCTTTCCACTGACTCCCCATCACCTGCCATGTCAGATGCAAGCTTCTTACACCTGCTGTTGATTTCATTCGCTGCTCCCTCTTTTATCTAATCTCATTTTCCATTTTAGGAGGTTGGATGTGAGGGCAAGAGAAGAGGACGTGGAAGTGGAGGTCAATCCTTGAAAGTTAATGAAAAGAAAGGTGCTTGGGGGTGGGGTTTGAAGGAGGCACATGTAAGGACACGTGATGTGTTCTGTCAGGCAGTGCTAGCTCAGGAAGTGCATCACTTGCAAGCTCTGTGCGTACATTTGGTATATCACCATTACATTCTTTCCTTTCCCTTCCCTCAGGGGGTGTGATTGCTTACATCAGCTCTTCAAGTTCCGCATCAAGCCCTGCCTCTTGTCACAGCGAGAGCTCGGAGAGCAGTTTCCAGTCATCCTCTTCGCCTGTACCATCTTCACCAAATGGTTCCTCCTCAGATAGTAGCTGTAACAGCAGGAGCAGCGAGGGTTCTGATGGCACACCAAAGAATGATCGGCTGGACACGGCTGTTAAAACAAGCCGGTCAAGTGCTGCTGGACTGACCAAGGGGCATGGTGGACTTACAAGTATGTATATTTTGGGGTATCATCAGGCAGATAAATATGCATTATCATGCTCCGCTATCTCAGTCGGATGGCTGGTCCTACCTGGCCTGTGGATATCCCCAGCCTTCATTCTGAAGACCACAATTTTCCCTCCATGCTTAATCTCTTCCTTCCTTCTAGACAGCAGTAGCTATGGTGCTTATCCTCTGGCCGAGATGTTGAGCAAACAGCCTCTTGATATACAGAAGCTACAACTTCAACCTGAATCGGCCATCTTTCTATACTTTTTTTAACCCTGCTTGAGCTCAAGCTCATCACCACTGCTGTGTGCCTGAGTTTTACTGATCCAGGATATGACAGGCATTGATGCCACTCCCAGACCTGGAACTGCTTCCTCACAGTGCAAAGTGGTGCCAACAGGCCATTTTGTCCTTTGGCCCACAAGTAAGTTTAAGTCAAGAACTCTCACTCTTTTTATAAAAAGCCCTGGAAGTTTTGAAATTATGATGTAGGTGCTAAAACAAAGACTGTTACAAGCCTCTGTGTTCTTGCACTGAAACTTGGCCAAATATTATTTTAAAAAACAATTTTGTCGGTACTCTTAAATTGTTATTTTCTTCAGTGTTTACCTCCAGTAACTATAGAGATCCCTGAAATCATCTTGTAAGTTTGTATTGTGACACCACTTCAGAGGCCCAGTCAGGGACATCATTGCCCTAGCTGCTGTACAGGCACACGTTCATTTGCCTGGAACTACTCCAGACTTACACCAGTAAGAGTGTGCTCAGAGCTTCAGCACTAGTTTCCAGCTAGGAGTAATTTTATTTATATATTTTTTTAAGCCACAGATAAAATAAATTTTGTTACGGTCAGAACTACAGGGTTGCTGGTCTTTGAAAACTATATTTTAGGTTTCAGCTTGCTTTAGTTACTATGCTTCTGCTTTATATATTCGTTGATAATCAGAAGTTCAGTAATAGAGATTTTTTTAAAGCAATCTTTATAAGTGATCTTATGTCTTGCTTTTTTACAAGAATGTTAACATTGAATACTAACTCCCGTGATACACTAATTAGATGAGGGTAATTTGAATTTACATGTTGTTCTTCTACCTAAGACAAAAGTATTTTTGCAAGTCACACTTTCTGGACAACCTTCCTGTTTGTTATTTGGTGGTATTATGCAGCCAGCAGTAAATTTTGATCATTTTACTTTAAAAATCCTTCAGATTAAAGTGAAATTGTATTTCTTGCCCATCTCCCTACCTCAAATAAATAAATCCAAGGTTTCAGTAAGACCTTTCTCCTTCTTTTCTGATTAGCTTACAACGGGACTGCTCCCTTACAAAAAGCTACAGGTACACTTAAGTGTTTGCAGGGTTGGGGATTAAGAACCTGAAAGTGCTATTCACTTTAAACAAAATTGAGACTGATGTAACTGATTTTTTTCGGTGGATTTTCAAAAGTGCTTAGTAGAGCTGTGCAGAGGGTAGAAGTTCCCTTTTGTAACGGATTTCAAAATTGACAATTGTTATTCTGTTTAGGATATTAACTTTAATGAAACTGTATTTGCAGATGGAAAATGGTTCCGCTGAAATTTTTCAAACCTGCTCTAGTGCTCAGCATTAGTCCAACTCTGCTTTCCTAAAGTCATAGGTAGAGTTGACGACGCTGGGTACTTTTGAAAGTCCCATTCTTTACTATCCACACTGGAATAAAACCTGCAAAATGTAAGAACAAACATAAAACATGGTACAGAAATCTGACAGAAAATTCTTTCACTTTTAAGAATTTTAAGATGCTGTTTCTGCAAATGTATCCCAAAGAGGAGGCTTGAAGTGGCTGTGGAGGGCTGCCTGCAAAGAGTCAATTGCCAAAGTTTTTAGTAGTACAAAGCATGAAGTAACTTACTTGTTTGCAGCTTGTGATTTTTGAGGTTAACAGTGTCTTTTAATATTTCTGTTTTTAAGAAAAGATCTTTATTCTCAGTTGGGGAAACTGCAACATTTATATGGGCTTCCTTGTCCTGATGGGAAGACAGATTGAGCCCAAACTTTGGTGACCTAGTTTCCTAAATGATCCTTTTAAAAATTCAAAAACGTAAGCAGACTTTTTTTTTCTACCATTGAGTGCAATGATATTTTCATTAAAAATTCACTGTTAGCTCAGTGTGTGTATTTCTCCCCATTCTATTCAGCAGTTCCCTGTAAATTAATCCCTATTGAATTGTGCAGGACTTTCCTGTGTTCTTGTTTTTTGTTTCCTCTTTTTCTTGTACATTAAGCTGACTCGAATTATCTCATTTGCAATGTACATTTTAAAGGGCAGAAATGTATTCTGTGGGTAGGTCTACAGTTGCAGGAGCATTGTAGAATACATGCCCTGTGTGCCCAATTAGCACAGTACAAAGAACAGTGGAAATGAGGCAGTGCTTAGATAGAGAGAGACATGCCCAAACCCTAGGGTATATATCCTGTGCAGTTCTCTACATGTCCAAGCAGTATCTCCCTGCTTACCTCACTTTTTGTAGCAATGTTGTGTCCCACTGTCAGAGCCTTCCCCCACTTCAGGGAAAAGCTCAGGCAGTGGGGAAAACATTCTTGCAGAGGTCAGGGAGTGGGAAAAGGCTCTGGGAGCTCTATACTGCTGAAGCCTTTCCCAGCTGCCTCCCCCTGACAGCCTTTCACTCTCATGTGTAATGACACTCCACAGCAGGTGTGGATGCAGCCTCTCTTTCACTGAGGTTTGTAACTATATGTGCCATGCCTACCACCACCAGTGTAAACAAGGCCTGGAGACTGGTACCCTTGGATTTTCATGCTTTCTTTCTTCTGTTCTATTTCTAGAATTTAATGGCATGGTTCTCCTCTGTAAAGTCTGCGGGGACGTTGCTTCAGGATTTCACTACGGTGTTCATGCTTGTGAGGGTTGTAAGGTAAAGTATAGTAGTCTCCTTTGTGTTGCAGATGCTAACTAGCTTTGAGTTCACTGTGTAGTTGATAATCAGAATCACTGGGTAAGCAGGATGATGTTGAAAACTTAAATTTATAATAATCTAATAACATTTTAATCTGACAATGTTCAAAATATACTCAGGTTGCTTTGAAAAGACAGTCTGCTTGGGAATACACTATACCTTCCCATGAGAACAACCTAACTGGATGCCTACATGTCCACTGATTGATTAAAGGTCTGTTCTCAGACACAGGAACGTCATGAATGGTCCATTCTGTGAAGAAGCTTATGGCAATAATGGCATTATGTGAAAGCCATTTTCTTGAATGGAAGAGACTAGACATTGTGCAAGACGTGGTCTTGTGGCTAAAATACAGGGCTGGGAGTCAGGAGAGAAGGATTCTATTTCCATCTCTGCCATGGGTATCCTGTGTGTTCTTGGGTAAGTCACTGAACCCCTCAGCTCTGCAGGTTCCCCCATGAGTAAAATAAAGATAATGCTGAAGACCTTTGGATCATAGGTTTTGACTGCTGGGGAAACATCTGGAATTTAGTTGTTATCAACAGCCAGTTTTATGATATTGGTCACACAAAACTGTTTGAGAGAAAACCAGTCATGAGAAGTTGTAAGGTGCTGCTACTGGCACCTACTTTGCATGGCTCTGGAAGTGTACACGAGACAGCAAAGCTCACTTGCAAATGGATGCATCTTGATGGAAGATTTGACATGTCTGATCATGGGTTGTGATTTTTATCTTCAGGGTTTTTTCAGAAGAAGCATTCAGCAGAACATCCAATATAAGAAGTGCTTGAAGAATAACAACTGCTCTATAATGAGAATGAATAGGAACCGATGCCAACAGTGCCGCTTCAAAAAATGCTTGTCTGTTGGAATGTCAAGAGATGGTATGTTCCTGAATTGAGTAATGACATTGTATAAGTGAAGTGTGCTGCCCAGGCTGCCCAGTGCAAAACAGAATACATCAAAGATCATAAGAAGGCAGAAACAGTGAAATCCTGGTGTCTTCTGATACTAGTGTTGTCCATCACATGTGCATTGGGTAGTTTTTTTCCACCGTGTGGCTATACTGAATGTTTTATGAGCATTGTTTAAAAAGTAGCCAAGAAAGCCCTTCCTTTTCCTGAGTATCTGGAGTTGGGATTAATACAGTAGGACACATGACAGCTGTTACATGGACGGACTTGGCATAATAGTCTTTATTTATTATTTAGGGAGTTAAACATATTTAAGGCTCCCATACAGGTATTAGGGCTAGGTTTTGATCTCTGTTACACTGTTGTAAATCCAAAATAACTTTCTTGGAGGCAGTGGGTTACTGTGGAATTATACTGGTATAACACAGAAGAATCTGAACCATCCTGGCCAGTGCATTTTGAACATTTCCCAGGTTTCATTTTTAAACAAAAGGAAATATCACCCAATCTAGCTCTCACTGAAGGCAATGGAAAGACTTCAATAGGAGCTGAATCAGGCCCATCACACTCTATCCTTTTAGTGTCACCTAATAAGAGGTGCTTACAGAGAATAGAGCTTCAGGAGTGAGCTTTCAGTGCAAGGAAAAAGCACAGAGCTGAACAACTTCTATTAATATTAACAAACTGCACAGCAAAATCTCTTTATGCTGCACTGAAAGTCTGTCTGTTGCAATGGTTTTTAGTGAGGTGCTGAAAACATAATTTGTTTGGTTTCCAAAGCACAAATTTCATTTCATTTGAGAACTTCTGCCCCTTTGCACCCTGCTTTATTTCACCTTTTTATTTCTCTGATTCATACTGAACAGGAACATATTGAACATGTGTGGGGGGGAATAACCTAGAACTTTATTTAAAAGAATTTCACTATCATTTTGAATATCATTTACGTAAGGGGCTATCTGCACACAGACTGGTACACAATTTAAATAAACTATTTAATTAAATGCCAGACTCCTGGGCAAGCACACTTATGTTGGTTTATTGGCTGTGTCAGGTGAACTAGCCCTACAAATACTAGCTAATGTGATATAAACCAGGTTTAAGTTAATTGAAGAGCATCCACACACAAAGTTGCAGTGATTTAACTACATCGATTTTAAAACACGCATTCGGGTGCAACAGTGTATATAGATCAGGCCTAATTAGGAAGAACTAAGAAAAGGGGCATGCAGACACTTTTCGTATATTTTTAGCTTCCTTCATTTTACATATAAACAGTGGTGCCTATCACGATGACCTCAATTCTAATCTGACCCCAGTTTCACACTGCGTTAACTTCATGGACATCAGTGGTGTTCCTCTTGATACGCAGCTATGCAAATGAGATCAGCATTAGTGCCTGGCCATAAAAATGCAAAGGTAATCATCTTTGTGTACTCTGTACTATATATTGGGTCTGTATTGGACATTATATAGATCTCAAGAAGTGGGTCTGGCCCACGGAAGCTCATTACCTAATAAATCATTTTGTTAGTCTTCAAAGTACTGCATGACTGCTGTTTTGTTTTGTTAGAATACAGACTAATGCGGCTACCTCTCTGTTGTTGTTTTACCTTTGTGTACAGTGGTTTTCATGACTTAATTTGCTGTGCCTGGGTAACTAAAGCCTTTTTTTTTTTTTCTTCCTTAGCTGTTCGATTTGGCCGCATTCCTAAACGGGAGAAACAGAGGATGCTGATTGAAATGCAGAGTGCCATGAAGACCATGATGAACAGTCAGTTCAATGGTCACTTGCCAAATGAAGCGTTAACAGAACATCAGGAACAAACGCTCCCATCATCTCAAGAAGAGCTTATATCTAAATCCCCGCAAGAGATAGAAAACATAAAAAATCCATCTCCTCCTCCTCCCTCTGACATTGCAAAGGAAGAAGTGATTGGAATGGTTACCAGAGCCCACAAGGACACCTTCATGTACAACCAGGAGCAATCAGAAAACCCAGCTGAGGCTACACAGCCACAGAATGGGGAAGGAATTCCAAAGAACCTGGAGCAATATAGTTTAAATAGTGACCATTGTGGCAATGGGCTGAATGACATCCGCTATGCTGAGAGTGAACAACCTCTTGCTGGACCATACAAAGGGAGAAATGTAACACATTATTCAAATGGGTGCACTGTTTCTTTCACAAATGGTCACTGTATGAATTTTACCAACGGTTATATTCAAAGAATGTGTGATAGGATCCAAGAAGATGGGTCGTCTGCAAACGAGAACATGACTATTTACTCGTGCAACACTGGAGGGAGAATGCACCTGGTACAGTAATGTCTCTTTTTGCTGTTTGAGGGAGACCTTTTTTCCCGCCCCCTGTATTTTTAAAGATCTACAAATATATATATATGGGACCAAATGTAGCCTCTGATTCAGCGAAGTTACAGACAGGTGAATTTGGTCCTTATTGGATACCCAAATAGCACTCGGCAGAGTTTACTGACAAAGAACTATTAGCTAGAGATCAATGGTTTACGCTGTGTATGTGGGGATTTGAAATCAAACAGTGGATAGAGTTCTTCCAACAACACTTTTAGCTACCAGATAGTCTGTTTTTAACTAAAGCACATAAAAGATATAGCTGAGAATCAGGTTTCTTGGAAAAGTGAGCCATGTGAATTAGAAAGTCCTTTTTCCCCTAGGGATGAGACCTTTACGGTAATTTACAAAATTAAATACATTAATGTGAAGTATGCAAACATATATTCTAAGGCACAGCCTTGGCTCCTGGAAGCCAGTGGGGACTTCAGTGGGGTGAGGATTTCATCCCTAGAGGCAAGTTAATTGCTTTGTCTGTTTATACTATTTTTAGTACGTGCTCATCTTGTCATCTTGTAATTTTTTTAATTTAAGGCTAGGGCTTTGGGTCTTTTTTATGATCAAATATTTTTATAAAGACTACTTAAAACATTTGGATTTCGGGGACTCTGGGCTGTCCACAACAAACCTGTCCTTCTACTCCTACACCAAGTTAAACTCTTACAGGGTTTACAAGGACAGTTTCTTCCCGTCCTTATCCCCATTCATCTGGGAGTGTGCAGTAGCAGCATTACACCGGAAAGCAGTTCCTTGTTTTAGATTCTTTGATCATCTTAGCTGATTTAAGTCAAGCAACAGCACTTCATATTTCCCCTCTCTGTCTTGTTTTTCAATAAGGCCCTCTTCTTTAACCTTGCAGTAGCTGTCTCTTTTCCTTAAAGTAGACGCTTTCTCTCTTTACCATATGGAACAGATCATGGAGAAGGAACATGGAAAATACTCCAGTTCTTGTTCTGTGGTGCTCCATACTTGCAAATGCTGTCTTTTTCTGAACATTGTTCACGTACAAATTGGCTAAGTTTTTCCACCTCCTAGTTTCTGATGATCCTTCAAGCGTTCGTCAGTTCACTCTGAGACTCCCCTTATTCGTAAGCTGTTTGGGACAGGGACTTCTTTATAGTGTGCAGTGAGTTCCTCGCCCAGTGCAGCTCAGGGCTTGAACATGCTCTTCCCCATCCCAGGAATAAATGAGCAGCTTCAATTCTTTTATCCTGGCTTACAGTGAAGTAAGTGAAGGCAGATTTGGGGGTAACTAGAGAGGCCAGAACAAGTGAGTTCAGAAATAGGGTGTTCAACTTCGATTCCTTGCATGATAGCATCTTTTCCTAATTACGTTGTGGGAGAAGCCAAAGTTAACAAGTTTTTAAACAATTTTCTTAGTGGAGCTGCAAGAAGATCCTTGTTACTTAAGTAACTAATGAATATTCCTGTTTAATATGTTGTATCCGTAGTGTGGTGATTTCCTAATCAATGAGTCTCCTGCTTTCAAAAATTGGTTACAATTTGGCATGTAATTTGAAGAGGGGTGTTTTGTGTGTGTGTGGAAATTCTAGGTTTGCCCAATGAGCAAGACGCCCTTTGTGGACCCAACTAAGTCTGGCCATGAAGTCTGGGAAGAATTTTCGATGAGCTTCACCCCTGCAGTGAAAGAAGTGGTGGAGTTCGCAAAACGCATTCCAGGGTTCCGAGATCTTTCCCAGCATGACCAGGTCAATCTGCTAAAGGCTGGGACCTTTGAGGTGAGAATCACAGCAAATGTCTTGCCAACATCTTTCACTCTTTAGATGTTGGGCTGTCTGACTGTGCGGCACTTCTTATGCCTCTTAGGCGCGTCTCGATCTGGAATCAGACTTCCCCCAGGGTATGTGATTGCTCCATTAGCGAGATGGGATCAGATGCTTAATGTGTATCACGGCAGAGAGACATTAATGTCAATAAAACTATAGCAGGTCACACCTGCTGGGGATCTTCTTCACAACTGGATCCTGTTAATTTCACTCATGTCCTAGGGATGTTAACGATTAACCAGTTAACCAGTAGGGGTTGGAGGAGCTTGGTGCCCAGGACCACTGCCAACAGGCTGCTCTGGCCTGGGTGGAGCGCCTCTCACCAGCAGCACACTGAGGGTGGTGGGAACTGAGGCTGCTCCTTCCCAGCCTATAGTGCGCCCAGAGCTGTTGTGGACAGGGGCTGCTCTGGAACAGCCTTTGCAGCCTCCTCCTCACCCCCGTTTTTAAGCATTGTTAACTGGTTAAATCTAGCATTTAACTAGTTAACTCATTAAACACAGTTTTACATCCCTTACACCCCAGCAGTGCCCCAGAATGCATCATTTATCATTTTTAAGCAACTGCTTGCTTCTGAGACTAGAAGCAGGGGGCAGAAGGGAGACATTGTGGCTGCAGGCAATACCCTTGCCTCTGTGGGTCTAATCTGAATCAGTTGCCCCACAGAGGCTTCTGTTTCCTCTTATGCTGTAAGACCTGATAGTTCCATCTGCACAGGAATCCCTCCGGGGCACTGCTGTCTGGAGCCTCCAGTATCCTCAGGTAGCAGCAAATGGAACTTTATTCCATAATCTCCTGCACTGTGGATACTACATAGGGCATTCAGTGTAGCTGATAATTGGGTCACTAGTGGTAGGCCTTAGCATGACCAGCTTTTTATAAAAGTCACATCTCCATATGGCCATTATGTACTCTATGTAAATTAGTATCAGCTGGTTAATAATGCAGTGGCTCCTGTTGTAGCATTACAGTTAGTCAGTGTCCCTCGCTTCATGACCTCAGTTTAGGGGCCTTGTTCTTCTTTGCATATAATGCATACTGTTATTAGGAGAGTTAAGCTTCTGTGACCAGACATCTCACCCCATAGAAGTCTGGCTCACTCTCAAATAGGTCTGGCATCTAGAACACTTATTTTTAGGGCTATTGGACTGTGTCTTTACTTGCATTGAAGACACTGTTTTCATCTGAATGTTGTTGGGTATCTCTGTTTCTGCCAGGATAATGCTTTTAAATTGCATGGTTCTAGAATGATCGCTTGTTAGAGTGAGAGGTATGTGTTACAGTGTGAAACTCAGACTTGTGTTCTGACATCTCCTCTATTATTTCTCTTTGCTTCTGATTGTTCTGCCTGTTTTATGTTTTCACTATCATACTTATACTTGGTCTACACTGTCACCTAGCACATCTTTGCCTGCAGTAGCCATTAATGCTCTCGTTCACATTATACCAAAAGACTGATTCCTGTCTGAAAAATTCTTCGTATTTTAGGCTATGCTCAGCTTCCACGAGCAGAGATCTTCCTCAAGTGGGGTTGGGGGGGGGGGGTGACTGAAAATAGAACAGCCACATTAGCAAGTTTAAACCTTCCCTCTGGTGCTTTAGCACCTGAATTTGAGACCCATTCAGCTTTCTTCATGCCAGTGATCAGTGTCATCAGTAAAAAGTTTCCATAGGCTCATATGGAAAATTAAAAATAGCTTTGGATGGTCAAGTGCTTCTTGCCTTATTTATGCAAAACAATGTAATGAAGAGCTAGGTGTCAGTGGGGCAGTGGCAGTGCCAAAGGGCCTCTCAGGCTCTGACCAAATTTAAAAACAGAAGTAAAGTAGAGTAAAATCTTTCATATCGAGCATCCCCGGGACCAGAAGTTTGCTGGATATTCAAATATTCTGGGTAGTAGAGTGGTATATTTAGCAATGCCTAACACTAAAGGAAAAACAAGATTAGATATTAACAAACAAAAAATGTATGCGGAGTACTTTATTTAGCAACAACAGAATTGTATACTGTAAACTTATACTGTATTTGCTGTATTTGTTTGTATTTACTTTCACTGTACAGTCCTCCCCCCGCCTTACAAGGGTAATTCATTCCTGAAAAACTCTTCTTAGGATGAATTCTTGTAAGTCGAAAATATAATTACCATTAATTTGAATGGCAAAAAATTTTATGTGTTCCTGAGCCCCAAAATTTACACCCATTTACGCTAAAACAACACCAGATCCCATTAAAATGAACACAATTACTTTAATAGTTAACATTAGTTATCATAATACAACCTAACAAGGCATTTTCCCTTCATTAATTAATCTATAATATCTCTGTTTACCTGTTCTTATTAAGCTCTTTTGCAGCTATTACGCACCATACACTTGAACTAGTAGGTAGTGCGGCCTGGGAAGCAGAGCCTAGGGCCGGGGGGCTGTCCCAGGTGCAGAGACAGGGGAACGGAAATTGAAGAGGGCCTGGGAGAAGGGCACAAAGCTGGGTCGCTGCCCGTGGCTGCAGAAGCAGGGACGGTGCAAGGGGGCAGGCAGGGCACTAGGAGGCAGCCCAGCCTGAGCTCATCTTAGGTTAAGCGGGGAGGGGCAGTGTCAGGGGCTGGCCGCACGAGGAGTTGGGCAGACACAGGGGACCCCTACTTGGCAAGGGGCAATGCCTCACTCATGCGGGGCTGCGCAGTGGAGAGGCCCTGCCAGCGGCAGCTGAGGTGCTAAATGCAAAGGAATGTCACGGGCGGCAAGTGGCACCCCAGGTACAGCTGCGCAGGGCGGGCAGCAGCAACTCCCTAGCCGCCCGGGGGGTGAGCAGCAGGGGCGGGGCTGGGATGGGCTGTGCGCCCAGCAGCCACGTCTCACGGGAGCACCTGGGAGCCCGCAGCCACCAGCTGGGCCAGGGTGCACTGCTGCTGCAGTGCCAAGGCAGAGACCCAGACCGGCCACAGGTGAAGGCTGCTGGGCTGAGGGCTCTGGGAAACCGCCATTGGCACTGCGGAGAGATGCTTTGGTCCTTGTAAATTCAAGGAAATGCCTCGTAAAACGAAGTAAGAGGTTTTAAATCAAACTCCTCATAAGTCTGACTTCTCGTAACCCGAATGGGTGTATCTCAGGGTATGACTGTACTGCACTTATGTAAAACGTAACTAAACTTTACTTATGGTTAAAATGCTGGGTGTTTGAGAGTTCTGGATAATAGAATAGATACGAAAGTGTTTACCATACTACAGAGTGATAAGTCTGCGGAAGATAATCCCAAGGATCAGTGGAGCTGTTGTTAATATAGATTGAAACAACAGGGAGCCAAATTTTCTAAATACAGCCTTTCTTTATATATGTATCACTTGTGCATGGTTTTTGTGCAAGTGTACTTACATAAGCAAACAAGATCTCTTCCAAGACACAGTCATGCACCAGCACAAATGGTGGTGACCCCCTATGAGAACATATCTTTAGTTTAGAAAACATCAGTTTGTCTTGCTGTCTTAAATTATTCCTACCTGAAGTCTACATTTTTGCTTTATACCCAGGATTTTAGCTCTACAGCCTCACTGTTGTAAACAGGCCTAGCCACAAGTGCTTCGGCTGAATTGTACTGGTTTATAGTAGCTGAGGAGTGGGTCGTATGGTTTGAAGACCAGAATTAAAGCACTGCTCACCTAGAAGAGCCATTGTTTTAGGCTAGTGATGCCAGGTTTCTGGAGCCCAATCCTGTGAAGTTCTGAGCATTTTCAGTTCCAGGGAAAATGGTGGCGGCAGAAGTTTCTCAGTGCCTAGTGGATGAAATTCTCCCATGCAGAAGGCCAGCCCCACACCTGTCTTTTGCTTAAGTCCCAATTACATTCCTAGCCTTCGCTTACCAGAAGGTGGGAAGGAGCAACATGTATCACTTGATGATTACCTGTTCATTCCCTCTGGGGACCCTGGCTCTGGCTGCTGTTGGCAGACAGGATTCTTGGCTAGATGGGCCTTTGGTCTGGTCCAATATGGCCATTCTGATCTTAAACTGTATTTGGAAGGTTTCACTGGTGTATAGGCTTCTGCATGGTTCTAAAATTCACTGCAGCATATATTTCTTGGATATTGAAGGTGAACCCGTAATGTAGTGCTCATATGAGGGCCATATCCATAAGTGTATTGAGATGCTTAACAGCCTCATTAGGCACCTGAGTCCTCTCTTTAGCTGCCATTTGTAGCATATAAAAATCAGTGCACAGCTGTAGCCTAACCACATAAGAGTTTTCTGGGGATTTACTCAGTCTCTCCCCCTGAAGTTGTTTCATTTTATACAAATATCCTTTGAAGCAGGCATCTGAACCTGGGTCGCCACATGCTGGGTGAGTTCCCTACTCCCACAACTTAATCTCAGCCTCCTTGTCTCCTATAACAAGCAGTGGATCTTAAGTGTGCTCGGAGAATGCTTATAGCCTTCACAGGGGACATCTGTGGGGAATTGGCTGGTTTAAGGAGGCTTCTGTTTAAGCAAGAGCTTCATGCAGCTTGTTAGCTGTAGGAGAGCCTCATGACCACACTGATCAAGATGACAGTCCATCTCTGTACACCAGAAAAATCAAGGGGGGAAAAAAATGAAGCAAGCTGGACACTTCAAAATGAAGTTGGTTTTAGTTTATCCAAGTCAGAAGGTGGCAGTTCTGCATATTGTATTGAAACAAAGGAGAATGGAAGAGATTTGTTACACATTGAGCAAGTGGAACCTCACTAACCATTCTTCATGGGCGCAATCCACAGTGCAGCTGAGAACTGGGAGATGAAGTTAGTAAATGCTCCAATACATGTGCCTATACCAAAAATATATCGCCAATTGGTAGCTAGGGAACAAGGTGTAATTTCAAGATCTGTTGTGTTAGCCTTTCCAAGGAACCACATTCCACCACTACGTTTTTGTTTGCCCAGTAGTAGCTGTAAGCAAGTCCTCATACTGGTGTATTTTGCATTTGTGAATGAAGATTTCTTTATGGCTCAGGATGTCTGACGCAAGTTGCAGCTTGGCTATCCCGCCTCACCATTCCACCGCCCCAAACAGCTCATTTTCTTTATTCTCCCAGGGATGTTGCGTGCATCATTCTTTAGAGCTAAGTGGGATACTGTCTATTGCTATTCAAGATGTTCAGTGTTGGAAATGATCTACTTAGAGTGTTGTCAAATTAGTTTATTTCCTCTTTGATCTATTCTATACAAACCTGCCTGCTTTGTTTTTTCTCTTTTTTGCCAGGTTTTAATGGTACGGTTTGCATCTTTGTTTGATGCTAAGGAACGTACTGTCACTTTTCTGAGTGGAAAGAAGTACAGGGTGGATGATCTGCATTCAATGGGAGCCGGCGAGCTGCTCAATTCAATGTTTGAGTTTAGCGAGAAACTAAACAGTCTGCAACTTAGTGATGAAGAAATGAGTTTGTTTACAGCAGTTGTCCTGGTCTCTGCTGGTAAGGAAAGGAAAATATTAATCTATAACTTTTTGCCAAACTTTGAATGCAGTTGTTATTAAAGTGGCCTCTGTAAAATATATGCATCAAGCTTAATTAAGTTATCTTGAAGGATTAAATGGGCCTTCTCTAAATTCCTGGCAGTCCATTCTTCAAACTTTTACAGTTCTGAGCCGTGGGAAATTATGGGTAAGATAGTTCTGATTTGCGAATGTTTAGGAGTCTTCTCTTTTTACATGGAGTCCAAACTTAAATTGAAAAGAAATGAAGAAAAATATTTATTTTTTTCTGCCTCTGTCTCACTTCTTTAGTAAAATATCCTTTCCAAAAAGTGTAAACAGCCAGAAAAGTAATAGATTGAGAGTGGGAACTGTGAGCCTGATTTCCCCTTCTGCCCCCCCATGATTATACTCATTTTACACAGGTGTAACTTGACTTCTGGGAAGTCATTCCTGACTTGCATAAGCGAATCAGGTGCCTTTTTATCTCTGAGATCATTTCAAAGCCTGGCTCATAATTTAGGAGCTGCACTTTTTTGGGTAAGGTCTCATTTTCGCAATTGGATCATGACTTATATTAGCAATAGAATTTAGACTCCATCATAAATCATATCTTACGCAGTTGAGAAGCTTATTGAGTTTTAAAAATGATGAATAACCTCAACAATTGAAATCATTGGGAATTGATGACACTGAATTCTTTGTTGGAGCTGACATGGTTTCCTTAAAGCTGTCACTTTCAGTCTGTCTGGAGCTTGGGATATTTTAACATTTTAGGATCTTTAAAGTATTTTTCAAGTTGAAATTTTGGCCCTAAATTGCATTCCTGCCACATCTCAAACTCCCAGTAGGGATTCTGACTGTCACAAGGGCTGTGTCTACACTAGCCCAAAACTTTGAAATGGCCATGCAAATGGCCATTTCGGAGTTTACTAATGAAGCGCTGAAATACCTATGCAGCGCCTCGTTAGAATGCCAGCAGCCGCGGCACTTCAAAATTGACACGGCTCGTCCAGACGGGGCTCCTTTTCGAAAGGACCCCAGCAACTTTGAAATCCCCTTATTCCTAAGGGATTTGGAAGTTGCTGCGGTCCTTTCGAAAAGGAGCCCCATCTGGATGAGCCGCACGTCGGCAAGCCGTGTCAATTTTGAAGTGCTGCGGCTGCCGGCATTCTAATGAGGCGCTGAATACGTATTTCAGCGCTTCATTAGTAAACTTCGAAATGGCCATTTGCATGGCCATTTCGAAGTTTTGGGCTAGTGTAGACATAGCCAAGGAGTTTCCTTGGTGCAAGTAATGCAGAACTGGGCCCTTAACCGTTTGCAGGTTATTGATTTTTTCTTTTTGAGTTTGCTCTCAGACCTAGCAATTTATTTTCTAAGGGCCGGGTGGTAAATTCCTTACCCACATGGGTGAGCGATTATTCAGTAGAGACCCTGATTCACCAAAGGACTTCAGCATGTACTTAACCTCAAAAGTGCTTAAATCCATCTCTGTTTAGTAACGTAAATGCTGGAATACTTTGCTTTGCTGACTGGAGATGGGACTGCCGATGTTGAGATTTGCTGAATCACTGTATAAATAAGGATGCGGGAGACTCACTTGAAACACCTAAATTTGAAAGTTTTGGTTTACATACTTTTAATATTTTTTCTGTATTTGTTGATTTGGACAGCTCCCATTATAACTTCATTTTTTATCTGCAAGGTACGTCTGCCTGCCTTTTTTTCTCCCATTTTTATTCTCTTTTCCCTTTTCCCTTTTTAGATCGATCTGGAATAGAAAATGTTAACTCTGTGGAAGCACTGCAGGAGACACTAATTCGTGCACTAAGGACCTTAATTATGAAAAACCATCCAAATGAAGCCTCTATTTTTACAAAACTTCTTTTGAAATTACCTGATTTGCGTTCCTTAAACAACATGCACTCTGAGGAACTCTTGGCCTTTAAAGTTCACCCATAGGCCTTTAGCTTTTATTTATACATGAACTTGCCTCATGTGAAGCTGTATATTTTGTGCTAAAATACTTATTTATGTGTTTGTACCACTTGTTGGAGGAGAAAACCTCGATGACTGTTTGGTTAGATATTCCGTAATCCTGCAATAAGCCTTCAGAATAAATACTTTGATCAGTTAGTGACATGGCATTCAGAGTTCTCCACGGTATCGAGAATCAAAATCATTGAATGCTGATTGTTCAGTTTTTCACTCACCAGGAAGAACTGTGAGCTTGCTTTGGTGAAAATCAAAAGTATAGTAGCTATATGGGAAATAAGAGAGGTGAGAGTTGGATTTTTCCCATATCTAATGCATGTAGTCCTGCTTGTCTGGAAAGCTCTTAATAATTCACTCACGTTTTCACTGGACTTACTCCATGATATTTCATGGAACATTTTCAGTCCATGCCATTGTTTAGTGCACATACACATACCATCTGTATATAGTGTAAATAGCTACATAGTGGGTGTTTAGGACTATATAAAGTACACAATTGTGTGTTTGTGTGTGTGTATATATATATATATATTTGTGTATGTATATACATTGTTCTACATTAAAAATATACATATGAATTCTTCACAATATTTTAAACTGTGAAGAAGTTAAACTTGCAAAAGCCGGTGATCTATGGAAAGAACCAAAATAGATGCACTTTGCGAATTGCTGAACTAATTATCTGACCATTTATAATTTTTAGAAAATCAGCAAATGTGCATTGATATATTTGTTAATATAAGAAATACTGTGGCACCAAAATCACAATGAGGTCCAACTTTATAAGGATTGGCTCAATGGAGGCTATTAACTGAAATAGAATTGTTCAGGGTACTAGTTGGAGTGATTATTTGTTACAGCCAGGGTTCTTAACTGGTGCTGATAGTTGGGGAAAAAGCTGTTGGACGCTATTCAAGCCTTCAGTACAGCTGACTACTAGATGAGTAACAGAATCCATCAATTCCTCCTTACAACTCAAGGCAAATTTTCAGGAAAAGTGTATTCATTTTATATCCAGATTGCAGGTTTGTTTGGGTTTTCTTTTTTTCTCTTTTTTTGTATATGTGTGTTCTGTGATCATTCCTTTCTTACACTACACCAATTGGCTGCTTGACTACTAAATAAGATTTGAATATGTAAATGTGAGAGACACTTTTGTCTTTTCATGTTATTTCCTCCTTCCCCCCAACCTGTATATTAATATTGGCGCTCTGTGGTTTTTAAAGAACATTTTTTATATATGAAAAAGAAGTGTCCTGGAGTCTTGGATTATCATGATTCACTTAACAAAACAGAGTTTTAGGGGGTTGGGGCTCTGTGCCAGACACACAAATTCCCATGTGTAAGGGTCTGTCTTGTATTCTGCTGCTTTCCACCCTAGAAGGTGGCTCCTAATGGACTTGGGGTTTCTTCTGTTATAGCAGGAAGTGATACCATGGGCTCGTGATTTAAAATGCCAGAGCAGCAATGTAACAAGTACTCATGTGACTTTCATATAATGTGGAAGAAGAAAATACTTTTTAACTTCAAACTTACTTGACTTATGTTCAAGTTTGACCCACTAAGGTCTTAATATTGTGCAACATTAGCTGCTGTCAACTGATAGTGTTCTCACCGAAGGTTTAATGTGATGTGTAAGGGTATATTCCCCCTGCCCTCCCCACCTTTTGATGGCTGAACTCCCTTAAAGCTTGCAGCTTCAAAATTCTCTGGACTTGCTTCAAAGCCAGTTGAAGTCCAATGCAAGCCTTCCCCAGTGACTTTAGTTGGCTTGGATCAGGCTCTGGAGACCTGATCCTGTACCATACAAACAATGGCAGTTCTCCCACTAGTGTCAGTTTGGGCTGAACTGTGGCATAAATGTTGGGCCACCCATTTTTAAGCAGAAATCTCAGTCCAAAGTGATGAACTCTGCCCAAAAGTGAATGGCCAGGGACTCAAAGGGGATCTGGGTGGAATTCAGCTGTATTCTTGCTTTGCTATAAAGGGGTTCAGCCTCTCCCAGTAGCTCCCCCTCAGCTAGTGGAAGAACTCTCCTCCTGTTTCCAGCTACTTTAATCATTGCAGAGTGCCCCTCTCTTTGCAAATGTTTTCATTAGATTACAGTTCTAGGGCATTTCCCCTTAATTTCTGTAAACACTCTGCATTCTGCCAATATTATTAGTTTTTTAGAACCTAACTGAATTTTGTAACTAAAATTCAAATTTATGAAAAGATGCAGATTCATCGTATTTTGTTTCTGCAAGAGTCAAGGTAGCTTCCTTATATACTCCGTTTCAAAAGTGGAAGATCAAGCTGACCCCTGATTTTTGGCCTCTTACAGAGGCCTCCTTATCATCTCTCTCTCTCTCTCTCTCTATTTCTTTTAAAACTTTGATTATTAAGCCTTTAGGAATGTATAACCAGGACTGTGTAAGTACTGCTTATTAAAAATTTAGTTAGATTCAGTATATATGCATATAGATAGGCAATCTGAATTGTTCAATTTCCTTTGAATGAAATCTTCCTATATGTAATGCAAACAGAACTTAAAAGTCAGCTGAAAAAAACCCCTCAGATTCATGCCAAGAGGTTTGATTAAAAAGAAAAAGCTATTCAAAATTGGCTTATACTTTGTGAAATCCTATTTAAAAATACTTCTTACATTAGCCATGTATCATGAGCTCATTCTTTTACTGTGTCACTGGTTATGCACTTGTTAAATGCTGAGATAAGTCTTCATGCAAGACATTTATGAGTACTGTAGATGGGATATTGCAGAATGATTAATATACTGTATGAATTTATTGAAATTTTACTCTGATTTTACATGTTTAAAAAGATTAAATATGGGCATTATGTTAGCAAACAAATCTGTTTCCATGCTGTTATCTCTCTCTATCCATATACAATCTACATAGGGGAAGAACGGTACATATGCCAAGGCACAATGAATCAGAATGCTATGTATAGGCTGTGGAGCTATGGTGAGGTCCGGTGGCTTAAGATACTGATTTTTTCTTTCTTTTTTCCCCTTGCAAGGTGGATCTATGGTTGTTTAGTTGCAGATGATTCCTTATTCCAAACAGGCTAGGAGTAGATTTCTATGATTGAAATACTAATTTAAAACCTCTTCACTGCATTTCAAGAAAATAACCTCATAACTGAGTAGTACATGGCTTATTTTCTGTCAAGCTACTCTCAGGGAGACAACTGCGCACAAAAGCAATTGATTAGCTTTCATTTTCCAATTTTAAAATTTGCTGAATGTCAATGAAGAGTTATCATTTCAAGCTATTGGTCATGGAGGGCTGGAAACACATACATGTAAAGGGGCACTGTCAAACGTCACTGAAAATTTTGTATCTGCAGCTGCTGGGGAAAAAAACACTCTCAAACCAAGTGTAATTGAAAGAAAATAGAAAACTCTCTTTCCATATTGTTTTGTGCATTTGGCAGTATATTGGCTCTTCTTGCCCTATAGTATGGATGTCCAATAAATTCTTCAGTCCTGCCGCAAGCACCTCATGGGCTGGAACCTGTCTGCACTGAACCTTTGTGAGCCCACAATGGGCTATGAAGATGGAAGTTCGCTCCTGTGTGGAGCTTGTTGCAAAATCCCAGCCTGAAGTAGAGCACTTGAGCATGGGCCTTGGGAGGTTTCCCATTTTGTGGGAGTCTCAGACACAATCATAGGGTGGGGGGGAGTAATAGAGTTCTCCAAGGCAGGGAGCCCAATGAGAAATTATTTTCAACTCAGTTGTGGACGCAAACTAGATTTCAGGTTGACAGTGCCCCTTCAAGTGAGGATCTTGACTTGGGTCCAAAATTTGGATATTTTCAGTTGTTCGTGCACTGACACAAATGGCATTTTTACAAGGAGAATGGTCTAATATTGTAGTCAATATCTGGGTACGAATGATCATTATAAATGGACATGGGCAGTATCTCATCCTATGTTTCTGAACTATCATGAAAACTGTATGGGAGGCATGGATAATAAAGGCTATTTCTAACCAACTGTTTTGTGGTTTAATTGTTAAAACACTCAACTGTTCAATTGAAGTAATCATTGCATCCTTTCCCTGAAGAGCTTTCCAAGCCCTTCATCTTTGAATTCCTGTTTAGGCTGAAGTGAACACAGATGGTGATGCTTTTGAGATTTTCCTGTCTTAATAATAAATTGTTCTCCAATAATGTCACTAGGGTCTGCTTGTGTGGTGATAAACAGAAGTAAATGAAATACGTAAAAAGCCCTTCTGATTTATACAAGCTGCAACCAATGTGTACAGAAGTCCTGCAACAGGATACTTGAGGTTGTGAGAGGTTCCGTCTGAGTCCCTATTTTCAAACGTTCAGGTTATCTTCCTCCCCCATCCCCTCTTACTACTGGTGTTTTAATTGGTCATGCTTTTCTGAGCTCAAAGCCAATTTATATAAGGGAAAGCGGTGCTTTTTTTGTGCCAATACTGAGTACGATCACTGGGCAGCCCTAGCCATGGGATTGCCTGTGGGGAGGGGGCGTGGAGCTAGTTGAATGCTGCCTGCCTTTTTTAAAAAAAAAACAAACAAAAAAACAAAAGCACTGTAGGAAAGTCATAATGGCATTTTTAAGTTATTTTTAACATGGGGGGAGAGTGGCAGGGAAAGTGTTTGGGGGGAGTAGAAGATTGCTCAGAGACCTCAAACCTGTTTTTTTCAAGTCTCATTTAGCAAGTGCATACTGCTTATGGACTATGAACCTTGTTAGGATTACCAAAAATATTGGTTAAGGTTTCCCGTTTGATACCATCATCCATTTTCTGGTTAACAGTTTTGGGCCTGGTAATTGTGTAGATGTGACTGGTGTGATTAAAGTTACACTAGTAAATCCTTTGGGAAAAATCAGGTCCTCTTCTGAAAGAGCAAGCAGAACATCCACAAGCAAAATGCGGTCTTTTTGAATTCCTTTCCAAAGAATGCAGTGCTTCTGCCAGAGGCCTTCTACCTCTCCCAAACGAGGAAGAGTGCCTTTCCCCAAAAGATTCTCTTGGGAAAAAGCATGTAGATACTCTGGGCGCTCTTTGTTCAAAAGCGCTGTCCTCATGGCGCTGGATTTTTTTCATCCCTGGGCTGTTCTTTCAAAAGAGCAGGGGCTGTGTGGACACTCTCTTTTGAAAGAGCAGCTCTTTTTATTTGCTTTTGTGTGTGTGGATGTGCTCTTTTGAAAAGTTTTTCCAGAAGGTCATTTTTCAAACGTTTACCAAAGTGTACACGTGGCCACAGCAATACAACTGCACAAATTGGAAGCTGAACTTCACTATTTTGTCTGCCTCGTGATGAATGCTTCAGAGGGTGGATTCCTAACATCCTTTTCATGCATCATGGAAAAAGCTACAGAATGTCCTTACTATAATTTCTGTTACAGTAGACTCCCAACTGACAGAGAGGTTGCTTTCTCACAATGCCCACATTAAGTCAAATTTCCACGCAACTGCAACTTGGGGGAGCCAGGAAGCTGATGAGGGCACCAGCCCTGGCCAGTTTCCTGGCTCCAGTGAGTGGAGGGGAGTAGCGGCCTGTCTCCTGTCTCCCACTGCTCGCAAATCCAGGAAAATGACCAGGGCTGGTGCCCTCATCAGTTTCCCTGCTCCTGTCAGGGGTGGCAGCTGAGAGCCTGACTCGGCTGCTGCCACCCAGAGGAGCAACTGCTGCCCCTGACAGGAATGGGGAAACCTGTCAGTGGTGGCAGCCCAGTTGCTGCTGTCCCTGACAGGAGCAGATTCCCCACTCCTGTCATGGGCAGCAGTTGCGTTAACCCGAGACACACACCAGAGGTTTACTGTACTAGCATCTTGGTGATATGCTGAAGAGGTGTGGCAGAAAGCTGTTCTGAAACTATCCAAAGAGGCCTAAAGAGTCTTAGAGCCATTTTCCTAGCGCGGCCTTCACTTACATGCAATGGTCTGTAAGCCACTGAGAGGAAGCGCTTGCTACCTAGGGTAGTAAACTCCTTATTATACTTTCAAAACACAGTAAATTTAGCAGACAGTGCATCCAGGGAACATATTTTTAATGAGGCAGGCACCATATTTCTCAATTACATGAATACCCTTTCATACCGCTATGGAAGCTTACATGGACTTCAGGTTTGGCTGCAAGGTTCCATGTAACCTGAATGCAGAGATTCAGGTGCTGCTGTGTAGCTGATTAAGAGAGCACTCAGCAGATCCATAGCTGGCAGTCTGTGTCTGTACTGATGGTGTGTGCATGCACATGCCTTGGTGCACTTAACAAAATTTATGCCGCACGGGGAGGGAAAAAATGAGAGGGACTCTTGTTTGGCAGGCATGGCCTCCTCCCTGTGTCCCAAACTGATGTAGACCTAGTGGTAGAAAAAGCTCTTGAGCTGCTCTGCTCCCTGCCTACTGGCTGGAGTGGTGGAGTGGAGGTGTGGTCAGTGTGTGTGAAGGGGAAGGAAGGGAGCTGCACTATGTTACTTTAGGGACTGGGTGAACAGCTCAGTGGGCACCCAAGGGTGCCCCCCCCACACATCACACCCACAGGTCCCAACCTGTTCCACCTGCAGGAGGCTCATGTCTCAAGAGCATACTGTTCCCGCTAGCTGGACATGGCACAATGCAGGGCTGCCGCCAAAGCGGGGGCTGGCTAATGAGCTGCCTAGAATGCTGTCCTGTGTGGTATGTCCCTGCAGGTCAGTGGCTGCTGATTTAACTGGGCGATGCTTCCCTGTGCCCAAGCAAATCCTCTGGCAAAGCCTGATTTGTGGCTGTTTCCAGGCAGGAATCTCCTCACCTTTCACCCACTTGCTGCCTCACCCTCATTGTTCCCCCCTCCCCCCGGCTGCAGGACTGTCTGCTGTGGTTGCTTTCTGCTTGGTGTTATTTCTGTCTTCAGTTCAGCTTTTTCTGACCTTTCCCTTATACCAGGGATTCCCAACCTGTGGATCGGGACCCAAACAAGGGTCATGATTAGATATTCTAAGGGTCAGAGGCTGGGCTCTTAAGGAGCCTTTTGCAGCCACTCAACACTCCTCCTTGGCTCCCAGTCCCTGCCCTGCGGTGCTGAACTGGAACTCAGTGTAACTGGTTTAACAGCCGGCAGGAGGGATCGCTCCCTAAAACTAATTAACTTGAGTCCCATTTTAGCCTGCAGGGCAGGGAACTGCCCCCTGTAGGTGGGGGAAGGGAATAGGAAGGCTGTGGGGGGATCCAGGCAGAGAAGAAGGCGGCCCAACAAAGGAGCTGTGGAGGGCAGCAGCGGCAGCTCGGACCTCTCCTGTAAGGTAGGGCATGGGGCTTGTGTGGCTTAAGACAGGGTTAAGCCCATGGACACGGGGGCACAGGGGGCTGCGAGCCAGTCAGAGCTCCACACCCCAGCCGGCTCTCACTGAGCTGCTCTGGGGATCCTGCAGCTGGTGCTGCCAGCCAGGACTCCATGCCCCAGCTGACTTCAAGACACAGGGCTGCAGGGGTTGCCCCCTGCACTCCCAGCTGGGGATCCTGTGGCTGGTGCTGCCAGGCAGGGCTCTGTGCCCCTGCTGGCTTCCAGGTGCAGGGCGGCCAGGGTCCATTCCCTGGTTTTTGGGCAAGCCTGTGCAGGACAGGCAGCCCTGGCTGGGGGGTCTCACAGGTGGGGATGCCTGCCCCACATAAGTTTTCCAAAAATCTGGCAAACCTAACTGAGAGGGATTTAAGCTGGGGGTGGGGGTGGGGGGCATTTTGGGTCTGAGAGAGGTTTAAGCTGTGGGGATGGAAGGATACTTTTTTCCCAGGGGAGAACCTCCTCCAGTGTTGAATTGCCTTGGGTCACAAAGTCTTCCTGAATTGTCAAAATAGGTCCCCGGCTTGAAAAGGTTGGGAACCGCTGCCTTATACAAAGTCATGGGCCTAATTTCTTCTGGCACAGTATCTACGGAGCCCTTTCCATTAATGCTTCTGAGCCAGGCTGTGGATTGTACGGGCCCCCTCTGGCGGCTAGTTTGACACATGGACATAAAAATGCAAACACTCTGGTCTAGTGTGTATGATTTTTATAGGCTCTGCAGGGTAGGGGCTGGCTCTGCCTCTGTACTGGGGAACACCTAATTCACAGTGGGCATCCCCACTGCCCAAAGATTAATTAGCGTTTGGCAGGAGTTAATTTCATGGGTGTGCCGGCTCAGTGCAGCTTTTACAGCGAGCCCTGCATGTGCACAAGCACCAGCTGTGTTACAGCATTGGCACTAGTTGCACAGGGCACGGCTGGGAGAGCCCTGGTAGCACAGGCTAAAACCAGGAATGCTCATGCAGCACTCATTGTCACATGATGTCTGGTTGAACGGTCAGGCTAGGGCTTGCTCCCTGCTGAACAAAGCACAGGCCTGGGACCCACACGCATGGGAAACCTGAGCACCAGCAGAAATACAGCTGTGTGCTTGCAGGCCTGCATGCCTTACAGCCCACCCCACGGCAGCCCAATGCTTCACGTCAGGCTGCTGTGGTCAACCTAAATGCAGATGGGCTGATTTCATCTTCTTGGTATTGTGGGCTTACCCGACAGCCCAGTCAGGTGGGGCCACATTGTGGGAGGCGCCACGCAAACACACAGGCAGACAGTCTCTGCCCTGACATTTTCCTCCTCTAATTGCAACAAGATATGACAAGTGAATGGAACAAATAGCAGGGAAGGAAAGCCCATAACAAGGGAGCAATAATAACCTCCAGGAAAAGGTGCCGATTCCATGGGTGTTCCGAGGCTGGAGCATGAAGAAATGGTGGGAGCTGAGCACACACCGACAGCCAGGGCATCTCTCTCACCTTCTTGCAATAAGTGTGTGGGCCTTGGGGCTGAGGATGAGGCTAGGGCTGACAAGTGCAGGAAGCTGGTGGGTGGGGTTATCTCTAATAGTTCTTGATCAGTGATGCAGTGAAACTAATCTCCCAACCTCTCCTGGCTCTGCACTGCACCCTGGAAACAGCCAGCAAGTCTGCCTCCCGGGTGGAGAGATAGCTCTAGACACTGGGTTTACTCACAAGTCCTGCCCCCATAGCTCCCATTGGCGAGGAACCCTGCCCAATGGGAATGCAGAACTCAAGACGGGGGATCAGTCCACAGAACCTCATGACCACCCTGTCTCCCATTGGCCAGTTCTGGTGTGCATGCTGGATGGAGCCAGGACAGCTAGGGGCTAACCTGCATTAGTGCTTGTAAGAACCTGGTTGCTGGTGCTGACCAGAGCTGCCCAGCAGCATTCTCTCAAAGTATTTCCATTCATGAATGGAATAAATGTTGTGTGTACCAAAGCATGTGTGGATGTACACCAGCAGCAAAAACACATGCAGCTGGCTGTGGGTGCTCTGCTAATCAGTTAGGCATCATTAAAATCTTTCCTGGGTGGCTGCCCAAGTGCTCAGCTTACAGGACACGGCTGTTGTCAGGGTCCCTTTTTGACCAGGCGTGCAGCTCAAAAACAGGACGCCCAGCAAGCCTGCCAGCAGGTATCCCTAGCTCCAGGCAGCAACCGCCGAGTGTGCCTCCTGCTCCTTTTTATATGGCCCTCCTGGCACCCGAATGGTCATCTCGCAGCACTACCTTTGCTATGCTACGGCTTTGCTGCTGTGGTTTACCATTTGCTAGGCAGTGCAGTTGCTACATCAGACGGCATTGTCAGTAATGGTGTGCCCAGGGGCACTTTAAGGGGCCCTGGGCCACAGCAAGTGGGGGGAGGGTCCCTCACCACGCCCTCCAGCAGCAATTTCCCGCTTTCTTCCCTATCCCTAGGCCTCCGCCCCCGTTCCACCCAGGGCTTCCCATTCTGTCCTGGCTACTGTGTCCTTACAGCTGGTTTGCTCCTCTCTGCCCAATCCCACCTGCACTGAAACCCCAGAAGTGGGGACATTTTCCCCCCACACCACAGCCCCAGGCTGCAGCAGGGTGTGACAGCGCCTCCATGCCCAGGGCTCCAGTGGAGGTTTGGATGCTGGGGCTTCCCCCACCACCCTGTGCACTTCTGGTTACACCAGGGGTCAGTTCCACTTAGTATAACAAAAATTTATTGCTTAACGCTACAAGTAACATAAAGCGCAAAGAAATTGTCCACATTCACTGTGATGTTGACTTTTAACTATGGGCATCAATCATCTTGGCACAGCCGCATGCATATTTCATTCTCTCAGTCGTTCAGGCAAAGGCCCAAATGCTGAAGCTTTGTGTCTTCTATTGAGGCTTTTGCGCACGTCCTAAATCTCAAAGCCCTCTAGCACCACATAAGAAAGGCAGGTCTTAGTCTCATTACAGAGAAGGGCCTACTGACCTCCAGACGTCATTGTGACTACCTGAAATGACAATGACTCGGGCTTGCCTTAGCTACACTGACCATAAACTGACCAAAATCTGCCTTGGTTTAGGTAATTCAACTCCTCAAGGTTACGTTGTCAAATGGTAAAACTGTAAAGGGAAGACAAGGCTTGAAGCGTAAGAGTTGTGTTTTACTCCTGGAGTTAACACTCATTTGCGGTGGGACCTTGGACCAATTCACTTCAGCTTAATTTGCCTCAGTTTCTCTGTTAGTACAGTATTTACCTGTATGTTATACAATCTGACAGGATTGCTGTAAATAACGGTTGTAAACTTCTTTGAGACCCACACCTGAAGGAGATGCAAATTGCTACCAAAGAAGAAACAAAGAACATAACCAAGGTCACTAGCTACTAGATTTATTTCTGCTAAGGACCCTTAAAGAGCACTGAGTGGTGTAAGAGAGTCACCCTTACAATCTATGTGTTATGCTAATAGGATCCATGTTAGTACACTTTTATACAGTGTACTACAGACATAATATTGTTTCTTACATGAAGAAAGTCATAATGAAGCATAACATCAAAATGCCAAAACATGCTCTGTAATTTTCTAACTTTATCCATGGTGCCTTGTAATTAGTAGGAAAACTGTAATGGTGGTCTCAGGATCCCAAGCATTTTATATTACCCTGAACGCAGTCCTATATCACCACTTCTCTTGAAGATGAGTTCAGAGTTATATAAGTGGCTCATTGCTCACATGGTAGTTTCCAGGGGATAAAGGGCTCAAAATAAAGACCTAGAAAGAGCCTGTTTTACAGAGGGTTTCTGTACTGAAGTCACAGGTTACACCACACCTCAGATGCTCTGTTTGATGGTGCAGAAAAATATCTATGCTTTAGAATACTGTTGCAGATAGTCTTGACCAAGTAAAGGTTGTATCTCCTGCATCCTTGGAACCTGAGTGGTGCTGGATAAGGGGAGGGCAGGCTAGCTGCTTGGAGTGGGGCCCTCCACTCTTGCAGGGCTCCCCAATATGGCTGCTGTCTCCACCACCACTCCCATCCTGCAGAGGTCCCCATGGCCGCAAGCCTGTCAGCTGGGCTCCGTGCCCCAGCCGGCTCCCAACCATGGGGCTGCTGAGGTTCCCCACCTGGGTCCCTTGGCTACTCTGGTCTGGCAACATCCATTGTCCTGCTGGATGAGGTATGTTGTGGGTGAGAGAGTACCGAACAAGGAAGTTTCAGCCTGTAGGTAGAAAATGTCAGCATTAGGGTTTAGGGAGCCACTGCAAGGATAAACTTTGTTTCCTCAGTTGGGGTCAAATGCTCTCTGCATCAGTTTTTTGACAACTAACTATAATTCACTGGTGCAGAAGCTATTTTACCCCAATAAAATGTGCTGTGATGTAGCCTTTTTGCCAAGGAGCCAATGTTAGAATGCATCCATTGTGCAGGCAAGTGCTGGAGTGCGTGTGTAAAGCTGCATGTGCAGAGGTAACGGCTGGACTGAAGACCTTTGAGTTCTGAACTTTAAAAGGTTAGTTGTGAGAATTTGTTCCCCAGTAATCTTTAAACACAGTGTTCTGGAAAGCCTCGCTTCAAAGGAACAGAACTGACAGACATCCATCATGCTATTTTAATAACTTTCTTCACAGCAGGAAAGAGTGACAGAGAAGATAGCTGTGTTAGTCTGTAGCCTATCAAAGCACAAAAGCAGTCATGTAGCACTTCAAAGACTAACAAAATGAGAGTGCTGATGTTTCCAGGTATCTCCACAAGGGGGCACCCTGCCACAAGGAATGGCATCAGCTGGGCCAATTTATGGCAGAAAAGAAGTTTGCTGCTGCCTTTCAGCCCCAAAGGAAAGCTATTAGGAAGAATAAAGAGTTTATCAGGCTTTGAGGCAGAGACATTGGACAAGCAGGATTGAAGTGCATCTCATGAGGGGCAAAGATAATGAAGCATGAATTTAGAGAAATGTCAGGACAAATGAGAATGACATAACCAAATAATCAAAAGCAGGGGGTAAAGGAGGAAGGAGCAGCAATTATAAAAAAATTAAAATCACAAACACATCACAAATAGCAGCAATTTTCCCAGGCTGGAGGAAGAGAACATGCATAGCAGAGAGGGCAGTACCCAGCAGGAGTGGTAGCACTTTACTCACAATGAAAACAATGCAACAAAATCACGTAAACCATCCAGACGCATTTAGTGTTCAGCAGAGATACCAAATTCTCAGAATAATTGCATCCAGCTGCTCATCTGTTTCTTGCTGGGCTTGTAGGCGCTAATATGGGGAGGGAATGGGACTAGACTTATGCTGCATGCCTGGGGGTCAGTCCCAAAGGATAGACAGGAGCACAGAAGCGGGGGAAAAGAGATGGAAAGAGTTCAGACAGAGCAGTGAGTCCGTAATGTTAACCCCCGCCCTGCTCACACACACCACTGACAATCCCCTCTGTGTGAACACAGAGCAGTCAGAGCTCTCTGGCTGTTGGCAGATGCTTCAGGGGAGAGTCAGGCAGCCAGCACTGATTTGGTGAACAATGTACTCTCTACATGCAGACATCATGCACTGTTTCAAAGCCTGTTACATCTGCTTTAAGATGAGGTATAACGTGATGGTGTCAACTGCTGCCGTTACTATAGAAACTGGAACAAACAATGACAATCAACATATTAAAAAAGCCCACTTGGAAATATTTGCATTTGTTTGTTAGTTTAGTTGACTCCACATGTCATTTCAAGATACAGAGCAGGAGTGCTTTGTAGCTTCAGAGCACCTCAGCAATCTAAAGCAGCAGTTTCCAACCTTTCTGAGAGGGTGACCCATTTTGACAATTCTGTAAGACTGTGACTCAAGACAATTCAAAACCCAGGGGGAGGGGGCGGGGCAGAGGGTGAGGTTCCCTGGGAATTTTTTTTTTTTATAAATCTAGATTCACCACCACCCCAGGCTGGAACCCCTCATGGGCCCAAAACATTATCCCCACCCCCAGGCTTAAACCCCTCACAGCCCCACCACCTACCTCATGAGTGCCACTGTTGCTCCTTTGCTCAGCCACCACTGTCACCTCCTCCTCCACACTGCTTCCCCCAGCTTTGCAACTACCTTCCCCCACCTGCAACGCAGGCAGTTCCCAGCCCTGCCACACTGAAATGGGACTCAATTTAATCGGTTTAATGGCTGCATCCCTCCTGCCGGCCATTAAACCAATTAAATTGAGTTCTATCGCAGCGTCAGGACAGGGACTGGGAGCCGGAGGAGAGAGTGGTGGCAGTAGCAGGAGCCGTAAATGGCTCCTTGAAGAGCCACATGCAGCTCAGAGCTGCCCAGCTGGTGACCCTTAGAAAATCTAATGGTGACCAATGTTTGGGTCCTGACCCATAGGTTGGGAATCTCTGATCTAAGGGATACAACAAAAAACTTGTAATAAATGGTACAGGCAGGCCCACCACCAGAGGGAGCAAAAAGGGCAACTCCCCAAGATCTGGTGCTTCATAAGAGTCTTGAGGCCAGGTTTACACTAGGATGAAAAGCTGACATAAGATAGGCAATTCCTGCTATGACCATTAGAATTGTACATTGGAATTGATGTATCCTTGATTGATTTTTCTGGCTGTCCACACAGAGGCAGGATGATGGGAGAAAATGTCCATTGACTGCCCTTGTTCCTTGTGAGAATTTAGGAATACCTGGGCCTGCTGTGGAGCCCTGATGGTTTGATATAGCATGTTCCCCACTAGGTGTGCTAAATAGAACCCCGGAAGATTGACTCTGAAGGAGTCGATCTTCCAGTTATGTAGCTGTACCCTGAGGGTCCTGATGCTACTGCAAAAGCGGTCATGGCCACAGCCCCGACCTTTTAAAACACTGCCAGAACCCCGCACAGCACTGTCTAGCCAGCACTGAGGACTGTCTGGGGTAGGCACAGTGCACTCTGGACAATGCTGAGGTGGCCTAAGGGAAGCTAGCTCCAGCCCTGCCTTGTCCGCATGAGGCCCCTCCCCTTCTGGGGTCATGGATCCAGGCCCCCCTGCCTTGCCACTGTCAGTCCCACTTTTTACAGGTACCATTGATGTGTAACAGGGTTGGTGACATTTTTAGTCAACATGGTACTCGTCATCTTGATTATCATTATGACCTCTGTCAAGAGTGCATGACCACCACAGTCTTCATTGCCTTGGCATGTACACAGCTCTGAGCAAGGAAGATTATTCTGACTACAGACACAATTACTTGTACAGCAACAGCTACTGATTCAGGTACTGATAATGTCTTGTACAAGCTGAGATGCCGCTGGGCCCTCAGAGATCACAGGAAAGAGTTCATCATTCACTTTCTTCCATCCATGTTGCCATGGTGATCCCACCAAGCTACCCACTTCCTTGCTGCAGAAATTGCAGCTTCTCCATTATTCTCTCCCAATTTGCCAAGGTCACTAAAGCAGTAAACTCCCTTTGTTTTGCCAAAACAGCCCTCACACCCCAACACCGACAAGGAAAAACACGGAGTCATATACTGCTAATGCATGTACAGCATGAAGTAGGTTGCAAAAGTTAGGAGCAGGTATGTCACAAGTTGCATGCACAGGTATGACAAAATGCTTGTCAATTTTACTTGCAATGATGCCCTTTTTAATTCACGTTATCTGTGTTGCCAAGCAAATGTTTTGGTGCCAGATTTCTTGATGGGCCTGATGAAGCTACACGCCCTATCGCAGGCACCTCTCCCAGACCTCTCCATTTGTTCTTCAACAACAATCTGCTATTTTCAGCAGAGCTTCTTGTACATCTTGATGTTACATGTTTATGTGATATGAGCAGGGTCAAATGGGTTTGCCATATTTTTGATGACTTGGTTGCTAAGAGCTGTAAAACTCTCTTCAGTGCAGGATCAAGGAGTTTTATGTGGATTTTGGCTTTGCTACTTCTTGTTAGGCTACCTCTTTCGGGACTTTTTTTACTCATAATATGAAGTCTTGTAACAATGACATGCATAAATGTCATTGAATTAAAAAGCAAGTTTCTAGAATACTTCATAGGCTGGTAAAACATGTATAGACAATCAAAAATTCCTCCTACCAGGCAGACTAGATGCTTCATTGTATGTACAAAAGGAGGAATATTACAGTATGAAAACACATACAGTCATATCTACCGAGGGAGGCTGACAGACTTTGCCAGCCCCTGAAGTGGTGGGGCCTCTGGTGAAAGGGACAGGGCATTGGATGTATCTACCCACTATACAGTAAAAACTATGGGCATGCCATCTACTACACAATCTTCAGCGATCTAGGGGAAAGGTGTTCCCACAGTGGCAGAAAAACCTTTCTATCAACATACACTGCATCTAGTCTCTTTAGGATAGGGTATGTCTCTACTTATGCGGTGTTCAACGCACCTCAATCAATCCTCTGGACTTTGATTTTGCCATGTCTGTGAAAACATGGCAAAAATCAATCTCTCAGGGCTCTGCCATCAACCCTGGTACACTATACCATTGTATGTTGTAAGGGCTGTTGGTGTGAACCTGAAGAGCCCCAATCTTCACTAGGGAACAAAGTTGATCCTGCTCCGTTGATTCTAGCTCTGCTAATTGTGTATCTGGGATCGACTTTGCTCCCTAATGTAGACCGGGCTAGAGTTCACCCCAGTTCACAAGGTGGGAATAAGAAGGTGTCTTCTAGCTGGACTGTGCAATTACTTTGCCATCTTGAACGCAGCCTCAATCCCTTGAGACTTGGACAGGCTTCCATAAACATACACTAGGCCCCCTCCTTTAGAAAGCTTCTTCTGCAACCATTTTACCTACTGCAACAAAAGACTATACTGTGGCAGCATACATGGCATGGGTTCCATCTTGTTTTAGCCTGATAGTAGTCATGTTTGCCTGGGATGTCTGTACTTTATTAGAAGCAGTATTTGTGCTCTTTAGTATGGCACACACAATCTGCATAAAGGTTCATGTGCACAAAAGTTCCAAACTCTGCCTTTCCTACATGTGCAAAAAAGTGAGCACACCAGGTTGTACTTGGATGTGTATGTGTGGTTACCTCTCACCTACAGAGCTCAACTAACCAGCAGGGCAGCATTTGAATCTTTCCGGAGAGGCTGCCCATGCACAAAGCTTATAGGGAACATTGCTTACAAGCCTTTTATTTCTGAATGTGTATGGTGTTCATCTGTGCAAGGACTTCTGCTATGATCAGTTCAGCTGTGGTAATTCACCATTACTGCAGCTTCTTTTGTAGACAAAATTTCTGTGTGCATGCCTTTTTCCTGTCTCTCAAAGCAGGGACCCATAACCCTTACTACTAAGACTGTTTGTGTGAATAAGGGCCAAAGAATCACACCACTTCTTACCTGTCTATAAAGTGCCTAGAATGCTTTGGGAACTGATGCAACATACGTGAAAATACTTTCAAGAATAATGCTCAGAAGTTCCCATGATTCTTTGACCCTCCTGGCCCTCTGAACAAAGTTGTGCTGAGCCATGTCCAGTTGTATTTTAAATGATGCAGGAGTTTGGAGAGTTCCACTGACTTTCAGACTCCAAAGTTACTGGAGCATTTCAACCCTTGTCCACATGAGACAAAGACTGAACTGATTTAACTAGTCTGGTTTGAAAATGGATGGAGTTAAATCAGTGCAAACCCTGGCATGGAATGCTTGGTTCAGATCAAGAGTGCCTTGTGTCAATTTAGCTTAAGCCAGGAAGGATTCAGCTGAAGGAAATATATGCCTCTTTCATGATCTGACAGCACTTCAGGTGAGATCAGAAAAGCCAGGGCATGTCTATGCAGCACAGGGAAGCAAGCCACCCTGTCTGGGCGACAGACTGGCGTTAGGAGGGCTCACACTAGTGCTCTAAATAGCTGCGTATCTGTAAACACAGCTTGGGTGTTTAAGCCTAGGGATAGGTGTGGGCTTCCAAGCTTGAGCTCCAGCCCAACCTGCAACTTCCAAGTGTTGACCATGCAACTATTTACATCATGAGATCCACTAGCCGAGTCTGTTGCCCTTGGCTGGGAGGCTCACTGCTGCAGGGAGTGTACTCATGCCTAGGAAGGTTAATGAAATTAGATACAGTGCAGACCTCATACAAAGGTGTGGAAAGGTTTCATTCAGATTCTTCTTGAACTTCTTCAGCTTTAGGGCATGTTTGTGTTCCTTCTTTGATACAAAAGCATTCAGCCAACGCCACGGGTTATTGATTTTATTATAACACCCAACCACTTGTTAGATATGTTACAGGACAAATATCTGTCAAAATAAACTACGGGTGCATTTTGGATTGCTAGATTCCTATGACAAGCTGCATATGGTATGTAAGTAGCTCATGCATTTTCCTGGAATATGCATTTTGCTCATACACCTTTGTTTTTTTGGCATCTTTTTAACCTCCTCATTCATTCACAGCACTTACAACATAACATTCAGTGTGCTAACCTCAGGCAGCGTGAGCTGATCAGTGAATAGCTCCACAATCTCTCCCTTCAATATTCTACTAAGTACTTAAGCACCGTATTTATGCATTGCCCAGTATGACACAGTTCCTTCCCACATGAAGCACATGGGCTGTGGTCCAGCATCAGGCGAATCATACTTGTCTGACCCAATGTCAGTGATAATTTATCTGACTTGATGAATGAGAGGATGCATGAATCTATTCTGAGATCAGTGTGTAATCTACAGGCATATGCCAAATCAAGACAGGCTCATTCTGAACCTCATGCTGCCATCAAAAACATTCTTTCCTAAGCATTTGGGTGAGCTCGTGAAGCAAAAATTGCAGGAACCCACAAACAAAATATCCTGTTACATCTATGTTCAGCTTTTACTTGACCCTCAGAAGACCATTCAATGAGTGCAGCAGAATGAAGAGCAAAGACTCCAATTACCATCTGCCATTATTTTTGACTGACATGTGCTTCCTCCTCAGGCACATTGTGATGTGTACGCATGTAAAGTGCGGAAAGAACATGTGCTGCAGCAAAAAAAAAGCAGCCCTGCAGCACCATAAAGACTAACTATTCTTTATTAGGTGATGGGCTTTCATGGGACAGACCCACTTCTTCTGCTCTGGAGAATAGTGATAACTGAGAGGAAGTGAACTGGGAGGAAGACAATTTACAAGAAAAAAGAAAAAAAAAGAGAAAAAGGAAAGAAAAAAACTGATGAATCAGCTAATTGGAGGGGGCAGGGGAAGGAGGAGAAAAAAAGCCTCTGCAAATGGCTATGAAGTTAAGTGGGATGCCTACAATCGCTGTGAATATGAAAGGTGGGAAGATTGCCCATGTAATGTATATGAAAATTGATATCTTTGTTGAGTGCGAGGTGATAGGCATCAAACTTGAGAATAAATTCCAGTTCAGATGTCTGCCTTTGTAATCTGGTATTAAAGTCTCTTTGCTTTGAAACACACTCCATTAAGTGTTGAATACTGTGTCCTACTAAGCTGAAATGCTCACTTACCTGTTTATGTGTATTCAGACTCCTAATGTCTGATTTGTGTCCATTCATTCTTTGGCAAAGTGATTGTCCAATTTGTCCAATAAAAATGGCAGAGTGTCATTGCTGGCACATGATTGCATATATCACATTAATGGACATGCAGGATTATGAGCCTCTGATTGTGTAACTGACATGGTTAGGTCCAATGATGGTGTATCCAGTGTAAATATGTGGACAGAGTTGGCAGTGGGGTTTGTTGCAAGGAAAGGTTCCAGGATTAGTATTTCTGTGGCGTGGTGAGCGGGTGCTACTGAGAAGTTTCCTGGGGTTGGGTGGCTGTCTGTAGGAAAGAACAGCCCTGCCACCTAGGGCCTGTGAGAGTGCAAAATCATAGTCCAGTATAGGTTGTAGATTGTCGATACTGTGCAGGAGGGGTTTGAGTTGGAGGCTATAGGGGATGACAAGTGGTGGTCTGTTATTAACCTTCTTGGGCCTATGTAGAAGTAGCTGGTTTCTGGGTATTTAGCTGGCCCTGTCAATTTGTTTCTTTACTTTTCCTGGTGGGTAATTAAGTTTTACGAATGCGCAGAATCACAGAATAATAGGGCTGGAAGGGCCCTCAGGAGGTCATCTAGTCCAGCCCCCAGCTTCAAGCAGGATCAACCCCCACTAAGTCATCCCAGACAGAACCTTGTCAAGCTGGGACTTAAAAACCTTGAGAGATGGAGAATCCACCATTTCTCTAGGCAACACATTCCAATGCTTCACCACCCTCCTGGTGAAGTAGTTTTCCCTAATATCTAACCTACACCTCTCCCTCTTCAACTTCAGACCATTACTCCTTCTTCTGCCATCTGACACCACTGAGAACAGTTTCTCACCCTCCTCTTTAGAGCTCCCCTTCAGGAAGTTGAAGGCTGCTATTAAATCACCCCTAAGTCTTCTCTTCTGTAAACTAAACAAGCCCAAATCCCTCAGCCTATCCTCATAGGTCTTGTGCTCCAGCCCCTTAATCATTTTTGTTACTCTCCACTGAACCTGCTCCAGTAAATCCACATCCTTTTTATACTGGGGGGCCCAAAACCGGACACAATATTCCAGGTGTGGCCTCACCAATGCCAAATAGAGGGGAATAACTACTGCTCTAGATTTGCTTGAAATGCTCCTCCTAATGCACCCTAGTATGCTGTTAGCCTTCTTGGCTACACGGGCACTCATATCCAGCCTTTGATCCACCATAACCCCCAGGTCTCTTTCCATTGTACTGCTGCTGAGCCAGTCGGTCCCCAGCCTATAACAATGCTTGGGTTTCTTCCATCCCAGGTGCAGGACTCTACACTTCTCCTTGTTGAACCACATCAGATTTACATTGACCCAGTCCTCCAATTTATCCAGGTCATTCTGGATTCTCTCTCTACCCTCCAATGTATCTACCTCTCCCCCTAGTTTTGTGTCATCCGCAGACTTGCTGAGGGTGCAATCCAGTCCCTCATCCAGGTCATTAATAAAGATGTTGAATAACACCAGCCCCAGAACTGAGCCTTGTGGCACTCTGCTTGAAACCAACTGCTATCCAGATATTAAGCCATTGACCACTACCCATTGGGCATGACTGTCAAGCCAGCTTTCTATCCATTTTGTAGTCCAAGGATCCAGACCATATTTCTTTAACTTGTCAGCAAGAATGTTGTGGGAGACCGTATCAAAAGCTTTGCGGAAGTCAAGATATCTCACATCCTTTGACTTCCCTATGTCCACAGAGCCTGTTACCTTGTCATAGAAGCTAATCAGATTGGTGAGGCAGGACTTGCCCCTGGCAAATCCATGCTGGCTACTTTTGATCACTTTCCCCTCTTCCAAGTGCTCCAAAATGGATTCCTTGAGGATTCCCTCCATTATTTTCCCAGGGATTGAGGTAAGACTGACTGATCTACAGTTCCCTGGATTGTCCTTCTTTCCTTTTTAAAGATGGGCACTACATTTGCCTTCTTCCAGTCATCCGCTATCTCCCCTGATCTCCAAGTGTCTTCAAAGATAATGGCCAAAGTTTCAGCAATGACCTCTGCCAATTCCCTCAGTACCCTTGGGTGCATTAAATCCAGACCCATGGATTTGTGTACATCTCATTTTTCTATGTAACCCTTCTATTAATGCCAGATGCCTGCCAGAAGGGCCGGGTTCAACTCTTGTGGGTTTTTCCTGTTAAGGATACAACCAACCGGCTCGAGCCCCCACCCAGTGGCCTGGGACAATCTCACCCCCCGTGCTGGGTGCCTGTAAGGCAGTTCTCCCCCCCTCGCAAGCACAGAGTCTGAGATAGAAATGGCTTGTTTAATGACCATAACCTACCCCACGGTTACAGCGACAGATGCAGTGTATCTAAGTAAAGAAGAGACAAACCCCCTTTACCCAGATACCATCCCCATATGCAGCAGAACCCTGTCTCTTGCTGGGGCTCTTGGCCCTTTTCCCACACACACAGTTACAGGGTGTACCTTTGCTGTGCAGTCCCAAACCCAAAGCCCACAGATACATCACCAGGGCAATACTAGCTGTCCACTTGTCTGCAGCCTCCCCTTGCTGCCACCAGCCGTCTGCCAGTCACCGTCATCCACCGCCGCTCCTACCAGCCACCCCCCAGTCCGCCGCCACTGCTCCTACCAGTCCTAACCCCATTGCTTGGGATCACCCTAAGGCAAAACCCTGTGATTTTAGCTCTGTGTGGCCTCAGCTGCCACTCTGTGATTTCAGCTCTTAGCATCTCTAGTGTGAGGTTTCACAAACACCCTAGCATTCAGCTCTACTTTTCAACAGATGGGGAGCATTAGTCAAGCCAGGCATATAGCTATAAGGCCAAGGCACTCAGCAAACTGGCTCAATCAGTACCCCTTCTCTCTTTCTTATAATGCTTTAAACCAGTGAGCCCTGTGTAATCAATGTCTTACACAGCTACGGGGACTGCCCTGTCCCCCACAACAACCCAGAGCATTGGTGAGATCTCACAACTCCCGCATTAAGTGTCAGCTTAAATTGTGATTTTACAACTACGTTTACAATAGACCAAATCACATGGTTTACTTGCTACCCATTAGGCTTTGCCTGAAAAGGTATCACATATGCACACCTTTGCATTCTCATGCAGATGACCTCTGGGAGACACATTCCTCCCAGCCTTCAGCAGCATTGCGTTCCTTCTGCCATATTCCCTACATCTAGATAGCTCAGAACTTGTTCCTTCCCCACAGATGGCTGCCCTCCACCTTCCCATATTGCATTGTCTAGGACCATCATGTGGAAATTGACTTTGTCCGTGAAGAATGAGGCAAAAAAACATTGAGTACTTCAGCTCTTCCAACATAATCTGTCACTAGATTACCTCCCTCATCCAGTAACAGCCCCACACCTTCTCTGATAACCCGTTTATTGTTAACATGCCTGTAGAAACCCTTCTTGTTACGCTTCACATCCCTTGCCAGCTGCAGTTCCAATTGTGCATTCGCTTTCCTGATTACTCCCTGGCATTCTCCAGCCGTATGTTTATACTCCTCCTGAGTCAAGTGTCTGCGTTTCCATTTCTTATATGCATCCTTTTTGAGTTTAAGCTGACAAAGGATTTCCCTGTTAAGCCAAACTGGTTGCTGACCATGTTTGCATTTCTTACTATGCATTGTGATGGTTTGTTTCTGCGCCTTCAGAAGACTTCTTTAAAATACCGCAAGTTCTCTTGAACTCTTTTCTCCTTCATCTTCATTTCCCAAGGGATCCTGCTTATTTGTTCTCTCAGGGAGTCGAAGTCTGCTCTTCTGAAATCAAGGGTCTGTATGTTACTGCTCACCTTTCTTCCTTTTGTCTGGATCCTGAAATCTATGATCTCATGGTTGCTGCAGCCCAGGTTTCCACCCACTTCTATGCCTGGTAGCATAGCAGTCAGTGGGTTTCCAGTATAGAGTGGTATGGATTTGACCATCAGTGATTTCTACTGTGGTGTCCAGGAAATGGATCTCTCTTGTGGAATGGTCAAGGCTGAGATAGATGGTGGGGTGAAAGTTGTTGAAATCCCTATGGAATTCTTCAAAGGTCTCCTTACCATGGGTCCTAATGATAAAGATGTAGCATAAGTAAAGGAGGGGTAGTAGAGGATGGGCGCTGAGGAAACATTGTTCTAACACAGCCATAAAAATGTTAGCATGCTGTGGGGCCATGTGGATGCCCATAGCAGTGCTGCTGATCTGGAGGTATAAATTGTCCACAAATCAGAAATAGTTGTTGGTGAGGACAAAGTTACATAGCTCAGCCACCAGGTGTGCCATGGAAACATCTGGGATAGTGTTTCTGATGGCTTGCAGTCCATCTTCATGGTGGCCAGAATGATATTTTCAGGAAGATTTCAGCTGTTCTGTAAGTTTCTCAGGAAGTCGGTGGTACGTCAGAGATAGCTAGGAGTGCTGATGCCGTGATAGGGCATCCAGGTTTATGGATTTTGCGTATCAAATAGAATAATTCTGGCTGAGGCTTCAAAGGCATGTTGGTGTGAATTTGGTCCTGAACAGAGGCAGGGAGTTCCTTAAGCAAATGGTGTAGTTTCTTTTGGTATTGCTCAGTAGAATCAGAAGAAAGAGGTCTGCAGAATGTGGTAGTGGAGAATTCTCTAGCTGCCTCCTGTTCATAGTCTGACATTCATGATGACTACGGCACCCCCTTCGTCAGCCCATTTGATTGTAGTGTCAGTTATTTTTGAGACTCTGCACAGCATTGTGTTCAACATGGCTGAGATTGTGGGTTACTTGATTTTGGTTGCACACCATGTCAGCCCATTTACGATGCAGCCAGTGTGCTGCCGACACTACCATTACGTAACACGCACAGAACTAGGCCTAGAACCTGCAACTCAGACAACAAAGGCATCAGCCACCTGAGTGGAGTTTGCACCACTGATAATTCCCTGAGCCTGTCACAGGACACCGCCTTTGACACTCACTCACACAACAGTGGGATGTTAGAGTAGGAAGGTTTGGCACTTCCTGAGGGCACCATAACTGTCTGTCAGTTTCACTAAGTGACAGGGTATTCCAAATGCTTTATGAAACATGCTTATGAACATGAATATGAGATGGAACATGGAACTGGAACATGCAATATGTGACATACCTCATGTAACATTTCATTGGAAAAGTTATATACTCTTGAATATGAGTTTCCCATTTGTATATATGCAGTGCTGTCCCTAGGGGAAGTGTGGAGCCTGCGGGAGCCCCCCACAAGGCCCCAGCTGCAGGGCTTGGGGCAACCCCCTTGCGACAGTCCTCACCCCACCTTTGCTCTGCCCCGTCCCCACTCCACCCCTTCCCTCAAGTCTTGCCCTTCCTGAAGCACCCTTCTGCAAGTGATGTGAGCTAGGGGATTACAGGGGGGAAACTGGGGTGAGGTGGCAGCAGGAGCCGCCACTCACTGTGGCACTGGGAACTGGAATGACCTGGTGCCTGCTTCACCCCACCACGCCACCTACCTCCCAATCTGATGCACTCTGCTTCACCACTCCAGGCCACACAGGTCCTTTCCATAGGACAGTTGAGATGACTGTCACAGGGCCCCCCCCACACCACCAGGGCAGCAGCAACAAACTGCCCTGTGGATGGGCTGGCTCTGTGTGCAAGCCTCATCTTTGTAGATCACGTTAGGAATATGGCATTTAAACTTGTGTTACCGATGTTTCCGTACTGAGTGAGGGTCATTAATGGTACTTCAGGGCTAAGTCCCATTAGCAAAGAGACAAAGAAGCTTAGCCTTCCTGCAACATGTGGTCAGCCTGTGAAGTACGGAGACAGGGATCTTGCAGAAACATGTGACCATGTCACTTGATACTGGAATCCATCTTACACCATGGGCAGCTGGGGTGGGGCTGGGGTCACACTGTAATGCTGGATTCTCACCTTATACAGCTCATATTTAAGGTTGAGGAGTGAAGTAATCCAGGTCATCAGTTCTTCCCAGCAAGCCCATCCAAGAGGACTGCTGGAAACACTAGGAGGTTAGCCTGACCTTAGCTGACTTAGGTCACTTTTCTAAGCAGTCAGTCCACTGCAGGGTCTGTGCCGGTGACTTTAAGGGCTCGACTTTGGCATTCCTGCTTTTCACGAGGAGTAAGGTCAAAAACTGACCTTGCGTGGTCGACTTTAGGCTAGTGCAGACTGAGTGTTGTGAATTTTGACATTCTCGGCCTCCACAGTGCCCCAGTGTGACCACGCTGGCCACCACTTTCAGCTCCACTGCTCTCCTGGTGTGCAGGAAACAGCCCGTGAATGTTTGAATTTAATTTCCTGTTTGGCCAGTGTGGCAAGCAGAGCAGGCAGCACACCTCAGCACCACATCTGGCCATGAATTCCCAGGGTCATAGATGAGCTCCAGCAGGGAGCATGCAGGGTATCCAGGACCTTATTGTTGTGTTGGGAGCTGCAGCTTTTCTGTCAGAACTACAAAGCAGTGAAAGAAATGGAGACATCTATGCCAAGATCTCACAGGGCATGGTGAAAAAAGAATACATCAGGGATGCCCAGAAATGCCAGGTGAAAATAAAGACCCTCAGGTAGATGTTACTAGAGGCAGAGGAAGCAAAGAGCTGTTCTGTGTCATCTCTGCAAACATGCCGCTTCTATGAGCAGCTGCCTAGGATTCTAGAGGCGGGGGTAGTCCATTCATTGTTCCCGAACAGTCAGTGGATACCTCCCAAGAGATTCCTCAGGCAGCATCTGGCAACAGCAAGGAAGACGTGGAAGATGCATGAGAGGAGGAGGACAGCAATGGTCAGCAAGCGAACAAAGCAGCTGATCTCACCAGCTACCCAAGAACTTTCTTCAGCTTTGGATCTCCTTCCCTTCTGCTGGGATGTTTCACAGTTACACTCTGATAGCAGGGAGGGCACCTCTGGTGAGTTCTCATTTTTAGTCATGCTACAGGTGGGTTAAAGCAGTTGGGTGTGATCTGCATCAGAAGCTAGGAGTTCAACCTAGACGATCTGAAGCGCAGTTCGATGCTCCATCCTCTATAACATCCTGCCCACCTCAGTGCTAGTCCAGCCCACGTTGCAAAGGTTGGATGCAAAACTCACAGGAACCTACATAGCATGCCTTTGCCTCCCCATCTGCTCCAGGGTCCATTGCAGAGAGCAAGAATACTGAAGTCTGCATGGGTAGAGTGAATGTCACCCAGAAAGAGCTGCTTATTACAACACCACAATGAGCTTTAGGCAAGAAAGCGTTCATGTGGCACCTTCAACGGCCTGCACGTGAAGAGGAACCTGTGCTTTAATTACATTGTATATTACATAGAGCTTATTTCATACAGGCCAAAAGTCTTCTGCTGTAATGAACCAAATAAGTGAGGCAATGACTAATCCCCAATAACAAGATTAGCTTAGTGCAGAGTATTATTTCCCCAGAATGGGGCTTTTTAAATGAGAACAATACACAACAAATCCATTAAAAAAGGCTGATTGGGATTAGAACATGTGTTCCACATTTGGTGCTGCTCACACTGCTGCATATTCTTGCAATTTCAGTCTCCACTGTGAATGAGAGTAGAGGGAAGCAAATACTCATTTACACAACCCTGGGAGGCTTTTCTTCATGCCAATTGGTACAGCTCTTCTGCAGAGGTACTAGGACTCAGAGCTGGTCTGCACAAGTTACACAGCTTCAACTATGTGAACAATGCAGCTGAAGTTGACATACTTAGATCTACTTATCACAGTGGCTTCACTGTAGGGTGTAAACAGGAGATGCTCTCCCATTGCCTTCCCTAGCTCTTCTCCCTGAGGTGGAGTATTGGAGTCAACAGGAGAGTGATTGGCAGTCAATTTACTGCATTTGTACTAGGCATGATAAATTGATCCCTGCTGGATCAATTGCGGCACCATTGATCTAGCCCATAGTGAAGAACGCCCTTAGTGGGCATTCTGCTGATTAGCACCGAGCTCAATTAACTCTGTCCTGCTGGATTGTTAGAGAGGTAGCAGAATGGATAGTTGCAGAGGCAACTTGCTTCCAAAAACTGACGAACTGGCACAGGAGTGCAGTTACAGGACACTAAGGCAGCATGCCCATCCATCCCATATTAGGCTGGACGGTCCCATATTTGGGAGGCCAAAAAGGTGTCCTGACTTATTTTTTAAAAGGGACTAATTGTCCCATATTTGGGCCCTTCCCACACTGACCTTTTCCACTAGCAGCTGCACAGGCGCAGCCACTGGTGGGAGTCACTTCCCTGAGCCTCAGGGGAAGAGAGGAGTGTAGGCAGTTGCTGTGTCCCCAAGGCTCCTGGGGAGCACTGGGAGCTGCTGCTTCCCCGAGGATCTGGGGGAGGGCCAGCAGCTGCAGCTTCCCCACGGCTTCCAGGGAGCGCTGGTGTCTGCCACCTCCTTCCCAGCTCCCCGGGGCTTGGTGGAGCTGGGAGGAGCTGCCCCTTCCGCCCCTATCTCCCTGTTCCATATTTGGGACAGGGAGATATGGTCACCCTACCCGAAGGCCTAGTCTGCACTGCCATGGGCTGTCACACTAAGTTGCACACCTTCAGTATGTGACTAACACAGCTGAATTTGATCTTCTTAGATCTATGTAACACAGTTAGTTGACAGCTGATGGTCCCCTGTTGACTCAACCCACACTTCTTGTTCTGGTGGAGTACCGGCCTGGATGAGAGAGTGCTACACTAGACACAATCAATCAATCCCTGCTGGATCAATCACTTCCCATTGATCAGGTGGGTAACGAAGACACGCCCAAAGAAATGAAGCTGTTACTATTGCCATTATAGACTTGTCTTTACCACTGGAAATGTACATGAGGGACTTTAAGGGAAAAAAATGGCCATTAACATTTAAAACGCTGTGTCTTGGAAGCTAGTTTCTCAGAAAGGCTCTGCTTTGGAATGATCATTATGTTATGAAATACATGAGTATGAAGGGAAACATTTGGCTATTTAAGACCCCAGGTGGGATGGAAGAAAATCTGTTACCTCTGCCTTGGAACCAAGAAACAAAGAAATTAAGACCCAGCTTCTCAAAAGGTATTTATTTGATTTCAGTGGAAATTATGAGCCTGAGTGGTCCTGAGGATTCGGGCCTAACTGATTTGTTCAGCATCACACATAAAGACTATGGCAAAAGCAGAGAACTGACCATTTCCGTCCACACTGATGTACTCTGTCTCTACAGAGCCACTTTCATTTCCTTTACATTCAGGTGAGTTAATATGGTACATTTGTAGCCCCTCCTGTTGGTTATTCAGCACAGGGGAAGCCTTGTGATTTCTTACACAACTGGGGGAGACTAGGCCTGAGGCTCCTTAGTGTGCTCTGCATTGTGTATTAATGTGTGTGTACCTCAGACCAGACCCACTCAGACAAACCACCAGAAACAGGCTTTATTCTGTTAAAAAACAGACAAACAAACAAAACAAAACAGGATCACAGTTCAGCAGCCCCACTGCTCTGCCTGCAGCCTACATGCTGCTTCCAGCTCTCTGCTCAGACCCGCTGGGGGCAGAGGGCACATCCTGGCAGGAACTGAAAGTTCTCCCAGCATGACGCACTTTGTAGTCCACAACCTGTAGTTCCCAGGACTGCTGCAGAAGTGCATTGGTCCTTGGACTACACATGCAAAAATGAGTCATCAAAATATGCAACACTTTTCAGCCAGCAAATCACAAGAGGTGTTTAGGCCAGCAGTACCAACTTGCTATAAAACAAAAAAAGCAGTCGTGTAGCACCTTAAAGACTAACAAACTAGTTTCTTAGGTGATGACCTTTCATGTGACAGACCCACTTCTTCAGATCTGGTCTAAACCAAGATGAGAATGTCCACAGAGCCTTTTGCAGTAGTTTAAGTCATGCCTTAGGTTATGTTGGTGCTCCTTTGAAAACAGATAACCCCGAAAAAAAGCAACGAGGGGTCCTGTGGTACCTTATAGAGTAACAGAAATGTATGAGCATAAGCTTTCGTGGGCAAAGACCCACTTCCTCAGATGCAGGAAGCGGGTCTTTGCCCACAAAAGCTTATGCTCGTACATTTTTGTCAGTCTATAAGGTGCCACAGGACCCCTTGTTGCTTTTGCAGATCCAGACTAACATGGCTACCCCTCTGATAGATAATCCCTTAGTATCACAAGCAGTTCCAGGAAAAGTCCTGAAGTGTATTTTTGCAGGACTGGGCCCTTAATTTTTTCCATATATTTAATGTGCTCCAAAAAGCTAGTGATGCACCCTGGTCAAAAATGACAACTTTCTATTGTTAGCTATTAAGGGAAAACACCATTTTTCAATGCCTTTAAAAACATTTTGGCTGGGTCTACACGTGCCCCTTCCTTTCGAAAGGGGCATGTTAATGAGCAGGTTCAAAATATGCTAATGAGGCGCTGCAATGAATATGCAGCACCTCATTAGCATAATGGCGGCCGCGGCGATTCGAAAGTGCGGGTTTTCAAATGGTGTGCCACCCGTGGAGACGGGACCTTCCGAAAGGACCCCATCAGTTTTCAAAAGCCCTTCTTCCTATCTGGTGATCAGAAGAAGGGCTTTTGAAAACTGCAGCGGGTGGGGGGGTCCTTTCGGAAGGTCCCATCTCCACGGGCAGTGCACGATTCGAAAACCCGCGCTTTCGAATCGCCGCGGCCACCAGTATGCTAATGAGGCACTGCATATTCATTGCAGCGCCTCATTAGCATATTTCGAACCTGCTCATTAACATGCCCCTTTCGAAAGGAAGGGGCACATGTAGACCCAGCCTTTAGGAAAAAAATCACTTCTCTCAGAAACAGCCTCATGGAAATAATGTATGAGTACTGCAGTCTGTATGATGCAAGGAACATATTTTTTCTACCTACGAGCTTTCTGCCCAGTGCCAGGCTGTTGTACCAGCAGCTTTTACACCTGATCCTAACTCCATTATTGGCCCATCAAGTTAATGCTGAAACCACCTGGATCGTCAGCCATCGCTTGCCTCCAGGTTTGTATGCTCCAGTATGTAATTTTAATTCAATAACTATAATCTAGGCACTATGGAAACTTAAAAGTAATCATTCTCCAATTCAATGGTCAGTGCATTTCCATAATAAGAATGAGGCACTTTATACTGACAGTCAATGAAGTGAAAAGATTTTTCTAAAATTTCCTTTGAGAGACCTTAAGAAAGAGACTGAAGTTCAAATTCTATACATTAGGGTCCCCTTTCATGAATCCGCAATTAACCTGGAGTCTTTAATAGTCATCACTCTTATTAACGGCATCCCACACAGAATATGCACTGACAGCTGCAACAGAAAGGTTAATGCAGACCACTTGTCAGCCAACAGAAGAACACATGTGAAGGATCAGGAGTCCAGGAGAAGGAAGAAAAGGACTGAATTAAAATAAAATAAAATAAATTCTTAAAATGTTAGAGCCTGGCAAACTAGAGCGAAGGACACATTCCTACGTGTAAATCTAGGTTGTTTTAGACCCCTCCATCTAGAAGTGTAGTCCATCAATCATCTCTTTATCTGTAATGGCAGAGGGGAGACCAAGTTTTTATTGCTGATTAATTCCACCATTAGGCAATTCCTATTCCTTTATCATGGAAGGGCCAAATAGACACAAATAAATGGTAACAAGTGCATTGCTTGCCCCTTTTAAAAATTATGGAGGTTTACATGCAAATTAGACACCAAACTCTGTTGAGCAGCGGGAGCACACTTCATTTCTACAACGCTGGGGGAGCTAAGCGCAGAGCGACACCTGCTACTGAGACAGCATCTGTGTGTGGGGGGAGGGGTGCAGCCCAAAAGCTCACAAACACAGGCATCAAAACAGCAGATGTGTTCCCTAAAGCCTAAAATGCAGCCCTCCTAGAAAAAAAGGCTCTACCTGTAGGATATACACTGCAGAGTTTGACTCCTCCAGTCTCCTGCCTACTGTGCGCAGAGCTAAGATCTCTAAGTACAGTAGGGTCCAAACATTCAAGAGAGTTTGGTGTTGAGAACGCTTGCGCATGTTGAATTTTGCGAATATGGGGAAGCAACAGCTGCTGGCGCCTCCCATCCCCCCCCCCCCAAAGCCTGGTGAGATGGTGGCTGCCAGCGCTCCTGCCTGGTGTGCCAGTGAAGCGGCAGCTGCCAGCACTCCCTGCCACTCGCCAATCATGGAATTTGTGACCGTTAAGTTCACAAATGTGGGAACTTTACTGTACTCCTTGCCTGAAGAGACTGCAGCCCTGGTGTTCTGACCCATCTCTGAACTCAGGCGAAGACAAGTGCTCCTCCTCACAGCCAAGTGAGGCCATTTGCACTCACGGGAACTGGCACTGGGACTGGTATTGCTGTCTAGCCTCCCAGAGCCTCCTTGTGGGAGCAATGCAGGAGGCCACTTCTCAGAGACTACAAATGCTAGCTTATTCATGGTGTGTCCCTAGCTGCTTCTGCTTCATAGTGGATGTTGCTGGCATCCCCTTGGGCACTGCTGACCGGAGGGGCTGAAGGAGTTCTGTTTGGTTTTTTAGGTGTAAACCACCATCATCATTGCCACCATGGGAAAAAAATTGCCTGAAAAGAGTGTGCAGGCGTGTAAAAGAGCCAGGGGCCCTAGGCAGTCAGAGCAGAGTTGTGTGAGGAGGGTGGAGGGTCTCAGTGGAAACAAGGTAGTCAGTAAGGTGTAATTATTACCTGAACATAGGTAGAATGATTTAATCCATTTTTGTACAGAACGTTAACCAGAGGGTGACACGTTTCACACTGTCAGTAGGCTGAGCGCATTGCACACCCCGGGGCTTCTTACAGCCCTCCATTCCTTCCCTCAAGCTCCGTGTGTGCCACCTTCTTATCCCCCATTCTGCATGGACTCTGCCACTACCCCATTCTCTCCATATCTCAGCTGCTCTGTGTGCGCCTTCACCCCACACCCTTCATTCTCTCACTTTCCCCCTTCCCTCATGTCAGAGTTCTGTTTTCCCCTCTTTTCCTATATCAGGTTCCCCAGACCCCTACATTTCTGTGCGTGTCTCTGTTCTGGGATAGCCTATTCACCCTCCATAGCAGGGGTTCTGTGTGTACCCCATTCCTTCCCCACAGCCTTCCCCTCTCCCCCTTCCCTCCACAACAAAGTCTCCTGTTCTCTCCACCGGGGTTTTGCATGTACCCATTCCTCTTCCCCTTTAACAAGGTTCTGCATTCTCTTCCTATACCAGGGCCTCTGTCTGCCCCATCTCCTCCTCCTGCTCATCCACTCCTGGCCAGGGGCATTATCCCACATTCCCTTTCAATTCACAGCATGCAGGCAGCCTGCTCCGTTTGGGGGCATGTCTATACTACTGGGAAGATTGACTCGGTCAGGGTCAATCTTCCAGTGTTTCATTTTGCACGTCTGGTAAAGCCACACAAAATTGAGCTCGCTGGGGTCGGCAATCACCCCCGTACTTCATTTGTGTGGAGTAAGGGAGGTTGACCAAAGAAATGCTCCCATTGACCTTCCTTAGTTAGGACAGTTAGGTAGGTCGATTGCTGATACGTCTATTCTAGCTATGTAACTGCCGCAGCTAGAACTGCATATCTGAAATCGCTTATTTCCCTAGTATAGACTAGCCCTTGTACAGATCACCATTGCAGTCAGCTTGGCTGCATGCGGGTGTAGCAATTCGCCTGCTGTCAGCAGCTGCACCAGAGCCTAGATGGCCTGATTTTCAGAGGTGGTTAGCATCCACAATGAAAATTGGCCCATAAACACTTTGATTCAGATGTGGCTCAGAAAATCTCAATCTACTCACAAACACAATTTTTCAGATGAATTTTGGAAATGGATTGGCTGAGCCCCCATGGGCAATGGGTGAAGCTATTGCTTGGAGATTCAAGCTCGCCAGCCTGTGGCCATGCTCAGCTCCACGCCTGCTCCACCCAGGCGCCACTCCCCACTGTGCCACAGTTCCCGCTCTCCTCTCCTGTACCATCTTCCTCTTCTCTTCCCTCCCCTTCCGTGATTGGCCTTTCTAGCCAAATCCCTGAGCCCAAATGTAGCAAATGTCATTTGCAAAAACAACACTCTTCTCAAAATTTCTCTGTAAATTAAATGGAGCCTAATTAAAAGCACAAAACATGGGAATAAAACGATCAACTACAGGTGTTTTATATACTCTGAAGTTTGTCAGAGATTTATTTGCAAAAACTCGGTAGTGAAGGGAAGCCAGCTGTCCTGCTGACTACAACATAGCTCTTCTCTGTTTACATTTTCTTAATCAGTATTTTAGCTAATTTTATATTTTAAATGTACTGTTAAGCCTTTATTAGGTAAGCATTCCAGATTTCTATATGCTTGTGCACTGAAACGAACACATTATTTTAAATTAGTCAGTCCTAGTGGTTTAGCATGTTCATAACAAAGTTCATTACTATTAGAAAAGGGAAACACTAATTTGTTTTGTGTGCTCTCCATAACAATAGTCTTGTTTATGAAATCCTCCCATATATTTATATTAAAATATGTCTCCAAAGATTTTTAGGCATAACAAAGGATTTAATATTTTCCTAAGCTACTTATTGGTGGAAGGTTCTGTCAAAACTAGTTTATCAAGTAGTCAGAAGTAAAGAAAGGGAAACTCATTTGTACAGCTACCTGGAAGAAAAGGGGTGTTGTTCCTCTACGGCATCACTTCAACAGAGGGGTGAAGCGAGAAATTACAGCTGATATGGAAAGAAAGGACAGGAAGACTTTGGAAGCAAGTGTTTGTACTATCGTAATTAAAATTGTGCACGTTAGATATGGAAAGTCTGTTGAAGAATTTATTTTAGAAACTTTGTCTGAAGATCCAAGCATTTAAGACTAAAGATTGTTTGTGTAAAAGTCTATGCAAGGATTTTTAGAAATGTGATTTTTTTTTATGATCTTCAACAACAAACTAATGACAGATTTAAAGCAAATTTTAAACAAAGGTCCTGCAGACATATTATAGTAATGGACAACTGGTTTTGGTCAGTAAATTCAGAAACTGATGCCATAAACATCTGGGTTGGCACATGCCTGTTGAATGGCTTCATTAGCACTCAATGGCTATGTCTACACTAGCCAAAAACTTCGAAATGGCCATGCAAATGGCGATTTCGAAGTTTACTAATGAAGTGCTGAAATACATATTCAGTGTCTCATTAGCATGCGGGCGGCCGCAGCACTTCGAAATTGATGCGGCTTGTCCCGACAGGGCTCCTTTTCAAAAGGACCCCCGCTACTTCGAAATCCCCTTATTCCTATCTGCTCATAGGAATAAGGGGATTTCGAAGTGGCCAGGGTCCTTTCGAAAAGGAGCCCCATCTGATCGAGCCGCGCGGCGGCGAACAGCATCAATTTTGAAGTGCTGCGGCCACCCACATGCTAATGAGGCGCTGAATGTGAATTTCAGGGCTTCATTAGTAAACTTCGAAATGGCCATTTGCGTGGCCATTGTGAAGTTTTTGGCTAGTGTAGACATGGCCAATGGCTCTTTCACAGGTTCAGAGTTATGCTAATAGGTCTGGTGAGCTGGAAGCCTTTTCACTTTTCAGTTGCAAGCTCTCTTGTGCAGGAAGACTCAGCAGGTTGCTACAGCCAGCTGTGGGAGCCTGCAGGAATGGTCAGAATGAGGATAGGAAAAGGGGAGCAGTTGAGCACTAAGATGCAGGGAGGGCAATGACTCCCGTTACCTCTAATACCCACAACCCATTGGCCCAGCTCTAATTGTTAGCACTGTGCCTAGAGCGTAGACTTATACAAACATAGATTCTTTCCTGTGTTTCTAAGTGAAAGATTTCTCCAGGAGTCTTCCATAGCAATGTATATCTAAAAACTTGACCACACTACTTAGCACTTGTTAGTGATATTTAAGTGCTCTCAGGATGGCTGTGAATGAGTGAAGAACAAGGGCAGACAAAAATATATTTCTAGTAATCAGTAACTAGATGTATATGTTAATACTATCATAATACTTTGCATTCATGGGGAAGCAAACTTCACATTTATGCTTAAGCAATGACTCCCAGTCAGAAGAGGTGCATTCTATTCCTGGCATTGCTGACTATTTCCTCTGTGCCCGTACAACTGCCAGGGCTTTTTTTTCTGGTGGAATGCACTGGAAAGGAGTTCCGGCACCTTTTTTCCATTAGAACACCAGAAAAATTTTCACTGCTGGTCCTGCAGCAGTGCAGGGACTGGGGCATTAAAAATGAACACCCTAACCCCAATGAGGAATCATCAGACGAGTTTTGGCGCCTTTGTTGTCTAGGAAAAAAAAACACTGACAACTGCTACTTGCATGTGGCCCAGATATAATTTCACTAAAACAACAACCATGTGTGCCACTTAATTGTATACAGACATTACTAGATTCCTCGGCAAAAACGACTTCCACATGATGAGCTGGTCTTATTTAAACGACAGCACACCTGCTATAAACAAGACACACTGAAATGGACTCACAAGACCATGGTGCAACAAAGGCACCCATCATCTCACTGTTAAAGAAAAAACTGATCTGTATTGAGCTATGTTGTACGAATTTGTATTGCTCATTCACTTAACAAATACATCGCCTGTTGACTCAAAGCCATCACAGGCTAAACTGAGACTTCCATTTAACTCAATTGCACCAGTATAACCACAGCAGGAAATGAATCACACTAATTGTTCCTAGGAGCTGTGCATTCATGTTGCCTTTCATTCTTACACTTTGCCTTACTGATCTCCTCTTGGTAACATGCAACATTAGAAGCCAAACTTACGGGATGCTCTGATTTGCTCAGCTGCCAAACTGCTTCGCTGTCACGCTATCCATGGAAGCTCTACTGAGAATGCCATTGACTGTAGTTTTTTTTCGTTGGGGTAATGTTTGTGTATCTATAATGGATTATTACAACAATCTGTATCCACTAACCTCCCCTTTTGACCTCTGACTACCAGGGTTTTAAAAGGCCAGTTCACATTGAACTGTCCTTTTGAATATGTGCTAACTACTTATGCTAAACTATTACATCTTATATATAGGTGAGCTGGTAGACCCCTCACCTGAAGAACGCTGTGTAAACTCAAGGGCTCATCTTGCTCATCAGGAGAAGATAGTCCAGTAAAAGGGATTGCCTCACCCTCTGTGTTGCTAATATCTCTTGTAGGAATTCTGCAGGATAGCTCAACACTCCTGTACTATTCAGTTCTATGGGATTTTAGAGCCTTTCTCCAGCACTCATTTGGTTAAGTCAATTCTATCGGGCTGCTCTATAAGGAGGGGATGTATTTAGATCCTCTGAAAGATACCTGCGTGACAAAGGCAGAAGACACGGACCTCTGTTAATAGGTGCAGACTCTGCAGTGGCAAAGCAGAAATCACCCCTGTGCCATTGTGACTTAACCTGATTAAAAGGGAACATTTTTAGGCAAGAGTATGTTTGAGTCTAAGTTGCTCCAAAGGAGTCTCACTGAATGTAAAGAGGTCTACTTTCTGCATCAGCTCTCTGTTAGAAATATGGGCTTCAGTTCTGACGAGCCTTTACAGTTCAGAGGAGGAAGTGCTCCTCCTTATGAGCCTCACTTCTAAACACAACAAACTAAAGGTAAGTAAGATGTGGCTGCTTTGGGAGAAAGGATAACACAGGGAACACATCTGGAATACAGGAGATGTAGGTTCATTGCCCCATCACAGACTTCCTAGAAGCCCTTGAGCAAGTTAACTTAGGGCATGGCTCAACAATAATCTGAAATCAACGTAAGTTAGACCAACTTACAGCCACCAAAGTTTTACTGCAGTGGCTGATGTTCTCCTGGTCCTTCTGTCAGTGGCACTGCTTCCCCCCCCACCCCCCCAAGAGGGGCAGCAGTGGGATAGGTCAAAGGCTGAGAGCCAGATCTTTCATGTAGCTTCACATCAGGGGCCCAGCTGCCTTTCAGGCTTCTTGTCTCCCCTCTGCCTAGGGAACTTTGCACCTGCAATCCATTCAGCTGCTGTACTCCTCAGAGGGAACCAAGATCATGAGCCCTGGGTGGCAGCCCAGCTTGGAACGGAGACCTGGCAGCATCGCCACTGGGTAGTAGCTATGTTGGTGATGAGGAATTGCTCAGATTCTGTAGTAATGAAGAGCCGCAGAAATACCTTAGAGAGATCTGTTTAGTACATTCTATCGATGATGACGTCTCTTGTCCAAGACTCATTGGCATCTCATTCACATGAAGAAAGGCAGCAAGAAGGAATAATTTCACTGCCAACCATGGCAGCAGGTATAAGAGGCAGGGGAAGGCATTTTCTTCCCAAACTGCCTGGCTGACCCCCACCCCCACTTTGCCTCTAGGCCCTCTGCCATTAAGCACTGCTCTACACAGTCACCTGGGGCTGCCTGGTCTTCTACTAGGCCAGCCCTTCCCATGCTCCAGACTTGGGTGGCGGGGGTTTGGCCTCCCTCCCTGTGCACCAGAGGGCTAAGGCCATGCACCACCTGCCCTCCTCATTCTCAGTGGGCTGTGGGAGGCTGGGGCCGCGGGTCAATCATGCTTTAGAAGTGGTGAGGGGATGCAGGCCACAAATGCTCCAGGCGGCTATGCCACCAGTGGCCCCTGCTCATGGGGCGGGGGGGCAAGCTATGGACTGACAATGCTTGGGATGGGAGCCAACTGGGGGCTGCACATGCTATGGGGCGGGGGGTGAAGAGCAGGAGGTAGGAGCTGGGGAAGGCTGCAGGCTGCAGGCCACCTATGCTCAGGGGGTGGCTTCCCACATGGTCCACTTGGCTCCCATATGGTCCACAGGTGGCAGGGGTAGGGCGGGGGCCTTGCCTTCCCCAGTCCTAGGTTCACCCACCACCCATGCAGCCAACCCATTAGTCCATCAATATCTCCAAACTTTTGGTCAGTTCCCATCTCAAGCATGGAACTGATTGCCTTTCACAGACCCTTAACATGTTTGCTAATGATGCCAGCTTTGACAGTCCCCATTGACTCCTTCCCTGACAAATATCACTGGGCCTTCCTTCATGCTGGAGCATCCTACCACAAACATCTCCCTTGCTTCACTCAGATCCCTCTCCATGTCCCATTTCTTTCATCTTGCCTACCAAATGTGAGCGAAGATGCAAAGCTAACCCTCCAGTTAGGAGCCCACATGATAAGGTGACCAGATGTCCCATTTTTAAGAGGGCAGGCCAATATTTAAGCAGGCTTGCAGGTGTCCCGACTTTTTCTCAAAAACAGATAATTTATTCCGTATTTTCTACCTACCTCCCATCAGTACTGGTGGTCCTGCAGCTGGCCAGACCCCCTACCTGCCAGCTGCCCACCCACCAGCCGTGACTGGGGGTCCAGTAGCTGAGGATGGCGGTCAGTGTGGTGGGGCAAGGCCGCAGCGCCTGGAGCTGGCTCCTCCCCGCTGGTCCGTGCAGCCCCCACTGTGTGCCAGGTCTCTACCAGCAGAGCTCCACCACCTGGCCTGTTTCCAGCAAGCACTGGCTGCATGCTGTGAGCAGCAGTAGCTGGTGAGTGTGAGTAAGTGCTGGAAGGCAGCTGGTTATTTGCTGCCTCAGCTGCCCACCCACCTATGCTTTACAAGCTCTCCCTCTTGCTATCCTCCCCATGGTATACCCCCTTCGTGTGCCCCCCTCCCCATCCCTCTGTTCCTTGACATACACGCCTGTGGAGTGCAACTCTTTCCGGAGACTCTGCATGCCCCCCATGTGTTGCCTTAAGAAGATGTGGCTCCAGGTACCAGGAATGGTAAGTCTGGCCTGGAGTCCCAGGCAGGCAAGGAGTATGGAGAGAACTGACAGTGGTGTGTCAGGTCGAATGGTCACTCTGTCATGTGAAAGGGTGTGTGTGTGATAAATGAATACCTGTAAAGAGTTAAACCCAGAGAGGGTGGGTTCTGTGTTGGCAAGCAGCCAGGTGAGCCAATGGGCAGAGAAAGAGAGCTTTTGACTTACCTGCTAAGGGGTGTGGGGGTGGGGAACAGGCACAGAGTTTTTTAAGCCTAAGCAGGTTTAATGAATTCAGTTACTATCCAGGCTGCAAGGAGATCTGGGCAAACAGATATGTATGTAGAAAGAAAATGTTTAGTCAGATGCAATTAGGTTATTGCTTATTTTGGGTTTGGAGCGGGGCTACTTAGGCTGCCTGCTATATCCTTCTGTACAATGTAACTGTTAAACTGACTTTCATGGAAGTAATTTTTTTGTGTTTCTTTGTAACTCCTAGAAACTAAGTGAGCTTTATTACTTTATTTTTGTTTTGTTAATAAATTACCTTTTTTAAGGCAATGATTTACTTCTGTGTCCTAAAAAAGGGTCTGTGTATATGCATGCCTAAGCCTGAAAGCTGAGCTACAGGATTGCAGCTTAATTTCTTCCTTTTTGTTTTTAAGCTCTCCCTTAAGGTAAGGCTAAGAACTTGGGGTTACCGCAGAGAGAGAGAGAGGGCTTTTCTCACTGAGTGGTGGCAGCTACCTCCCAGGGTCCGTGAATCTGTGATCATGAGAAGTTTTTAAGCAGACGCCTGTAGAGACAAGGTATTTTTAAGGGCTCTTACAGGCCTCCACATTCTGCATTTGGAGGCTACATCTACACTGGCACAAAACTTCGAAATGGCCATGCTAATGGCCATGCTAATGGCCAAATCGAATATTACTAATGAGGCACTGAAATACATATTCAGCACCTCATTAGCATGCTGCCAGCCATGGCTCTTTGAAATTGCTGGTAGGAAAAAGGGGATTTTTGAAGTTGCAGAGTCCTATCGACAAGGACCCCCCTCTGGACGAGCCGCGTGGAAGCGAAATGCGACAACTTCGAAGAGCCGCAGCCAGCAGTATGCTAATGAGGTGATGAATATGCATGTTAGTGCCTCATTAGAAATCTTTGAGTTGGCCATTTGCATGGCCATTTTGAAGTTTTGTGCCAGTGTAGATACGGCCGAAGTGTCAGATTGGGGATCAGCCTGAACGATGTGCCTGCGTGTCCCTTTCCCTGTGCAAACCCTAAAGCCTTAAAGATAAGATGGTAAATGAAAAGAATCAAGCTACACAATATTTAACAGGTGTTTCAGAGGAAGGTGTGAGAAACCACACCTCAGGTATTTGTGGGCTAATTTGCCCAACCCCCACAATGTAACCAACCACATGATCCTTGGGTTTGCCTCTCCTTTCCTAGGTTTTCATGTTTCTGTCCTTCACTTGTTACATAACAACACAGGAACGTAAGAATTACCCACCTGGAATGGTGTATGATCCATCTGGCCCCAGGTTCTGTTTCCAACTTTGAGCAATAAAAGGTGCTTCAGAAGAAGGTGCAAGAAACTACACCGCAGGTAGTTGTGGGATAATCTGCCTCTCACATTGGGGCTTCATCATTAGCAGGGCTCCTAGTTTTCTGTGGCAACCCAGCCAACCAACCAACCACTACATTCTCCAAATATATATTTTAAAGTCTGTGTTTTTCTGTGAGTAAAATTAAATGCTGAACTTGCTTCCCTGGCCACAATATGTATGTGTAGGTATCAGGTGACCACAAAATTGTGTAGCTATAGTTACACTTTTTTAAGCAAGCTGAAAAGACCCAGTGTCACGGGTTCACTTCATTCAGCGAGCTGGACAGTGGAGGCTTGGAAGAATGGGTTCTACAAAATATGTTTGTTTGTTTTGTAAAAAAATAAATGCTGCATTCTTCCATGGCAAACAGGTTTCAAGGCTCCCTGATCACTAGTTAGAGGTGGTCTTATGGCCTGATGCACACGGTGTAAGATCTCTTCCAAAATTTATTAGCATTCATTTATTGTTAAATGTTTTGCAGGACAGTGACCAAACCCTTACTTATAAGAGGCCCAGTTTATGAGTGTTCTGTAAATGAGAGATATTAATCATAATAAATAGATTCATCTATTTAGTACATGAAGGCTGCATGTTCTTATAAGCCTGATCATCTTCCCACCTCCAGGTATTACGAGGACTTCTGTATGTAAGTTTAGGAGAAAAGTTTCCTGCTAGTTCTTAATAATTTACATGAGAAATTGAAGGTACAGTTGTGGCGTTGGTGGGTTTTATCTTAATTATTGCCCTGTAGCATATAAAAATTAATGACTACACTGGTCTGGTTAATTCAGCTCTTTTGTCTTAGGATCCCAGTGTGATACTATATTTAGGAACGAGCACTTTGGTATTGTATAATGCCACAGCAATAATTACACTGTGTTCCCACACACTTCAGTCAACGCTAAAAAGTCCAATGGTTGCATTTCCCTTCACAGAGCCACCACAGCTTCCCTTACAGTTGCTGCAAATCTACAGTGCCTCATCTGGTGTAAATCAGCATTGCTGTAGTGAAGGCCATGGTGCTATGTCTATTTACACTAATTGGGCAGCTGTGGGGGTGACGGTCTCTGTGCACTAGGACGGTATAGCTAGAACTCTAGGCTTCAACAGTGCCCACAGCTCAGATAGGTATGTAGCACAAAGCCACACACACGCATCCGCTTAAAAATGCACATGGAGAAAGTGTCCAGATTCTTCTGAGGTAGTAACAGCTGGAAGTGCATGTGGTAAGACTGACACTGAAACACAGCCAGCGCTGCAACAGGCAGAATGAAACGATTTCTGCAGCATATTGTCCTTCAATACAGAAACATGCCTAGGAATGTAGCCTGAAACCCTGCCCAAAAATTACTGGGTCAGTTATTTAACTGGTGTAAACTGAAGTGTATGGAGAAACCTCAATTTATATCAGCTAGGACCAGATCCGTAGCCTTAACTGAGCCTACTTTCAGGAACGAGGATAACTTTAATGAACAGGTGTTGCAGGATCAGGCGTATTTCCTTCAATAGACTGACTGGTCTTGGCCATGCAGCACAAGACTTTTGTCCACTGATGTAGACCCATTTAGGATGGGCAAATATTCAGGCATGTGATGGCTGCTGCTTGGCAGGTTGCTGTGGAGAAGCTGAAGGCAAAAATTCTGCCTTCCCTGAGGTTTGGCAAAGTGCTTCTGCTTGAAAATGCTGCCAGCAGGACAGGTGTAACCCTTCTGCCAGGTAGAGCCACCAGCAGCCACGGTCACGTTCAATATTGAGGGATTTCTCTCCCTTCATCCAACACAGACCTGGCTTGAGCCCCCTCCCAGTAACCTGGGAAATTCACACTGCTGCTCGGTGCCCCTGAGAGGCAATGTTTGTTCCCCCCATGCAAGCACAGAGTCACATAATTACAGGGCTGGAAGGGACCTCAGGAGGTCATCTAGTCCAGCCCTCTGCTTCAAGCAGGATCAACCCCCACTAAGTCATCCCAGACAGGACCATGTCCAGCCGGGACTTAAAAACTTCAAGGGATGGAGAATCCACCACCTCTCTAAGGCAACGCATTCCAATGCTTCACCACCTGCCTGGTGAAGTAATTTTTCCTAATATCTAAACTACACCTTTCCTTCTTCAACTTCTGACCATCAGTCCTTGTTCTGCCATCTGACACCATTGAGAACCGTTTCTCACCCTCCTTTTTAGAGCTCCCCTTCACAAAGTTGAAGGCTGCTATTAAATCACCTCTAGGTCTTCTCTTCTGTAAACTAAACAAGCCCAAATCCCTCAGCCTATCCTCATAGGTCTTGTGCTCAAGACCCTTAATCATTTTCGTTGCCCTTCGCTGAACCTGTTCCAGCAAATCCACATCCTTTTTATACTGGGGGGTCCAAAACTGGACATAATATTCCAGATGTGGGCTCACCAATGCTGAATAAAGAGGAATAACTACTTCTCTAGGTGGTAACAGAGAGGAAGCTGTGCTAGTCTATACACAATCAAAACAAAAAGCAGCCAAGTAGCACTTTAAAGACTAGCAAAATAGTTTATTAGGTGAGTTTTCGTGGGACAGACCCACTTCTTCAGACCATAGCCAGACCAGAACAGACTCAATATTTAAGGCACAGAGAACCAAAAACAGTAAGCAAGGAGGACAAATCAGAAAAAGATAATCGAGGTGAGCAAATCAGAGAGTGGAGGGGTGAGGTGGGGGGAGATCAAGATTAGATTAAGCCAAGGACCCTGGCTACTTCGAAGTCCCCTTATTCCCATGAGCCCTGTCGGGACGAGCCGCACGGCAACAAGGCACATCAATTTCGAAGTGCCGCAGCCGCCCGCATGCTAATGACGTGCTGAATATGCATTTCAGCGCTTCATTAGTAAACTTCGAAATGGCCATTTGCATGGCCATTTCGAAGTTTGGGGCTAGTATAGATGTAGCCAGGGAGTTAGAAGTCTGTCCAATATACAAAGCATCTGGGCATTGTTGGCACATGATGGCATATATGATGTTAGCAGAGGAGCATGAGAAAGTGCCCGTGATTCTGTGAGTAACCTGGTTAGGTCCAGTGACGGTATTTCTAGAGAAGATATGTGGACAAAGCTGGCAGGGGGCTTTGTTGCAGGGAAAGGTTCCAGGACTGGTGTTCCTGGGGTATAGGCTGTGGCTGTTAGTGAGGATCCTCATGAGGTTGGGAGGTTGTCTGTAGGAGAGAACAGGCATGTCACCCAGGGCCTTCTGGAGTGTGGCATCCTGATTCAGGAGAGGTTGTAGGTCTTTAATAATTCGTTGCAGTGGTCTGAGTTTGGGGTTGTAGGTGATGACCAGTGGTGTTCTGTTCTTGGCTGTTTTGGGCCGATCTTGGAGTAGCTGGTCTCTGGGTATTCGTCTGGCCCTGTCCATTTGTTTTTTTACTTCTCCTGGTGGGTAATTCAGGTTTATGAATCTTTGGTAAAGATCTTGTAGTTTTTGGTCTCTGTCAGTTGGATCAGAGCAAATGCGATTGTACCTAAGAGCTTGACTGCAAACAATGGATCTAGTCACGTGTGCAGGATGGAAACTAGAAGGGTGTAGATAAGTATGGGGATCAGTAGGTTTTTGGTACAGTGTGGTACTGATCAGGCCATCCTTGATTAGTACTGTAGTGTCCAGGAAATGTATCTCTTGCATGTTGTAATCGAGGCTTAAGTTGTAGGGTGTAGATTGTTAAAGTCTCTGTGGAATTCTTCTAGAGCCTCTGAACCATGGGTCCAAATCATAAAGATGTCATCAATGTATCTTTTATATTCAAATTCGGCACATTAACACATGGTTTAAACCAGGACGGGACCTTTCTGAGTCACTATAGGGGCTTGTCTGCATACTCGGCTTAATCTAATTCTTGACCTCCACCACCCACCCCTCCACTCTCTGATTTGCTCACCTCGATTATCTTTTTCTGATTTGTCCTCCTTGCTTACTGTTTTTGGTTCTCTGTGCCTTAAATATTGAGTCTGTTCTGGTCTGGCTATGGTCTGAAGAAGTGAGTCTGTCCCACGAAAGCTCACCTAATAAACTATTTTGCTAGTCTTTAAAGTGCTACTTGACTGCTTTTTGTTTTGATACTTCTCTAGATCTGCTCGAAGTGCTCCTCCTAATGCACCCTAGTATGCTGTTAGCCTTCTGGGCTACAAGGGCACACTGTTTACTCATATCCAGCCTTTCATCCACCATAACCCCAAGGTCCCTTTCCACCGTACTGCTGCTGAGCCAGTCCGTCCCCAGCCTGTAACAATGTTTGGGATTCTTCCGCCCCAGGTGCAGGACTCTACACTTCTCCTTATTGAACCGCATCAGATTTCTTTTGGCCCAGTCCTCCAATTTATCCAGGTCCCTCTGAATTCTCTCTCTACCCTCCAATGTATCTACCCCTCGCCCTAGTTTTGTGTCATCCGCAAACTTGTTGAGGGTGCAACCCAGTCCCTCATCCAGCTCATTAATAAAGATGTTGAATAACACCAGCCCCAGAACCGAGCCTTGCGGCACTCTGCTTGAAACAGACCGCCATCCAGATATTGAGCCATTGGCCACTACCCGTTGGGCCCGACCATCAAGCCAGCTTCCTATCCATCTTATAGTCCAAGGATCCAATCCATATTTTCTTAACTTATGGACAAGAATGTTGTTGGAGACTGTATCAAAAGCCTTGCTGAAGTCAAGGTATATCACATCCACTGACTTCCCCATGTCCACAGAGCCTGTTACCTCGTCATAGAAGCTAATCAGATTGGTGAGGCAGGACTTGCCCCTGGTGAATCCATGTTGGCTACTTTTGATCACTTTCCCCTCTTCTGATGCT